>NC_090442.1:355186729-355841085 GCF_031143425.1 Pleurodeles waltl | reverse complement strand
GTAGCATGAGTGTAGTGTCTGGAGTGTTAGAGGGGAGTTGGCTGAGGTTCTGGGAGCCTGTGATGGAGCCACGGACTGTAGAGATGGAGAGGGGCACCAAGGCAATGGTGAAGTTACACCTTTGACTGTTTATTTAAAGTTAATTTAACACATTGACATGCACTTTGAGAAACTCATAGTGCCTTCAGCCTCAAGTCCAGTTCTCTCAATTCGGGCACGTTATAAACATTGGCCCTCATTCTGACCTTGGCGGTCTTTTCGCAAGACCGCTGAGTTACCGCCGCGGTGAAGACCGCCGACCGCGGCGGTGTGCCGCTGTGCGCATTCTGACCGCTGGGAGCGTTCCGCCGGAAAACCGCCAGCAGCCACACTGGCGGTCGGCGGGAAAGTGGAGACTGGTCAACCTCCACCGCCACGCCAGCAGAACACCGCCCACAGAATTACGACCCACATTTCTGTGTGGCGGTCTTCTGTTGGCGGTCTTCTGTTGGCGGTCACGTCCCTATGGCTCCCGTCGCCTCCCGGAGGACCAACGCACAAGGTAAGTTGATCGTCCGTGAGGGGAGGGGGTGGGGGGGTGTTGTGTGATGTGGGCGTGCATGGGGGTGTGCGTGTGAGTGTGTAGAGGGGGTGTGTGAGTGCGTGTATGCGGGCGAGGGGTGCTGCTGTGTCTATGGGTAATGTGTGCTGTTCGGCAGGTGCGCATGTCGGCATGTATGTGTGCGGGTATGTGTCCCCGTTGTGTATGTGTGTGTAGGGGGTGTGTATATGTGCATGTTGGGGGTGTGTGCATGTCGGGGTACATGTATGTGCATGTCGGGGTGGGGGTGGGGAGGGGGTTCGTACCACCTCTGGGGGGTGGCAGGGGGGTGGAGGGTGTGGGGGGAGGACTCGGGTGGGTAGTGGGGGGTGGGGGAGACCCCTATCAGTGCCAGGGAAGGAATTCCCTGGCCCCGATAGTGCTTACCGCCATGGTTCGCACGGCGGTTCCCGCCCGCAAGAAACCGCGGCGGTAGGCAGGGTCATAATACCCTTGGCGGTCTTGGGACGACCGCCGGGCCGGAGTGCGCAAACTCCAGCCCCGCGGTCATGACCGCCGTGGCGGTCGGAGTGGAGAAGTAGCGGTCGGTCGCGGCGGGGACCGCCGCGGTCAGAATGCCATTTTTAATACCGCCGGTCTGTTCGCGGTCCGACCGCCGTCTCTCCGCCGACCGCCAGGGTCAGAATGAGGGCCATTGTTTCAAACAGAAGACAAGCGAGAGCTTTGGCGTTGAGCCTAAGGGCACATCTGGATTTTATCAGTGCCTGTCATTGCCTCAAACATTTGCCCCACCAGTTTGATTTGTTAGCAGCGGTCAATGCTTAGGCCGTCATTTAATGATATATACACAAAGGTGCTTTAGAAGGGTTGCTGTTCACAATCACAGAACCATAGAGTTTGTTTGACAAACACATAGGGGGTCATTCTGACCTTGGCTGTCCATGACCGCCATGGCAGAGGGCGGCGGAAGCACCGCCAACAGGCTGGCGGTGCTTCCTGGGCGATTCTGACTGCGGTCAGAAAAGGGGAGCCGGCGGTTTCCCGCTGGCCCAGGGAATCCGCCATGGCGGCGCTGCTTGCAGCACCGCCATGGGGATTCTGAGCGCCTTCCCGCCAGCCTGTTTCTGGCGGTGTCCACCGCCGGAACCAGGATGGCGGGAATGGCTGCTAGGGGCCCCTGCACTGCCCATGCCACTGGCATGCCACTGGCATGGGCAGTGCAGGGGCCCCCTAACAGGGCCCCACAAAGATTTTCACTGTCTGCTGTGCAGACAGGGAAAATCGCGACGGGTGCCACTGCACCCGTCGCACCCCTTCAACTCCGCCGGCTCCATTCCGAGCCGGCTTCATTGTTGAAGGGGCTGTCCCGCTGGGCCGGCCGGCGGTCTTCTGGCGGTCGCCCGCCGGCCCAGCGGGAAAGCCGGAATGGCCGCCGCGGTCTTTTGACCGCAGAGCGGTCTTTTGGTGGGAACCGCTTGGCGGGCGGCGACCGCCGACCGCCGCGGTCAGAATGACCGCCATAATGCCAGCCCATGTAAATATAATCTTCAAGAATTTTGTTCTCTGACGCCCACTATTACTGTTACATAGTCCCTTCAAATAGGTCTGAAATGTTTTAAAGAAGCAGAGGATCCATGTTGTGCAACTCTCCAACCCCAGCTCCAACACCAACAACATCCTGCCATCCCAAGACCTCTTTGACTCAAGACCTGGCTGTTCGGGCAGTAGCAGCACCACCTCTCTTTCTCCCCCTCCCCTGCTCAGCGCCTTGAAACCCTCAAGGGTGAGTAGTGCGCTTTACAAATCCCTGATTGATTGATTGATTGATTGTTTACTGAGTTTATAAAGAGTTTATTAAAATTAGGTTTGGTACCTATAACTTTGAAACACTAACTCTTGAATTATTCCTTTGCCAGAAAATAGTTTGCTGTATTAGCTTATACTAAGGGGCAGATTTATGGAAAGTGGCGCTTCACCGAGTGCAGCGCCACTTTCCCTGCATCCCTTAGCACCCTCCTAATGCCACCATGTGTGCGCCGTATTTAAAATACGGCGCACCATGGCTCAGGGTAGGGGGCAATAGCGTTTCTCATGACCCTATTGATGTACTCCTGCAGAGTACATAGGTCCCCATTCTAAAGAATGGTAGCCCCCTTTTAACGCCTGCTCTAAACAGGTGTTAAAATACATTTCCTTACGCCATTTTTCTAGCTCCCCTAACGGGGAAACGCCACCTTTGCATAGATTATGCCTGGTGCAGGCATAATGTTGCACAAAGTGTTACAGAGTGGCGCAATGCATGCATTCGCCACTCTCTAAATACGGCGCAGGGATTTCGGCCTCAGTGGGCCACATTAACGTAAAAAATGATGACGTTAATGTGGCGCAAGATGGCACTAGGGCATCATTAATATGCCCCTAAGGACTTATTAATCAGTTGCTTGTTTTTGCCCCAATTCTGGTGCAGCTGGGTACATCTCAGTTGCTACTTGATTTTGAGCGTTGTCTAATGAAGTACACTACAAAAACATAAAAATGGGCTGTGCATCACCTGTCTGCACTAAATCTCTTTCTAGAAATGGATTGATGCATCACAAAACAGAGTAAGCATCCAATTCTCCATCAGGACATATGGCCATGCAGGCACCAGCCCAGGTCACAAGATCATGAAATTGAGTGTTGGGTCTCACACTGCAATGGAGCTGATGGCCAAGTGGACACACATCAACAAAGTTTGAGTTGGCACCCTCATGGCCAGATCCTCTGCTGGGTACTTATGCAACTCTGAGGTCTGAGGTGGTGAAAAACCTACTCAAGCAACAACCACAGTTCTTGCCAGGATAAACCACAAAAGCCGCTAAATTAACCTCTGCGTCACCCTGTAGTAGCTTGGCACAAAAGCAGTCAGGGTTGTTTTAGAGGCACTGGGTTAAGTATTTATGCAGCACACAAACAGTAATAAAGTGGGAACATAGGACAAGAGATATCCCATTCCACTTTAGAAAAAAGAGTACATTTTAATAAATAAAAGAAGTCCAAAACGTAAAAATCCGAACTAGTAGAATCAGAGATATGCAATTTTAAAAGTTTAAATAAAAATAGCACCAAGAAGCAGAAAGTGCTAACTGTGGGAACCTGGTCATGCTAGACCAGGACAAAGTCACAAGTTCAGGCTGGCAACAATGGAGTATAGGCCAGATAACATAACTAGGATTGTCTCACTAAAACGTTTTCTTCTTAAAGTCCAGCGTGCTGAATTCAGAACTTCAGGATTTCACAGTAGGTGCTCAACTGATGCCAGCAAAGGGTCATTGACCTGGAGAGACACCTTTTGGGGATCAGTAACTCACTCCAGCAGAGGCCAAAAAATCTCAAGCAGATTGCAGGTACAGGCAGGGGTAGTTGCAACAGGTTAGCTGGGCAGTTGAAAGGACGTCTCTGGAGTTTGTTGTGTTCTGGTCAGCTAACTGATCTTTGCAGTCAGTAAGGTTAGCTTGGCATGCAAGGGAAAGGTCCAGTCTTCCTTTTCAGCGAGCAGGGCAGGACTCAAGCATCAGGTCAGTCCTCTGAAGAAAAAAGCAGGCCTTAAGCAGCAAGGCAGCCCTCTGGTAGCAGCAGGCAATAGTCTAAAGAAAAGGCAGGACTTAAGGAGAAGGGCAGTTTTCTGGGGAACAAGGCAATCCTTCTTCTGTAATGTCCACAGGTCCAGCAGTGCACTGATGAGGGGCTCAGAAGATCCAATATTCATATTTGGTGCCACACTTTGAAGTGGGGGAACTTCTAGCCCACCCCCACATCTGGTTGTGGAAAGTTCCTTCATTTCCTCTTTGTTCCACAGCCTAGGATCCAAGAGGTCTAGCGTGACAAAAGATTGGTGTCAAGTTCCTTTGTGAGTGTGCTGGTAGAAACCCTTTAAATGTAAGTGGGGCAGGGAACACCCCATCCCTCTCATACTTGCAGGATGGCCCTCTCTCAGGTACACCCAGGTCCTGTTGGTCACTGCCTGGGCATTACTGATGGGGGTGCAATTAACGGACCCAGGCAGCTTGAAAATTTTAGAAGGTCACAAAAAGTTTAGGACTGGAAAATGCTTTCTAAAAGTGACATTTTCAAATATGCAAACTAGATTCCGACTTTACCGTTAAATTTTGATTTTAAATTACAATTCATTTGAGTCCAAACATGACATTTCTAGCTGTTCCCATTGAAAAGTTAGCAGTTATTGAATTCAACAAAGAAAACCTATGTTATCCAATAGCGGAGGTAGGCCTCACCATATTGAAAAAGGTGGGAGTGTTTTTTTTACTCCTCGGCAATATAAAACTTAAAAGTAGATGTCCAACTATTTAGATTAAATGCACCCTGCCATATGGATTGTTTAAGTCCTTCGTTAGGTGTAAGGTATTTATATTAAAAAGGAAAGTATAGGCCTGGCAAAAGTTTATTTTGCCACATCAGACTGGCAGTTTAAATCTGCACACAGGCTGCAGTGGCAAGCCTCAGACACATTTTAAAGTGCTACTGAAGTGGTTGCCACAATAAGTGCTGCAGGCCCAAAAGTATCATTTAATTTACAGGCCCAGAGTACATCTAGTACCACATTACTATGGACTTATACATAAATTAAATGTGCCAATTGGGTGTGAGCCAATTTGACCATGTTTAAAGGAGAGAGTGCAAACACTTTAGCACAGGGTAGCACTTTTCCAGAGTTTTCCAACTTCCAGTCCAGGCCCTAGGGGTACCAATCTGCTTGGTGTATTTGACTATCACGGTTGGCATCAGCCTAAAATCGCACCTTGGTCTTGGTGGAAGAGTCATGGACAAGGGGGTGGTTATTCATGTATTTATAATAGTAGATCATTGGGTCTCTTATTTGTCATTATCATATCTACCCTTCTACATTTCAGTGTCTTCTTTCACTGGCTGTTCCCAGAGGTGGGTGCTAGTGGTCCATCCTCATCTTCTCGCACTGCATTCTCTGATTTGAAGCATGCTCCAGTCCTTAATGCCTTTACACTAGAGAAATAACACTCCTTTTTATCACTTGCATAGGGAGCCCAAGCCTCCCACATGCGTGGTCAAGGCCACACCCTCCCACATCCTGCTAACTAGTCTCAATGTAGAGCCAGCAGTTGGTAACAATGCTGGTTCCCTCATCTCTACATCTTGCACGTAGAGAACTGAAAAATGTTCAACCCAACCTGCAGCTGTTATGTTGCTACACAGTGGGGCTGCAGGGCCTGAACCCCTGTTGGCTACAGTCTTTCAAAAATAGTGATGATCCTTCCCCTTAGATGAAGTCAATACTGCCTCCCATTTGGCGATCTCGTTTGGCCTTGCCCAGTACAGCTTTGTAGAAAACGCTTGCTTTCTGTATTGCAGCTTTAGTCCTCTCTTTGATAGTAGCCATCAAGGACCACCTGGATAACTGACATGCCTTGGTGAACCATTTAGTCGCAAGAGCCCATTTGGAAGAGTAATAGCTTTCACCAAAAACAGCTCCTTTATCGAGCAAAACAGGGAATTGTGAATATTAGTGAGGTTCTACCATGAGTGCACTGCAAGCAAACTCCCTCCTAGGGCCAGCCCTGTTTCCAGAGCAATGGCCTCATACAGCTGGGCCTGAGTAGTTGGGGTTGTGGTAATCACACTCCAACCCAGTCTACGCCAATTGCTGGATGGCACAAGCCAGCTGTCAAGGGGTTCTAGATCGTAAGATGGAACACTGGCACCCAACGAGCTCATGGAGAGGTTCAAGGCATTAAGGTCGCTATGGTTCCTAGGAACCACCTCCATGTAAATTGCGTGTGACCATAGCCTTACATCCATCAAGATATAATAAATGCTACAGGCCCCACCCTGCAGATTGAAGGTAACATTCCCTTCTTTATCAGAAGGGGGCCTCTTATTACCCCCTTGTAGGCCATTATTGGCAGTGAAGGTATTAAGTTGCAAAACTGTTGTAGATCATTTTTTAATTGGCTGGAGTGTAAGCTCCGGAATTGCACAGCCCTCGTCCACTTCTCCACTAAGTGCATCATTAGCAATACCAAGAGGTTCACAGTTACAGTTGAAGTCCCCTGCCACAATTCTAATAATACCAGCTGGGAGGGACAAAAGGAGCACATTAATAACATCAATAACAGCAAGACCAGTTGAGTTACCTTCATGCCTATAGCAGACATTATACATGTATGATGAAAACTCAGCAGAAAATAGCAAATGTACACATAGCACACCAGGGTTACCAATATCGATGACTTTAGAAGAGCAGGCCAAAGTGGTTCTTAACCAGATTTCCAAGCGTCCTGGAGGCATGCTCATCTCTGAGAACTGCAAAAACAATAGGAGATGGATGTAATGCAGATCAAATCAAGCATTCTCCCCCAGTCACAGATCTGGGTTTAATCCATCAGTTTTTTTTGCTTGTTATGCCATTCCAGTTCAGACCCAGTCATATGCAAGTCAGTCTTGACCCTGTTCCCCATGGGAACAGTCCAGCCCGAACTGCCAGGCCAGGTCCTCTCTGGACCAGAAACAAGCATCCTGGGACCGGTTTCAGGGTATCACCCTTCATCAGCCAGGCTAGCTTGAATCTGGTGGCATAGCAAGCACGAGACCCACGTCTGGACATACCCTTCCCAGTTGGGGCGACAAAAGCAAAAACATCAGGAGATGGACGGAATGCAGAACAAATCAAACATTTTCCCCTAGTCACAGATCTGGGTTTAATCCATCAGTTTTTGAGCAGGATGATCAAAACTGGCAAACCCAGCCCTAAAACACGGCTGAACAGCCCATGTCTCCTGAAACATGCATAGATCGAAATAGTCCACAAAGCTCTCCCACTCAGGGCATGCCAACTTATTTTTAATGCCAGCAAGAGTTCACGAAACAAGCTTAGTGTGGGGGAGCACTAAGGCAATAGAATCACAACCAGAACCAGCGCTGTGAGGAGTAGATGCAGTGAGCAAGAGATTACTAGGTATGTGTTGGTGCAATGGATCATCATTGCCAGGGACTTCCAGTGCAGAATGAATAGGCTCCGGAGGAGAAGAATAGGGAGAAGTCGTAGGACCAATTACGGCCTCACTATCGGACCAGGTTCCAGGCTCCCTCAGTGAGTCCAGGGGCAGTGCAAGTCAGTCATTACCATCTAAGTCAGAAAGTGGCAGGTATCCCTTGGAACTAGTGATGCTTCAGGCACCCAATAACTCTATACAACAATTTCTATCTTCCTTCCTTACAAGTCAACTGGGCCGGATGGATGTACTATTTGACCTTGGTTTGTAAAAGTAGCCCAATGGGACGATACTAATGGTTGGACCCGCACTCACACAGGCGTGGCCTGATCCCAAACCCCGACCCAGAAAAGATCAAACGGTGCACCAGATCTGGATTTCTACAGTTAATAATCACATAGTCCCCCTCAGATAATTTTGGTGAGTGGCGAATCACCTAATTCTCCTAACTAATAGTATGGATTTGTACTCAGCCATGGTAAAGGCGATGTTCCGTAGAGGCCAATGGCCTCTTTGTTTGCTGTCAGAGGTGGCACTCCTGTCTGTCTGACTTGGGCTTGATCAACTGTCACTGTCAGAGGAACTCCTGCAGGAGGACTCACTAGGATTACCAGGATTTATCATACCTTCCCTTCCCTCCCCTCCTTCAGCTGGAGAGGCTACCACAGCCCAGGGAGACTGACCGTGTCAGCCAAGATACAGGCACAGTCACAGCTGCAAGGGTGACTCACTACTCCAGCAACAACTTCCCACAATTCCTGCAACTGACGCTGCTCCCCGTCTGCGTTCTTACCGTCCTGCCGTACACCTTAACCCACCGCCTCCAAGAGTGGGCCGAATACAGTGGCGGCAGCCAGGGGCAACAATGGAGCAAAGGTGGTGGTTGCGAAAGAGAGACCCGGTGGGCGGAAGGGAGGGGAGGCACTATCTGCTCAACTGAGTCTGATCAGTACTGGATCCAGCAAGTGGCAGCGTCAAGCAACAAATCTCCCCTCATTGCTTTGTTTCAGCATGAGGTGGGTGGCTCAGTGGGGCTTTGTGAGGAATGTGTGGGCGGTCACAAGCACGGCCTCAGAGGGAGAAGTTCACCTCAAACGGCCACCATCAATGCTAACCTCTGAGGCTCACAATACCATGACTCTGTTTCAAGCTGATTATGTAATTCTGTGATTTACTGTGTCTAATCCAGGTACTACCTGACAATTTCAGAAAGCTGTTCTGTCAAACCAGACCTAATTATGGTCTTATGCGGGGATGTCTTTTGCACCCTTTCTGATTTCCCTGTATCTTGCAGACCTTCCAGCTGATCTAAATAATACACAAAAGTTCCACCAAAGATGAGTGAATGCCCAATCAACCTACTAATCTATGCTAATGATATTGTGATTTAAAGCTAATCTCAGCACCAAAGTTCATGTTCATTCTCAATGTAGTAAGTGTTAATGATGGACAGGGCTTGAGTGTTTTTACTGCTTTGGTCATTCGAGAATAGATGCCTTGTTATTGATTTAGACTACTAAAATGACAGCTACACTAGTATATTGTTTAGACTGCTTGCCTATACATGAATGTATATCAATTGAGACTGTGAAAATCACCCACGAAACCGTTATTTATTGGTGGGAATGTTGTAATTTAATAGCGATTAGATTAAGCATTAGCACAAGACATCTTGTATTTAGCAACTATTGTGAACATATGTCGGAATCCATTTTGTATTCATGGCAGCCATTTTCTCTGCCATGTGCTCGCCATGTGCTCTGTCCTACCTTTCTGTTAATTACTCTTGAAAATCTATCTAGTGACAAGTTATATTTAGCATCTCCCACTTTCGCACATGCCCAGTAAGATCTGCAGCTGTTAGTAATCAGTAACAGACAGTAATGTGTCAACTAGTCCTTGAAACTGTTAGCTCCTCCTACCTGTCGACTTGGCATTTCCATATTACCTTACATGTATGTAAGTCTTGCTTCTATAATTGTACTACCTTCTTTTAGCCACTGCGTGGGTATAAAAGGACCATGCTCTCTTAGTTCAGTGTGCTACTTCAAACATTACCGAAGGGTGCTGTTTGAACTGTAGTACCACCTCATGAGGTTTAATAAACGTTGTCTTTTATTTCAGTTTCTGTGCCAACTTCTTCCTATATGGTCTGAGGACTTTTTGCAGAGAACGGCGAACCCCTTGCACTAGTAGGCCTTGCTGAGGCTTACTTCAACAAATTGGAGCCCGAACAGGAACTCATCGGCGACTCGGACGCCCGACGGATTGGTCGCGACGAAGTATTGGGATCTCGCTGCGGACAATCAATGCCTGAGGAGACCCGAGTCTTGGCAACCACGGCGTTTTTCCCTTATTTCTGATTTGACCTCGACTGAGATCCTTTTTGTTCATTCGTCATGCAGTGACCATTTGGTCGATTTTAGAACTTGGCAGTTGGAACCTGGACACCCTGTGATTGGTAAGAGCCGTTTTATGGCACTTGCTGTGGGTTTTGATGCCTTTGTTTGGTAATGAAGTTTAGCACTACTTACTGTGGCTCTCGTGTTTTGGGTGACTAGTCAATTTGTGTCCTTTGAATTGATACATAAATTGCAATTTATATAGGCAGGTAATGAGGAGAATTTTCTCCAATTTAATATTGATTTGAACGGCACCTTAAGTGCTACTTTGATTATAATATTACATATTCTGCACTATTTTTGGCATGCCTGTTTTTAGCGCACTTTGTAGGATGCGTTGCTTTTGTAATGCTACCAATTTGAGACTGGAAGAATCGCAACCGGCACCCCCAGAGGGGACGCCCAATAGAGATATGTATGTTAAACATGGTCTTTCTTCTATAATGTACAGCACATTATGGAATAAATACACTTGTGCGGATCCTGAGTTACGTTGGCCTGTGCATGGGTCATTTGATTTGCAAAAGATTGAGTATGTGGAACAATGTATGTGTAAGCGAAGGTCTAGGCAAGATATGTTTGACTGTGTACGAATGTGGGAGAAAGAAGTGCGTGGACGAGTGAAGCGTGAACAAGCCTTGCTTGAGAAAGAGCAGCGGAAGAATGTATATGTGAAAGCATTGGAAATGAGAAAGAAATAAATAAATGACTTAAAGGAGCTCGAAGAGAAAGAACGTAAATTACAGGTAACTGGCCAATACACCGTTAGGCAACCTCTCTATCCTATCCTTAATAAACCACACAATGATTTTTTGTTACTAGATCACCCTCCACCTCCGTATGTCGTTCCTTCTGCCCCTCATGAGTTAGCTAAGGTCTCCGGTTCGGAGCAACAGAAGATGCGAGACAGTCGCTCTATGTTGCCTGCTGACTGTGCGTCTGAGCTTAGATCTATTGCTCGTAAAACAATTCGTAGCGTTGTCTCTGCTTCTGAACTTTTAGACAACATGAAAGGGTGGACGGAAAAGGAGCAGCTATATTTTACTGAGGCATTTGGCACAGAAGTTATTGAACTATATCGGAAATATTCTGATGAGTTAGAGCCTGATGATGTAGCAGCTGATCATAAGCAAATGCGTGATGGTCTTTTTGTTTTCTCCCAGGTGGCTGATGCAATCAGGCGTTTGGTGAAATTATGTGTTGTGGCAGTCCGTTTGCAAGAGGAGAAAAGGGCTGTGGACGTAGTTGCACGTACATCTCAGACCGGCGGGGTGCAAGCTTCCATCTTCGAAACAGATAATACTATGATAGTTCATGCGAAACCAATGCGGGAGGCCACGCCTTTGTATGTTCCTCCTAAAGGATTGGGTACAAGTGATGATAAAACTTCTGTTAATGCTAAGGGTTATTTTATTTATAATTGGTTGTATACTCCTTGGAATAGGGCAGATGTAATTTCACTTAAAACAGCATTACCTGACCCGCGGAAAAATCCAGCCACCTTTTATGAGGAAGTTGAGGGAGCAATTAGTTCTTGTACTATGACTTTGGCTGACATTGATTTATTTTTCGGATTGATATTACCACCAGATATGTGGAGAACTCTTCGTAAAGTTGATGATCGTGTAGTTTTTGGGGCGTCATGGAAAGAATTAGAACAGATGGACGGGGATAGGGAACCTGCGAAAAAGCCATATCAGTTGATTCTAGATCTTCCTGCAGCCATATTAGTTAAGTTAAAAACGATTATTCCCCCTAAAAAGATAGATTGGACTGTTTTAGCGTCTTGTAAGCAAAAGGCAGATGAATCGGTCTCTGATTTCTTTACACGCTTTGAAGAAGCATTTCATGATTTTAGCGGCCAGTTATTGTCAGATGATACGGGCAGACATTTATTTGTCGATAACTATGTCGCAAATCTGTTACCAGGAATAGCTAGTCTTCTAAAAGCTAGTGAAAGTTAATGGACTACCTCTACTCCGGTTTCTCTTTTGACTATGGCTCAGTATTATGAACGTCAGGAATTAGAAGCAAAAGGTAGCGAGGATAAAAAGATAAAAGAATTAAAGACGAAGGTTATGTTGGCCCAAGCTTATGGTCCGCCTTTTAGAGGTAGTGATAGCGGTGGACGTAGATCTTATGGTTCTTCTTACACTCGTTCGAATTTATCTGTTGATCAGTGTGCATATTGTAAGAAATTTGGGCATTGGGCTGCCGATTGTCCAGCACTACGTGTTCAGCAGTGTTCACGTGGTCGGGGACAAATGAGAAATCGCTCAGGATATTCAGGGCCTAGAAGAAGCACGATTGATCATGCTAGGGTTGATGCTAATGTACGAGGGCAGGATGGGTTTCACACTTTTGATAGACGGAACCAATACCAGATGTCTAACTATGTGCAGCCTGATTTCCAAGATTCTGCTTATGCATAGGATTGCCTAGGATGGGGTAAGGAATCAGTTGAAGTTTCAGTAGATCAGAGGGGGTCCCTATGTTACAGCACATGTTTTGGGTTCTACTGATCAGTTTCTGGTTGATACAGGAGCTACTCGTAGCGCCTTGTCTAAACAATTGATTCTAAGGGCTCCCCTGTCTGGCTTAACCATTACATCGATAGGTTTCAATGGAACACCTTCCCCTAGCCCATTGTCACAACCACTTGCATTCCATGTTGATAAATTTACTGCTCCATGTCCATTTTTGCTTTCTCCAAATACACCAGACGATATTGTGGGTCTTGATATGCTCAAGTATTTCAGGGCTACAATACATGCTCTCCTGAAGGGGTGCATGTTATTTTAAATGATAATCATCCTGTGATGGAAAGAGTTTGTCTTGTTAAAGAGGATATTGCATTATCTTCACTCCCTAGTACTTTGTGGGCTACTGCAGATACTGATGTGGGACAAATGATTATTCCACCTGTACATATTAGTGTCAAGGAGGGAGCTGTATTGCCACGTTTGCCTCAATACAAAATGTCACAGGAGGGCGAAGAAGCACTCACACGAATTGTGCATGATCTTATTGCAGTTGGAGTTGTTGAGGAAGTTCCGTATAATGTTTGTAACAGTCCGATTCTTCCTATTCTGAAAAAGGATACTGATACTAGGATTTACCGATTCATTATTGATTTACGAGAAGTCAATAAGATTGTGATACCACAATATCCTGTGGTATCTGACATCACAACACTTCTTACTTTGGTTCCCCCGACAGCAACTACATTCTCAGTGACAGACTTGAAGAATGCTTTCTTTTCGATCCCTATTCATCCTGACATCCTAGATTTGTTTGGTTTTACTTTGAATAAACGATCATGTAGATTTTGCAGAGTTCCTCAAGGCTATACTGAGAGTCCTAGGATTTATAGTCAAGCGTTAAAACGACAACTTGATTCTTTTGTTTTGCCTGAAGGTGTGGCTCTCATACCATATGTAGATGATATTTTGTTGGCAGCTGATACCCCTGAGCAATGTGAAAAGTGCACTTTGTCCTTACTTTCTTTTCTTGCTTCACACCATCATAACGTGTCACAAAAGAAATTGCAATATTGTAGACCAAAGGTAACCTATCTAGGTCACCTTTTGTCTAAGGAGGGCCGTGCACTTACATCAGATCGTATTCAAGCAATTTTAGACACACCAGTACCCTCTACTCAGAAAGATGTTCGTGCATTCCTTGGTCTTACTTCTTTTTGTAGGCAATGGATATTAGGGTTTTCACACATTGTCAAACGTTTGCTAGCACTTTTGACTAAAGATACTCCAATGCCCCTCCAATGGAGAGATGAATGTGAGACTGCTTTCCGGCAGCTACGACAAGCCCTTTGTTCAGCACCAGTGTTAGGTACTCCAGATTACATGACGCCTTTTGCACTTTACGTACATGAGAAAAATGGATGTGCATTGTCAGTTTTAGTACAGACACATGGCGATAAGCAGCGTCCCTGTGCATATTTTTCAGCAGCACTTGATCCTGTCGCTCGAGCGTTGCCTGGGTGTTTTCGTTCAGTTGCCGCAACAGCTGTGTCAGTACGTCAGAGTGAAGGGAGAGTTTTGTCACATAAGCTGTTGGTGTTAGTACCCCATGCGGTTGATGCTCTTTTAAATCAAACAAAGACACAACATTTAACTAGCGCTCGCCTGACAGGATATGAATTGACACTGCTGGCTCCTCACATTACACTGAAGAGATGTGCAACACTAAATCCAGCCACTTTGTTGCCACATCCGGTGACTCAGCCTCAGTCACAAGAAACACATGATTGTATATTCCTTACCGAAGAACAGACAAAGGGTCGTATTGATTTACAAGATACGCCCCTTCCAGATGTAGACAGGGAATTGTGGGTTGATGGGTCTTGTTTGAAGTTGGCAGACGGTACGACCTCAGCTGCATATGCAATCACCACAATACACACGGTAGTGGAGACAGCTCGTATACCACAGACGTCAGCTCAAGCAGCTGAACTAATAGCTTTGACACAAGCATGTGAGCTTAGTACTGACTTATGTGTGAACATTTATACTGACAGCCGCTATGCTTTTGGAGTGGCTCATGATTTTGGTTTGCTTTGGAAGGAGAGAGACTTTCTCACATCCCACGGGATGCAGATAATGCACAGAGAATTAGTGCATAACCTCTTGACTGCATTGACATATCCAAAGAAGCTAGCTATTGTGAAATGTAGTGCACACAAAAAAGTGACCGATAAGATAAGGCAAGGTAATGCCCTTGCGGACCGCGAGGCACGTGGGACTGCGATGCAGTGAAGTACTACTTCTATGTATGTTGTGAAGTCACAAGCTGAACGTTGGCATAATGCTAGACAAGACGTATTAGATATACAGAAATCTGCTTCTGTGAAAGAACGTGGACAATGGTCTGAAGAAGGAGAATTGGATGATGAGGGCTGTTGGCGGAATAAGCAGATGGATAAATGGAAATTGCCTATAGCTTTTGTACAACCTATGGTTCAGATGGCACATGGGCTGGCACATGTTGGAGCTTCAACAATAACAAAGTTGCTTACGCAAGTTTGGGAGCATCCAGAAATTTCCAGTACAGCTAAGAGAGTAGTACAGTCTTGTTTGATCTGTTTACAATACAGTCCTGGAAAAGGGACACGTACTCCTGCGGGAGGGTATGCTACCCCACAAAGGATAATACTGCCATTACCACAGCGAAGGTGCTTTTGAAATAATGTTTACCTAGGTTTGGTGTTTGCAGACTTTTATGGAATGATAACGGACCTCATTTTGTTGGGGAAGTTATTAAGTATGTCCTGAAAGGGATCAAACAGAAGTTCCATGCGGTTTGCCACCCACAATCAGCAGGGTTGGTGGAAAGGTATAATGCTACTTTGAAGCTGAAGTTAGCGAAGAATCAGGCTTCCACATCCTTAACTTGGCCGGATGCATTACCGTTGGCATTATTGTCTATTAGGTCAGTGCAGCACTCTCGAATCGGCCTTAGTCCTTACGAAATAGTGTTTGGAAGGACAATGACGATTTGGGGAGTTCCTAAGCCAAATTCTGTATATGATGTACCTTGTGTCCTGATGAATGATTATTTGGCACAGTTAACCGACAATTTGGTTTCTATTCATCAACAGGTTCGAGAAGCACTTCCTGACAGATCTACAGGTGAAGGCCATGAACTCCGACCTGGTGACCAGGTGATGATTAAGTCCTTTGAAAGATCAAGCAGCTTGGAACCAAGGTGGCGAGGCCCAGAACAGGTGCTCCTTGCGACAAGGACAGCAGTTCAGGTGACGAACCAAAACAATTGGGTCCATAGTACTCACTGCAAGAGAGTGCTACCTAACTTGGTGGAACCTGCTGTGCTGACCGATCATCGAGAGATTTTGACTAGGGAGAAAGGCCGTGCTATATCACCTGATGAATCTGCGGAGTTCTTCCTGGACCATACGATTTCTGGAGTGTTGCGATATAATTTGAGACCAAGGAAAGACCCTGTAGTGCTGGAGAAAACTGGTTGAGCTACCGCCCTGGGTTAGTGAAACGGAGAGCCAATGTGGCAAGGCGGGGGGATCAGCCATGCATTAGAGTAGTGACACCCGTCTTGGCCTGTGGTGAAGAAATCAGCGGCTGCCCAGGGATAAGAGCTGACGTATCACCAATGTTCTGTTATCCACATCCTCTGCCTCCTCATCCGCACGGTCCTCAGGGTCCACTGCTGCCACAGGGGCATCTCCAGTGTCCTCATCCTGCAGAAAAGGTACATGCCATCTGAGGGCCAGGTTGTGCAACATCCAGCATGCCACTACTATCTGGCAGGCCTTCTCGGGTGAGTAGCACTGGTATCCACCTTTCAGATGGAGGCACCTGAACCTGGCCTTCAGGAGGCCAAAGGTCCTCTCAATGATTCTTCTGGTTCACCCATGCGCCTCATTATAACGTTCTTCAGCCCTTGTCCTGGCATTCCTCACAGTTGTCAGCAGCCATGATAGGTTTGGGTGACCAGAGTCACCTGCAAATATTGAGGGACAACACTTAGCCACACACTATCCTATATGGCCAACAGCAGAGGCATACACCAACATATACTGGGTGGGAACCAAGGCTCACCTATTAGCCACACCCTGTGCCTCTGTAGCTGGGACATCACATTTGGGATGCTGCTATTCTTTAGGACAAAGCCATCATACACTGACCCAGGATACTTAGCATTGTAGTGGGGGATGTACTGGTCCGGCAGGCACACCATCTTAACATTCATGGAGTGGAAACTCTTACGATTCCTAAACACCTGTACATTTTCCGGGGGGGAGACAAACGCAATACGTGTTCCGTCAGTCACCCCAATAATATTGGGGATATGTCCCATTGCATAAAACTCGGCCTTCACAGTGGCCAAATCCTCCACCTGGGGGAAAGCAATGTAGCTGCACATGTTTTTTTATCAGGGCAGACAAGACTCTTACCAGCATGATTGAGAACATTGGCTGTGACATTCCTGCTGCCAAGCCCACTTCACTTGGAAAGAAACAGTTGCCAGGAAATGGAGCACTGATAGAACCTGCACAAGAGGGGGTATCCCAGTCGGATGACGGATAGCTGAGATCAGGCCAGGTTCCAGCTAGGCACGCAGCTCTGTGATTGTGGCCCTGTCCAGTCTATAGGTGAAGATAAGGGGCCTGTCCTCCAATGTAGCCAAGTCCACCAGGGGTCTGTACACAGGGGTATGTCTCCATCTCCTATTCACCCGCAGCAGTAGATATCTAAGGGACACAAGTGTGGGTACGCTGTCACTATTTGAAAACTACATCACAATAGCAGTCCACATCATGCAATCATGTTTTGGACAGTGTAATTTCAAAGTATGTGCCTATTTATCCTGTGATGCAGCAATTATCGATAGCCCTGTTCACCCCCCGTGAAACGGCGACCACCTGTCCTGTGTGGAGGGACAGGTGGAAGTGAGGTCATTCTGCCGACGGGCGCCGTGGCGGTAGGTGGTCGTGAACTGCAGTGCAATTCCTCATTGGATAATATTGGGCCCCATGGGGTACAGTGGCCAATGGGGATCTACGCCAGAAGGGATGGTATGCACCGCCGTGGATGTAACCGTCATCTTATTTCACATTCCTCACTTGTTTTCTGACCTTCCACAGGAGAGGACCTACACTGCATGTTCTGCTGTGACCTGTGTCTGGAACCTACCATGGCCCGTGTGACGGGGGAAAGGGCCCCAGCCTTCACTTCTGAGGAGTTGGAGCAACTGGTGGATGGGGTCGTACCCCAGTATGGACTGGTGTATGGGCCTCCAGACCAACAGGTGAGTACACTGTGGGCACAATGCATGTGGCGTGAAGGCATGGAGACGTTTGTGAAGGCATTGTGTAAGGGTGGGTGGGGGCATTGTATGTTGGTGGTGTACATGTTGTGAGTTGGCCTATGTGTGTGCCAATGGTGATGGGATCGGGTATGGTGGGCCATGTGTGTGACAGCCTGGAATGTTTGTTTAATGGAGTTCTCCTGTCTATATTACCTCTGCAGGTCAGCACCAATCAAAAGAAGGGATCATGGCATGCCATCGCCAAGGACGTGAGGACCCTGGGTGTCTATGGAAGGTGGAGCACCCACTGTTGGAAACAGTGGGAGGACCCGTGACGCTGGGCACGAAAGACCGTGGAGGCCCAGCTGGGGATGGCCTCCCAACGAGGAAGGTGTGCTCGTCAGACCCTGACCCCCCTGATGGCCCCCATACTGGTGGTGGCCTACCCTGAGCTGGATGGGAGCTTGAGGGCATCACAGCAGCCACAAGGGGGTGAGTAAAGTGGCTATCATCACAACTTATGGCTGGTGGAGTGGTACCCGGGTGGTGGTTGTATGTCAGTAGGTGCCCCTAGGCCAGGCAAGACATAGCAGCGTAGGTCCTCTGGAAGCTAAGGGGTTGAATGGAAAATACTGCTTACATAGCTTGTTAGTATTCACTTCTGGGCAGGGCTGCGTGGGTCCCAGGTGTACTGCAGTTGGCGGTGTGTGCCCCTCCTCATGCCTTGGTGACTAGCCATTTCACTGGTAGTGCAATGCATAGTGTGTAGGCCTGTACACTTTGTGTGAGGGTGCTGTGTACGCCAACGGTGGTGTTGGTGCAGTCATTGACCCATTGTTTCCTTTGTCTCTCTCCCCCCCTTTCTTGTTTTGTCATCCTGTCATTATGTGCATTAGCATCATCTGACAGAGGAGCAGAGGCACTGGCAACAGAAGGAGCTGCATCACACAGGACTCTGGAGGCAGAGTCCACCGACGCTGAGGGAACCAGTGGGACGGAGGGAAAGGGGAGCACCACGATGGAGACTGGAGGGAACAACACAGACTCAGATACCTCCTCTGATGGGAGTACCCTGGTGGTGGCGGACACCTCTGTGACCACCCCAGCTGCAGGTACAGGCGCCACCCCCGTACCAGCACTACCCTTCCAGTAGCCTCTCAACGAGTTGCCTGTGCCCGCTCACCCAGGAGGGTGGGCATCTCCTTCACCCCAGGCATCTCAGGCCCTGCCCCAGTGAGCCCTGCTGCCCTGAGTGAGGAGGCTATTGACCTCCTGACATCTGTCTCTGTAGGGCAATCAACCATTGTGAATGCCATCCAGGGGCTGGCATCCCAGATGCAGCAATGCAAGCATTCTTGAAGGGCATTCACTGTGGATTGGTGGCCCAACAGAGATCAATTCAGGCTCTGGCCTCCTCTCTGAGGGCAGCCATTGTCTCTGTTTCTAGTGCCCCCCCTCCAACTTCCACTTCCCAGTCCCACTCACCCCAACCCATCCCAAGCACTCCTACAGATGAGCATGCACACAAGACAACACACAGGAGTGGCACAGGCAAACACAAGCACCACACTTCATCCAACAGGCACTCACACAAACACCATTCAGTTGCAGACACAACAACATCCACTGCCTCCACTGTTTTCCACTCCTCCTCCACCTCTCACCCAGTTACCTCCACACTCACACCTGCATGCACTACATCAATATCCACTACCAGCATCATCACCACACCGAGCAGAACACACCTCACTGGCAGACACCTTCACAAAATCCATGCATTCTTCACCTGTGTCCTCTCCCACTGTGTCTGTCCCCCTCCTAAAAGACACAAACGCAAGCACTCAGAGACCCAACAGCCATCCACCTCACAACAGCATACAGCCCATGCACCTGTACCCAAATCCAGCAGACATACACCTCCAACAACCACTCCCTCATCCTCCACTCCCATTACTCCTCCCTCCTCCTGCCCCCAACCTCTCTAAAAAGCTTTTCCTTTCCCAACTTGACCTCTTCCCTACCCCTACCCCCGTCCTGCACGTATAGGCAGGGTAGCAAGGACACAGCCCAGCACCTTAGCCAAACAGTCCACAGGGGCAGTGGTAAAACCACCTACTCGTGGTGGTAGGGATACCAGAACAACAACACTGAAGGGGAAGGAGGCAGCACAACCTGGGATGAAAGAGAAGCATCTGGCACCAGCTGTGAGGAAGGGGAAGGAGCCTGCACCAGCTGGGAAGAAGGGGAAGGACCCTGCACCAGCTGGGAAGAAGGGGAAGGAGCCTGCACCACCAGGCACAGAGTGGAAGAGTCCATCCTGGCAGGGGATCCCCAACCCATGACCAGGAGGAGAAGAGGCATTCTACACCAGCGGAAGCTGTCAGGAAACACCGCCACCAACACTAGCTGTCAGAGGGCCCCCACCGCCAGCCGTGAATGTGCTGCCATCACAGAGTGCAGGAGCTGCCCAGGAGCCTCCCCCAACCACCACCAGCATGCAGCCATCACAGAGTGCAGTGGCTGCCAGGAGCCTCCCCCAACCACCACCAGCATGTAGCCATCACAGAGTGCAGGGGCTGCCCAGGAGCCTCCCCCAACCACTACCAGCATGCAGCCATCATCGCCGGCGGACACCATGTAGTCCACCATCCAGGGGCTACTGTGTGGGCTTCCCCCTCCAGAACCAGTGAGGTGTTCACCCACCTGAGATACTGTGGCCTTGCACTCCCCAGGACAGAGCAATGGGCATGTTACCCCCTCCAGAACCAGTGGGAAAGTCACCCACTTCAGAGACTGTGGCCTTACAATCCCCAGGGCAGAGCAATGGGCATGTTGCTCCCTCCAGAACCAGTGGGCAAGTCACCCACTTCAGACACTGTGGCCTTGCACTCCCCAGGACAAAGCAATGGGCACTTAGCTCCCTCCAGAACCAGTGCACAAGTCACCCACTTCAGAGACTGTGGCCTTGCACTCTCCAGGACAGAGCAATGGGCATGTTGCCTCCTCCAGAACCAGTGGGCAAGTCACCCACTTGAGAGACTGTGGCCTTGCACTCCCCAGGACAAAGCAATGGGCATTTTGCCCTCTGCAGAACCAGTGGGTGCGTCACCCACTTGAGAGAACGTGGCCTTGCACACCCCAGGATTAAGCAATGGGCATATTGCCCCCTCCAGAACCAGTAGGCTTGTTCCCGCATCCGGCTGAGGTGCCCCCCATCCCCCTGAGGTGCCTGCCTATTTGCAAACTGATGCCCCTGTAGTGTTCTATCCGGATGTGCTCAGGTGTCACGTTTCCCCTTGGACTGTGCCCTGTGTCCATGTGGATCCTTTGAACTTTGGACTGGACAGAGTCCCTTTTCTATAAAAGTGTACATATCTGTTTCATGGCCAAATCGGATTATTAATTTTGATTTTGAACTGATTACAATCACTTTTGTCAATTTCAGGTGTCCTTGCATTATTCTGCCGATTTTCGGGGTCAAATTGTTTTTGTATTGCAGCTGGTTGTGTGTGTGTATGGTGTGTGTGTGAATGGTGTGTGTTGTGTGTGTTTGTGTCACTCTTTTTCCTCCCACCCTCCCTTGTGTGCTAGGCAGCTGTACTCACCATCGCCGTTTTCGTCGGCGTTGGTTTTGCAGGTGGCGCATTACATAGAAGATCATCGGGAAAACTTGGAGTTCGGCTTCCATGGCGGCGTGGTTTTTCCCTGTGTCTCCAATGGTGAGTCCTTTGACTTTTGTGCTCTGTTTCCGCCAGGCTTTTGATGGCATTGGTACTGCCCCGGAAAAGATGGCGGTTTGCAGAGTCTTAATATGGTGGGTGAAACTTTGACTTCCGCCTGGCTGTAGGCGGCTACCACCGTGGTGGCTGTTGTTTCCGCCCTGGTGGTTGGTGTGGTACATTGGTTATCTATCAGAGATATCACCGCCATGGTCATAATTTGGCGGTACTTACCGCCAGCCTGTTGGCGGTATTACCTTCACTTAACACCAACCGCCAGGGCTGTAATGAGGGCCTATGTCTCTCAGACACTGGGAACAAGATGCCTGGTGTATATAAATGTGACACTTTGAAATGGGAGAAATTTAAACTGAAGAGTTAACTTTATGTTTATATGGATTCCATAAAACCCATCACTTAAATTTTCTCCCATTTCAAAGTATCACATTTACAAACAGCAGACATCTTGTGCCCAGTGACCTGTAGACACAGTGCCATATTTCTAACAGAAAAATACAGCTTTTATTTGATGGGAGGAATTTAGAGTGAAGCAGCATACTTCACAACATACTAAGACATATTTGACTCAATATTTCATATAAATATGTTCTTCACTTTAAATGTAACCCATTTAGAAAAATGGCTGTATTTTTCAGCTTTAAATATGGCACAGTGTCTCTGGCAAGAGGCCTGCTATTTGTAAATGTGACACAGGGAAATGGGAGAAAATTAAAATGAAGAGTTAATTAATCAATAACTTAACACTTCATTTTAATGTCCTCCCATTTAAAAGCATTCAGAAACAATGTTGTTCTCATACTAGCAGACAAGGATTTTTATTTCAGATTTGAATACCTCTGTGCTTCAATTCATTACCTCTGTGTCATAAATCTGACTCCAGCATTTGTGATTATCAGGCCCTGCTATCTGCAGCCTGAATATAATATTGTAAAATAAACACAGCCTTCCCTTAACTTTAAAAGGACAATGTGACCCTGTGTTTTTTTTTAAATTAACTCAAGGCTGTGAGCCACTCTGAAGGTGTCTTCAAGCTACTGGTAGCTCACGATCAACTGGTTGAAGACATCCAGCAGCGGTCTATTCATATGGGCTGAGGGGCCATGCCCACCACTTTTTCCTGGCAAGAATAGTGTCTGTCAGGCTGAACAAAGGTCAGCCTGACAGACACTCTTTTGCTTCATGTCAAGCAGCCAGGAGTGAGACATGAGCTAAAAGCTTAGGCTCCTGACTGCCTGAACCGAACTTTGCCAGGAAGAAAAAGTCACAGCTCCTGGGGGCGTGACCTCTTCAGCCTGCTAAATGTACCTTGAGGACCTCCCTCTCATTATGAGGGGAGCGTCACTGATTGCCTCAGACCTGGGCGCTTCAATTTTAAGTTCTGAAGTGCTCAGGGCTGAGTGACAATCAGTGACACCTCGCCACAGAGTGGGGTGGGTTCAGCAGTCTCATTGACCCCATCCCACTCTGTGATGAGATTGGGACTGCTGCCTTCCCTCGTTGGCTAGAAGGCAGCAGTCCCCACCCTCCTGTGACCTCTGTGGCTTCCTTGTCTGAGCTGCTGTTGTGGAGGTAATTTTTTTTTTTTTTGTTTCGTGCATGCATTCATGAATGAATGAATGGGTGTGAGTGAGGTGTATGTGTGAGTGTGTGCCCCGCATTTTCCCTCCCTTGTTAAATTACCAGCCACCACTGGAGACATCTGATTTAGTTACTGTCCTTTTTGCTCTTGTCCAGTCAAGATTAAATATATGCCTTTTTTTCTGTCCTGGACAATCTGGACTGGCTGATATTTATTTATGTTCCATACTGAGAATCAATATTGTTACCATAATTGCTATACCCACTGCTATTGATTTTTATTTTATCATGATACTGAGTACTCAATAGTAACAATATGATTCACCTCAGCATACTTATGATGTAGATAAAGTTACTCAAACTGTAAAATGTTGTTTTCATTCAGCAAAGCCCAATGAGGTAATCAGCATAGGAATTTTCTAGACTTAACACCTGTGTACACCGTTCTAATAATGTGTAATTGGTTCAAACATTCCAGTTTTGTACCACTATATTTCTAATTCTAGTAATTCTACCTGGGTTGTCAAAGTATTAGAGAAATGGTTCTCATCCTGTGGCCCTGGAATCCCGGCAGATCTGCAAAGCCTACTCGAGTGGTCTGGTCTGTGACAGCTTAGAAAAGTAAATGATGTTAACAGATTAGTAAATTGTACATAAATAAAAAAGCAAAATGTAAAATTGATTTTTTTTAAATAATATGTAAATGTGAAGGAATTTCGAAATTGGTGGCCAAAATTATCTTGGTAGCCTCTGAATGATTCAAGCGAAGAGTGCAAGTGCATCAAAAATAGTACAGTATGGATGATGGGTGGCCTCAATTGAATTTAGAAAAGCTGCATCCTCTCCATTAACATTAAAATGTAGGGCCTCATTACGAGGCTGGCGGGCCAACCTTCAGCCAACCAGCCCTGTGGAGAGGAGATTGCGGCAGAGCTGGTGGTCTTCCCCGCCCCAAGCCGATTACAAGTTTTCTACTGGACTGATCAGCTGAAACCTCTGAAATCAGATGTTTCCAACAGTCATCCCAGTGGAAACTCTGTGGCAGTATTGGTCTCGGCTTCTCATGGAGCTGACACCAATGTTGTTGCACAGAGGGGGCCTCCAGCACCCTTGTAATACACACTGTCTGCCGTAGCGGAATGTGTGCATTCCGAGGGTGCTGGGCAGGGGGACCCCTGCACTTCCCATGACATGGTTATGGGCAATGCAAGGGCTACCTTGTGGCCCCAGTTCAGGCTTTCCGACAGCCTTTTTATGGCAGGGACCCTGCCAAGAAATGGTTGGCAGAAACTGGACTTGTTATCAGCATGGCGGCACTGAACTCAGCACTGCCGTGGCTGACCACGAGTCCGACTGCTGTCATGACACCGGGAACCATATTCCTGGTGGCGGTCCAACCGCCAGTGTTGTAATGTGGCAATTGAACAGCCAGAAGTGAGGCGGTCTGACTCCAACCGTGAATCTGGCGGACTCAAGATCGCCAGCCTCATAATGAGGCCCTATAGGAGGCTGGCCTGGCTTATAGTGGGTACCTTGTGGTACTTACACCCTGTGCCAGGTCCAGTTATCCCTTATTAGTAGAATAGAGAGTTTCTAGTAGCTTAGGCTGATAGAAGGTAACTATGGCAAAGCAGCTTAGGCTGAACTAGGAGACATGCAAAGCTCCTACTATACCACTTATATCATATAGCACAATACCATAAGAAAACACAATGCTCAGAGTTACTAAAAATAAAGGTACTTTATTTTTATGACAATATGCCAAAAGTATCTCAGTGAGTACCTTCAGTTAGAAGGTAAGTAATATACACACGTTATATGTACACAAACCCAGAACAGGTAAGTAACAGTAAGAAAAAGTAGTGCAAACGATGTAGAATCACAATAGGATGCAATAGGTGAACATAGGTCTAGGGGCAACACAAACCATATACTCCAAAAGTGGAATGCGAATCACGAATGGGTCCCAGACCTATTGGAGCTTGTGGAGGGTCACTGGGACTGTAAGAAAACAGTAAGGGTGTCCAAAATACCCCACCCCAAGACCCTGAAAAGTAGGAGTAAGGTTACCCTACCACCCCAGAAAGACACAATAGTCGTGATGGGGATTCTCCAAGAACCACAAGCACCAGCAAAACACTGAAGACGGATTCCTGGACGTGAGGACCTGCAAGGCAAGGGGACCAAGTCCAAGATTCGCGATAGTGTCCAGGGGGGGCAGGAGCCCAGGAAACCCCGGATGAAGGTGCAAAAGGGCTGCCTCTGAGTGGAAGAAGCCAAAGATTCTGCAACAACGAAAAGGGCTAGGAACTTCTCCTTTCAATGGAAGATGTCCCATGGCGTGCTGGATGTTGCAGAAGTATTTCCATGCAGAAATACCACAAGCAAGCCTTGCTAGCTGCAAGGGACGCAGTAGAGGTTTTTGGGTGCTGCTGGGGACCAGAAAGAACCAGGATGTCGCCTCTTGGAGGAGGAGACATAGGGGGTGCTCAGCAACTCAGAGAGCCCCTGCAGAAGCAGGCAGCACCAGCAGAACTACCGGAGCAGGCACTTAGAAGATTTGTGAATCCGGAGTCACAAAAGGAGGGTCCCACGACATCGAAGTCTAACTCAGAGGGTTGAGCACTGCAGGACGGAGTGCTTGGGACCCAGGCTAGGCTGTGCACAAAGGAATCCTTGGAGAAGTGCACAGAAGCCGGAGCAGCTGCAAATCACGCAGTACACAGGTTTGCTGTCTGGTGTGGGGAGGCAAGGACTTACCTCAACCAAACTTGGACTGAAGGATCACTGGACTGTGGGGGTCACTTGGATCCAGCTCCTGTGTTCCAGGGACCAGGCTCGTCAGGATGAGAGGGGACCCAGAGGACAGGGGATGCAGTCTTTTGGTGCCTGCATTAGCAGGGGGAAGATTCCGTCGACCCACAGGAGATTTCTTCTTGGCTTCCAGTACAGGGTGAAGTCAGACAGCCCTCAGAGCATGCACCACCAGGAAACAGTTAAGAAAGCCGGCAGGATGAGGTGTTACAATGTTGCTGGTAGTCTCTTGCTACTTTGTTGCGGTTTTGCAGGCATCCTGGAGCAGTCAGCAGTTCCTTTGTCCAGTTTCGCGCCAGAGCAGGGCTGGGGGATCCCTGAACCGGTGTAGACTGGCTTATGCAAAGATGGGCACCATCTGTGCCCATCAAAGCATTTCCAGAGGCTGGGGGTGGCTACTCCGCCCCAGCCCTTCACACCTATTTCCAAAGAAATAGAAAGAGGAAATCCTTTGTTCTGCCTTCCTGGGCCGGGGCTGCCCAGACCCCAGGAGGGCAGAATCCTGTCTGAGGGGTTGGCAGCAGCTGCAGTGGAAACCCCGGAAAGGCAGTTTGGCAGTACCCGGGTTCTGTGCTAGAGACCCGAGGGATCATGGAATTGTCACCCCAATACCAGAATGGTATTGGGGTGACAATTCCATGATCTTAGACATATTACATGGCCATGTTCGGAGTTACCATTGTGATACTACACATAGGTAGTGACCTATGTGTAGTGCACGCGTGTAATGGTGTCCCTGCACTCACAAAGTTCGGGGAAATTGCCCTGAACGATGTGGGGGCACCTTGGCTAGTGTCAGGGTGCCCACACACTAAGTAACTTGGCACCCAACCTTCACCAAGTGAGGGTTAGACATATAGGTGACTTATAAGTTACTTAAGTGCAGTGAAAAATGGCTGTGAAATAACGTGGACGTTATTTCACTCAGGCTGCAGTGGCAGGCCTGTGTAAGAATTGTCTGAGCTCCCTATGGGTGGCAAAAGAAATGCTGCAGCCCATAGGGATCTCCTGGAACCCCAATACCCTGGGTACTTAAGTACAATATACAAGGGAATTATATGGGTGTACCAGTGTGCCAATGAGAATTGTTAACATTAGTCACTAGCCTGCAGTGACAATTTTAGAAAGCAGAAAGAGCATAAACACTGAGGTTCTGGTTAGCAGAGTCTCAGTGATACAGTTAGGCACCACACAGGGAACACATATAGGCCACAAACATATGAGCAAACATATGAGCACTGGGGTTCTGGCTAGCAGCATCCCAGTGACACATATCAAACACGCTGACAACATAGGGTTTTCACTATGAGCACTGGGCCCTGGCTAGCAGTATACTCACAAACAGGCCAAAAGTGGGGGTAACAAGGCTAGAAAGAGGCTACCTTCCTACAGACCCTTAGTTTCTTTTATATTTGTTTGTGAGTTGAACAAAATATTTTATAATTTGTGCATTAGTTTGATGAATGCTTGTTTCCGTCTTTTTTATTTGCTGTTTTGCGGTTGAAATAATCCAAAATGTTTGGGACTGGGCCCCTGGCTTTTACTAATGACTTAGTGGGGGGGAGGGGGGAGGGTGGGGAGGGCTGGATTCCAATAATAATTCAGTAGGGATCCCCAGCTTACAGTAATGATTAAGTAGGGAGCTAGGAATGCTATAAGGTTAAGAACCACTGTGTTAGAGTGGTTGTCTATGTATTTTCCCTGCACCAGTACGTAAGTGACGCACTTACTTTTCACACATTCATATTGTCAGGTTCTTAATTTTCTGGGGGAAAAAAAAAACTACTTTACGTTACATAGGAGGCCCACGGACCAATCCTCTTGTGGATCTGCGTGAGGATGCAGTTTGTGCCCCAGCTGTCAACGTGCAGGCTCAGTAAATTGTTCAAAAGAGCCTCCTTTAAACGCTGTTTTGCCAGAGGCGCGTTTCCTTGTAATCGTCCTGCACGCAGTTAAACACCGCCAACGCGACACTTGTTTGAAATGTAACATGGCGGCAATCGGCACTTCATAAATACACAGATAGCGTTGATTTTTATGAATAGCAGATTGGTGCATGCATATTAATTCAACACTGCCTTGATGTTGTCTGCTGTCGCTGGCAGTCGTCCACAGTTGCATTCCTCGCGTTTTTCTTCGGCAGTAAAGCCAAAAGATGCAGTCATAAATAGCACAGTGTCATTTGTGGGAATTCCAGGGGACAAGCGTTGGCTAGAAAGGCCGTGTTCCCCTGTAATGTTCAGTGTCACATGGCGTCAGCTGCTGCAATACTGGAAATGCCGTATCGTTCTGTATGTTGTGATGAAGAGGAAGGCTCTGCCCCTTGTCACTGAAAACATTTTGGCAACATCCCACGCTATAACTTTGCCATATGTATATTCAGCCTGCTCATTACTAAAAGTGACAATATTTACTATACGTATTAATGCGGGAGAAACGCTAAGAGCGCTGTGGAAACATTTTGCGTTTCCAAAAAACCGTTGTTACCAGAATTCATTATTAATGATCAAATATATATATCGTCCTATTTTCTACCGCAAATAATATTTTTGATTTGGCGTCGAGACGTTTCTCTGTGAAAGTTAAATAAAATACTGTCACTCAATGTCGAAATTTCCATTGCCGTTTACACGTTGCTTGCTTAATATTGTTTATATGATAATCATCTCCTTTGCATACTTAGCCGATCCAGTCTATCGCATCAGCCTGTTTTTTCAGTCAAGGGGGACCACACCCTCCAACTGCAACCCAATGGAAGTTCAGCCTTTATGTCTTATACCTGGTGAAGTACTGTATAGATCTCGCATTTCCACTCACAGGTGCCACTCGCCCCCCCTCCACATAGATGGCCCGATTCACAAACGCAGTGTCCGGGTGTGAAGAACTGCAAACACGCATATAGATAGGGAGCATGCCACTAATGTCCCTTCACACTGCACTGACACTATGGGGGTCATTACAACCCTGGCGGACGGTGTTAAAGCGGCGGTAAGCCCGCCAACAGGCCGACGGTAAAATCTTTGCAATTACGACCGTGGGGGTAACCGCCAACAAAGACAGTCACTTCAACACTCCGACCGCCACGGCGGTACAAACAAACAGTGCGGCGGTCACCGCCAACAGACAGGCGGAGGACAATGTACCGCCCACACTATTATGACAGGCCAATCCGCCACGCTTTCCGGGGCAGATTCACAGCGGATAAAAACACTGCAGAAACAGGAATTTCGAAGGGAAAACGCTCACCTCTACACACTCCACGAGGAAGGAGGACACCATGGAGCCAGAACTCCATATTCTTCCTGCGATAGTCTTCCTGCTCCTGTACCAGGAGCACCAACGCCGGCGGCGAAGCCCACGGTGAGTGCTGCACCTACGACACAGAGGAGGGGGGAGGCAAAAAACAGGGACACACATGCAACACCCCCACCCCCACCCTCACCCACTACAACACAAACACCAATGCATATCTAAACATTACAGTTACACCCCGACCCCCCGGAAGAATGCAAAGACAAAAGGAAATGAGTGTAACCATCGTAATATATCAAAATTCAGTAAGCAAATATATACATATATACACTATTAACAAAATATAAACCAAGATCCAGGTATTGCACCATTCATAGTCTGTGGACCACTGGGCCCCAAATACATGGGCGAGGCCCACACACGATACCAGATCAAAATAGAGAGAGCACTGCAGGGGCATCAGATAGAAATACAACAGGCACCTCAGGGGGAAGGGAAGGGGGGGCACCTAAGCCGGATGAGTGCACAACGCCAGATCCACGAGGGGGCTCAATGCCCATTGATGTATTCTGGGGAGTGCAAAGCCACAGTCTCTCAAGTCTCTACAGTGGGTGGTTTGCCCACTGTTCAATCCTGGGGAGTGCAAAGCCACAGTCTCTCAAGTCTCTCCAGTGGGTGGTTTGCCCACTGTTCAATCCTGGGGAGTGCAAAGCCACAGTCTCTCAAGTCTCTCCAGTGGGTGGTTTGCCCACTGCATTATCCTGGGGAGTGCAAAGCCACAGTCTCTCAAGTCTCTACAGTGGGTGGTTTGCCCACTGCATTATCCTGGGGAGTGCAAAGCCACAGTCTCTCATGTCTCTGCAGTGGGTGGTTTGCCCACTGCATTATCCTGGGGAGTGCAAAGCCACAGTCTCTCAAGTCTCTACAGTGGGTGGTTTGCCCACTGCATTATCCTGGGGAGTGCAAAGCCACAGTCTCTCATGTCTCTACAGTGGGTGGTTTGCCCACTGCATTATCCTGGGGAGGGCAAAGCCACAGTCTCTCAAGTCTCTCCAGTGGGTGGTTTGCCCACTGCTGCATCCTGGGGAGTGCAAAGCCACAGTCTCTCAAGTGGGTAACAGTCTCCACTGGTTCTGGAGGGGGACTGGTGCCCAGAGTGCTTCATCCTTCCAAGGACAGAGGTAGTGGATGTGATACTCCACTGGTTCTGGAGGGGGCTTTGTGCCCAGAGTGCTTCATCCTGCCAAGGACAGAGGTAGTGGATGTGATACTCCACTGGTTCTGGAGGGGGATTGGTGCCCAGAGTGCTTCATCCAACCAAGGACAGAGGTAGTGGATGTGATACTCCACTGGTTTTGGAGGGGGCTTTGTGCCCAGAGTGCTTCATCCTGCCAAGGACAGAGGTAGTGGATGTGATACTCCACTGGTTCTGGAGGGGGCTTTGTGCCCAGAGTGCTTCATCCTGCCAAGGACAGAGGTAGTGGATGTAAATCTCCACTGGTTCTGGAGGGGGACTGGTGCCCAGAGTGCATCACTCACCCCGTGAAGTTCCCTGTTGCGTCAGTGCCCCTGCCGCTCATGGGCTAGCGGTGCTTAGGTAGGCGGTGCTTGCCCTGTTCAGCAGTGCTTGACTTGGCGGTCCTTGCCCTGTTCAGCGGTGCTTGACTTGGCGGTCCTTGCCCTGTTCAGCGGTGCTTGACTTGGCGGTCCTTGCCCTGTTCAGCGGTGCTTGACTTGGCGGTCCTTGCCCTGTTCAGCGGTCCTTGCCCTGTTCAGCAGTGCTTGACTTGGCGGTCCTTGCCCTGTTCAGCAGTGCTTGACTTGGCGGTCCTTGCCCTGTTCAGCGGTGCTTGCCCTGTTCAGCGGTGCTTGACTTGGCGGTCCTTGCCCTGTTCAGCGGTCCTTGCCCTGTTCCACAGTGCTTGACTTGGCGGTCCTTGCCCTGTTCAGCGGTGCTTGCCCTGTTCGGCGGTGCTTGACTTGGCGGTCCTTGCCCTGTTTAGCGGTGCTTGCCCTGTTCAGCGGTGCTTGACTTGGCGGTCCTTGCCCTGTTCAGCGGTGCTTGCCCTGTTCAGCGGTGCTTGACTTGGCGGTCCTTGCCCTGTTCAGCGGTGCTTGCCCTCTTCAGCGGTGCTTGACTTGGCGGTCCTTCATTGCCCAGCTGGGCTGGGGCTGGCGGTCCTTCATTGGGCAGCTGGGCTGTGGCTGGCGGGGCCCTCCTGGGCAGCAACGATGGGGCTGGCGGTGGCCTCCTAGGCAGCGACAATGGGACTGGCGGTGGCCTCCTGGGCAGCGACGATGGGGCTGGCGGGGCCCTCCTGGGCAGCGACGATGGGGCTGGCAGTGGCCTCCTGGGCAGCGACGATGGGGCTGGCGGGGCCCTCCTGGCCAGCGGGGATGATGGCGGTCTTCTCCGCCGTGCTGCTCCTCCCAGACTTGGCGGGTTTCTTCTGGCCCTTCCCCACCTTGGGAGGAGTCACAGCTGAGTCCACACTCCCCCCGGGACCCCTGGGTGCGGCTTGGGTGGCTGGAGTCTTCCCCCTCTCCCGCCGGGCACTGGCCAACTTCTGGTGCTTCACAGGGGGGGGACTGGCTGTGCTGTGGCTCCATGCCACACTGGCTGTCCTGGTGGCCGGTGCACTCCACATACCTGTGAAAACAGGCACCACTGATCCCGTAGATTTTGTGGCTGAGGTGCTAGTTCGGGACCTATGAGTTGGACGGGGGGTGGTGGGAAATAGGTTAAGGGTGGACAGGAAAAGTTGTTTGGAGACACTGGGACGGGTAGCTGGAGGGGGTTTGGGAGTGGAGGAAGATGTGGTGCCTGTAGGAGGTGTAAGTTTTGTGGTTTTGGGTGCAGGTACATGCGCTGGAGGCTGTTGTGAGGTGGATGTATGTTGGGTGGGTGTGTGCCTGCGTTTGTGTATCTTGGGAGGGGGCGTCAGAGACACACTGGGAGAGGACACAGGGGACGTGTGAATGGTAGTGGGGGTGGTGACTGCACGTGAGCGGGATGTGCTGGTGGGTGTGCTGGTGCGGGACGTAGTGGCTGTAGAGGTAGTGCATGCAGGTGTGAGTGTAGATGAGACTGGGAGGGAGGAGGGAGACGAGGAGGAGGGGGACACAGTGGAGGCAGTGGATGTTGGTGTGTCTGTATGTGTGTGATGCTTGCGTGAGTGCCTGTGTGATGTGGGGTGCTTATGTTTGCCTGAGCTTCCCTTGTGTGGTGAGGTGTGTGCAGGCTGGTCTGATGGTGTGCTTGGGATAGGCAGAGGTACAGGGGATTGGGTCTGGGTGGAGGAAGTTGGAGGGGGGAGGCTAGACACAGGGACAATGGCTGCCATCAGTGCTGAGGCCAGAGTTTGAAAGGTTTGGTGAAGGGCCGCCTGACCAGAATGAATGCCCTCCAGGAATGCATTGGTTTGTTGCAACTCCCTTTCTACACCCTGGATGGCATTCAAAATGGTAGACTGCCCAACAGTGAGTGACCTGAGGAGGTCAATGGCCTCCTCACTGAGGGCAGCACAGGTGACAGGGGCATCGGCTGAGGTGCCTGGGGCAAAGGTGATGCCCACCATCCTGGGTGAGCGGGCACTGGGCGAATGCTGAGGGGCTGCTGGGAGGGCGGTGCTGGTAGGGGGATGGCGGCTGTACCTGTAGAAGTGGGGGGCACAGATGTTCTCGCCACCACAAGGGAGCTACCATCGGAGGACGAGTCTGTGTCGCTGGTTTCAGCTCCTGTCACCGCCGTGGTGCTCCCCTCGCCCTCCGTCCCACTGGTGTATTCAGAGTCCGTAGTGTGGCCCTCCATGGCCATGTGGGATACAGCTCCCTCGTGCTCCGGTGCCACTGCTCCTCCGCCTGATGATGCTAATGCGTACAAGAGCAGGGAGACTGCAAAAAAAAGGGTGGGGACAGAAGAAAGACATGTTGAGTGCATGGCTTACCGCTACCGTTGGCGGACAAGACAGACACAGAAGCCCCCTGCACTACTTCGCGCTGTTGGGCTCTACAGTGCAATTCCTGGGAAATGGCCTACAAGGCTATGGACGACATATGCACACATAGATGACACAAGTGCATGAATAGATGTAGTTGGCACTCTACAGAGATGGGGTGGGGGGCCATAGGGCCATGCCTTACGAAGGGGCCTAGACTACGGAACTCGTCCTGGCCTAGGGAAACCCACAGCCCTCCTCCCCCACCCAGACCCCTCCACTGCGCCCAAAGTCAGCTGAATGAGAGTGTACTCACCCCCTTGTGTCTGCTGTGATGCCCTCAAGTGCCCATCCAACTCCGGGTAAGCCACCGCCAGGATCCGGAACATCAGTGGGGTCATGGTTCGACGGGCACCCCTCCCACGTTGGGAGGCCATCCCCAGCTGAGCCTCTGCCGTCTTCTTGCTCCAGCGGCGAATGTCCTCCCATCTTTTCCGGCAGTGGGTGCTTCATCTGTGGTGGACCCCCAGGGTCCGGACGTCCTTTGCGATGGCACGGCAAATATCCTTCTTCTGGTGGGCGCTGACCTACATGAAATGTACAGGGGAAGAAGAGAAGTCATTACCAACTGCGCCGTCAAAGTGAGTGGCCCCCATCCCTACCCTTGCCATGTGGCACATGCACCCACCGTCTTTCATTCACTCAAAACTCTGTCCCCTTCCTTCTTACAACCAGCCCTCTCCATACAGGCATAGCCCATACAACATGCTCCCTGTGTACTTACCTGTTGGTCTGGAGGACCGTAGAGTAGTGTGTACTGGGGGAGGACCCCATCGACGAGCTTCTCCAACTCCTCCGATGTGAAGGCAGGGGCCCTTTCCACAGACGCACGAGCCATTGTCTCTTCCACACCGAGGTCACAGCAGCATTTGCAGTATAGGTCCTCTCCTGTCGGAGATCAGGTATCGAGTGATTCAACAGATAGAAAATGACCGCCTACCGCGACGGTGTACAACACCAGCGCAGTTACCTCACATCCCATTGTCCCAGTTTAGAGGTCAGGCAGCCGCCATTTCAGGGGCCCACATGGCCTAATTACCAACTGCGTCACACATACCTAGGCCTACTCTCAACACACATACAGGCCACATTTTGTGATTGAATGGTGTTCTGTGTAGACTGTGGGTACATACCTCTGAGTTGTTTGACTTTGTGCTCGCTTTTGTCCTTCATAGGCACCGTCCGCTGGGACATGTGAGGAGATGGCGGAATCCTCCGGTGTACCGACCGCTGGTGGACCTGTCGACAATGGAGGAAAGAAATTTGATAATCACCTACAGGTTTCACCATGCCACAATCTAGGAACTGTGTACACAGTTGGAGCCTGACCTGATGTCAGCGATCCGCCATCCCACAGGAATCCCCCCTCAAGTGCAGGTGCTATGAGGGCTCCTTTTCCTTGCTAGTGGGTCTTTTCAAACAACTGTGGCCATGGCATCAGGGATGTCCCAGCCTATGTTTTCCAACGTATTGTCCAGAGTGTTGTCTGCCCTGCTGAAACACATGCGTAGCTACATTGTTTTCCCTCAGGTGGAGGACTTGCCTACAGTGAAAGGTGACTTCTATGCCCTTGGACATATCCCCAACATCATAGGTGCCATTGATGGGACCCATGTGGCTTTCGCCCCCCCCCTACACATTAGTGAACAGGTGTACAGAAACCGGAAGAGTTATCATTCCATGAATGTACAGATGGTATGTTTGGCAGACCAGTACATCTCCCATGTGAAAGCCATGTTCCCTGGCTCAGTGCATGACACCTACATCATGGGGAATAGCAGCATCCCTTATGTGAGGGGTCAACTCCAGAGGCACCGTGTGTGGCTATTAGGTGACTCTGGTTACCCCAACCTGTCATGGCTACTGACCCCGGTGAGGAATCCCAGGACAAGGGCAGAGGAACGCTACAATGATGCCCAGGGGCGAACTATGAGGGTGATCGAGCGGACCTTCGGGCTCCTGAAGGCCAGGTTCAGGTGCCTCCATATGACAGGTGGATCCCTATTCTACTCACCAAAGAAAGTGTGCCAGATCATTGTGGACTGCTGTATGCTTCATAACTTGGCTTTGCGACGACAGGATCCTTTTCTGCAGGAGGATGGTCCAGATGGCGGTGTTGTGGCAGCTGTGGAGCCTGTGGACAGTGATGAGGAGGAAGCAGAGGAAGAAGACATGCAGAACAGGGACTCAGTCATCCAGCAATACTTCTAGTGAAACACAGGTGAGAATACATTCCTGCCTACAACATGTACTTTTACACTTCTACCTCTATCCTGTCTGTCGATTTCACCCAGTGTATGGTCACTAAGTTTTCACTTTCCCTTACGGTTTCACAGGTGTGGGTCCCAACGTGTGTCATCTGCTTAGATTCCTCAGGGACTAGAGCTGTGTGACATAGGTATGTTGACATTACTATTTCCTGAACATTTTGTCACTGTAATTGCAAATACACTATTTCGAAATCACAGACAGACTCCTGATCTTTTGGTGCTTTAGGTGTGTTTATTTAAATACAAAATATTGGAGGGGGAAGTTAAATGGTGAGGGGTGATGATGGAGGAATATCCATGGCAGAGTCCAGTCTATTAGTCTCACAGGTGCATTGCCCATATGGGCATAGGAAGTGGAGCTGGGGCAGTTTAAATATGGACAGGGTGACAAAGTGGGACAGTGGGATGACAATCAGGGTGGTCTCATTTCTTGGCGGGGTCTTGGCATCGTGCTCTGTCTTGTTCCTGGATCTCAGGGACCGTTTGCGGGGTGGTTCTCCGTCTGCAGAGGGTGGGGTGCTGGTGTGGTGGTCCTGTGGCGGGGCGTCCTGTCCACTAGCGCCGGCGGAGGTGGTGGGCAGTTCATCGTCCATGCTAGTGTCAGGGGCCTCTTGTAGTGCCACTGTGTCCCTCCTGGTGTTGAGTACTTCCTTCAGCACCCCTACGATGGTGCCCAGGGCGGAGCTGATGGTTGCGAGTTCCTCCCTGAACCCCAAAAACTGTTCCTCCTGCATGCGCTGGGTCTCCTGAAACTTGGCCAGTACCATTGCCATCGTCTCCTGGGAGTGGTGGTATGCTCCCATGATGGAGGAGAGGGCCTCGTGGAGAGTGGGTTCCCTTGGTCTGTCTGCCCCCTGTCACATAGCAGCCCTCCCAGTTCCCCTGTGTTCCTGGGCCTCCGCCCCCTGGACCGTGTGCCCACTGCCACTGCCACTGCCCCCAGGTCCCTGTTGTTGTTGGGGTGGTGGGTTATCCTGGGTTCCCTGTAGTGGTGGACACACAGCTGATTGACGTGTCCTGGGGACGGAGGTATGGGCCCGCTGGGTGGGGGCTGTGCTGGTGTTTCCAGAGGGGGAAGGTCTGTGTTGGACTGTGCCTTTGTGAGGGGAACCGACTGTCCAGAGGCCCACGATGGTCCGGGCTGGTCATCTAGATCCAGGTGGACAGAGGTGCTGTCATCACTGTGGGCCTCTTCTGTGGGTGGAGTGGAGATGTCTGGACCCTCCTGTCTGGTGACGTTGGGTAGTGGTCCTGCAGGGGTGGAAAGGCAAGATTATTGCATCTGTGTGTGCCATGGTGTGCAATGGGTGGGTGAGCGTGTACCCCAGTGCTGGCATTCCTGTGTGGGGGGCTTGTGTGATGATGGTTTAGGGGGGTGTATGGGTATGTGCAGTGGGCATGCTTTAGCGATGGGTGTCCATGCATTGGTGTTGCATGCAGGGCTTGGTGTTGGGATGGGTGGTTTGTGATATTGGTACATTTGTGAGGAGTTGGAGGGATAGGGGTGGGGGCGAGGGTGGGGGTATGTGATAGCATGCAGGTAGGGTGGGGGACATGGTAGTTAAAGGTTTGACTTACCAGAGTCCATTCCTCCACCGACTCCTGCAAGGCCCTCAGGATGCAGAATCGCCAAGACCTGCTCCTCCCATGTTGTTAGTTGTGGGGGAGGAGGCGGGGGTCCGCCGCCAGTCCGCTGAACCGCCTGGTGGTGTCTTGAGACCACGGAATGCACCTTCCCCCGTAGGTCGTTTCACCTCTTCCTGATGTCCTCCCAATTTCTTGGCTGTTGTCCCACTGCGTAGACCCTGTCGACTATTCTTCGCCATAGCTCCATCTTCCTTGCAATTGAGGTGTGCTGCACCTGTGCTCCAAATAGCTGTGGCTCTACCCGGACGATTTCCTCCACCATGACCCTGAGCACCTCCTCCGAAAACCTGGGGTGTCTTTGCCGTGCCATGGGGTGGTGTAGGTGATGTGTGGGGTGGTGTGTGTGGTGATAAGTGTGGTGATATGTAGTGGTGTGTAGTGTGAGGTGCGTGGATGTTATGTGGGTGATGGGGTTGTGTGCCTGTGGATGCTAGTTTGTGGATGGTGGTGTCTCTCTCTGGCCTCTCTGTAATAGTGATCGTAGGGGTTTGTGGGTGATGTGGGTGTGTGTTTTATATTGAGTTGGGTGTGTTGGAGTGGTGTGTGTATGTGTTTCAGGTGTGTGTATTTGGAATTGTCCAATGTGGCTGTGTTTTGTAAGAGTGTGTGTATTTTGAGCGCGGCGGTGTGTACCGCCAATGGAATACCGCGGTTGAAAGACCGGCGCGTGGATTTGTGTGTCGTGATAGTTTGGGCGTATTTCTGTCGGCGTGACGGTGGAGGTTTTTTTTTCGCCAGTTTATCACTGAGCTTTGGTGTGGCGGACTTGTGTGGATGTCTGAATTAGCTGTGGCGGAATTCCGCGGCCGCGGCAGTGTGTTGGCGGTCTTCTGCACGGCGGTAAGCGGCTTTTACCGCCAATGTTGTAATGACCACCTATATGTCGTCCTCACCATTGTCTGAGGCATCTGTCACCTACTCCCGCCATCGCTGCCAAGTTTCCAAGGTCGATGCTTGATGATCTGCTCCAGTCCAGGTTTTCTTAATTGAATTATGTGACCTGGAGTTCTATTTTTATAATGGAATAAACAAAACTACAAATCCCAGAATTAAATAAAACGGACTGGTGCAGAACATCAAGCACAACTTGTCAGAGCTGTCCCGCGTGTCACCTGCATTGCCCAATAACGGTACTCAACCACTGTTGGGCCTCACCTTTCTCCACAGTTCCCTGTAGTGCGTTTCGTAGGGCGTCCAGATGTTCAAAGCTAACAGCAATGACCAGCCATAAGCATAAATATATAACTATAGTCACATCACTCACTTCATAGTAACGCTGCCATCGTTCACAGAGCTCCTGAGCCCAGCATTTTGAGGCAAACGGCAACGGAAGCACATAAATTACGTTAAATAGAAAAAGTGTATGTTAATGATTTCTTACTATTTTAGCAATGTACAGTATGTCTCTCGGAAGCACCATGCCATTGTAGTCCTTTTATGTCTTTGAGTGTTGTCATTGAAGCACAGCTTTGGCTACAGTCACTACTAATTTGTAGTCCTACATCCACATCTGTGGCCTTTCACAATGTTAGATCTACAAAATCTGGTCACCCTGTGGGTACAATCACTCACTTATTCATTCATCAACGCATAGATTCACTGACCCATTCGTTCATGCATCCAAGCACTCATAATTTCATCCACTCATTCACTCATTCACCCTGTTCAGCCCCTCACCCTATCTGCTTAGTCAGTGTTTGTTTTAATATGCTTAATATGTATTGCTTAGCTTGGCATCTAGAACATTCTATATATTCAGGCTCTCATTGCGATTGGCCTATGAACGCTGATGTGACTGGTAACAACAGTTACTGCCCTTTCGGAATTTAGTTGTTTACTTTTTTCACCTGCAACTTTCAACTGCTGGAAGCAGCTGAAAACTCCTGACTGAAAGTCTGGCACAATATGAGGAATTACCAGGATACTACGATCTGGAATCAGAGATTCCTTGGCAGTTCCTCATTTCTCAGTAAATGCTCATGGTCCAACTGGCAATGAGTAAAATCAATTTTCTCCTTAGGGAGAATTGGTTTAATTGTCGACACGGTGTACCATCCCCTTGGTTTGTGGAGCCCCTCTCTCTTGTCTAGCCAACTTGTAATGAGTCAGTTTCCCCATTCCCAGATTTAGCGGTATCCCAATATTGGTAACTCGATCGGTGTGGATAACCCAGCCCATTTACTGGGACGTTTATAATGAGGGTTTAGTGGCAGAAATTCTCTCCACTAATTTATCTTAGACCTCCTTCAATGACCTCTGCTCAAGGGCCCATTTCCAAATCATTCTCTACCTACATGTCTTGCTCTGAAGTCTCGATCATTTAGGCAAGCACTTAGAAACAACAGTTGCACTGTCCTTGGTGGGATTCAGTTTTACAGAGAAAGCAATGGTTGCTATCATACTGTTTTCTTTAAATGCTCTTTTCATTCCGATTTTGTGTAATGTAAAGTGCTAATGCAAAGTGCTCTAAAGCCCTTGGACTGGGTTTGCACAGTATCAAACTAAACAAATAAATAGATACCTATGATTTTTTGCTTAAATCTTTGCAAAAGCTGAAATCTGGAAAAATGAGAATCCACAGGCCACTGATATGAAGCTTTGCATTCTTTTTACTCACTTTTTCTGAAGCATGGCTCCCTTTTCCATTGTGCCAAAATGGTTAGACCTAAATTGGTAGCGCTTTATTATTTTCTTTGGTGAATCTCTCGATACTAGGTTTAGCAAGCCTGTAGACATTTTACGGGAAATCTTTTTTTTATAGTTGTCAAGTGTCTCTGTTGTCGCTGTATTATTTATTCCTTTTATTAAGTCTAGCTTGACAGCACAGATGCCAGTAGACCTACAGTGTGTGCACAACCTGCAACTCTCCCCACTTCAAGAGAAGATTCGTGACAACTTAAAGTATGTGGATCACCCACGCGAAGCCCTTTAATTCCAGTAAAACACATTAAAACATCATATAACATATCGTGTATGCCACTTGCAATCAATCACCCTACACGGGACAGCGGAATTCGACAAACAAACACTTAAGACGTGAAAGACTTGACAACACGCAAGCATTTTACAAAATGTTTAAAAGGACAGCAGGCAGAAGATTGGTTACAGCACCCATGAAGACAGTCTCTTGACACTAAGGCTGCAGTGTGCATTGTGCTGGCAGGCCCCAACAAGCATCACCACCCGGCCATTTAAGTAAAGCAGCAGAGGACATCACCCTAACGCCAACAACATTTGGCATCCCTGCAATTCAGAAGGGTGCTCCCATCAAATCCCAGAGCACAGCATAACGCAACAGAACAGATGCCAGCAGACCTATTGTTACCAATTCTTAAAATATGCATAATCCGGGATTTGGCTCTACATAAAAGAGTATTTCTCTTTCATCTCCTGCTGTGGAGTATTTACCACAATCTAGGACTGCTTCTATTGCAATGAATTTACATAATCTTTGCATTTGTCTTTTTACATTTCATATGTTTGTATATTCATGTATCTGAATGCACATTTTTCCACCATTTAATTTACATATGGAATGAGCCACAGGTTTAAACTCAATATCCACTAAAGCCAGAGGTGAAGCAAGCTATAACAGCCAAAAGTGTCAGGGTGTAACAGTGCCTTGTGATTCAACTATGGACACTCCTCTTTCCCCTTTATTGAAACGAGACAACCGATATAGCATAGTTTTAGATATATGAAAGTTAAAAAGTGCAAAATTCTCACAGTACTGGTCTGATAACAAATTCAGTCAGAAAAAAAAATTCAAAATGAAATCAGATATCTCAAATGGATTCTTTAGTCAAAATATAGCACCTGAATCTCAGTGTCTAACCTCTTTCTCATTCTGAGGAATCCAATAAACCCATATGAGATTGCCTCAGGGGTAGAAGAAAAGCCCACAGCTTTTTGCAACAAGGATTGTGGAGATTTTACAAAATGATCCAAAGGTGTAATAATACATTTATGACATCTATATTAGAGACAATGATTTAACAGAGCACCTAGATAGGGCGGACAGAAATCTTATGTTATGATATGTGTATTTTAAAGCGCACTATCGCCACAAGGATATCCTGACACTGAGCAGGTCTGTGTGTTTATTTCTGCATATGGTAGGTTGGATAATCGAAAAGCCAGATTTCCAGCTTCTTGAGGAATTGAAGCAGAGAAGAGGAGGCTCTGATGTGGAGTGGGAGGCTATTCTATGCTTTAGGAGTGATGTAAGAGAATGCCTACCCTGCTGATCTAGTTCTATGTACCTGTGGGATATGTGTGAGAAAGAGTCCTACAGAGTGGAGGTGTCTGGGTGGTTGGTGGGAGGAGAGGCAACTGTTCAGGTACATGGGGTCTAAGATGTGTAGTGCCTTGAATGTGTGTGTGAGGAGTTTGAAATGAGCGTGTTTGTATAGCAGGAGCCAATGGAGCTCCGTGAGGTGTGGTGTGAAAAGAATTCTGGATAGGAGGCTGAGGATGAGTCTGGCTGCTGTGTCTGGATGGTTTATAATCTTTTTTAGACATGGCATCCTGAGGGTGGTGTTACCCAAGATGTTTCGCCTTTACCTCCTGCTTTGTTGCTGTGTCTTTTTGTTGGCCTTAGGACTCTGAGCACCTTACCACTGCTAATCTGTGCTGAAGTGCATGTGCTTCTCCCCTAAAAACATGGTAACATTGGTGTATCCAAAATTGGCATATTTAATTTACCTGTAAGTCCCCTGTAGACGCGTATACCATATACCCAGGGCCTGTAAATTAAATGCCGTGAGTGAGGCCTCCAGCATTGATTGTGCCACCCACAGGCTTAAGACCCTACAAATCTGTCTCAGGTCTTCCATTGAAGAACCTGTGGATGCAGTCTCACTAACACCCCCTGACTTGACATCTAAAACCTCTTGCCAAGCCCAAAATTCCCCCTTTCTTACATATGAGTCACCCCTAAGGTAGGCCCTAGATAGCCCTTAGGGCGGGGTGCCATGTAAGCAAAAGGCAGGGCGTTTAAGTTTTCATTACTATTATAGAAATGCCATTTTTAGAAAGTGGACATTTCTCTGCACTCTCTCCCCTGTGTGCCTACAGCATACCTCCAATACACATCTGGCTTGGGATAAGTGACAGTTCCCCTTGTGTATTACCTTCAGACACCCACGACACAGGATACTCAGTCTCATCTGCATGCATCTGCATACTGATGGGTCTTCCTGGTGAGGAGGTTGGGAAGGACCCACACTACCATCTCAAGGGGTTAGGGCTGGGGTCCACACAAAGTGTCTGATTACCTCCCACTGGCTGTCTGGAGCTGAGAATGACCTGAAAGGGGGACCTGTGCATTTCACAAGAATGCCTTTGTTGTCATCCCCCATATCAAAGGCCATTTCCTCTATAAGTCATGGGTCTCCTGACCCACTTATCAGTACACTTCTGCACTTAAAGAAACTTTGCTTGAGTAAAGACTGCTGTGTGCAAGGATCGCCACTCTGCCAGGCCTGACTGTTCCCAGGAACTTCTGCTCTGCACCCTGAAAGACTCACCATCACCCCAGAGTGTCTCCAAGGGTTTGCTGGCTTGCCATTTCTGTTCTCTACGAGGTCTCAGGGCAATCACGGACCTCACATTTCATGTCAACCTGGGTTATTCTTGGTGAACAAATGCTAGGGCCAGCTGACGCTTAGTGCTAACCGCTGGACTCAGCGGCTGCGAGTAAATTACAAGGAGACTTTACATTGTGGTCTCGCCATTGGCTGTAATCTGCTTCCCCCCTGAGGTGACCAGCCAACCTGCCGGAGTGCCAAGCGAAGGCACCTCACCACCGCCACAGCCAGGAGATTCCACGGTGCGACCTCTCCAGTGAGATGGATGAGGTGCCCCCTGGGGGCTACCCGGAGTCCGCTGAGGAGGGCACTGCTTCCTTAGATGAACTACCTGCCCTCCCAGACTGGCAGGTGAAAGGAACCCCCTGCTGTGCAGCCCCAGCAAACTGAACCACCTGGATCTGATGACCGCTGCCTATGAAAGCCTCCCTGCAATGGCTCCTTTAGCTGAGCTGGCTGGATCCAGCAACAGCCGTCCTTCAGCATCCCCCCATAACGGCCCTCCCTCTTCTGTGGTGCTGTTCCTCTGACTACCACTGCAACCACCAACACAACGAGGAGCCCTGGGAACAGGCGTCAAGCCTATGGACACATGAGGTATTGGGTGTGGTGAGGAGGTGCCCTCAAGGGATCTTCCGGCTCGCACTGAATTGTACCTATGGCCTGAGGGGACTGGGGCATAACAAGGCTCCTTGCCAGACCGAGTTGTCCCAAAGGGGACTAACCATTCTGTCTTCGACCAAACTGAATCTGTAATAATAATGATAGCACTACTCATGTCTAATGGTGTTTGAAGATAACCTTTAATAATTTCCTAAGTGAATCTTTGTTGAGTTGACTTTAACTCCTCTTTTATCTTTATAAAGAGACATCTCTTTTTTTATAAAACCCTGTGTGAAGAGTCTTGATTTTTCGTTGTGTCTTACTGTAATTCTTGCCTGCCTGTTGCACAAATACTTTAGACATTGCCTTTTAAGTTAAGCCTGTCTGCTCTGCGTGATCTACCAGGGGGTGAGCACAGTTTAATTTAGTCTGTGTATCTGACTTGTCCTGACTAGAATGGCGGGTTCTGCCTGGCTTCGGTGTATACCGTAGCCAACCAGAAGCCCCATTTATAACAGTCTTCTAGTGAGTTGCTTGAGGATTCCAGCTTTGAAGGTGTTCCCATAAACAAACTTGCTAGTGACTAGGGCATGAGTGATGGTGTTTCAAGTGTTACTTGAAAAATGTGGCCCTTGAGCCCAGCATGGGAATTAAAATACATTTTAAAACATCTAAGATTGTGTATCCATCAAGGGTAAAGGATTGTCTTACAGAAGTATACTGCCTTACAGTCTCCAATTTCAATGAGAAGGTTGTAAGCTCTGATGGTGTTTTTGAGCTTTTGAAGAGTTTACTACTTGCCAGGAGTGGGTTAATATGTTACATCAATTAATTACTCCTACATTTTCTGAGGAGAATTGGACAGAAATGCACACTGCTCTCTTTATAAGCACCACAAGCAATTATGTTAGACATTAAATACTTATAGATGCAGGACAACAAGGTGAACCTAGTAATTGGGACTATTCCTAGCACTTCTAGCTACACAAATGTAGTTTACAATGAGAGACACATACCCCCATGGCATATTTATCACACACATATTATACTGAGCAAATTACCATGGTGGTTCCAACATCCATTTTGAAAGAACATCTTCTGGCACAGGAAAGCAAATAGTCATAGCTAGCTAATATACCTACACTTGAGCTAGCTACTCAAGCTAGTATCCCTACACTCGTGCTCTACATCTTTGTTGTGGGCAGTGACATAAAATCCATTAATGTACCACTGAGTATAATCCAGCACTCTGGACTAAAAGATTTCTACTGTGTACACAAACTAAGGCACAAACTCCAAACATCGTACCCATGCATGAGTATAACAGCATGTTCTACATGGACAGCTCTGTGTAGCCTGCGATTGGAACTAAGCAAAATTAATGTGCGACTTGTACTGCAGTGCACAGGATTTTTTAAGAGGGTGACTTCATGGTGCTGTGCATTCATACCAACATTTTAGGTGATTCCACTGCACAGACAGCATATATTTATGCCCTTTTACTTGCTCTTTAGACAGCTGATTCACCATTTCTCACCCTAAAATTGCCAGATTCAGCATTCTGAATACAGGGCTACAATGTGGACTTGCCACATTGGTGCCTAAAAGAATTCAAATACTCAAAAGGCAAATTGATTAAACAAGGCAGCTTTGGTGAAATGTAGCTGTTCTATAGGACAGGTTAGCTTTAGTCCAAGTATAACATAACATGACCTATAAAAGGGAAGGGATTCAGTTTAAAGAGAACTGTGAGGCTGATTTAGCTGCAAAGACAACAGTATAAAACTTTCAGGTTGTTTCTGTAACTATATCGCAGATGAAAATTGATGCTGGAATAATGGTGGCAAAACAGGCAACACTGAAAGGTAAAAAGCCTCCCGATGGTTTCATTTCTATTTATGCTTATAACCCCATGAAAATATTCCTATGGTTTTTCTGCCTGAGATTGGGAGTAGGCACACATATAAAGAATGTTAGAAATGGGGTCTTTGTTTGGCAGTCTTAAGCAAGGACCCTCACTCTAGTCAGGGTAAGTCACACACAATCCAAACTATCCTGGTTTGTGCCAAACACCCTCTGGTAGCTTGGCACCGAGCAGTCAGGCTTAACTTAGAAGGCAATCTGTAAAGTATTTGTGCAATAAATCATACAATAACACAATATAGCACCACAATACACCACACAGTGTTTAGAAAAATATATAATATTTATCTGGATATTTGCAGGTAAAGATGATCAAAGATGCAATAAGTAAATGTAGAGATATCACTGAAAAGTGATATAAAGGCGGTCATTCTGACCCTGACGGTCATGGACCGCCAGGGCCGGGGACCGCGGGAGCACCGCCAACAGGCTGGCGGTGCTCCCAAGGGCATTCTGACCGCGACGGTATGGCCGCGGTCAGAAACGGAAAACCGGCGGTCTCCCGCCGGTTTTCCACTGCCCTGAGGAATCCTCCATGGCGGCGCAGCTTGCTGCGCCGCCATTGGATTCCGACCCCCTCACCGCCATCCTGTTCCTGGCGGTTTTGACCGCCAGGAACAGGATGGCGGTGAGGGGTGTCGTGGGGCCCCCGTAAGAGGGCCCCTAAAAGATTTTCAGTGTCTGCCATGCAGACACTGAAAATCGCGACGGGTGCTACTGCACCCGTCGCACCCTTCCCACTCCGCCGGCTCCATTCGGAGCCGGCTTCCTCGTGGGAAGGGGTTTCCCGCTGGGCTGGCGGGCGGCCTTCTGGCGGTCACCCGCCAGCCCAGCGGGAAACACAGAATAACCGCGGCGGTCTTCTGACCGCGCAGCGGTATTCTGGCGGCTCCCGCCGGCACCGCGGTTACCGCGGCCGGCGGGAGTCAGAATGACCCCCAAAGTGTCTTAAGTCTTTTTAAAGCAAACAAAGTCTCTTTTTAGCACAAAGTACCTGGTTTGCGTGAAAAATCTCCGCAATGGGCCGCAGAGGAGGAGAAGTGTGGAAACAAATGAGGTGTGCGTCGATTTCTCGGGCCGCACATGGTGATGCGTCGTTTAGTTTCCACTAAACTGTGCGTTGATTTCCGGCCCTCGGTCGTGGATCCTCTTCGGGGTGCGGGGTTTTCCAACGCCCTGGGGTCTGTGCAAGGAATTCTGGGCTTGTGGAGCAAAGTCACAAGTGCTGCGTTGTTCCGGTTCGGTGTGTTGTGAATTTTTAACCGCTGGGCAGGCTGTGCGTCGTTTTTAGCAAGCTGTGCGTCAAATTTGTGCCGCACAAGGAGTCCACTTGCAAGAGCAAAGTCTTTTTGGTCCTGAGACTTCAGGGAACAGGAAGCAAGCTCTATCCAAGCCCTTGGAGAGCACTTCTTCACCACAGCCAGGGAGCAGCAAGGCAGCAGGGCAACAGCAAAGGCAGCAGTCCTTCTCAGAAAGCAGTCAGGTGAGTCCTTTGGGCAGCCAGGCAGTTCTTGGCAGGTTCTGGTTATAAGTTTCTTCTCCAGGAAGTGTCTGAGTTGGAAGGGGCAGAGGCCCTGTTTAAATACCCAAATGTGCCTTTGAAGTGGGGGAGACTTCAAAGAGTGGCTTAGAAGTGCACCAGGTCCCCTTTCAGTTCAATCGTGTCTGCCAGGGTCCCAAGTAGGAGGTGTGGCAGTCCTTTGTGTGAGAGCAGACCCTCCACCCTCCCAGCCCAGAAAGACCCATTCACCATGCAGATGTATGCAAGTGAGGCTGAGTATCCTGTGTTTGAGGTGTGTCTGAGTGAATGCGCAAGGAGCTGTCAACTAAACCTAGCCTGACGTGGATTGTAAGGCACAGAAAGATTTAAGTGCAGAGAAATGCTCACTTCCTAAAAGTGACATTTCTAAAATAGTAATATTAAATCCAACTTCACCAGTCGGCAGGATTTGGTATTACCATTCTGGCCATACTAAATATGACCTTCCTACTCCTTTCAGATCAGCAGCTACCACTCAAACAATATATGGGAACAGCCCCAATGTTAGCCTATGAAGGGAGCAGGCCTCACAGCAGTGTAAAAACTAATTTGGGTGTTTTACACTACCAGGACATGTAAACTACATAGGTACATGTCCTGCCTTTTGCCTACACAGCAGCCTGCCCTATAGGTTACCTAGGGCATACCTTAGGGGCGTCTTATATGTAGAAAAAGGGGAGTTTTAGGCTTGGTAAGTACTTTTAAATGGCAAGTCGAATTGGCAGTGAAACTGCACACACAGGCCTTGCAATGGCAGGCCTGAGACAAGGTTAAGGGCCTACTTAAGTGGGTGGCACAACCAGTGCTGCAGGCCCACTAGTAGCATTTAATCTACAGGCCCTGGGCACATATAGTGCACAGTACTAGGGACTTATAAGTACATTTAATAGTTCAATTGGGTATGATCCAATGTTACCATGTTTAAAGGGAGAGAGCATATGCACTTTAGCACTGGTTAGCAGTGGTAAAGTGCGCAGAGTCTGAAAACCAGCGAAAACAGTGTCCAAAAAGTGGAGGGAGGCAGGCAAAAAGTTAGGGGTGACCACCCTAAGGCTGTCAGGTCTAACAATGAGCAAATCAGATTATATTTGATTAGGGCAGCTAGTGAAGGATTAGTTTGGGTCATCGTGCAACTGTATCACTGCTTCTGTATAAAGAAAGAAGGACCATCCAATACGCCCATGGGGTTGAGTACAATCAATATATAACAAATGTCGAGTGGGACTTATTCAGTCAGAGATGTTAACCAATCGGTCAATGAGCCCTGCAATCTTATTAAATTAGTTGTAATTATCAATTCAATTGTAGACATATTATTGTATATGTATGAATATTTCTAAATCAATTCTAGTAATTAGGTGAAAGTGCTAGACTCATAGTTCAATTGCATCATACATAATAATTTCAATTGACAACATATATCACAATATAATACAATGCTCAGAAGTGTGAAAAAGTGAATCAAAAGTGCAGACAATGCAGTGCTCACTTATAAATGCACAAAACAGATGAAAAATGTCAGAAATATACTGTACATTCCCCAATAGTGTCTCCAGAATAGTAAGTAGGAACGGTAGTGTTAGACCTGACAGCCTAACTTTTTGCCTTTCACCTCCTGTTTTTGCTGTATTTTTGTTGTTCTTAGGATTTTGAGCACTTTACCACTGCTGACCAGTGCTAAAGTGCACGTGCTTCCCCTCTAAACATGGTAATACTGGAGTATACACAAATGGCATATTTAATTTACTTCTAAGTCTCCTGTAAAGTGGTATACCATACATCAAGGGCCTGTAAATTAAATGCTATTAGTAAGCCTGCAACACTGATTGTCCCACCCACTTAAGTAGCCCTGTAAACATGTCTTATGCCCGCCACTTGAGAGCCTGTGTATGCAGTTTCACTACCAATTCGATTTAGCATTTAGAACCTCTTGCGAAACCTTAAACTCTCCTATTATTATATATAAGTCACCCCTAAGGTAGGGCAGGGTGCTATGTAAAAAAAAAAAAGTAGAACATGTACATCTAAGTTTTACATGTCCTGGTATTGACCAACAGCCTATTTCGTTTTTCACTACTGTGAAGCCTACTCCTCTCATAGGCTAACATTAGACATTCCTTAATATACTTTTACGCTGTAATTCTTGATCAGACAGGAGTAGCTTAGTCATGTGTCATATCTTTGGAATGGTAATGATAAATCCTATTTGCTGGTAAAGTCGTATTTAACATTCCTAGCTTAAAAGTGGCACTTTTAGAAAGTGGGCATTTCTCTGCTCTTAATGTTCTGTGAGCCTTACAGCCTGTCTCCGATACATGTCCGGGCTAGACTTGGTGACAATTACAATTGTGCATTCCTTCCAGGCAGCCACAACACAGGACACTCACCTGTATCTGCATTCATATGCATACCTATGGGTCTTCCTGGGCAGGAATAATGGGAGTAGTTCACACTTACACTTTAAATGACTGATTCCCCCCACAGATAGCCTGGCAGGCAGGGCAGTTGAAAAAGATCCTTGCTCACCTCAAAGACTTCCTTTGAAGTCATCCCCCACATCAAAGGCACTGTTGGATATAAGTACTGGATTTCTGATCCCCTGAAATAAGATCACTACTGGACTTGGGAATAACTCTGCTGGAGTAAAGACTGTTGAGCTGTAAGGATTGCCAATTTGCCTGGATTGACTGTTCCAAAGAACTGCTTCTCTGCTTTGCTGAGCTGCCTGCTGCCTGCTGATCTCTTTCCTGCTGAGGACAAAAGCTGGACCCATCTCGCTTGCACCCAGAGTGACTCCAAGGGCTTTCTGGCTTGCTCCCTGTTCCTCTGCATTCTCAGGGATATCAAAGACTGCATGTATCTCTCCTCTACTGGTGCTGCTGGACTCTGCCATCTGTGCGTCCTACCTTGCCTGAGGTACCGCTGTCCAGTCTTGGGCCTCAGAAGTAGGTCCTGCAGCTAATTCCCGGAAAAACCGACACATCGCTATGGGTACGTGAGAAATTCTGCTGCATTGCCCTTTGACACCGACACAGTGGATACTTAGCAACATTGGATCCCCAGACAACGACAACGCATAGCATGGCTCGATGACAACACATTGCATTGACTTCAATGGACTTTGATGGCGATGCAGGACTCCCATAGTTGCAACTATGGGAATGTCCCAAAAATAATGTACCAATCACTGTGTCTGTGTGTGAAAAGACAACATCTCATCCCTAAACCAGTTGCTGTATGCTCCCCGATGCATGCCACCTAGTCACTTGCGTGTCCATATAGTCACCAGCAGGTCCCTTGTTATAATGTTAGGTTCCACCTTGAATTAATCAACTGAATAACTTAGCATTGTACAGTTAAAATGCCAAACTTCTATAGGTGAGCAAAACTTTAATACATGAGACACATGACCCATTGTGTGGTCACATGCCTGTACACAACATACATCATTAGCAAGGTAGGCCGGCAAGGCTACCCTTCCTACCTCCATTCTGGAGGCACCATTGGAATGTACAGTGTATTATTATCACTTTGTATCTGTTTTGTGTATTCATATGTGAGCACTATGTCATTTGCAATTTTGATTCACTTACTCTTAATTCTGAGCATTGTGTCATATTGTGACATACGTAGACAATTGAATTTAATATATATATATATATATGATGAAACTGTACTATGTGCCCAACAATTTTATCTAGGTACTAGTATTGATTAAGAAGTTTTCATACATATACAATATTCTACCTTCAATTGAATTACAAGTAGTTTAATAAGATTGCAGGGCTCATGGACCTTTTTGCTAACAGCTTTGACTGAATAAGTACAGTGCAGCATATAGTATCATTGCTTCAGCAAAATACTGGTGTTCCTATGTACCAAATAATTCAAAATAGTACCTACAGCAATGTAATGTTTGCCACCAAATGAAGCATTTGACTGCAGTAAGACCAGCACCTACTCCGCGCATGAAAGCCAATAAACCCTTTGGTGTTGTTTTCCTCAATCATGTTGACCTACTGCCAGGAGTCAATAAATAGAGATATATGTTGGTTGCAATTGGTTTCTGCCCTAGATTCTTTTGGTTGTGGCCATAAAAGACCACCACTGCTTGAGCAGTCATTAAATGCTAGCAGTGCCTTGCAGCAAAGGGAGTAGTTCATATGTTCAATTCAGACAATGGTCCTCTATTTGCTGCTATGGTGTTTTTGAGTGCTATGTGTCCAAAAGCTATACTCACACACTTTCTGTCTACAATTGAACAGTGTGGTCAAAGGAGCCAATGATAAGCTTAGGCAAGTTTTGATTGCTAGGATATTTGACTCGGGACTGTCCTGGTATCACACCGGTATAGAGCTCAAAGAGCACTAAGTAACTTTTCTATTGGAGTAGTAGGTGATCAAACCCCATACCAGATGCTGTTTGATGTTCTTCTGTATGTACCTGATCTCAGTCTCATTGAAAGAGTGTCACATTCAAAAATTGATTAATTTGACCCTGTTTTATGATTGGATATGTTACATAATACTCAAGAGAGTGGAGAAACTTTCTCCAACAAAATAAACACAGCCACTGAAGGTTACGCTGGTATGGCTCCTCAAAGTGAGAGAGCTAGTTCAGGAATGCATCTTTGACAGGCTGGTCTTTGGAATATCTTACAGATCACCTGTTCCAGGTCTTGAAGTAGAAAGCACTTGTGCTTAATCCTTGCTACCACTTCCTGGTGCAGAGGAGATGTGGCTTATTCTGCAGACACCATGGTGCCTCCAGATTAATCCAGTCACTCTTCTCCCTATTCAGGAAATGTCACAAGAAGAATAGAGCTGTGTTGAAATGTACTAGTCCAGATGTGAAGCAAGCAACATCTTCAACAAATGAACCTGTGGCAACAATATCGATGATTGTCACTTCTGCAACTACAACTGCAAAATAAGTACACAACTCAAAAAATGTTTCATCAATTGAAATTACATTGATGCACAAAATTATGCTGTCTGGAAACTTGCCCAATCCAGATTCCTGTAAATGGAACAGTTTTCATTGTGCCTCTCCAAGAAACCACAGAATAGTCCACTACTCTAGTTATCCAATGGTACTGATGGATTTCTACCTATTACTGGGCTAATGACAGGTACATATGCCCACCATAGTTACAATATTATCATTCAATTGGTGGAATACAATGCTAATTATAATTTTGCTGATAGTGTATGGGCACTGTATTCCTGAAAGTTTAACACCATATTACTTGGGTCAGGAAAGGTAGCACCATTCTTCTCCTCACAGAGCTAAATAGGACTATCATGTTGTTGACATCAATGTGTACCCTTTGCTTGCTAGTGTTCTCTGGGAAAAGGTGCTTTATCAGACTTTTGGCCATACAGAAATGATTCAGATTGCATATGTTTTAAGACTTTTGTTGAATGACATTGTCACTACTGGTCCTTTTACATGTGCCTGGGATATAAATACTGTTAAAGACCAATGACTGAGCTGCATTGTTATCATTGGATAATGAAGATCTATTTCCCAATGCAAAGAATCATGTGGAGATGTTCTGTTTCCATCATTATGGACTCTACTATATTTTTCAGTTTAACAGCTCAAGAGAAGTATACAAGTTTTCAGAAAAGGTTTTCATATTTTAGCAGCGAAAGCAGATCTGACCCTTCGGAATTTTGTTATCTTGAATAAATTGTAAAGGTGTAAAAGATTTGGATTACTCATCTGTGACAGGTAATACTCTTGGAGTTCTATGTCCCTATAATCGGACTACAAACAGGACTGTACACTGGGATGTGGTCGAGAAAAGCTAATGTATGTTTTATTGTTTGCAAGAGTCTTTATACAGTTTATTAGAGTCTTTCAAGAGGACAGGTTTATAATGTCTTTCCACTTCTTGGTATTCCGTTCGCCTGAATATCTCTTCTCTTTTTATCACCACAGGGAAGTCCAAACTTCGCCGTTGACTGCTCCCACGATGCCAGCGAGAGAAGGAGAAAAACAAGAAGCCTCTATTCGGTAAGTGTTTTCTTTCTTTCCTTATGAACTTCTGTTTGCTTCACCACTGTGTCACCAGTGCAGTTACGAATTCTATTGACTATTTTGTGAAAGGGGGGAAGTAGTGGTTAGTGAGTCACCCCTTTTGTTTTGTGTGTGTATTATTATTATTTTTTTTAGAAAAATAGTGCTCCCCACAAATAGCCACGTTCCAGTATGCTTTCTCCTCTAGAATCTGACCTATTAAATAGAAGCACCAGAAGGAAAGAAACTTAGATCCACAGTTGTCACCAGCAACACGTGTTTTAACTATGTTTTTTGGCTATGAGAGTTGTGCCCTCTGTAACTTTAGTGGTCTGGCTCCAGTCTGCCCCTTTTACCCTCCCCGCTCGCCACCAGCCTTCCTGAGTAAAGTCAAAACGAAGGAGGGTGGAGAATGCCAGAGGTGCTCACACATCAACCAAGGTTAAACTGGTGTCCGTCGAAGATAGGCTTAAAAATGGAATCAGCTGGTGATGGGTGCCGGCCTAGCCATACACCTGCCACCACTGGTGTTAGAGGTCCACACACTGGAGGAGTGGGTGGTTGCCTGAACAATGAGAACAAAAAAGGCAAGGGCACACCTAAGATCAAAGTGTTGTGGTAAATCCAAGTAATATTTTAGGAATTGAGTCGACGTCCGGTGAAGCAAGTGATACTTGGTATTTATTATAACAGCAAGTATATAGTCAAAGTCTTTATCAGATGAAACAGTCTATACAGTAAAACAGCCAGATGTACGAGAGTGGTCAGAGTTCAAATCCAAAGACCACCTGCAACATAAATCCATGCAGCAAAACAGCCAACACGTGTTTCGTCTTCAAGACATTGTCAAGGCTTAGGCTATGCGAAAAAAAATTATGTAGGCTCCTCTGCTCTTCCCCTCCTCTGCGACTAGTTTTCGGTTCCTTACTCCTCCTCCCCAATCGTCGATCATCATCTTCTCCCTCTCGGGGTACTCCTGTCCAGTCCTCTTCTGCTGTCTCTCTCTCCTTGCCAATCTTCCTCCTCTCTGTCTTCCTTCTGTCCACCTTCCTTGTCTCCATCTTCCTGCCCTCCATCTTCCTGCTCTCCCATTGTTTCCCGACTCCTTCCTTCTAATACCTCGACGCCAGGATTCCCCCTGATGTCATCACGCTCCATCAAGCTTCCTGAAAGTATACTTCTGCGAATCCCCCTTGCACATTCAGGGCACTGACAACTTGATGAGAGCACGTATAATTCCTAGTGAAATTATATTTTTAAATAAGACCGTGTAGCAGATAACTTGCAATCACTTTGCTTCAATTTCAGTTAAAAAATTTCATCACTTGTGAAAATTAATTATACACATTTTACAGATTGGAAATGGAAATAAAAAATGACTGATAATGATTTGAATTAAATGGTTCACAATAGAACATACAATCTGTGGTTTTGTTCAGATAGTAGAGCCTTATGACCAACAAATACTGATATGTGTATGCATAAGTTTCCGTAGTTCTAGGTCCATTAGCAAGTAGATCAGACCCTAGTTGACATGGAGTCCCCTATATGACTGTAACTACTTATAGTTCAGGGAAGTTGTGGCAAAGGTGGCTATCACAACCTAGTTTGGGTACTGTGAAGAAACATGTTAAAAATAAGCGAGGATATGGATTTAGGTGATTTTCTTTGAGCACCACATCATGTGAGTAATAAAAGGTTTACAGATATCATGATTTATACTGCTGTAAAAGAACAGGCACACTCCATGAGAGAAGCTGCAGCGAGAGAGTTAATGAAGCCTACAGGGAAATAAGGCAATCACTTTCAAAGTTATTCATAATGTCTCTCAAACACTTTTAAACATATCTATTATTCTCCACTATCCATCTTCTTTGAGTTACATCTTTTGCAGGAAGACTTGAAATCTTTACAACGTGGTGAAGCTCAAATGCATGTACTAATACAAATAAGTTAGGTGCTACAAATGCTCAAGGCATACACTGTGGCCTGGTCATTGCTAAATGATTTGTCTATCTTTCTTCTTATAATTGTACAGATAAAAGTCTCTAAAAAAGAGGCATCCTATAATCTTCTCTCAATTAAACAAATAGAGAGCACACTTTTACATGTCACCAAAGATACATGTCGTATGTGGCTCCTGCTTGGTATAATTTTCTTTGCCATCACTGCTGTATTTTTGTACAGCTGTCAGAAACATACATTTACATTCATACCTTTCTTCTGCATTAGTATGCACATATATTTTGGATTGAGCTAGATACTGTACAAATTTCTCAAATTACTTGCGCTGCATTTCGGAAGATAATTTGTTTTTTCCCCACTGTAAACATAAACAACTATGATAAGTTAATGTTTTTTTTTATTATGAATGATAACTAAAGGGCCACGTACCTTCAGTAACAGTCTTGTAAAGCAGAAATAAGATTTTAATTAAAGATATAGCATCAATTTACAAGTCTACTGAAACATACATTAGAATGTTTTGGATGTTAGCTAATAAGGGTCCTAGGATATATTTCTATAGGATACTATGTGTGGCCAATGAACAAAGTACATCAACATGGAATTCCAGCAGGAATCTCTTTTTCTGGGGGATGGAGGTATAATTCTAAGCATTCTATCAGCTGACAGGTCAAAAATAATCCTGCCTCTTGAAAAATCGTTGGTTAGACAATCTGAATATGTTTGCAGTGCTGGGTTTTAGCTAACATTCAGTTTGTACCAAACCATTAACATTAGTATTATATTCCAACCACCCACAGGCAAAGTTCTTGGATCCCAGAAGGGATGTGTGGTAATGCCCATTTAGTAGAAAGCCCTCATGGAAACATTGTCTTCTTACAGAATGATAGTTTTGGTAGGGTTTGCAGGTGAAATGGTTATAAGCTCCTCCTTGGCTATCTTGAGAAGTTCACTACTAAGAATCATTAAATCCCTGATTGTCCAGGTATTTTAGGAGTAGATCTTCTACACGTGGGCAGTACAAGTACACTAGACACCACAGTCAATAATTACACGAATGCTTTAGCAACTACTCTAACATCTCCAGTTGCACTGTAAGACAGTTTGACTGTTATAAGCCCTGGCATAAGAGAAGTGTGTTACCTAGTTATTAAAACGGACCAATAAAATTATAAGTAGCCCTTCAACAAGTGAAATTGTGCAGCTAAATGTTGCATATTTTGCCTGCTCTGTGTGGACTGGAACAAGCATGGGTGGAAGTCTAGCCAATCCAGAGCCTGAAGTAATGCCTATTCACATTAATCAACCACATAGTGCTGTAATTATTTGATTGCTCTGCTGCAGTTCAGGGCATCGGCTGAGGAGGGCACGCAAAAACGTGTCCCTGCTGAGGTGAGTGTTTCTACCAAGTGGGTAGGTTGCTGTTTCTCCTAATTGCACAATAATGTTTAAAAAAAACAGGGCTTTAAAAACATTACAACAGAATTAATGGCACACACACTTTTTAAAACATTAAATTGAAGAAAGAAACCCGAGAATGACCACATTTTAACCTTAATTAAGGCCCGATATAGATTTTTACTGACCAGGACTCAGGTATATAATATTTCTGTATTGAAGAAAATGTCTTAAATAGGGCAGTGTCAAGTTCACTTTTGCGGTAATCATTAAAGGAAGAGCTTCCCGGCACCCTAATAGTTTACAGTACAAGCCACGCATTTCTCCTGTGGGTACATTGTAGAAAACCTCAGTCCAGTTGCTCTCCACTGGCAGCTGAACTCCAAATTCCATATCATGAAAAAGCTGTGAATTCACTCTAACCAACCCATTAGAATGGGATTTCAAATTTATATATGCATACTTTTCCATTTTTCTTTCCTGCAATAATAAATGAGTTATTGAGGTCTAGAAAAATGTACATGAATACAATTGCTCAAAATGTAAGTATATGTTTTGTAATTATTTTATCTGGCCTCCCTTTTTTTCACCTATTAAATGTTACCATGAACATAGATGAATTACTGATCTAGTATGAGGTTTAAATACTGAAGTCTTATAGTAGCAGAAATGCGAGTACAATAAAATGATAGTACCCTAAACTGATATTCCGCGTGGTGAGAACTGATCCTCCTCAGGATTCGTATCTCATGTCCCTGTGTCCTGGGGCAGGGACCTGATTCCACGGACCTACATGGACAGATATACCCTGTATTCCTCCTGGCATCTAGAGTGACATGCATAACATTTCTACAACATACTTGGAGCTTTCTGTTTGAGTATCACTGCAGGGTATACAGCAACACTGATTCCATTTGCACATCTCCATGCACTAGACCTTTATGACACTGACCTCTTTGTGTTCCCTCACTATTCATTGGGCTTGCAAACTTGCAACACATTTCTTTCTTTCCGTCTTATCACATGCTGATAACTTCCAGAATGTAGGTCATTTGCACAAATGAATCTTGTTGAGTGTTAGTCTAGGTCTTCCTGCATTTATTAGCTGTTGAAATACTGTGGTATCACTTTTTGTCCTCCCCAACAAAGGTCTTTGCAAGCACTTCAGGAGCAAAAGTAGACATGTTGAACATGTGACTTGATACATTAAATAAGCTAAGTGCAATCCTACTCGAAAAGAGGTACATTCAATCTCTATGGCCAAAACATTTGCTCTCTAAACAGCCTATTCCACCACTAAGATCAAATAACTCCTGCATACTCGATTTTCTGCACATTTTGCTGACATTGTATATACGAGGCAAAAGATATGCTGGAGGGTCGAGGTGAAGTCAGACACATCTATTCTCAAGGGCAGAGTGTCTGTTCATGTGGGCACAGGGGACAGCACCTTCTCCAAGAGGTAGTGAATGGGTGACATAAACATGCACTGAATTTACTAATTATGACTGTTGCAACATGTTTATCAACTGTTTTGTTGTATTTAAGTTGGCAGGTGTTTACGCAACATATTCATATCAGATGTGTAGTTTATAAATGGTTTAAAGTGATTTGCATCAAGAATAGGAATGATTTATGATACTGGATATATTGCTGTGGTAGGTCTTTCTGGGTTTTAAAGTATTGCATGCATTGCTTTAATTGGGTGACGGTGGTGTTGCCAACTTGTAATTACGGGTAATGGGATGTACTTAAATGTCACAATGCTTGACAGTCACTCATAACAGGAAGCACTGAACTTCCATTGTTTTAGTGACGCTACCCTTTAAAAGTTAAGTGCATCAAGAAAGATTGTTCCTTTAGAGCAGAATGTAAAACTGTTTTCTCCCTGGATTATATCCCCAGGTTGCAGGTCATCGCAAAACATCTGCACAAACTATATTACTTTAGATCATTGCATGTTGAATGACTTTGAATTAAACTTACTTTTTCACTCACTTATGTATTTTTGAATGAACCTCTATTTACCTTTTTGTTTCTGCATGCATGTTCAGTATAAACTACTCTAAATCTCATGCATGTCTGTCTTAAGCTCCTTTTTTAAAAACCATAGCAATATCTATTTCAACAAGCATTTGCTTCTCACATAGCCTGCTCTAAAGATCACACCTAATTCACTGATATACCACAATGAAACTGGAGTAAATGCATGAAATGGTTGTTAGCACGTCAGACCCTATTATGTAAACTTAGAAGGGAGATGCAAATAGGTCGATGAACCTTTTGACTCGTTTCAAGATTTTCCCACCATATATCCCGTACATGCACAGATCAATAACCATTAACAATCAATAACATTGATGATCAGCAGGAGTCACACACCATGACCTTTCAGTCATGAATAACCACACCTTTTATGTAAAAGTTACAATGTTTATTTCCCTATATTAACAATGCAAATGTAACGTAGGTCAATCTCAAAATCAATTGATAAGCATACAGAAACAACACTGGCTGTCCAAAGCAGTGAAAGAATCACAATCTAATCAAGGCTTGAGCGCCTACACATTCTAAAGTTACAGTGCAAAGTAATAGCAAGAATAACTGAATAATGATATCACATACATTCAGATTCAGCAAAGAAAAGACATCAGCTATTATTTCATAAGGCAAACTTCATCTGTGAGATTCCTAACTAACATTAGATGAGCATAGCATGTTTGGGCTTCATGCAAAACAATTTAGCCACACACATTTTGAAAACATCTATCAAAATAGCAGTTGGTCCTAGAAACAAAAGCAAACAGACATAGCAATCACCATCAGTGTTAGTATACCTCTCATCATATGCATCGGCAAGCTAAGATAGTCTTTGTCATCAGGACATCAGTCTGGTCAACAAGGCATCAGGATTCAGCGTCAAAGTTTAGAAAAAGGCAAAGTCTTTTAAGCAATAAAGTTAAGCACGTCTCTTCTCAAGACGGTCAAGAAAAAAATTGCCTTATGGCAAGATAGAAAATGGGCAAATGTGGGGGCAAATGGCAAATGCTGTCTTATTCTCAGTGTAGTCTGGCTAAGTTAGATTTCCTAAAACTACTTCCCACCTCCTAATTAGTCAGGAGATTGCTTGTTCACACTTTGTCCAATCAAACTAAAACCCTTAATCTAAAGTTCTTCTACTACATGGTTCACTTGTCGATAATTGGCTCCTCTTGTCTCTCTCTCGACATTCGGCTCATTAGGTAACAATATTGTTGCAGCATATACTCCAGTGAGTATGGTCTTTGTCTTCTCCTGGGAAAGTTAGTCACACACACATTACTTTAAACAATGTTGTGCTAGCAAGTACAGGATTTTTTAGCAAGCAGTTCTCATGAGAAAGACTTTTAGCTACAAGCACATAGACAACACAGTGGAAAATCACAGTTTAACTCTCTAAACAAACATTTTATTAAATGCCTAAGAAATACAGCTTGACATGAGGCCGAGCTACTGTGCCAAGACCTCGCTAAGTTAAGGCCTACGATTAATAAAGCTAATCCATAATGCATAACCCTTAATGTGACATATTGCTACATTAATCAAACATAAGCTCATCATTTCATATTAATAAGCCCATATTTGCCACTTTGTGAACATTGGCAGCCACTCACGTGTGCGCACCTTCAAATGCGTGCATTATTTTTCTCTAAGTTATTACATTTTCTACGCAAATTCAACATTCAAATTACATAAATGTCATTAGTAAAACTCATTAAAACCTGTGCGTTAACAGGTTTCCTTTATCATGCAAGACTAACCCCAATACCCAATGGACTGACCACTAACTCTAGGCTCCTGGGTAGCATGCAACTCGCCATAAAGCACTTTACCTCCTTGTCAGGGACAGTAAGCACTATAAAAGTGAAATTTCAATTTCAGTTCCACACGGTGTTTCATTCTTGAACACAACTGGCATTAGCCATATTTTTAAAACTATTGATATGGCTTACTGTCAAGCTTCAAGTCTATTATTGGATGTAACCCTTCATTTTTTGGGACTTGTTTTTCACATGTGATTGGTGGAAATACCAGCAACTCTCCTCATGAAGGGCTGCACAACATTTGTTTTTTTCTTGTTGAAGAATTAAGACCGATGTGAGTGGCAACGGATCTTATCCAACTGAATATCAATGCTGCAAAGGTATTGTTTTTTGTCTTGGAGGAGAATTGCTTGCTGAGCTGAGTGCATTTCGACTCTGTGTTTTTGCAGACTTCAATTACCTCTAGTGAGACCTGTGTTTCAATGGTTGAATTGTTTTCAAACTGTCATCTGGAACATTCAATTAGAACAATACGCTGTGCTTTGTGCTAATTGCCAGGGACCAGCTAGACAGAACAGAGAGCATCAGACGTTCTGCACTGCAATACAACTGCACATTGTTAAAGCTATATATGATTCTTCACCTGTGATGATACATCAGCTGATGTTTGTGATTGACAATCTCACTAATTTCAGAGACACTTAGGCCCTCATTACAACCATGGCGGTCGGTGTTAAAGCAGCGGTAATACCGCCACCAGGCCGGCAGTAAAAAAAATGGGATCACGACCATGGCGGAAACCACCAACATAGACAGCCACTTTAACACTCTTACTGCCAGGGCGGGAGCAACAAACACCGCAGCGGTTAACGCCAACAGCCAGGCGGAAGACAATGTACCGCCCACAGTATTACAAGGCACCAATCCGCCAGCTTTTCCGGTGTGGTACCCACGCCATCAAAATCACGGCAGAAACAGAACACAGAAGGGAAACCTCTCACCTCTCGACACCCAAGGAAGAACCACGATGCTATGGAGCCTGAGCTGCAGATCCTACCCATGTTGCTGTATCTATTAATACACCACGAAGTGGAAAGAAGGCGGCGACGACGGTGAGTACTGCACCTAGTACACAGGGGAGGGGAGGAGGGAAAAGAGAGTGACACACACACGCAACACGCAACACCTCCACCCGCCACCCACAACAACATACTCACACACATATCCAATAACATCACAGATACACCCCGTCACCCACTGGAAGAACGCAAGGACCAAACGAAATGATTTTAAGTAGTGTAATATTGAAACAATCAGATAGATCAAGAGAACAGCAAATAATCAGTATACACAAATATTTACAGCAAGTACACAAGTCCGTACACTATCCCATGAAATGTCCGTGGACCAGTGGTCGCAAAAAGCATTGGCCAAGCCCACACATGACACCTGTCTCAAAACGGAGACAACACTGCAGGGTCATCAGGTCGGAAAAAAACACAGGCACCTCAGGAGGAAGGGGAGGGGGGCACCTCAGCCGGAAGATGGTACGACGCCACTGCTCCTCGAGGGGCCTCCATGTCCACAGCGATGCCCTGGGGAGTGCAAAGCCACAGTTCTCAAATGGGTGGTTTGCCCACTGCTTGGTCCTGGGGAGTGGAAAGTCACAGTCTCACAAGTCTCTCAAGTGGGGTCACCGCCCACTGCCTGGTCCTGGGGAGTGCAAAGCCACAGTCTCACAAGTCTCTCAAGTGGATTCACTGCCCACTTCCTGGTCCTGGGGAGTGCAAAGCCACAGTCTCTCAAATGTATGCCTTTCTCCTCTGGTTCTGGAGGGGGCTTTGTGCCCTGAGTGCTTCATCCTGCCAAGGACTGGGTGAGTAGATGACTTTCTCCACTGGTTCTGGAGGGGTCTTTGTGCCCAGAGTTCTTCATCCTGCCAAGGACTGGGTGAGTGGATGCCTTTCTCCACTGGTTCTGGAGGGGCCTTTGTGCCCAGTGATGCTGCACCTGGGGTGTGGCAGTTGACTTTGTCTCACCTGGGTGTCTTAGCCACGCAATGTACCTGGAACAGGTAGCATGATACTCCATGGAGGCAGACCCACACGCCATCCTGAGGCGACTTAGGCTGCCAATTGCTGGTTCGTGTCAGTGCTGGAGGTGGCGTGTCCAGGGGCCAGGACGCCACTTGTAGACTCTGACGGCTGAACACTGGGGATGGGGCTGACGTCCGACAGAGTGGCGTCAGCTGTGCACGTGGTGGTGCTGATGGTGGTGCAAGTGGCGGTGTCTGCGGTGGAGATGCTGCCAGTGCTGGCCATGGTGCAAGTGACAGTTGTGGTGGGTGGAGACACCGTACAGTCTCCTGCAGCCTCGGATGGCTGATCCTTGGGGAGGATGCTGCTGACTGACGTAGTGCCCGCATCGGTGCAGGTGGTGGTGCAGGTGGCGGTCGGAGCGGCGGTGGTGACTGTGGTGCATGTGGCTGCCATCCCTGATGATATGGTGGTCACCAGCCTCTCACCAGGAGACATCGTGCCCAGAGGTGATGTGCCTTTTGGCTTGTGGCCCTTCCCCATCTTGACAGTCACTGCAGGGACCTTGGCACTGTCCACTCTGGGGTTGGGCGAGGCCTTGCTGGGTGGGTGGTGTGACTGTCCCCTGCTGGAAGCCGGCCCCTTTTTGACCTTTGCAGGTGGTGGAATAGGGTGGTCCTTCTTTTCTGTTGGTGGCACACTGGCAGCTCTGACGGGTGCCCCATTAGCCCCTACTTGTGTAGCAGGGACCACAGTGGATGCAGATTTGGTGGCTGAGGTGCTGGGCTGGGATCTAGACATCCTGGCCCTAGGGGAAGGACAGGGGGGTGTAGGGAAGAGGACAATGTTAGCTAGGAAAAGTTTTTTGACACACTGGGACAAGAAGATGGAGGGGGTGTGGGAGTGGAGGAAGAGGTAGTGGTTGTAGGAGGTGTATGTCTGCTGAGTTTGGGTGAAGGTGCATGGGTTTCGAGGCTGTTGTGAGGTGGAAGGCTGTTGAGTGGGTGTGTGCCTGCGTTTGTGTACTTTGGGAGGAGGGCTCACAGACACACTGGGAGAGGACAGAGGGGATGTGTGAATGGTAGTGGGGGTGGTGATTGCATGTGAGCGGTGTGTTGTGATGGGCGTGCTGGTGATGGAGGCAGTGGCTGATGAGGTAATGCATGCAGGTGTGAGTGGAGACGAAACTGGGAGGTAGGTGGACGACGTGGAGGAGGGGCACACAGTGGAGGAAGTGGATATTGGTATGTGTGCATGGGTATGGTGCTTGTGTGAGTGCCTGTGGGATGTGTGGTGCTTATGTTTGCCTGAGCCACTTTTGGGTGTTGATGTGTGTGCATGCTGGTTTGAAGGTGTGCTTGGGATAGAGTGAGGTAGAGGGGATTGGGTCTGGGTAGTGGAAGTTGGAGGGGGGGGGCTGGACACAGGAACAATGGCTGCCATCAGTGCTGAGGCAAGAGCATGAAATGCTCTCTGTTGGGCTGCCATGCCAGAATGAATGCCCTCCTGGTATGCACTGGTTTGTTGCAAATGCCTCTCAACACTCTGGATGGCATTCAGAATGGTTGACTGCCCAACAGTGAGGGATCTCAGGAGGTCAATAGCCTCCTCACTGAGGGCAGCAGGACTGACTGGGGCAGGGCCTGAGGTGCCTGGGGCGAAGGAGATGCCCACCCTCCTGGGTGAGCGGGCACAGGAAACACGCTGAGGGGCTGCTGGGAGGACGGTGCTGGTAGGGGGGTGGCGGCTGTACCTGTTGTTGGGGTGGGCACAGAGGTGTCCGCCACCGCCAGGGAGCTTCCATCAGAGGAGGAGTTGCTGTCACTGGTATCCCCTCTTGTCCCCGTCGTGGAGCTCCCCTCGCCCTTCGTCCCACTGGTGCCTTCACCCTCCGTGGATTCACCCTCCAGGGCCATGTGGGATGCAGCTCCCTCCGTCACCAGTGCCTCTGCTCCTCCGCCAGATGATGCTAATGCACACAAGGACAGGATGACAAAACAAGAAGGGGGGGAAAGACAGAAAACACACATGGTCAATGCCAGCAACACCATCACCGTTGGTGGACACAACACACAGGGAGCAGCCCTATGCACTAGGCCATGCACTAGCAATTAGTAGGAAATTCACCAGGCCATGGGGTACAATGCCTCACACCATTTGCTGCACACTTGGAACCCACAGGAGCCTGCCCAGTTGTAGATGCCCACTACAAATATTGAGGTTGGAGTGCCTCAGAGCCTGCCCAACAAGGGACCTTCCTTACCAAGTGCGCCCTGGCCTAGGGGAACCCACAGCCCACATCCCCCACCCAGACACTTTGTACAGCGTGCAGAGTCAGCTTATTGACACTGTACTCACCCCCTTGTGGCTGCTGTGATAGCCTCAAGCTCCCATCCAACTCCGGATATGTCACCGCCAGGATCCAGAACATCAGGGGGGTCATGGTGCGGCGGGCACCCCTTCCACGATGGGAGGCCAGCCCCAGCTGGGCCTCCGCCATCTTTTGCGGCAGTGGGTGCTCCGTCTATGATAGACTCCAGGGTCTGCACTTCCTTGGCGATGGCACGCCAAATACCCTTCTTCTGGTGGCCGTTGACCTAGAGGAAAGGTACAGGAGGAAAGGAAATTACTCACCCGTCCGGACCCTCATACTCATTGCCCACCAGTTCCCACCCATGCCCTGACGCACATACACTCCCCATCCTCACATGCAGGCCTCACCCCCCCATGTATCTTCCATCCACACCACTCCAAACAGGCATTGCCCACGCATCATGCTCACAGTGCTCACAGTGTACTGACCTGTTTGTCTGGAGGACTGTAGAGTAGCGTGTACTGGGGGAGGACCCCATCCACCAGTTTGTCCAAATCCTCCGCAGTGAAGGCACAGCAGCACTTGCAGTGTAGGTCCTCTCCTGTTGAAGGTCAGGTATCAAGTGAGTGAACAGATAGAACATGGCGGTCACGTCCGTGGGGGTGCATACCGCCAACACTGACGTGCATCGTCATTGGCGCCTGGAACCCAAAGGGCCCAATGATAACCAATGCTGAATTGCGCGGCGGTCTTCGATCGCCTACCGCGACGCTGCACAATGCCAGCACAGTTACCTCATTTCCCCTTGTCCCTCCTCACAAGTCAGGCAGCCGCCATTTCAGGGGAGCACATGGTATGGCACCTAACTGTGTCACAGCACAATTTGGCAGATATACGGACAAACTACACCACACATGGATTTACTCACATTACTGCAAACACACTTGTGCAACCTATGTGGTACATGACCCTCTGCTCACCATTCTCCTCCATAGGGCACATCCGCTGGGCCAGATGATGAGATGGCATCATCCTTCGGTGTACAGACCCCTGGTGGACCTAGCGACTATGAAAGACAGACACCTCATTCTCACCTATAGACTTGATCGTGACACAATCCAAGACCTGTGTGCCCAATTGGAGCCAGACCTGATGTCAGCAATCCGCCAGCACACAGGAATCCCCCCTCTAGTGCAGGTCCTGTCAGTGCTCCATTTCCTGGCAAGTGGCTACTTTCAAACTACAGTGGCCATGGCATCTGGGATGTCTCAGCCAATGTTTTCTAACGTGTTGACCAGAGTGTTGTCTGCCCTGCTGCAACACATGCAAAGCTACATTGTGTTTCCCCAGGTGGAGGATTTGCACACAGTGAAAGCTGACTTTTATGCCCTGGGACATATCCCCAACATCATTGGTGCCATTGATCGTACACATGTGGCATTTGTCCCCCCCGCAGAACTGAACAAATGTACAGAAACCGAAACAGCTACCATTCGATGAATGTGCAGATGGTGTGTTTGGCGGACCAGTACTTCTCCCATGTGAATGCCAAGTATCCTGGCTCTGTGCATGACGCCTACATTTTGAGGAATAGCAGTATCCCTTATGTGATGGGCCAACTCCAGAGGCACGGTGTGTGGCTAATAGGTGAACCCAATGTCCCCACACAGTGTGAGTAGGTGTCTGGGTATGGGGTAGTCCCTAAGGGTTAGTGTGTGTCAAACAGTTATCCCTCGACATTTGCAGGTGACTCTGGTTACCCCAACCTCTCATGGCTACTGACCCCAGTGAGGAATGCCAGGACAAGTGCAGGGGAACGCTACAATGAGGCACTTGGGCGAACTAGGTGGATCATTGAGAGGATGTTCGTCCTCATGAAGGCCAGATTCCGGTGCCTCCATCTAACAGTTGGCTCCCTATTCTACTCACCGAAGAAGGTGTGCCAGATAATTGTGGCATTCTGCATGTTGCACAACCTGGCATTGCGACGCCAGGTGCCTTTTCTGCAGGAGGATGGGCCTGATGATGGTCTTGTGGCAGTGGTGGAGCCTGTGGACAGTGGGGAAGGGGAGGCAGAGGAAGGAGATATTGACAACAGAATGAACATCATAATGCAGTACTTTCAGTGACACACAGGTAAGAGACTCCTCACATTTCTGAATACTGTATGACATTGTATAGATCAGCCTCTTCACCTCTGTCTATGGACACTGACAGTTAACTTTGCCTTTCAATTTTTCCGATCTGGGTACCTCATTCTGCCGTCTGCTATATGTACTGCTGCCCAGCAACTTTCAAACATTGGTATGAGCAAATGAACATTTACATTGATATTTGTTGGTGATGTTGTAATAATACATTTGTGAAAGATCAGACTGACTGCAGATTGGTTTGTGATTCAAGGGTGTTTATTTAGGGGCTAATGTGTATAGGGGTATGTGGAAAGGGCTGGGGTGATGGTGGAGGAAGGTCCATAGTGGAGTTCGTTCTCTTGGTATCACAGGTGCATTGTCCAATGGGGCATAGAAAGGGGAGTAATGGCAGTTCAAGGTGGACAGGGTGACATAGTGGGACAGAAGGGTGACAATCAGGAGGGTCCTATTTCCTGGCGGGGGTCTTGGCAATGTTCTCTGTCTTCAGCCTGGATCACAGGGATCGTTTATCTGGTGGTTCTCCTTCTGCATGGGGTGGGGTGCTGGTGGCCTATTGGTCCTGTGGTGGGGCCTCCTGTCCACTAGCGCCGGCAGAGGTGGAAGGCTGTTCATCAGTTTGACCAGTGTCAGGAGCCCTTTGTTGTGCCACTGCCTCCCTCATGGTGGTGGCTATACCAGCCAGCACCCCTACAATGGAGACCAGGGTGGTGTTGATGTCCTTCAAGTCCTCCCTGGTCCCCATGTACTGTCCCTCCTGCAGCCGCTGGGTCTCCTGCAACTTGGCCAGTACTGTGCCCATCGTCTCCTGGGAATGGTGGTGTGCTCCCATGATGTTTGATAGTGCCTCGTGGAGGGTGGGTTTCCTGGGCCTGTCCTCCCCCTGTCGCACAGCAGTCCTCCCAGCTTCCCTGTTGTCCTGTGCCTCTGTCCCCTGAACCGTGTGCCCACCGCCACTGACCCCAGGTCCCTGATTGTCCTGTGTTAGTGGGGTTGCCTGGGATCCCTGTAGTGGTGGGCACACTGCTGATTGACGTGTCCTGGGGACAGTGGCATGGGCCCGCTGGGTGGGTGCTGTGGTGATGTTTCCTGAGGGGGGAGGTTCTGTGGTGGGTTGGGACTGTGGCAGGGGAAGCGACTGTCCAGAGGTCCCTGTTGGGCCAGGCTCATCATCTTGATCCAGGCGTGCAGGGCTGCTGTCGTCACTGTGGGCCTCTTCTGTGGAAGGACTGGATATGGCTGACACCTCCTGTCCGGTGACATTGGGTAGGAGTCCTGTTGGGGTGTAAGTGCATTGTTATTTTATCTATGTGTGTCATCTTGTGCAATGGGTGTGTTTTACTGTGCTTGCACTATCGCCTTGGCCCTTGTATGAGTGGTGATTGTGTGCCCTGGGTGAGTCTCTCTATTGGACATGCTTTGGTGATGGGTGTCCATGCATGTCTGTGATTGGTGTCCAGGCATTGTTGTTGCATGCAGGGCTTGGTTGTGGGAGTGGTGGGGCGTGAATGGTGGGGTGTGTGGGAGATGGAGTCATGGGAGTGAGGGTGAGGGTGGGAGTATGTGATGGCATGCAGGTAGGGTGGGGGGATATAGTAGTAAAGATTTGACTTACCAGAGTCCATTCCTCCTGCTACTCCTACAAGGCCCTCAGGATGCATTATTGGCAAGACTGCTCCTCCCATGTTGTTAGTTGAGGGGGAGGATGTGGGGGTCACCCGCCAGTCCTCTGTACTGCTACCTGGTGTCTTGCAACCCCGGAACGTACCTTCCCCCGTAGGTTGTTCCACCTCTTCCTGATGTCATCCCTTGTTCTTGGATGCTGTCCCACTGCGTTGACCCTGTCGACAATTCTCCGCCATAGCTCCATCTTCCTAGCAATGGACGTCTGCTGCACCTGTGATCCGATTAGCTGTGGCTCTACCCGGATGATTTCCTCCACCATGACCCTGAGCTCCTCCTCTGAAAACCTGGGGTGTCTTTGAGGTGCTATGATGTGGTGTTATTGATGTGTGAGGTGATGGTTGACGTGATGTGTGGGGTGGTGTGTTGGGGTGTGTGGTCTGATGTGCGTAGATAGTGTATGAGTGATGGTGTTGGGTGCCTCTGGATGCTGGTGTGGTCTTTGCTTTTCTCTCTCTCTCTGCTTCTTCAAACTTTTTTGTTGAAAGGGTTGTGGGTAATGTCGGTGTGTGTTTCATAGTGGTGTGGGTGTGTGGTTGTGGATGGGGATGTGTGTCAGGTGTGTGTATTTAGAATTGTCCAATGTGGTGTTGTTTTGTAAGTGTGTGTGTATTTTGAGCGCAGCGGTGCGTACCACCAATGGTTTACCGCAGTTGAAAGACTGCCGCGTTGATTTGTGGGTCGTGATACTGTGGGCGTATTCCTGTTGGCGTGACGGTGTGGGTTTTGCTATCGGCAGTTTATCACTGACCTTTGGTGTGGCGGACTTGTGTGGGTGTCTGTACAGTGGCGGAATTCTCAGAGTGGGGCATAATACCCGTAGCGGATTTCTGCCGCAGACATGGTATATTGGCGGTCGTCGGCACGGCGATTTACCGCCAGGGTTGTAATGAGGGCCTTAGTGTTGCTCCACAAAAGTGCTCCAACAGCTGCACCTTCAGCTCTGTCTCTGATGCCATACACATCTGCAATTTAGATTTCTCAGTGATTTGATACTTGGCACCACAGGTCAAACCACAGGTCACAGTGATATGTTTTCAAGAGTTAGGATATTTCGGTTATGGGATAGCTAAGCAAGCTGTTAAGTTAAGCCTCATAAGTACCTCAGAACTGTAACTTCTGTGCACAATGAACTGCGCATTTTGTGAGCTTACTAGATGTCCTGCTGGTGGGCTAGCTTTTCCTGATGCAGGTCACAATAGATGTACATAATTAGACATATGAGAACGACTCAATTCTTGGATATCAGTGCATAGAGTGGTTTGTTGCACCTGCAATTTGCAAATAAATGACTATCTCAGTCCTGTATTTGTCTATATTTTGGCTTCAATGCATCAATGATGCCAAGTCCCTCTTCACCCTTCATCTCTCCTTCCATCCACCAACACTTGTCACAACACCCATTACTTGTGTTCAGCATAACTTTTGTGCTAAAGACAAGTACGTTGCGGGGCCTTTACATTAGACAAGTAGTTAGATGCATGAGCAAACAAGTAGGGAGACGCCGGACATTTTAGCCAACTTTTTCTCTCAGCAGTAAAAATGCTTAAGAAGTGGTTCCTGTTTTGTATGATCGCCCGTATGGAAGATTACAACACCTAGAGATGCTTAAAGCATGTAACTACTAGCTCTATAGGTTCACTGGGGAGTCAACAAGGGTTGCAACTGTGGCCCCTGGCTTTCCTTTTGTGACCCCCTGGGACTGTCCTTGCGACCCCTGTCACTGGGGTCCTTAGGAAGAACAAAGACCAACACCAAAAGCAGCTCTGCGTGAGCCGTGTCTTCAGTCTGTAGTAATCTCCTCGTCCTCCTGCTTCAGCCCCTTATTGCAGGTCGTAGAAGGCTGCCGAGAGCACATGGCTGGATGTCTCAACCGCTTACCTGTCATATATCCCCTTAACTGCCTCCTATTGGCTATGGAAGGAACGGGGGGAACGGGAGGTGATATTTTTCCTCTTCTCTACGTCATCAGGATGCGCAGCAGGAGGAAAAACTTGAAAATTGCAAATGGCTGCTAGGTTCATGATCCATGTATGAATCCACCAGTTTTTAACAAATTGGCACTGATTCGATCAGAGAACAGTGTCTATGTTGGTAAAGGAGTGGTACTGTGGACAACCTAATACTTTCGTCTGCATTCTTTACTTTAATTAAAAGAGCACAGCCAGTGTGAACAAGTATACAACTTGACCCGGTACAGGGAGAAAAGTGGAAGAGGCTATGTATTTATTGTGCAGAAACTGTCTATCTTGAATGAAATGCTCAGGGCACAGGCTAGAGTGTAGAACATCCAGTGATGCACATCCAAGGCAATGCTTCTCCGGCTGCATGTCACCTGCTGCTTGTGTTGCTTGGGTTAATGTTAATTTTGAATTAGCAGTTATGGCACTGGTCTGTACTTTCTTATGTTACCCAGCGTCAGATAGCATGTGTGCCTTGCCCCAAAATACACTGTCAGAACAACCAATCACCAGTCTATTTTAAAGAGCCCAAGTACTTTCAAATGATTTCATTTGTCAGCCTACGAATGCTTGGTGTTTATGTTGTTTTAAATAACGGGAGAACACATTGTTTATCAAGCCTACGGTTAAATGCAACCTGTTCCTGATTGCAGCTCTCATAAGTGGTGCCCAGATACTGCTATCTCTACAAAATGTTTGGCCAGCTCTGCCATACTAAAAGAAAGAGTGACATTTGTGTTGCCTTTCTTGGTTAGGGATCTGGGGCCATATGTACTAAAGCATTTTCCCATAGAGACAGAATGGGTAAAACCATTTGATACATCTGGCCCCTAGTGCCTCTGCAATGAGTTGTGCAGAACACACTGGGATTTGGAATCTAATGTGAGTTGTGTACTGTGGCACCGGCACCTTATGTAATTGGAGTCTGGATTAAACCCCAAGGTGTTTGGCTCCAAACAGCAGCAGAGTGTGTTTATTTTTCAGTACATCTGCCACATAGCTTCCTCTGCAAAGGTTTGGGCACCAGCACTTATTATTATTACAAATTAAGAACTGGCGTTGAGGCTTCACCAATACAAGTGAGACTTGTTAAACAGCATTGACTTCATCTATTGATTCTCCTTTCGATTCTCATATTTGAAAGTTTCCCTCTGTCTTCAGAATGATATAGCCTCAGTAAAACAAAAGAAAGGCAATGAAAAGCTGCTGCTGCTTGTCTGCATAGCTGTCTTGAGACAGCATTTTTCTTTTGGGTTTGCTGCATGCCACATAGTAAAATAAGGAACTGGCATTTTTGCATACCTTTTTCATTTGTCAATCCGTAAAGACATTTATGTATATATAATATATTCAAAATAACTATTCTCTATCATTGCAGAGATGATGAAGAAATCTTTGTACTTTTCTGCTTATGTACTCCCACTTCCTTTCAGATATTCATGCCTCTGATTACACATTTATTATTTATAAATGTATGCTGCATTTAGTATTGATAGCACGTACAGCATAAAATACTTGCTTTGTAATAGTATAGGGAATCTGCTTTTCTGTGTGATTACCCCAGATATATATTTCTTTTTTTAACCCTAGTGTTCCTGGACTTAGAAATCAGTGCACTGCTACATCACTGAGAAACAGGACAAAGTGCCTCTGATACCCCTTTAAAACATGGCCAAATTGGCTTAACTCTGATTGGAACATTTCATATAGTGCAGGAATACACCCATTGCTTGGAAAGTTAAATATCACTAGTAGACTGCATCACCAATTGTGTCATTCACAGTGGTGGCTGTGAGAAATGTCTTAGGGCTTAGCCTGTGTAGCCTGACAGGGGACACTTGAACCCTGCTGCACAGACCTATCAAAACCCAAAAAAACTTTGAGGGGTAAGAAAACATGATTTTAAATATGAAATAAGTCATGCCGAAGTAAACCTAGCTGCCCACAGTGTAGAGTGCATACAGTTAAAGCGTGGAACATTTGTGTTTTTAAAAATGACTTGTTCCCCCAGTGACTAGGCCCAGAAGGGCATTATCACTGGTCAGGTAGTAACTGGCACATCCAAAAAGTCAAAATGTAGATTATTAACTTTAATCTATAACTTCTGACCTGTGCAAGCTACACACTCCATTCAGAAACGTATTTTTATGTTTAATAAAAATCTGAACTAATTGAAATTTCACAGTTTTTTTAATATATTGTGAATGTAACTATTAGTAAATAGTCCTTTACCTGCCTGAGCTTCCAGAAGGCTAATAAGCATTAGCCGGTGCCTACTCGCAGACTGTACTTGACCTGAATGAGGTCTGAACGCAGCCTGAATGGGGTGTGAACAAGGTGTTAAATTCCAACCAGAAACTACAAAAATAGGTCAGTTTGATTGACAGGTCACCCTGAATGGACAGGGATGACTCGCCCGGGCCCAGGTGAATACTCAGGATGGGGGCCGTGGGCATCCAACTTCTGCCTGACAGGTCTGTCTGAAGCACATGTAAAACTCTGGGACACTTCAAAGGAAGCAAGCTGGGTGCCAGGACAATTCTTGTGTATCCACTATTTGGTTGCGACAGGACCCTGCTTTTGTCCTACAAGATTTCTTTCTCCTTATTTGTTGTGGGTATACGGATTGCTTCAAACTTGACTTGACTGATAGATGTGTGAGGAAACTAGTGATTGACCTACAAAACTTCCACACTCACTCCGAGTCCTCAGAGCCCAAGTTCAGAGTGGCTGAAAACTTTTCCCATCTTGAAAATGCCACACATAGGGGGTGATTCTGATTCTGGCGGGCGGCGGAGGCCACCCGCCAGATTTCCGCCCCCATTATACCGCTCCGCGGTCAGAAGACCGCGGAGGGTATTATGAGTTTTTCCCTGGGCTGGCGGGCGGTCTCCAAAAGACCGCCCGCCAGCCCAGGGAAAAACTCCCTTCCCACGAGGATGCCGGCTCGTAATCGAGCCGGCGGAGTGGGAAGGTGCGACGGGTGCAGTGGCACCCGTCGCGTATTTCAGTGTCTGCAAGGCAGACACTGAAATACTTTGCGGGGCCCTCTTACGGGGGCCCCTGCCGTGCCCATGCCATTGGCATGGGCACGGCAGGGGCCCCCAGGGGCCCCGCGACCCCCCCTACCGCCATCCTGTTCATGGCGGCTTTCCCGCCATGAACAGGATGGCGGTAGGGGGGGTCAGAATCCTCATGGCTGCGGAGCGCGCTCCGCAGCCATGGAGGATTCAAACGAGCAGCGGAAAGTCAGCGGGAGACCGCTGACTTTCCGCTTCTGACCGCGGCTGAACCGCTGCGGTCAGAATGCTCGTTGGAGCACCGCCAGCCTGTTGGCGGTGCTCCCGTGGTCGGTGGCCCTGGCGGCCACCGGCCGCCAGGGTCAGAATGACCCCCATAGTATTTTGAGCCTGTTTCCAGTAAGGCAAGTAGGAACTACTGAAAAAGCGGGTGGGGTGGCCCCTTGCACTTTTACTCCATTGGTTAGGGAATTTTCAGGAGTCACCCTCACCCACTAATTGGTGCCAATCAAAAATGTGGCAACGAAAGATACCACCCTTAAAATAGTTTTAGACGTGCAAAAAAACGGTGGAGGACTGGAGCTGCTGTATGTGACATGATAGGTACGCTGAAGGACTGGACCTGCTCCTGCTTGTACCCAGGACTAAGAAGTGGACTAATCGGAGGTAATTTGGCTACAGGGACACAACAAGCTCGAAGAGGCCTTTTCCCTAAAGTGCCCAGAGGAACAGTGGCAAATGGACTTGGTCTGGACTTTGCTGTTAGCTTCTGCCTGATACCTTTAGAGTCCCTAAGTACCAGATATACAAAACCTGTTTCCATTTCCGAACAGTCCGAATTGGTATTTCAGGCCGTTAAGATATGCAAACTGGGCTTTTCTAATGTACAAAGCCCTTTAAGGAATCGCAAATTGCAATTTCTACACTGTAGAGATCCCAATTTGCGATTCCCAGAATAGGAAATACAAATAGGGATTTCTTATTTGCATTTCATATTCTGATGTACCATGTATTTCCAAAATGTGATTTGGGCATTTTGGAGATGCAATTACCACCAACTTTAAGTCTGTGGTAACTAGGTACAATTTAAAAGAGCACCGCAAGGTGCTTTTTTTTTAAATTGCAAAAGAGCACATACAGGACCCTTAGGTATATGTGTGCTCTGCAGGTGCACCCCTATTTTAGGGGTGCACTCGGGGTGGGGGTTGCATTGCCATCCCTGGTTTTGCATTTCCCAAACAGTGATTTCTTAATAACAAATCGCTATTTAGGAAATGCAAAACCGGCCCATTCATTCAAATGCAATGGGATTTCTTAATAGCGAATCCTAATAGGAATCATTATTAGGAAATCCGTATCTTTGTACATAGCATTTTGCATTTCTTAAATAGCAATTTCCATGAAGTCGCTATTTAAGAAATGCAAAATTGCATTTTTGTACATCTGACCCAATGTGCCTTCCCCTGGGGTCCTGGGGGACTTTTCAAACGGATCAATCCTCGTATTGTACTCAGTAGGCAGTCATCCACCCCAATCAATAATCCAATTTCTTACAAAGTGTTTAAAAGTGCACAAATTCTTCATATATATGTATTTGTATGATTTATAATACATGACCAAATTCAGTGAAGATGCTGCAAGATTAATATGATCATTCTTGTATTTTATGTCATTAAACAAGAGGCTTGCCCTTTTCAAAATAATCATAAAGGTGTAGTTAAGATTGTTACAGACATGTATTAAAAGGAAGGGAATCTTCAACTTCCTGGGAGACTTGGTTTGTGGAGGCTGAGCTGCAAACCTCCCAGTGAAGGCCATCGTCTTCTCAGAGCAAGCCTGTCTTATCAGTTCACTAGGGAACACCACAACTAATAGAGAAATTGACCTTCTAGAAGAATAGTACAATAGGCTTGCTGTTCAGCTAAGCTATATAGGATATAGGCCACCTCAAGTAATTAAGATAGCCACATTTGGAGCTAAGGCAGCTTTGCGAGGGTCACACAGGGAGAGGTTGATGAACATCTTTTAGTGAAATCAACTTCTGAATGCTGTCACAATGTTGTAATTCCTTTTAATATTTTGCTTATTACAGCCCATATGTACAAAATTCCAATTTTGAAATTCCCAAATAGTGAATCTGTGGAAATTGCTATTTGGGATGTGCAAATTGGAATATATGTAATCTATGATTTCTCAATAGTGATTCCTATGGATTCGCATTCGCTAGTAGGAAATTGTAAATTAGGAAATTGCTGAATTGTGTTTTACTAATAGAAAACCACACAGTGTACACATATGGGCTCAGATCTCTCAAAGCTACATGTGCAATATTATCAACTTTGAGTCATTAATATAGTTGGTAGGTAGGCAGGTGACTTGTCCACTCTAGTTTGTGGATCATGTCCCCACATGCAGTCAACACTAACGTACATAACAAATGACTTTAGCAACGAAGTGGAGGCCATTTATAGTTTCTCAGACAGTACACTTTGGCACAAAATCATTTTAGTCATGATGAGGATCATGCACTTTGTGCCTCCTCACTGTCATATTCCTGCACAATCTTGAGCCAGGTGTACCTTTCACCGCTATGAGAGCATGATCCTGTGAACTACAGACCTAGTCAGTAGCTTGGCACAGGTGCCAGCAGTCATCTCACAATTTATTTTAGCAAATGTCAGCACACACAACAGTGCTACTTTACCTAGCAAGAGTACCTGTGTAGCAACTTCTTCATAGGCTCCTTCTGGGAGCCCAATGTCCCACAGCGAGAACGCTCATGCAAGTCATTGCCGCTAAACTACCTATGCCTACAAGAAGCAGTGATGCCTATTATGTCTTCTGCGTCATGATTAAAGATATAATAGTTATTTACGTTACTTCTCTGCTAGGTCTCACAATGTTAAGTGTGTTAAAACACACTCTCAGTGCCATCATAGTTAAACATGGTCCTGAGTCTGGATTCTATGAAGCTCAATGGACACTCTACAATGTATTGCGTCACATCTGTAATAACTTTTCAGATCAGATGGGGGGGGGTCAGGATCCACAGGGATATGCCATATTCAACTGCTTGGAGATTACCTTGTTCTTCAGATGTGTTAAAATATTCTACCTTCAATATTGCCTTTGTTGCAGGCTATTACTTACCAATGAGGTAATCATCATTCAGCTCACCAGTGGACAGATGCCTATGTGTTCTCCATGCCTGAATATATATGTGTCATGTGTTCTGCTGTGTACTGTATCTCTATGCCAGTGAAGACAATTTTAGTATAGCACAGAATCTGCAACATTCCTGGAGTGCTACCCTTAGAGACTGCTGTATGTGTGCAGTGTGGAAGATGTTCAGCACAGCAGGCTGAGTACCATCTAGGGTACTAATTCAGATTGAGAACAGGGCAATAACATTGAAGCTCTCTTCCAGACACTGTAGACCTGCTGTTTGTTCGAACTTTGTGTGTGGTGTCCCAATGTGTGGGTGATCAAAAACTTGAGGAATAGATGGTGAGAGTGTGAGACTACAACTTGTCCTGGGCAACAGTAGATTGATAGCTGTGGTGTTCTCACTATTTCTTTATTGTGTTTATCTTAGCATGGTTTCTCTTTATATGTATTGTGTTTCTTTTAGTTATGTATTTCTCTTAGTTGGTTTCTTCCACTGCTTCCCCTGCTTTCCTTTAGGTTCTTAGACTCTCTGGAATTGGGAATGCAGGGAAGTCTGGGAAGCAGAAGGGTGAGATTGGAGGATCTTTACTTGTGGGTGGATGAAGTTTCTTTTATGCATCAAACTGGAAATAAACTTACATCCAATCAATCTTCTAGCGTCAACTTGAATCTCTACCTTGGATGACAGATTCACCACATTTTTGGCGACGAAGGTGGGATGTGACCTCTGAAAATGTTACCTTGGAAACTTCAACACCTTCATTTATTCGGTTTCTAGCGTTAAGAAAAAAAAAGGTACTGTAATTTTTTTTTTCTCATTTTTGTGGCTCATATATTTTTTTTTTTTTCAACCTGTTTTTTTGAGCCACATACTTATCCTGTTCGTGTCTATTTATAAATTTAATAGACGCGTGTGTTTCAACTGTCTTCTTTTCTCGTGCCTCTGAAGACGCATGTTGTTGATTTTGTTGCCATAGCAACGTGAACGCGTGCCTTTCTTTCCCGGCCGTGCTCTCTTGGGATACAGGCGCTGTTTGTTTACCTGCTGTTGATTTTGTTGCCATAGCAACATGAACGCGTGCCTTTCTTTTTCGGCCGCGCTCTCTTGGGAAACACGTGCTGTTTGTTTACCTGGCCGCACTCAAGGGAAACACGCTCCACAGGGGATACTACAACTCGCTTTTCACCCGGGTCCGTTTTGAACTAATGAAGACACGTATATATTTTTTTTTCTTTTCTTCTTAATGCGAGTTATTCAACAAATAATCAAAGAGTATAACTTTAAACTTCTATTCTATAACGTTTATTTCCTGGAAACAGTGTTGGCCTGCTCTACTCTGGTCATTGTTGTGGTTTAATTTTTCCTGGATATTTTATTTCATTTAAGTGACACTTCATTTTTCTGTGTTACATTTTTTTAATATTCTTCTGCAATAACAAGTTATAATGCAGAACATTACACCTCCACCATTTTTTCTTGCTCTTCCTGGAGTACCTCCTATACCGTGGCAAAAATGGGAAAAGGTTTTTCTGACTTTCATGCGCGTCTGTGGCAGCAACCTATCCTCTGAAAGAAAGACTTCTGTTTTACAACATTGTCTTGGTGCGGAGGGTCAAGAAATCTTGGAAACTTTACCTGCAATAACAACATCAGATGGTGCGGAAGGTGACAACTCTTTGAATGAATTTGATTCTACTCTACTTAGACTGGACAATCATTTCCTTCCTTAAGTTTCTATTATTTTGCAATGTTATTATTTTGGAAAACGTAAGCAGATGGATGATGAATCTATTGAAAATTTTGTCACAGCATTACGCAAATTAGCGTCATCATGTAACTTCGGAGAAAATCTAGAAGAGCGTATTAGAGATCAATTCATGCTTGAATGTAAATGCGACAAAGTAAGAGAAGCTTTATGGGTCAAAAGTGATCCATCACTAGATGAAGTGTTAATCATTGCTAAGCAAGTTGAACACTCGATGGCTTGTATTGATAATTTGAGGAAATCCAAAGGTGTTTCTATGGAGGTTCAAGCTATAGATACAAAAATTTATAACAAGTTTCAAGCAAACATTAGAGCAAAACTGATGTGTTTTAGGTGTGGTTCTACAACTCATTTAGCTAATAGCAAAGGCTGTCCTGCTATTCATGTTACTTGTAACAAATGTTCCAAGAAGGGACATTTTGCTAAGTATTGTAAATCATTTTCTAAGTCTAAAGTCAAAGTTCAGGAAATTGATTGTAATGACGATCGAGATTTTGTTCTTCAGATTATTTATGATGTTAATTGTGTCGCCAATAATACTTGTCAGTACCCTTCAGATTTTGTGGATGTCAACGGAACATCTATTTCTATGATGATGGATTCGGGCGCAAAACTTTCCTTAGTATCAGTTTCGGATTTCAATAAGCATTTTATGGGAAGAGTTTCTCTACTGGATCCTGATTTGATTCCTTACAGTTATGGCGGAAAACCTATTGAGCTCAAGGGTTACTTTGAAGCCACCATAACCTTTAAAGGGAACACAATTACAGGGAAAATATATGTTCCAGTTATTGGTGACACAATTTTGAGTTGGCCACATCAGAAGATGCTTGGGATTATATTAAATCCCAATTCTATTCCTCAAGTATTAGTTCAAAATGTTTGCAGCATCAAAGACGACATTGTGGGTGAATTTTCTGATGTATTTACTTCTAAAGTAGGGTGCATTACGGGATACAAACATTGCATTTGTCTTAAGGAGGATGTCAGGCCTGTAGCGTGCAAAGTAAGGAAAATTCCTTTCACTTTACAAGACAAGGTTAAATCAGAATTGCAAAGGTTACAATCTGAAGGCATCATTGAAGAAGTCGAGGCTGCACAATGGGTCGCCCCCATTGTTGTGGCTGTGAAGAAATCGGGAGATATTAGACTTTGTGTAGACCTTAGACATCTCAACAAAGCTGTGATTGAAGACATATTTCCATTACCTAACATCAATGAAATGGTCTGTCTTTTAGGAGAAGCAAAATATTTTACGACATTAGATTTGAGCTCAGCCTATCACCAAGTTCAATTGTGTGAAGAATCAAAATTGCTGACATCTTTCATCACTCCCTTTGGTGTGTTCAGGTTTAATAGGATGCCATTTGGTTTGTGCTCTGCTGCTTCTGTATTTCAAAGACTAATGTATCATATTCTTGGGAAAACTGATGGTGTTAGATTCTTTCAAGATGATGTTCTCATTTTTTCTAACACTCTTGAACAACATCTTTCCAAAGTTAGAGAAGTCTTGAAAACTTTTCGTAGTAAGGGAATCACACTCAAGGGAGAAAAGTGCAAGTTTGCATGTTCAGATATCACATATTTAGGACATGTAATTTCTTCTCAAGGTGTTAAACCAAAAGAGGATCTAGTTAAAACTGTAGTCAATTTTGCGGATCCTGTTAAAAGAGAGGATGTGCAAGTCTTCTTAGGCATGGCAGAATTTTATTCCAAATATGTTCCCAATTTTGCCAGTAGGTCTTGCTGCATTAGAGAGTTACTTAAGAAAGGTGTTGATTTCGTATGGTCAGAGGCCTGCAAGAAAGAATTTGAGGATTTAAAGAATGCACTATCTTCTGCTCAATGTCTCAACAGCTCCCGCCCAGGGTTTCCCTGTTGGATTATAACTGATGCCTCGGATAAGGGTTTAGGAAGTGTTCTTAAGCAAAAGTATGATGGTAAGGATGTTACGATTGCATTTGCTTCCAGAGCGTTAAGGGGAGCGGAGTCGAGGTATTCCACCATTGAAAAAGAAGCACTAGCTGTCTACTGGGCTATAAAGAAGTTTAAACAGTTTCTGTGGGGATCTAGGTTTGTTGTGCAATCTGATCATAAGCCTCTACAAGAGATTTTTGATAAGAAGGGGCTATACTGTATTTCTTCACGTATTTGCAAGTGGATTGTTGGTCTTCAAGACTTTCAATTTTCTGTCAGATATGTCCCTGGATGTGAGAACCGCACAGCTGACTGTTTGTCAAGGGTAAGATCTTTTGGCTGGGACCAAGATACAGATTGTAGCATATGGTGGGTTGATGAGAATGTGAAAGTGTGTATCTTGACTGATGGTTGTATCATGGAAGATGAGTGGTTAACGGAGTTTAGTAATGATACTAGTTTAAAACGGGTAAAGGATTTGATTGAATCTAATCATGTTCCTGCTGACTGTGATGAAGAGAATGTGTATAAAAAAATTTGGAATGAACTTTCAGTTGAGAATGGTTTAGTTTTTAGGAGTGGAAGATTAGTACTTCCATCTGGTTTACGAGAAAGATTGTTACATCTAGCTCATTTGGGTCACCATGGTATTTGCAAGACAAAAGAACAGTTGAGAGAATTTTATTGGTGGCCAAGAATGGATTTAGCGTTGGAAAGGGTTGTTCGTGACTGTGTGGAACGCAAATTTGCAGATAAAACCTTCAAGTGTAGGTCACGTCCATTAGAAATCAGGAAAATTCCTATTGAAGTGTGGGAGGATGTTGCAATGGATATTATGGGTCCTGTTGTGTGTGGTTCAGTTTCTAAGTATATTGTTGTTGTAATGGACATGTTGTCTCGTTGGCCGGAAATTTTGATTACCTCTGACATAACTTCTCAGTCAATTACTAATTTTCTTTCAGGGGTATTTTCAAGGGAAGGATATACCAAATGCATCATAACATATAATGGGGTTCAATTCACCTCTAAGCACATGTGTGAGTTTTTAGCATCTAGAGGCATATTACATAAGAAAAGTGCTCTATATCATCCTGAAACTAATGGTATGGTTGAGCGCTTTAACAGGACATTGAAGGAAACTATTCAAATGGCAAGATTAACAGGATGTAATTGGATAGAAGCTGTTAAATCTAAAGTTGAGAGTTATAGGTATACACCGCATTCCTGTACTGGCCAATCTCCATTTGTATTGTTCAAAAAAAGAGTGCCTAACACAAGCATAAATCCTTCATGGGTGAATAAATATGTTAAAGAGTTGAACCACGAGAAATTTAAAGAACTAGCTGTAACCAAAGATGAGATTTTACAGGAAAAAAGGAAGTTGACATATGATCGTCGTAAAGCAGTCAAACCTCTTGTTGTTGCAGTCGGTGATTCTGTTAAGATTAAGTTACCGAAAAGAAATTGCGCAACTTTTTCTCATTATAGTAAAATCTTTAAAGTTATCAAAGTGTTTAAAGGTGCTATCAAAGTGGATGATGGGAGTATTTGGAATTTGAATAGAGTTGTGAAGATGTAAAAAAAAAAAAAAAAAAATTATAATATATATATATTTTATTTATCATTTAGGGGGAAGATAGTGTGGTGTTCTCACTATTTCTTTATTGTGTTTATCTTAGCATGGTTTCTCTTTATATGTATTGTGTTTCTTTTAGTTATGTATTTCTCTTAGTTGGTTTCTCCCACTGCTTCCCCTGCTTTACTTTAGGTTCTTAGACTCTCTGGAATTGGGAATGCAGGGAAGTCTGGGAAGCCGAAGGGTGAGATTGGAGGATCTTTACTTGTGGGTGGATGAAGTTTCTTTTATGCATCAAACTGGAAATAAACTTATATCCAATCAATCTTCTAGCGTCAACTTGAATCTCTACCTTGGATGACAGATTCACCACAATAGCTCTCCTAGAATATCTGATGGCACACTGACACCGCACAAATGAACACAGCGGAGGCGTCTCCATCATCTACAAGGAAACAGTTGGAGGACAACACCACACTGAACATGGAACAATTAAATTTCCAAATCCACACTGACAGCAGAAATACCATCAGAGACACTCTCGCCTACAGACCCCCAAGAACATGCACCAGTTTTTGTGATGTCATCACAGATTTCATTGCCCCACTAGCCATCAAGTTCAAGCACTACATCCTTCTCGGAGACCTCAACTTCCACCTGGACGTCCCCATGGACACTAACTCTGGCAGCCACATCAGCCTGACCCAGCTGGTCACCGACCCAGCACACAGAGCAAGACACACTGGACCTGAATTTCATGGCCAGCAACAGAGTCAAATACAGCCATCCCATAGTACTCACCTGGGCCGACCACTCCATTGTCCACTTCACCATTGCAGGATCACCATGAACTACCACCCGTCCCCCCAACACCGCCTTCCACAGCTGGAACAAAGTAACACAGCCCCAATGGATGGATTCCTTCAACACAATCCAACCCCACCCTGCAACCAACCTGGAACAAGCAGTCCAGAACTACACCACCAGATTAATCAACACCGCAGACCAAGTCATCCCCATCAAACAAGCAAGGACTTGCAGAACAACCAAACAAGTCAGCTAGTACACACCAGAACTCAGGACACGGAAATGCAGTTGCAGACAACCTGAGAGAAGATGGCACATTAGCGGAGACACCACAGACGGAGCTACTTTCAAATCTGCCTCAAACAAATACCACCAGTGACTCAAAGGCTCAAAAAAATGCCATGACAAACCACATTGAAGCTAGTGCCAAACACACCAAGGAACACTTCAGCAAGCAATATTATTATATGATATATATAACTGAAAAAACAAAGGTTATAGTTAGGTTCTGAATTTACGCGTACAAAACCATACAAATTCAGCAATTTCTAAGGTTTTTTAAATTCTATTTTCTAACTATAACGTCGCTGTAACCTTTGCTTTTTTCAGTGAATTTCTATTTTTTTTATCGTAAAGTAATTTTCATTACTATATGTTAATCCAACCACCACCGCGCACAGTTTTTGGCCAGGCCCTGCGGGCAACCCCATTGACAACCCAACCTATAACAACATAATCCCACATGTCCCCCTCCTCTGGCAGATCTCGGCCTCAGGGACCCCATCCCTCAGGGCCTGGACTAAATATTTAAGTTTTGGGGGGTGCTGTGCGACCTCCCTCCCCAGGCTGAACTCGGCCCTGGGGATCCCATCCCCCCAGAGCCCTGCCTAAATGTTTAATTTTTGGGGGGAGGGAGGCTGTGTGGCCCCCCTCCCCAGGCCGATCTTGGTCCTGGGGACCCCATCCCCTGAGGCACACCCTCATTTTATTTTTGGGGGGAGGACTGGGGGTTGCATTCCCACCCTTACCCAGGCCAATCTCGCCCCCAGGAACCCCATCTCCCGGGGCATGGCCTAATTATTATTATGTTTCTTAGAGGGAAGGGGGGTATGTAGCCCCACTCCCCAGACCAATCTCGGCTCTGGGGACCCCATCCCTTGGATACTGGCCATGTTACCTTGGTGCTTTGAGGGGCAACCAGTCACAATGTTGAGGATTGTGGAGGGAGCAAGAAGACTCCCACGGTCCCAGCTAGCTCCTCACCTCCTGCAGGAGCCAGCATTGTTGTCACTGTTAAAGCAGCTCCCTCTTTGTGGGAGCAATTGTTTCCTCTGTCTCCCTGCCTGTATCTCCTCACCTACTGCAGGATCCAGCATTGTTGTCACAGAGAGGGAGCTGTTAAAGCAGCTCCCTCTTTGTGGGAGCAATTGTTTCCTCTGTCTCTCTGCCTGCATCTCCGCGGGCAGGGAGACAGAGGAAACCTCTGCTCGCAGCAAGAGAGAGCAGTTTGAAAGCTCTCTCTTACTCAAGCAGAGTGAATGCTGTGGCTGGGCGGCAGCTGTCAAAGCTGCAGCCAAGCCACAGCAAACAGCTATGTCCCAGGGGTGGGCACCCTAGGACATAGAAGGAGCTGGCCCTGGGGGGTGGCGGTCCCAGGACCATCAGTGGCTCCTTAAGGGGCCTTCCCAGCCCACCTTCAACTAAAATAGCCCCCGGAGTTGGTGGTCCCTGTGGCTGTGGGGATGCCGCGTAGTTCCCCACACATATTTTGAGAAATGCCCCAGGGAAGTGGTGGTCTATGGGGCTGCGGGGGGCCAGGCACCCTTTGATACAGTTTAACACTTGCCAAGGGAAGGTGGTGGTCCCTGGGATTGCAGAGCGGGTGGGGTCATGTGCCCCCTCATACAATTTAAGAAATGCCCCATTGAGGTTGCAGTCCCCAGGGCTGTGGGAGGGCCGCGTGGTCCCCCACACACAATCTGACCAATGTCCTGGGGAGGTGGTAGTCCCAAGGGCTGCGGGGGCCAGGGGCCCCCCATTACAATTGTTTGAAGCCCAGGGGAAGTGGTGGTCCCCAGGGCTGTGGGGGGCCCAGGGGCTCCCCATTACAATTGTTTGAAGCCCAGGGGAGGTGGTGGTCCCCAGGGCTGTGGGAGGGCCAAGCGCCCCCCGTGTTTCAATTTTTTAAAACCCCGGGGTGGTGGTGGCCTCTAGGGCTACAGGGGACCGGAGGGCCTACCCCATTAAAAATCACATAAACAAGCACGGGAGCCTGCACTTATTTTTTTATTTTTTGCCACAAATTTATGGCAAGAAAATTTGAAAAAAAGCTTTATTGTCCTGAAGGGGAGGGTTCCTCTGGGACCCCACCACCAGAGCTGAGCCCCTTTTCCTTTTTTGTCACATTGCTTAGTGAGACTCAACTGCAGCCAAGTCCTAGCATGGCTGCCAACACTTCCTAGTTGAAGTGTTGGCAGCCACTCAGAGTTGTGCATTTGCCGTGCATGGGCTCTTAATCTTCGTAAAGATCTGTCGATGCCAGAGATATACAAATTTGTTTTCCCTTTAATATCTCAAAAACTACTAAATGGTTTTACACCAAATAAGTAAAAGTACAATCTGCATACTGAAAGTTAGCTTTCTGCCAAATTTGGTGTAATTCCAGTGGTTCGGGCTGTGGCCTTGTCTAAAAGTCCTATAGGAATTAACATGGGAAACACAACTTTTTTGACACCCTCTTTTTTTAGGCCCCCGCTTGACAGATCCTAACTTGACAGGTCCTAACTATATCTACCTAGCGGCCAACCCTCAATGAGCACACAACTCTGCACCACGAGTGGAGGTTAGCCACATGGCCTAGCCTTGGGACTGGCCCGATGTCCAAACCCCTATAATCACCAAAACGCGCACCATGCCTGGCATTCGCACTGCAGTCTGAGGGATGGCCACAGGTCCTGGCCATATATATATATATGTATACATATATATACACACTGGCAGTCGCCAGCAGATAGTTATAGTTAGGAGCTACTTTCTATAGAAATTTAATTTGTTTACTTGCCGATATAATTGGTGCCGGTTAATGAATCTTCACCAAATTTTCCCAACCAATTTGACATTCACGTCAGTCGTTTCAGATTGATCTGTCAAGCAGGGCTGAGAAAAAGGGGCGGTCCAAAACATGTTTTCTCAATGTTAATTCCTATACGGATTTTGACCAGGAATAGTGCCCGAACCACTGTATGGAATTACACCATTTTTGACCGAAAGGTATCTCTTAGTTTAGAACCTTTTTGTTATTTGGTGTAAATCCGTTCAGTAGTTCTTGTGCTGAGATCTAATTCGGATGCCAACACTTCAACTAGGAAGTGTTGGCAACCATCTTGGAACTCGCCTTCAGCCTAGTCCCTGAAAAACAGATACAAATAAGGAAAGGGGCTAGGGTAGGGACACCCTGACCCCTTAGATCTGCTGCTGGAGTCCCAGAGGGACCCACCCAGGGCAAAAAAGCATTTTTTTAAAACATTTGCAGCAAATTTGCATTGGTGTCGCAAATCTGCAGCAAACATTTTAAAGAAAAACAAGTGCGGGCTCCGGCGCTTGTTGTTAATGAAGCACCCGGGTGGGCCAGGTCCTGAGGGCATGTAAAAAATGGGCCCCCCCTCCTGAGCTTGCTGAAGCCCCAGGGATCGCCACCTCTCTGATGCCAAACATACAATGAAATGCGGGGATCATCTAACCCCTGCAGCCCCAGGGACCGTCACATTCCTGGGGCTTTAAACATAATTAAGGGGGAGAAGTGAGGCAGCCCCGTATCCCCAGGTACCACCACCTCTCCGCGGGTGAATTTCAAATAAAAAAAGGGTCAGTCATGGACCTCCTGGGGCTTGTTCATGTTGGAGGGGGGCCTGGCCCCCTTGAGGAGCCAATGATGGCCCTGGGGTCAACCACCCCCCAGGGCTGGCTCCTGCTATCTCCTGGGGTGCCCACCCCGGGACAAAACTGTTTGCTTTTTTGACAGCTCCCATAAAGCAAAAGCAAACAAACTCCACTTTCTGCAGTCAGGAGCAGTGAAACAGCTCCTGCTTGCAGAAAGCGGAGTTTTCATCTGTTTCCCTGCATGCAAATATGCAGGCAGGGAAACAGATGAAAACATTGCTCCTATTTAAAGCATCTCCGTGCTTGTGGGAGCGGTGCCGGCTCCTGCAGGATGCGGGGAGCCGGCTAAGCCCACAGGGTCCTCGAGACTCCCCTCACGGTCCTGCCCCTCTCTCTCTCTCTCTCTTCCATCCCATCATGAGATGGAAGAGAGAGAGATTGTTATTGTAATGTCCTCTCCATACAATGACTTCAAAGAGTCAGACTAGCATGATTTTTGGTATGAATGTTATAGTTACATTTGGATGCAGAACAGAGTCACTTCTGGCTTAATGGTCAAGGTCTTGTGCTGTCACTCAGTAAGCTGCAGGTTCAAATCCTAGTATCGATTGACAGTGTGTTTGTTTATTTACTAGTGTTTTGAGTGTTAAACCTTCCTAGTGATGGACCATTCACATTTCTTTCCAATCACATGCATGGGTTGACTGTCAAAGGTATGTCTGGAAACATCACATTAAGGAGTCGCCTATGGTCTAAAGGTTAAAATCACAGATCCTCACACTGAAAGTTGAGGGTTCTTCTCCAGATATGCCCGTGGTCATTTTCCCTCTTTAATTTCTTTTAAACTTCAAAAGTATAATCGTTATATTGAAAGGTGATCTTGTTCTTTTAATTTGATAAATACATTTTTGTTTTCAATATGTCCAGTAATATTTCATTTTAAGTATATAATTCACCAAAGCCTAAAAAACTCTCTATGTCTCTCACTCTCATTCTCACTCTTTCTCTTACTCTCACTCTCTTTCTCTCCCTCTCTCAGTTTCTCTCTTTCAGTCTCTTTTTCCCACTAGCACACCCACTCATACCCTTATGTACCCACTTGCAGACCCACTCAAATACTGATGCACCCACTCACTGACCAACTCTGACATTGATGCACCCACTCACAGACCCACTCAGACCATCACACATCCACTCACAGAACCACTCAGACCCTCACACACCTACTCTCACACCCAGACAGACACTTTCACACCCAGTTACACCCTGTCACATCGATTCACACACCCAGAGAGACAAACCCTTTGGCCTTGCGCAGCTCGAAGTTGAGTGGTTATAGGGGGCTGGCTGCAGGACCTGGTTGCGACTGAAGACTGTGCGTGGTGGTGATTGGTTTATTGTATAGTAATGACAATTTTCTTTACTTTAAAAAAGACATAGAAATTCACTGAAAAAAACGAAGGTTACAGTTAGGAAATATAATTAAAAAAACATAGAAGTCCACTTAAAAAAACAAGAGTTACAGGGACGTTATAGTGAAGTAACTATAACTCATGCCCTAAGGTAACTATAACTCCCACCCCAGCCATGCACAGTTTTTTACATCAAACTTTTTCTGCAAATATTACATTTATATTATCAATGATATTATCAAAGATGTCATGAGTGCCATAATTTGTGGGGTAATTAGCAGTACATATTAGGTGGGTATATGTATACTCACCCAATACACCCTTGCCAAACAAAAGCCCATAACAACCCTGAGCCCTAAAAACACCCCTGCCCTAAAGATATATATATATATATTACACTTACATGCAAAGTTCTTATCCTTATCCTTTGCTAGATAAACAGACATTTGAGGTGAGCAAATCTAGAGTGTTGCTGGTGTTGCAGGGTGCTCCTTACAAGAGCTGCTCTCCACCCAAACTTGGGAACTACCCAGAGTTCTCTATTCTTTTTTGCATAATTTATGTGTCACTCTAACCCTGAAAGGGATTTGTTTTGACTTATAAGTCTGGACAAAGCCAACCCTCTCTGATGAGCTCTAATGAGAGCAAAGCACATGTGAGGGGTTGCTTTTACTCATTCCAGGTTGGCTTGGACAGTGTTTTACCAGTCCAAAGCTTTAATACTGTGCCTTGAGTGGTAAATGGCTTTTGTCATTTTACAGTTCGGCAAGGTTGACACTGTGTCAAACCTATGCTCAAAGACTTTGCTGTACAAATGGCAAAAGATTTTGTCACTATCTAGCTCGGCGTGGATAGCACTGTGCTGATCCTATGCTTAAAAACTTTTCTAGATAAACAGACATTTGAGGTGAGCAAATCTAGAGTATTGCTGGTGTTGCAGAGTGCTCCTTACTAGAGATGCTCTCCACCTAAACTTGGGAACTACCCAGAGTTCGCTATTCTTTATTGCATAATTTATGCGTCACTCTAACCCTGAAAGGGATTTGTTTTGACTTATACTGGGTGTTCCCTTGTGTCTGGACAAAGCTAAACCTCTCTGATGAGCTCTAATGGGGGCAAAACACGTGTCAGGGGTTGCTTTTACTCATTCCAGGTTGGCTTGGACGGTATTTTACCAGTCCAAAGCTGTAATACTGTGCTTGGAGTGGTAAATGGCTTTTGTCATTTTACAACTCGGCAAGGTTGACACTGTGTCAAATCTATGCCTAAAGACTTTGCTGTACAAATGGCAAAAGACTTTGTCACTATCTAGCTCAGCGTGGATAGCACTGTGCTGATCCTATGCTTACAAGCTTTGCTAGATAAACAGACATTTGAGGTGAGCAAATCTAGAGTGTCGCTGGTGTTGCAGGGTTCTCTTTACTAGAGCTGCTCTCCACCTAAACTTGGGAACTACCCATAGTTCTCTATTCTTTTTTGTATAATTTATGCTTCACTCTAACCCTGAAAGGGATTTGTTTTGACTTATACTGGGTGCTCCCTTGTGTCTGGACAAAGCTAAACCTCTCTGACGAGCTCTAATGAGAGCGAAACACGTGTCAGGGGTTGCTTTTACTCATTCCAGGTTTGCTTGGATGGTATTTTACCAGTCCAAAGTTGTAATACTGTGCCTGGAGTGGTGAATGGCTTTTGTCATTTTATAGCTTGGCAAGGTTGACACTGTGTCAAACCTGTGTTTAAAGACTTTGCTGTACAAATGGCAAAGGTTTTTGTCACTATCTAGCTCGGCGTGGATAGCACTGTGCTGATCCTATGCTTAAAAACTTTGCTAGATAAACAGACATTTGAGGTGAACAAATCTAGAGTGGTGCTGGTGTTGCAGGGTGCTCCTTACTAGAGCTGCTCTCCACCTAAACTTGGGAACTACCCAGAGTTCTCTATTCTTTTTTGCATTTATATATATATATATACATATATATATATATATATATATATATATATATATATATATATATATATATGTATATATATATATATATATATACTGTGCTTATCCTTCTTGCCAGGAGTCAAAAGCTGCCATTCGGAATGATCCAGTTACCATCAGATCCAAGTATCCAAGTATTCAAGTCGATGTAATAGCATTTCCTAAATACCCTTTTCACAACTGGAAAATGCTATGTACATGCGGTTAGGAAATCACAAATAGGAAATCCCTATTTGCAGTCTTCTATTTTGTGAATCCCAAAATATGATTTCTACTGGGTAGGAATCACACTCTGTGACTGCGCATATGCTTTTCATACATACTGAAAGGCAATTTAGCATTTCTTAACAGGGGCAGCTCCTTTGCAATGGCGAAGGAGCGTTGTCCCACTGACTGACCCAGCGGCTAAAAAATAAAATTATATTTTAATATTGTTTTATAATTCAGTTTCTGGCTCAGCCAGCATGTGAATGGAGGGTGGGGCTGTTCCATGGGACGGGGAGGAGGAGGAACAGAGTCAGTGCACTAAATGCGCATGTCAGTTTGGCCGGATGTCTTAGGCCGACCAAACTGACATGTGCGCTTAGGGTCCTCCAACCCGGCTCTGGAACACAGCCGGGCTGGAGAAACTGCCCAGACCACATTGCACTGTCTGAGTACCAGACCCAGCTGGTGAGACCAATCCTGATGCTGCTCTCATGGTAAGTATAGCATGAGAGCAGCACCAGGATTGCGTGGAGAGCCTGTGCTGGTGTCCCAGTGACTCCTGGGACACCAGCACCATTTAAGGAAGAGGATCGAGGCGGCTGCCGGCGGTGGCAGCAGAAACAGGTACTATTTTTTTAAATTATTATTTTATTTCTCCCCTAACTCCCCTCCCCCACCCTTCCCCTTGAGATTTGCTGTGGCCTCCGCTGTTTATTAGTGCCCGAAATAATGATTTGGACCATTAAGAAATGCTAAATCCTTTTGTATATATGGGCCTAAGTGCTTTCATTGTCACTGATATTGTTTGTTTTTATAGTTACAACCAAACATTTTATTAGTAGTAGATTAGCACACTGATTTTGATAAAGACTTAAAGATATATAGCATGTGTTCTTGTGTGCGTCCATCCATGGTGAAAGAAGTTCAGGAGGTCACTAACAAAGATAATATTGCATCCCTACAGGACCAATCGGTGCCCAGAATGCATCATCCTCATGTACTGAACAGATAATTTGTGGGTTACGATCCACCAGGTTCTCTGTCTCCAACTGATAAGTTTACTTTAAGCTTATGCTTCGCCAAAGGGTCTAGGGACCGAAAACGTTTGCAGAAGTATGAAAAAACGCATCAGTGTGAGCATGAATAATACACCCCATTAATACATCGTTTCTAACATTCAATACTTTATCTTCTATATGCATTGTATACAGAAAACAATCACTTTTTGATCCCCTTTCCCACTCCACGTGCGTGGAACCCGCGTAACCAAAATTTGTAAATTCCCGTGTTTACATTATTTAGAAGACCAATTAGCTTGGCCAATGCTTGTGTAATATGACGTAGAACTCATTTAATTGCAGATTACATGCGCCAGGTAAAAAAAAGTCAGGTTTTCTGCAGTGTCTCTGTGTAACCTACTGAGTCCAGTCTAGGCTTAAACATAATTTAACTCATATTGATGTGTATCGGCTTCAACTATTGTTCAGTTTTTATTGCCCAGCATCTCCACTATTCTATGCGAGAAGTGGTGCTGTTGGCGATCCCTATGATCTATAAGCACTGCTTTCTAGGAGAGGGCCTGTGGCATATTAACTTTCTGTCCACTATCTCCAGTACTTGTTTTTGTTTTATGCCTCTGGCGAATATCAGCAGGTACTTGTGCAAAAATGATGTTACTGGTAAACATCTCTTACTCTCAATTTAATGGTTACATCATTTTGGGCCAGATGTAGCAAAGAAACATTTTGCGCCTTGCAAATAGCGAGTCATAGCGACTCGCTATTTGCAACTCGCAAAATGTTATGCAGAACGGTGTCTCAGACACCGTCTGCGAGTCGGTATGGGGTCGCAATGACCCACCTCATTAATATTAATGAGGTGGGTCGCAAATTGCGGCCCCATACCGACTATGGGCACACGCAAACATGGAGGCCTGCTGTAGTCAGCAGACCTTCATGTTCGTGACTGCTTTTAAATAAAGCAGTTTTTTTTTTTTTAAAGTGTAGCCCGTTTTCCTTAAAGGAAAACGAGCTGCACTTAAAAAAAATCCGAAACCTTTCGTTTCGGTATTTTTTCAGGGTAGGTAGTGGTCCCTTGGACCACTACCTTCCCTGAAAAAATAATTTGGGGTCCATTCACAAAGAGGAAGGGGTCCCATGGGGACCCCTTCCAATTTGCGAGTGGGTTACCATCCACTTGAAGTGGATGGTAACTGCGGTCGCAAATGGTATTGCATACCCCTAGGAATCGCAAATAGGAAGGGAACACCCCTTCCTATTTGCGATTCTGAAATGCATTTTGCGAGTCGGTCCCGACTCGCAGAATGCATTTCTGCATAGGAAAATGCGATTTGCGACTCGCAAACGGCAGTTTTTGCCGTTTGCGACTCGCAAATCCTTTCCTACATCTGGCCCTTTGTTCCTTTGTTCATTCCTTCTGTATGTTAGGGGGTCTACACCTTTCCTTTAAATGTGCTCAATTCACATTGCCTCATCTCCATCCCTCCCTGCCTGACGTCTATTTTACGGTGATCCAGAAAGTGTTTTGAAATGTGCTGCCTCAATTGACCCGAAGCGTCTCACACCTGCACAACGATGTTTACCTGTTTGGCTCTGGTGTAGTTTTGATGTAGGAGAAAGTCAAAAATGTAAAATACCCCTCCCACTTTGATCCATTCCTCTTCATCTTTCCATCCATCTGCCTTGTATCCGTTTAGCAATCTATCTATCCATGTGGCCAGCCATCCATTCTTTATCTATACTGTTCTTCCTTACATTTATCGATCCCTCCTTTCACCCTTCTCTGCACACCCGACCTATCATAATATCTAACCATTCATCTTTCTATCTGCCATTAACACTTCCAAACATTCATCCGTCATTTTACTGTAACCAACCATTTATCCTTTTACTCATTTATCATTCTGTCTCTCCATCTGTCCTATTACCCTTCCTTCCATCTATCCGTCTACCTACTCAAACTTTCCCTTTTTCATTCCTCTTTAGTTTCACCCTTTCACCTATCTATTGATTCACCCATCTAGTCACCCATCAATACATTGGGTACCCATTTATCTATCCTTTTTACCATTCTATCATTCTCCCATCCATATATACATCATTTACCTCAACCAGCCTTTCATCCATCTTTCCATCTACCTAACTATCCTTTCCCAGGATATCCTTTCACACTTCTGTTCATCCCTCCTTTACCCTTTCTTTTGTTGTTACTTACACTCACCTTTCTTTTCTTCCCGCCATCCTTCCTTCCCACTTCTCTCCCTTTCTCTAGCTACCCATATTTCATTCCCCTCCTTATTTGTTCCTTCTTGCCCTTCTTCCCCCCCCCCTCTGTCTTTCTAGTTGTCTTACTCAAGCTGCCAGCTAAACTTCATTTTCATAATTTCTCCATCTCGGACTCCTTCGCTATGCTTGTCTCATCTTTCAGACCTTTGCAGGTCCCATTAGCTCTGTCATTGTGTTCCATTACCTAGCTATCCATGAGACTCTGTTTGCAGATTGGCAGAGAAAATAAACCCATAAAGCTCTAATAAGCTCTGGGTTCATCTTACAAAACGGCAGATCTAAAGACAATTCAGCCCCCCCTCCTAATTTAGCTGCTATAGTTAGGGGTTCACAACAACGCTATCCTATTGTCAAAGACTAATTGTTTCAGAGTGCAAACTGGGTTAGCTCTCTTAGGTTCCTCCCCAAACCAATCTGCTGTATGTGGCGGCGTTTTGCACAGTGTTAATATCAATGATGTCATTTTAGAGGTCACATGGATGTTACCAATTATGTCATAGAACATGTCATGACTGATGTGATATGTGAGATAATAAGCAGTGCATGGTGAGGTCGAGAGTAATAGTTACTTTTGTTAACTATAACTGGTACATTTCAGTAGTTTTTTTAGTTTAAAATGTTTTGTTTTTCTTGACATTATCACCTAACTATAACCTTTGGCTTTTCAGTGAATTTCAGAGCTTTTTTCATGTAAAGTAAGGTATTATTACTAGATTTAACTACAATGTCACTTTAACCTTTAATTTTGTCAGTGAAAATCTGAGATTTTTTTTAACACGAAGCAATAATATAAAGAAATGTAATTTTAAATAAGGCAGACCTACTGGGTCAGGGCACCAAAATACATAAGGGTGGCCTGTTGGCTTCACAAGCAGTCAGCACAACAACCTATATAAAGCAGACAAGAAATCACCACAATAATTTACAAGTAACTGTTATCCCATATGTGTCCATGTACTTACATAGCAAGTAATAATAATACTTCCTCAAAACTATTTTAAACAAATCATTTTTATTCAAGCAAACATTAACGGGTTGAGTCTTTTTGTACACTCTTTAGACCACAAAATGCAGCCATAGAACCAACCACAAGGGGTCTCCGCATTGCAGCAGAAGAGCATACAGCTCCCGCTTAGAATGCTTTACAAAACATGGTAAGCTCTCTTAAGGTCATGTATTCAATGACCCAGGAGATTTACCACAACCTTTTTTTTAAATGTTTCAACGAGATTCTGGGGGAGGCCCATGGCTGTCACCGGCTCTACTGTCAGCACCCTTTCTGGGTGCAAGCAGGAGCCGGATGTATTGGTTTGCTCTAACCCAGTGGGAACAGCTTTTGTTTCTGTTCCTGATGGACAGGAGCAAACTTGAGAGTGCAGTCACTGTGGCTGTCATTTGATGCCAGAATGGCATTTGATGCACTGTAATGGGACTACATTTTTGTGGTACTGGCCCAATTGGGCTTTGGCCCAAATTTCATGAAGTGCATTCAACTTTCCTACACTGGACTGATGATGCAGGTTAAGGTAAACAGCAGATGTCCCCACAAATTCAGACTTAAAAGAGGTACCAGACAGGGCTTCCCACTATCCCCTCTGGTTTTTACCTCGGCTATTCTTGAACCGTTGGCTGTATGGATCTGCCAGGATCTGCTGCTGAGGGGTATGACCTGGAGGGGGTCATACAAAATATCATTGCAAGGGGCAACAGGAGGACAAAATATCATTATCCACAGATGATGTGCTACTGTGTGTGACTGACCCAGAGTTGATCCCAGCTCGGCTAATGCAGATCATCACACATTTTGGTAAATATTCTGGCTATACTATAAACTGGCATAAATCCCTGCTCTGCCCACTGAAGGGCCAGGTGCCGTGGCTGCTGCCAGATTGTGCAGCTACGGTGACAACCACTGGTTTCCGTTACCTGGGAATCTGCATCACACCAGATGTAGATCTCTTTATTAAGAAGAATCTTGCCCTAATGTTTGGCAGGTTAAAACAGGATGTGCAGCACTGGAGATCTTTGTCGCTCTCACTTCTGGGCAGGAGACGTTGTTTAAAATCATGTATCTACCCTTCTTCCTCTATGTCCTGCAAAACACTCCTTACGAAATACCCACCTCATACTTCAAGGCAATTGAAGAAGAGATCAAGTCACTTTTACAGGATGGAGGCGGATAGCACTATCAAAGTTAATGAGGGGTTGGTACGATGGGGGCACTGTGGTGCCGAATATTGAAAAATACTATTGGGTGGCAAAACAGAGTATGATTTACCATTAGGACTTCCTCCCACAGACGGAATCAGTGTTCTGCATGGATAGGGTGGTATTAGGGCTGCGGGCTACCTAAGGACCTTATATGTGGGAACTAAGTGCAGAGTTTGGTCGGACCACACGCAGACAGTAGTGCAACTCTGGAGGAAGGTGACAGCGTTTGTGGGGTGGAAAAATAAGTCTATGTAGGTGACTCCCCCACGGGAGGCAGAAATCCTGGAGACGCTGAGGAACCAGCCATGTAGGTCTCCAAGGTGGGTGATGTTTGGACTCAGGAAGATGTCGCTTCCTGGCCTGCATTGCAGTGAAAATACCAACTGGTGCCCTCTGACATCTACCACTATATACAAATCCGACACATGATAAAATTGAGACTCCTAAAGAGGACAGAGCTTCCAGAGTTCTCCCCCTAGAGGACAGACCAATAGAAGAAAATATTCCCTGACATATAAGAAGCTACTCAATCATTCTCCAGAAGTCTTGATGCACCTAAAGAAAAAATAGGAGCGGTAGGAGTGGGGGAAGGCCATGGCAAGGAATTGGCCATACACTCTGAGTTTAGAATAAGCAAGATCAGGATCCTTCATTGCTTCTACTATGCCCAGACACCAATGGTGAAGGTGGGACAGGCAGGAGACACACTATGCCCATCATTTTGACCCTGGCGGTCTTTTGACTGCCAGGGTTAATGTAGCGGTATCACCGCCAACAGGCTGGTGGTGTATACTGCCACATTATGAGTATGGTGGGTTGGTAACTGCCAACCCGCCACATCTCCACTCATGCCGCCATGGCGGTATGAGCCGCAGGGCTGGAGATGTGCATTTCCCATGCGGCGGTCTACACAAGACCGCCGGCGATATAATGAGCTGGCCTACAGCCATGGTTTCCGTGGTGGAAGCACAGACACGAAAACCATGGCGGTAAGGCTACCGGTGACAGGCAGTTCCTTCCCTGTCACAGGTGGACACCTCCTCCACCCCCCCCCCCCAGCAATCACCTGAACCCTCCATCCCCCACCCCTCCTAGAGTCACAGTGCCCCCTAACCTCCTCCCCGCAATCATTTACACACCCACATGCACCACGCATACATCCATTCCCCACCACTTCCATAGATGCATTCACTCACACTCATCCATACACGCATTCACTCACACTCATCCATACATGCATTCACTCACACTCATCCCTAAATGCATTCACTCACACTCATCCATAAATACATTCACTCACACATACTCACAAGCATCCACACTAACGTGCGCACATGCATACACACTGACATGCAGACATGCAGACATGCACTCACTGTAACATTCAAACATGCATTCAGTCACATGCATACAATCACACATACACCACAACACTCAAAGACACATACACACACACACACATGCATACACACACGCAGCATCACACACAGACACGCACTCACAACACCCCCCCAAGCCTCCCACGGCCCTCCCCTGTTGGACGCCCGTCTTATCTTGTCCGGCGAGGAGATCTTACGACAGGGAACAGGAAGGGGCACTGCTACCACCAGCAGCACCCCGCAGCAGGACACTGCCAGGTCATCAGTACGGTCAAAATACGGCTGGTCGCATCCTACTGGTGGGGCGGGGTAGGTGGTTGCACCGCCTAGGTGCCTCGACCACCAGCATGGCTGCTGCCGGATTTCCACCCTAAATGTGGTGGAAATCCGGCAGTAACCATATTATGGAGGATGGAAGTCCACCAGCACTGACGGTCTTCAGGTGCCCATGGCTTTGGTGGTCTTGCTTCGAGTCGACCAAAGTCATAATTAGGGCCAATGTCTGCATGGCTGCAGGATGATGGGCATCTTTTTCATATCCTCTGGTAGTGCCCCATGCTGCGAAAATACTCAGCAGCAGTTGTAGGATACCTGAGAACAGTGGGCAGTGAGAGCACAAGTACATCCACAAAACATTGTATTCTGAACATCTGGGGTGAGACTGTAGTCACTGGGGCACAAAGGATATGGATGACGGTGGATTTGGCAGTGGCAAAAAGGAATATTGCAAAGGCTTGGGGAGCTGGACTGGTCTGGGGGCATGGCAGCAAGAAATGGACTGGTGTATAATGGCAGAATGGGTGGTCTACGAGGGTAGGGGTTGTCTCCGGTAGTGGGAAAAACATCTGGAATAGCTGGAACACTTATAGAGGTCAGATAGGTTCTAATTTTGACCAAGATGGTATGGAGTTGAGAGGTCCAAGAAAAGAGATCAGTGAAGCAGACAATGAATGAAGGGATGCTGAGGGGGCTGGGGAAGGGGGTGAGGTGCTCAGAATTAATGTGAAATGTTTAACTGTGCTAATTTGGCAGAGTGTAATTAAGTTTACATTTGAAAAAAGTGACCTATGCCCCTATCTCTGACATAATGTGCTCACACCTTATGATGTTCTGCTGTTTCTAGTCTAGAACTGTCAAGAAGAGATTGGATGTGCAAGGGATTGATATAAAACCACCTTTGCAATTGAGATCGCACTTGGAACACAAGAAGGCTAACTAGTGCAAGACCTAGGGGAAAGGAGGAACAAAGCAAGAGAAGAGAGGGAAGGCACACTTTGTTAGTGACTGTTACTGGGTGATGTCAGTGCCTAACTCAAGCCAGGCCCTCACTGTGGGTTTCTTGTACTTGGGGCACTGTGAAGGGGATGAATAGACTTCAGTATTTGTTACTTGAGTGACAGTTAAATATAGTTTACAAGCTCACTAACCAGAATGTGATATGGAGAGACTGTGAAGAACCTCATGGAGTACCGGGATACCTCATAGAATGTGAGAGCTGCAGGGGCACACCTACAAGGTGGTAGACAAACTTATCACAAGCATAGCCAGCCAACGTGAAGACAGTAAGAACAGAAAGAAGATAGGAAATGTGAAATATAAGGACTGTAGCTATAAAAACTGAAATGGCAGAGGGACAGAAAAACTGGTGATTGAACTACAGTGAATAGCGGAATGGCATTATGGTCAAGGATTCCAGCCTCTGCAACTGCTACTGCCTAGCTAGACCCAAGACTAACGTGTGACTTACGTTTTGTAAAGGTACAGATGACATTGATTGCTCAATGGTAGCCTTTTCCCCAAATACTATCTGCCTGTTTTCCAAAGTCTCCAGTCCCTGAGTCTCAATCCTCTTTTCACTGTTCTCTTTGTTCAAATATGTGCATCATCCTCTTGCTCTGACTGTGTGTGTGTGATACCCATTTCCTGGCTGTCTGAAGTCATCAGGGATGTCATCAGTGATGTCACTGACCATGTCATGAGTAATGTAAAATGTGAGGTCATAAGCAGTGCATTGCGTGGGGTGTACATTATAGTTAGCTCAGGTAACTATGACTGCTGAATCTTTTTGGTTTTGTGTGCATTAAATCTGAACCTAACTACCACTTCCCTGTAACCTTTGTTTGTGAAAGATTTTCTTAAATTCTATAACCTTTGATTTTTTTGTGAATTTGACATTTTTTTTATATACATTGCACTACAATTTGACCCATACATTCAATTTACTAATATACATTTTCACAAGTTTATAAATATATTGTATTCACACATTCATTCTTATTGTACATTTTAAAACTAAAAACTAAAAAATTAAGGTACAGTAACTTATGTAGTCATCTACAAATGCAATACACCAAGGGCCTGATTCTAACTTTGGAGGACGGTGTTAAACCGTCCCAAAAGTGGCGGATATACCACCTACCGTATTACGAGTCCTATGGAACTCGTAATACGGTAGGTGGTATATCCGCCACTTTTGGGACGGTTTAACACCGTCCTCCAAAGTTAGAATCAGGCCCCAAGTCTTTCTGTTTTTTTAGTTTATTTTATGGATCCATGGATCCTCCACAAATTCAACAAGGAACCCCTTATGAGTACTCTATGGTTACAAGTTCCTGTGACAAAATCACAACAGATCCACAGATTCAATAAAATGTTAAAAAAGGTATATGCATATGATCTAAAGGTCCCACAAAATTGAACATTTAGGCCAGAGAAACCATACCCATAACTTAATATTTGGAAACTGCCTTTGTTTCATAACATACCTATTTATTTTATGAGTTTGCCGCTGTCACAGGTCAGTTCTGAATCCTCAGACCAGTAAGAGGTATACCGGTTATATTGGGGATGATGCGTCATGGATCCACAGATCAGTTCCCAACCAGAAGCACACATTTAATACTAAAACAGCAACACATTTAATGGAAACATATGCTATTGCAATTTCTATAAGTGTATCATTGCCTGTGTGTGAGCTGCTGTCTGAGTGACTGTGTGGGTGTGCGAGTGGCTATATGGGTCTGTGAATGGGTCTGTGAGTGGCTGTGTGGGTGATTAAGTGGATGTGGGAGTGGTTGTGTGGGTGTGTGAGTAGATGTTTGAGTGACTGTGTGGGTATGTGAGATGTTTTGTCTGTGAGTGGGTGTGAGTGGGTGTGTGAGTGGCCTTGTATGGGTTGTGAGTGGGTGTGTAAGTGGGTGTGTGAGTGTAGGTGTGTGAGTGGGAGAATGTGTGGCTGTGTGGGTCTGTCAGTGGGTGTGTAGTGGTTTTGTGGGTATGCGAGGGGCTGTCTGGGTGTGTGAGTAGGTATTTAAGTGGGTGTGTGAGTGGCTGTGTGAGTGGGTGTATGAGTGTTTGTGTGAGTGTGTAAGTGGATGTGTGAGTGGATGTGTGAGTGAGTGTGTGAGGGGCTGTGTGGGTCTGAGTGTGTGTGATTTGTTTTGTTGGTCTGTGAGTGGCTGAAAGGGTGTGTGAGTAGCTGTGTGGGTGTAGTGGTTTTGTGAGTGGGTATGTGCATGGATGTGTGGATGTGGGGATCTGTGAGTGGGTGTGTGAGTAATTTTGTGAGTGGGTGTGTGAGTATGTAAGTGGGTGTGTGAGTGTGTAAGTGTTGAGTAGGTGTGTAGGGTCTGTGAGTGGGTAAATGTATTTTTTTACTTAGCTTCAGGATCTACCATGAAGCACACAGGGGGTCACACTGAGAGCTATTGTGGATCTCCAGATCCTTGTGAACTGTAAAAAAAAAAACAATCCCTCCATTAAGATCTAGCTTTCTTCCAAACTTTTAACGGTTCAGGCTGTAGAATGCCTAAAATCACTATGGGAAATTGCATGTAGAAAACACTTTTTGGAACACTCCCCACCCCCTGTTTTTCTCAGCCCCCCCACTTGAACGTCCACCCAGAATCTATCCAGACTGCAGATGGAGTGACTAGTAAAGTAGTTTTGAAAATTTGGAGATTTGTCAAAGGGTGCCTATGTTATTAGCACAGCAAAGAATGATGCTCCTAAGGAAACTAGCTCCTAACTATAACTACCTACTGGCGACAGTCAATAGGCAACACACATATAACATGCAAACATGTGTGTGTATACATGTATATTCACTAAAAAGCTATATATGTATATATATGCATTTATATGTTTAGTCACCAAAAAAGCTTAGTAGGTTTAGATTTTATTAACACAAAACCATGGAAATTCAGCATTTAGAGTTATCTCAAATGCCTTAAGGTAACTATAACTCGCGCCCCTATCATAAACAGTTTTCTCATCGATAATTTCACTGCAAATGTTGCAGTGATATTATCAGTGATGTCATAGAAGATGCCATGGATGATGAAATATGTGCGGTAATTAGCAGTGCATGGTGAAGACGTGAGTTATAGATAACTTAGGGCGCGAGTTATAGTTCCTTGAAATAACTCTAACTATAACTATTACATTTCTATGGGTTTATAAGAGCAAATTCAGAACCTAACTATAACGTCCCTGTAACCTTTGTTTTTTCAGTGAATTTTTACGATTTATTAAATGTAAAGTAATGCGGCCTGGTCCTGCAGTCAAGCCCTTTGAAGCACCCAACCCCATGCCACGCATGGCCTTTGGCCGTGCCCAGCGGGGATGCCCCAATTGGCCACAGAGCCTGCCCCTGCCTGTGGATCTGTGAGTGAGTGTCTGAGTTGGTCTGAAAGTGGGTATGTGAGTCTATGAGTGGGTCTGAGTGGGTGCATGAGTGTCGGAGTGAGTGTGTGAGTGGGCATGTGAGTCTCTGAGTGCATGTATGAGTGAATGAATTAGTGTATGAATTAGTGTATGAATGAGTCTAAATTTTTTTTAATTTTTTTTTTGCTTATTTGGAAATATTTGAGAATATTCCTGATAATTCAACAAAATTCCAAAATATTCCAGAATATTCGCGAATATAAATTAACTAAGTGTATTCTACCCTTGGGCATTATACTGGGATCTTAGGGCACAACGGACCCTTCAACAACAACAACCATTGATATTTTAAAGCACAAAGCACCACAATCATTTTGAGTACGACGAGGCTGCAAAACACTTACCAACATCACACTTCACTGCAATCTTCAAGCCAAAAGCATTGCAAGCACAAAAGCCTATTTATACTAATGCAACACATCACTTATAGTCTCAACACTGGAACTTTAGCAATCTCTGGAACGGACCATGGGACAAATTACAAGGTGGGCTATTGTTGGTCTGGGCAATGACATGGGATCAATCCTAACTCCCTAAAAGTAAACAAAACATGGTTCCCCATCTTATGGGACGAAACCAACAGTCTGTTACTAGATATGCAGATGCACTTTCATCCTTCACAGGAATCAAATGTGCAATGAGGTCGACAGCCCTTTGGACCCAGAAAGATGTGTGGTGATCCATCAACAATATTTCAACACCACCCAACAATGTAGACACCAGGACCAATGTGGCCACGGAAGGAAAACTCCAATCAGGAATAAAGTTTAAAGAGATAAAAGTTTTATAACAAACACAAGCTTAATGTCGCGTAGACAATGTGCAATACCAAATGATAAAAATACATAATCAACAAGGAAAATGTAAAATGCATTTAATTAATACTTTTTAGTAAAACAGATATAATATGCAAACTTATAAAATCAACTTCATTGGTATAAGTAAAACATTTCATTTAAATGGAAAGGCTTTGCCATTGCATTACATTAGGTAGAACAGAGAACTGCACTTCACTTACTTGCGCATATTTTCAAAGTTATTAACCTTTCATAAATCACAAGAAGTCTAATATGGTTTCTGGGCTCTATTAGTTCAAAATCTAAATTACATTTTAACATCAGTTTTAACATTCTAGCATGTGATTTAATTAAAAAGGCACCTATGTCAAACTTTGAAATACAAATAAATGCACATTTAAAATGCGTGTCAGCTTTCTACCTAAGTTTTTCCATTCTTTGTGTTCATAAACTAAAACTTGTCAAATTCATATGACTTTTGTGACAGGAGGGACAGCACTAAAAATATGCTCTATCAGTAGTAACGCTCAGGAATTTGTGATCCAGCACTGATTTCTGCATGTTTTTTCTCTATGTTAACAGGAGAAAGGGATGGGATTGTTTTCGATTCCGATTTGACCATTTTACTGCAGACTTATCTTCATCAGACTTTGACCCAGAGCAAGAGAGAGAAATGCAGCAAAGGGGAGAAAGAATGTAAACAAAAATGACAAAGGGGCGGGAATTGAAAAGAACCTACAAGAGTGATATATGAGGGAAGAAGTGAAGGATGGTGGAAGAAAGAGCTATGAAGTGGAATCAAGACACGGCTGCTTGGTTTTGGGCAACCCTGCGATTCGGCAGCACCAATGATGACAGGCACCTAAGAAATCCTTTGGGCATATGTAGTAGGCCATATGTAGTAATCTTTTTAGAAAGAAGCTGTGATCACCAGGCCTTTGTTTCAAAGAATATTGATATCATTTCTTTCAACTGGATTCATCTCTACACAGCAGTTCTTTTATTTTTTTTAAATTATAACGTTTCCACACTTACATTGTTTTTCATTTTCAATGCTACAAGCAGCATGTTTTCTAACCATCTTCAATATCCATTTTCTGTAAATGTTACTGCCTGTTTCTAGGCTCTGTCTGACATTCCTTTGCGGAAGCTCTTGTTCAATTTCTTACATGTAAGTAGCTGTTTTGAAAGGCAACAGAGCACATTTTTGTTCAGAGCGCATCACCCATTTTAAAAGGCCTCTTTCTCCACACCCCTGATGAAGGCATGCAGAGTTTGCTTTGCGCTTGGCCGGTCAGGCTGCTACAAGTACCGTGTTCTCAAAAGAAAACAATAGGACATCATTAGGCTGACTTTGCTTTAGGAATGGAGGGAGTGGCTCAGCTGTAGAAGCTTAAAACGACCGGAATATTTTAGTTTTGAATACCACTGGTACAAAGGATGTGACAACACTTTCTAATTAAGGACGTGTTGAATCTAGGATTTGTGGAAACACTAATGCTCCAAACATTACATCACCTATTCAGATGGCCACGGGCTTATTTCCAACAGCACAAAATATGATTTCGTATTTTGTCCTTGTAGATAAAATACACGGTTGGTTTTAATGACGTAAAATTGTACTGGCAGTCACAAAACATAAATTGAGGAAAATGGTTTAATAGTTTCTCGATGTAAATTACCTCTACTGAAACATATTATGTATTTTGGCGCAAAGATTGAGATTCAGGCTCATGTTTATACTTTTTTAGCATCCCATTTGTGTCGTTTTTTTAATGCAAAATCGGCGCAAACTTACAAAATACAATTGTAAGTTTGCGTAAAAAAGTGACGCAAATTCGGCGCTAAAAAAGTATAAATATGGGCGTCAGTCTCATAAATTACTGAAAAGTGAGAGTCGCTGCAAAGAAGGGTTTGCTAAGAAAGCGTGTATTCTGTATTGCACTGTGCGGGTGCCAGCATGCCCAAGCTACGGGGGTGGATGCCATTCCTGGAAGCACGGGCACTATACACGGTGCCCAGTGGCTCCTTTACATTTTCTCCTTTGGGATGCCGTGTAATTGGAAAGAAACGCTAACCACCTTTCTGCAGCTTAACAGACACAGCTCTTTCATTATGAGTTCTCGCTGCTGGTATATTTTTATGTTTTATTTTGAGCGCGAACCACATCCCAGAGGAAACCAAGGCTCTGTTAATGAGAGGCAGAGCAATAGATATGTTAAACAAGAGAGTACCGAACAGATAAACACCTTGAATAGATGCTGCCATAGAGAAGGGAAATCTGCAGTCACACCACAATTAGGGTGGGCGAAATTTGAATTTTATCTGTGGCCATTTGCAAATATTACATACTTTTAACTTGGGTTAAGTTGTAAAGTTTCATAAACCTCGCAAAACTTTGCTTTGTTAAGAATTTTACCGCAAATCATTTTTGTGAGCGAATTCTTCCACTAAACCTTTGCAAAACCGATAATTAGTATTGAATATTCACAAGCTCTGAAAAGGTTCCTAAGCATTAAAAGTTATGAAAGAAGTAAAACTTAACACACTCCTAACCATGAAAGACATATAACAGAAATATGTTAACATTTACAAAGTATCAGTATTGAGTACAGTATCTGATTTTTACACTGGGACAGAAAATTGGGTCGAAAAGAGGAATCGAAACAATAAAAAACAGATATGATAGAGAGCAGCAGAAGCTGGCAGCCGAAGAGTGGACAATGCGGCGGTCAGCCAAATAGCACAATGAGATATAAGGTGTGAGGGGAGGAGAAAAGTCAATTACATAATGCGAGAAAGCAAAGGAAAGAAGAAAATAGGGACAAGTGAAAGTGACAGATATTCTCAAGAACAAGTGTAGACAATGAACTCTTCAGTGAGTAAATGCATGCAAAACAAAGGAGCTGTGTGGAGAAGACAACATCAATCTATAAAACTATAAGAGGCTGGCGTACAACCCGTCGCTGGTTGACACCGAATGCAGAAAATAGTTGCAGGCATACAGGACCCTCAAATAGGCAATTCAATGCAAGATCTGAGAAGTGTGTGGGGGGTCATCTGAGCCAACTGGAACTCGCTAAAGCAGCGTTTAGGGGGGTGTAGAAGAACGGGGCCCAGTCAGTGCTTAATTTGTAAATAAAGAGGTTCCGGTGCCCAAAGCCCTCCTCTTAAACACGCAGCTGCTGCAATTAAATGTGTGAACACGGAATACTGAGTCAGTGTAATCCTGGATTCATCTTGGGGCTCTTCAATCCATTTAAAGCAACTCCCTACCCCTTCAGCTCACTCTTGCAGCTTTCGGCTTTCTCCCTTTGTGACGCTTTTTCATTTTTCCCTTCCTCCGTCTTTCCCATATGTGTCTTTTGCTTGCAGCAAATGATTCAGGCAGAAGAGCAAGCCCCGGCCCTCAAAAATAAGTGCAGGTGCTCAACACCTGAAACAACAAACACAAATTAAGCACTGGGCCCAGTGCGTGCAAATAAGAAAAGTATGCATTTGAAAGAAGAAGAGTGGGTACACAGAGGTACCAAGAGCATTATCCAAAAAACAACAAGTGATGGACGGAATGCTGAACATTGTCAAACATTCACCCCCAGTACAGTGATCTGGGCCTAAATCCATCGTTTTTTTGCTGCCCATGCCATTCCAGTTTGGACCCAGCCATATGCAAATCAGTCTTGACCCTGTCCCCCATGGGAACAGTCCAGACCGAACTGCTAGGCCAGGTCTTCCCTGGACTGGAAACAAGCATCCTGGGACCGGTTTCGGGGTTTCACCCCTCATCAGCCATGCTAGCTTGAATCCAGTGGCATGGGAAGCACGGGACCCACGTCTGGGCATACCCTTCCCACTTAGGGCGACAAAGCAAAAACCAACAAGTGATGGACGGAATGCTGAACATTGTCAAACATTCACCCCCAGTACAGTGATCTGGGCCTAAATCCATCGTTTTTTTGCTGCCCATGCCATTCCAGTTTGGACCCAGCCATATGCAAATCAGTCTTGACCCTGTCCCCCCTGGGAACAGTCCAGCCCGAACTGCTAGGCCAGGTCTTCCCTGGACTGGAAACAAGCATCCTGGGACCGGTTTCGGGGTTTCACCCCTCATCAGCCAGGCTAGCTTGAATCCAGTGGCATGGGAAGCACGGGACCCACGTCTGGGCAAACCCTTCCCACTTAGGGCGACAAAGCAAAAAACAACAAGTGATGGACGGAATGCTGAACATTGTCAAACACTCACCCCCAGTCATAGATCTGGGTTTAATCCATCGTTTTTTTGCTGCTCATGCCATTCCAGTTAGGACCCAGCCATATGCAAATCAGTCTTGACCCTGTCCCGCATGGGAACAGTCCAGCCCGAACTGCTAGGCCAGGTCTTCCCTGGACTGGAAACAAGCATCCTGGGACCGGTTTCGGGGTTTCACCCCTCATCAGCCAGGCTAGCTTGAATCCAGTGGCACGGGAAGCACGGGACCCACGTCTGGGCATACCCTTCCCACTTAGGGCGACAAAGCAAAAAACAACAAGTGATGGACGGAATGCTGAACATTGTCAAACATTCACCCCCAGTACAGTGATCTGGGCCTAAATCCATCGTTTTTTTGCTGCCCATGCCATTCCAGTTTGGACCCAGCCATATGCAAATCAGTCTTGACCCTGTCCCCCATGGGAACAGTCCAGCCCGAACTGCTAGGGCAGGTCTTCCCTGGACTGGAAACAAGCATCCTGGGACCGGTTTCGGGGTTTCACCCCTCATCAGCCAGGCTAGCTTGAATCCAGTGGCACAGGAAGCACGGGACCCACGTCTGGGCATACCCTTCCCACTTAGGGCAACAAAGCAAAAAACAACAAGTGATGGACAGAATGCTGAACATTGTCAAACATTCACCCCCAGTACAGTGATGTGGGCCTAAATCCATCGTTTTTTTGCTGCCCATGCCATTCCAGTTTGGACCTAGCCATATGCAAATCAGTCTTGACCCTGTCCCCCATGGGAACAGTCCAGCCCGAACTGCTAGGCCAGGTCTTACCTGGACTGGAAACAAGCATCCTGGGACCGGTTTCGGGGTTTCACCCCTGATCAGCCAGGCTAGCTTGAATCCAGTGGTATGGGAAGCACGGGACCCACGTCTGGGCATACCCTTCCCACTTAGGGCGACAAAGCAAAAAACAACAAGTGATGGACGGAATGCTGAACATTGTCAAACATTCACCCCCAGTACAGTGATCTGGGCCTAAATCCATCGTTTTTTTGCTGCTCATGCCATTCCAGTTTGGACCCAGCCATATGCAAATCAGTCTTGACCCTGTCCCCCATGGGAACAGTCCAGCCCGAACTGCTAGGCCAGGTCTTCCCTGGACTGGAAACAAGCATCCTGGGACCAGTTTCGGGGTTTCACCCCTCATCAGCCAGGCTAGCTTGAATCCAGTGGCATGGGAAGCACGGGACCCACGTCTGGGCATACCCTTCCCACTAAGGGCCTGGCTGGGCAGTTCGGTCTGGACTGTTCCCATGAGGAACAGGGTCAAGACTGATTTGCATATGGCTGGGTCCAAACTGGGGTGGCATGGTGAGCAAAAGAACGATGGATTAAACCCAGATCTATGACTGGGGGTGAGTGTTTGACAATGTTCAGCATTCCGTCCATCACTTGTTGTTTTTGCTTTGTCGCCCTAAGTGGGAAGGGTATGCCCAGACGTGGGTCCCGTGCTTCCCATGCCACTGGATTCAAGCTAGCCTGGCTGATGAGTGGTGAAACCCCGAAACCTGTCCTAGGATGCTTGTTTCCGGTACAGTGAGGACCTGGTTGGGTAGTTCGGTCTGGACTGTTCTCATGAGGAACAGGGTCAAGACTGATTTGCATATGGCTGGGTCCAAACTGGGGTGGCATGGTGAGCAAAAGAACGATGGATTAAACCCAAATCTATGACTGGGGTGAGTGTTTGACAATGTTCAGCATTCCGTCCATCACTTGTTGTTTTTGCTTTGTCGCCCTAAGTGGGAAGGGTATGCCCAGACGTGGGTCCCGTGCTTCCCATGCCACTGGATTCAAGCTAGCCTGGCTGATGAGGGGTGAAACCCCGAAACTGGTCCCAGGATGCTTGTTTCCGGTCCAGTGAGGACCTGGCTGGGCAGTTCGGTCTGGACTGTTCCCATGAGGAACAGGGTCAAGACTGATATGCATATGGCTGGGTCCAAACTGGTGTGGCATGGTGAGCAAAAGAACGATGGATTAAACCCAGATCTATGACTGGGGGTGAGTGTTTGACAATGTTCAGCATTCCATCCATCACTTGTTGTTTTTACCAAGAGCATTATCCCTTGGCAAAGCATTTTGAGGCAGCATCCAGTTAAAGCAACAGCGTCAGTGGGAGCGGAGCACAAACATGGGAGAGGAGCATTAGCTCACATGCACATATGAACAAGCAATGGAGGAGGATCGCCTGAGGTTGATAGGCCCTTCTATTTAGAGTGTTATGCAGAGACAAGTAATCAAGCTACACCTTAGCTCATGCGTAGGAATGGGCTGGTAGAAAGAAGACACAAGCAATTAAGCCCCAACATTAGAGACGAAAATGATAAAGAAGTTGAGTTAAAGGAGAGGAGCGGAACACTGGTAAACACTGTTCAAGGGGGCATTTGGGTGACAGTTTTACTTGAGGAAGACTCCCAGGTGCTTATTTTGTCACCAGAGAAAATGCATTTGGTTTAGACTCAAGATGCAAAAATGACACAACCTATCTTTTAATGAAGTACCTCTTTTTGATTTTACTGTAAAATAGCAATATAATTTACTATAATAAAAGCAAAACAGCGTTTTCCATAAAGAAAACGCCCAGAGACATATCGGACAAAGACATGTAGCTAATAGCACTGTACATTTATAGAAGAACTAGGTATGGAAGCCACATTTGGAAGCTCATGGAGAAAAAAGGTGGGAATTAGCTACGAAGGAGAAAAGGTAAGGATGAAGAAGTAAGGGCCACTAGACAGACCTCATTAAGACAAGAATATCGCACCACACTGCAAAAACGTATACTTAAATTTAGGATATTTGCCACTAAAGTTGCACAAACATTAATAGTATTCAAATGTTTATCACATCTGCAACACCTATATGTCAGACATCTGAAAGGTAAGAACTAGAATTATTCTACCATGATGTCCTCCCCTTTAATCCTGTCTATGGCACCACTAAGCTAGATAGATCAGCTTTTGTCTTTAACCCTGATCTCTAGGGCTGCAGTGAAGCACTAATCAGTAGCTCTACAGCTGCAGATTCTGCTTAAATTTAGATGCCTCTCGCGACGCGCAGCGGACGCGTTTGATAAACGGCAGCTCTTCTAGTCTCCCTGGTAATTGACAAGTGCTTGGCAAAGGGCTCTGTCTTTCGCTGCTTTTAACTTTGAATCCGTGAATTGAATGTTATGTTATTCTCTTTTTAAAAAAACGCACCATACTTGCTGACAAGGAGCGCCTGGTAAAGGGCTCCGGTTTTCCTTTAATTACGCACTTCTCGCGCTGTGCTTTCTTAAAGAAAATTAAAACTTTACTTTGATCTGCATTATTTTTACGAACTATTGGTGAGCATATTATTAGTTTTTAATCGTTGTCCTACCTGCACTGTGTCCCCGATCCACCGCCAATTGTTTGGATTGCGTGGAGGGACGATTAGTGCAACAGGAAGTGATTTATCACTTCCGGGTCGCCCACTAATCAGTAGCTCTACAGCTGCAGATTCTGCTTAAATTTAGATGTCTCTCGTGACGCGCAGCGGACGCGTGCAGCGGGCGCGCCGTTGGCGCGCCTAAGGCGCGCCTAAGGCAAGCCCGTCTGCGCCCGTCCGCGGCCATCCGGGGCCAGGGGCCAAAACCCCTGCCCAAAATTTTGTTGCATACACTCGTAATAATCTTTTGACCCTACGACCTGTCCCCAACCCTTTTTTGCTCACTCCTTATTCCTGATACAGCCTCACACAGCTGCTTGTGTTGTAGCTTTACCCTTCCTCCCCCCCTTCACTGGAGCTCCATTCGCCATGAGTCTAGTCGAACTCCTCCTTTGACCAACAAGACTAACTTATCCCTTACTCCCTTTACCTTTTTCAGTCTTAATTGCCGCTCACTACCTAAGCATAAGGGCGATATTCTGAATATTCTTATGGAGCTACAACCTGATGCCCTCTTTCTAACTGAAACGTGGCTTAATGAGAGTTCCGGACCCGATATGGCGTATGCGCTTCCTCCCAACTATACCTATCATGGAAGAAATCGTACTGACCGAACTGGTGGGGGTATAGCTTTAATTTTCAAAACTGACTATGTATGTAAATGGGTAGACCTGGATTTTAAAAATTGTGAAGCTGGGTTTTTTAAACTTCACCTATCACCTAATTTTACTCTTTCCGGGGCCCTTATGTACCGTCCTCCTGGCCCTGTGGGTCTTTGGGCATCGACCCTTCCTGACCTGATTGCTCCTCTTCTATTAGAAACCACCAACTTTTTGTTCTTAGGTGACCTGAATTTACATCTCAATGACACATCTTGCACTACGACCTCTACTCTTATAGCTAACTTAGCGGCATTAAATGTTCTCTTACATAATTCAGGCCCCACGCATAAGGCAGGACATTTATTAGACCCCATTTTTTCCAATCTTGATACCATCTCATGTAAACAAGCCACTCCTATTCCATGGTCGGATCATTTTTTGGTGGAATTTACGATTGCACAATCACGGGGTCCTACTCCCTCCGTATCCCTTGCCAAATCCAGTACCTATAGAAATTGGAAAAATTTTGATATTAAGACTCTGAATTTAATATTGAAAAAAACCCTACCATCGATTACGAGTATAAGAGATGACGGGGTTATCCGTGATTGGCTAACCTCTGCAATTGATGTATGTCTTCCTCTATCTAATAAAAAGAATAAACAGGGCTACCAGCATCCTCCCGCCCCTTGGTTCTCAGAAATACTCAAAATAGAAAAAACTAAGTGCAAGAACTTGGAAAGGAAATGGCGTAAAAACTGTGATCCTGACCGGAAATCCACTTACAAACTAGCCCTTCTTAACTATCACCGACTATGTAACATCGCGCGTGCCGAACATGCCACCGAGATTATTTTACAATCTCAGAATTGCCCCAAAGTGCTGTTTGAAGTAGTTAAGGAACTTTCTGGTGATTCCCGCTTATCTAAGCCCCTGATCTTGACCCTAAAAAATGCAACGATCTGGCAAATTTCTTTGTGGATAAAATTGACAAAATTTATTCTGAATTCCACAACGACTCTAACAATCCCAGCACTAGTATTAAACCTCAATCCAACCACCTTTTATCTTTTCCTATCACTCAAGAAATGACTCAAGTTAATAATATTAATTTACTTAATGAATGGCTCCCCATGGATACTGCCTCTTTTTCTAAGATCCTTACAAGCATCAAGTCTGGCTCCCCGCAAGATCCTATCCCCATTACGATACTTCAAAAGCTAGACCCTCCCATACTTATTTCCATTATGCAGTTCCTTAACATGTCACTTATGGAAACTTATGTTCCTGCTTTATGGAAGCACGCAATGGTCCTTCCTTTATTAAAGAAAACTAACTCTGATCCGGAAATTTTCTCTAATTTTCGCCCAATTTCTCTCCTTCCTCTTTTTTCTAAAATCCTGGAAAAACATGTTAATTTTCAATTGACCCAGTTTGTAGAAACCAGTAATATCCTCCATCCTTCCCAATCTGGTTTTCGTGCCGGCTATTCAACGGAGGCGACTCTACTGGGTGTGACTGAAAATATCCATCAACAAATTGATAAAGGAGAAACAGTAGCTCTTATCCTATTGGATTTAAGCGCAGCTTTCGATACTGTATCTCACTCTTCTCTTTAAAAACTCTTAACATCAAGGGTATTGGCGGCAAAGCCCTCTTGTGGCTGTCCAGCTTTTTATCCAATAGGACTTTTCAGGTTTTCTCTTACACAGCTTCCTCTCTGATTCACGCATCCCCTTATGGAGTCCCTCAGGGCTCCATTCTTAGTCCACTACTCTTTAATATATATGTCAGTCCTTTGGCAAGCATAGCAGAACAAGCTGGTCTAACTATCTATTTTTATGCTGATGATACTCAACTTATTTTTTCACTTTCTCCCAAAGAAACCTCTAACTCTCCCTCTTTGCAAATAGGATTATCTAAGATAGCCAATTGGATGCATTTTAATAAACTCAAACTTAATGGAGGAAAGACAGAACTCCTCATTTTTGGAAACAAAAAATCACTTTGGGGCCCCCAACACTGGCCCTCTGAGATGGGTGCCGCCCCAATCCCCTCTCTTTCTGCATGTAACCTGGGCATCATTACTGATGACCAGTTGACTATGAAACAGCAGGTGACCAAAGTAGCTTCTACCTGCTTTGCTATCCTAAAGTGGCTTCGTAAAATTCTTTGGATGCTTCCTGTGGCTGCTCAAAGAACCGTGGTCCAAGCGCTGGTTACTTCTAGACTGGACTACGGAAACGTGCTCTATCTGGGTGCAAATAAAGAAGTACTACACAAACTTCAAGTTGTTCAGAATTCTGCGGCCAGGCTTCTTTGTCAACTTCCCAGAATTGCTCCCACTTCTGGTGCACTTCGTGAACTACATTGGCTGAAAATTGAGAATCGCATCAAATTCAAAGCTCTATGCTATATGCATAGAATTACTATGGGCCTAGCTCCCAACTACCTTAAAACTTTGGTCCAACTCTATCGGCCCTCTCGTTCTCTTCGATCCTCCAATCAACACAAATTCCAGGTGCCCAGATTCAGACGTGTCAAAATGGGGGGACGTTCTTTTCCCTTCCCAGCTCCCTCTCTTTGGAACTCTCTTCCTCTTCACTTACGGCATGAAAGGGTGTTCATTAGATTTCGTAAGGAGCTTAAGACATGGCTTTTTAACCAGTAATCGCCCAAGTTGATCTTCTGACCCTGCCTTTTGTCTTGCATTGTCTCGGCGCCGGGAAACCTCCGGGTAGCTGTGCGCTATATAAATCCAATAAATAAATAAATAAATAAAGTTGCTGATCAATGAGGACCTTAAGTGTGCCATCCTCCTGGATCTCAGAGTTGTTTATTGTCAACAGAGGCAAGCGATGTTGATTAAACTGACATGTCACTGGCAAGCCTGAAGGTAGCTCAAAAACAGCATCTTCTGTAGTACAGAGGTTAATGACATCCTAGTCTCCGGCAGGTTGCGAGGTAGAGTCTTTGGAGGATCAATTATGAGTCCCTTAGCCATTCTGAAGGTGCTGTCTGGCTTTCTCAGAAGTGACTTGAAAGATGCAGAGTTGTTAGCTGCTCCTTATATTTCTCCTCATCTGTTCATTGTCATGACACCCATTATGGAGTCGCATGTTTGCAAGTACAGTGCAGCCTTAAGGGCGATGCACTCAAACTATACAAATTTCAGGTACATTACGAAGGTGGCACCTTGTCGAGCTAACCAACTTTATGGCCAACATTATGACACTAGATAGTTTGAGTTTGGGCTCTGAAAGTGTATTTGCAATTGTTATTCACTTAGTATTAATTGATTCATTCAACTTGTGGGTCATCTGGGATTTCAGGTCCACACAAGATTTACAAAGAATTTGCGTTTGTTTTGAGTTAGATGTTTTACTAAAGCATGATACAAAATCCAGGTGGCTATTTACAAATGCAAATGGCAAGTGGTAATGCCTTATGTTACTTTGTGTAAAAGAGGCATTTATGTGTGTTGCATGGGCATTCCCCTGCATCCACCGATGGGTTTTGATGCAAATTAATATCTACAAAGACTTGTAGGCATGTATTTGGGTCAAAATCCTGCACCTACCTGAGGATGACGCATCAAGGAGAAATATTTTGATTTCTCCTTGTCTTTATCTCTTTGCATGTGTGCTGCACTCTGCAGCACACATACAACAATTAAATTGTCTTTCAGCATAGTATTTTTGTGCAGGAAAATATTTCTTCCTGCATAAAAACTTTACTGACCACAGTGCAGACACCCTTCACTATGGTGCAAAGGTGCCTTTGTTGGCACATGGCTGCAGTCAGCGCACGAGAGCCGAGAGAGAGTACAACTGTACCACTTCTTTGTAGATACGACACAATTCTGCTGTCCCCAGTTGATGAAACACAGCAGAGCAACTTTGCTCCTGACTGAAAGTTTCACTGAAACCAACACTGAGTGATTGAGAGCTTTGCAAAGAGACACTCTGCAGACCTTTCATCGAAATGAGAAGGTACAGAGGGACAAACTTTGTTCTATAGCCGGTCCACACTCCATCGTGGTTGGCCTAAATTTGTGACTTTGACCTGGCCTCCAACGACCAGATCCTGCAGTTGGTGCTTCACCCCCTGGTGTAATCTTTACCTCAAACTATAAAAACTCAAAACTCTGGTTCCACTGATTACATTTTGTCATTTTGTTTTCATTTCATTTAATACAATTAACTCTAGTTTTTATAAAATGGTGTGCAATTGTTCTTGTGTTGTGTTTTTACTTTATTACTGTTTGAGAACTGCATAACTGCCAGACTGCTTACTGCCAAGCGACCAGAGGGTTAAGCACCGGTTTATTTAGTGACAATTTTGGTTCACCCTGACAAGGATTGTGATATTTACTTGAGTTGGGCTCTCAGTCCTCTTAACTAACAACCGAATTTCTTACACAAGATTCTTCTGCCAACCATCAACAGTGCCCAGGTAGGTCAGTGATATAGCTGGCTGCGGGTAGTTGGACGCTGTGCCTGACAACAGGCTAGACCTTGCAGCCAACCCCCACTGCACATGCCCCCTGCCATGCATGGCAGAGGGTTGTCAGCCCTCATTGGATTTGGCCAGATGCTGCCTGTGTCTAACCCCCTAATCCACGCAGTTAAATGGCATGCCCAGTTGGATAAACATGCTAAAAAACAGAAATCCATTAAAAAAACAAAGATTAAAGAGATGTTACAGACTGCGGAGTGGGTTGGCTGCAGCCAGGCTTTGCACCCAATCAATCAGTGTGCACAGCCTTTTGTGGTGGGAGGCAGAGATTTGGCTGCAGGGCTTGGCAGCCTTGATGGACCAGTGCCGAACCACCCCAAAGGCAGTTTACACCTCTACAAGTGGCTATTCAGCTACAGAAACCCCAAACCTCATTCTTTATTTATTTTTTATTTTTTTAGACCTTCTGGGAGGAACTAGGGTTTAGGCTACCCCTACACTGTCCCCTACTATTTTATTTTGTTTCACATTTTCAGGGCAGTGGTGCTGAGTTGCAGTGTCCTGTAATGACAACTGCAACATTTTCTTTCATGTGGTGGCCAGCTGATCAGATTGCTCGCTTCCTCAGGACTGTATATCCTGTGAGAGTGCACTGGCTGATAGGAAAAAAGCACTCATGACCAATCAGATCATTTAATTTTTTTATTTACCAGTCCCACGGTACTCCTGCTGAAGTCTTGCAGGATCAACTGTCTATATATCTATAAAGTTTGAACCATACTTTCTCACTACTAAATAGATTCACACCAACTCATAAAAAGCAAACTTTCTGGTAAATGTCTAGCTTTATACCATATTTACTGTATTTCTGTTCAACAATTCTGTTTAAAGAAGTTTTGGGCCACCCCTTTTTTCTTGGCTCCGATTTGACAGATCAGCCTGAAAAATTTCAGGGATAAGCTTATGTGGGTGTACTTTTTTGGGAAAGTTTCGTGAAGATTCATCAAACAGCATGAAAGTTCCTAGCAAAACAAAAACTTCTCTTCCTATGGAAACTCTGACTCACGGACAACTACAAAGCGGCGACCACCACTGTGTAATGTATACAAACAAACCAAGGAAGGCCTGGTTGACTCCAATATTCTCATGGGAGCTGATGACCCATATAATGTTGCCTCTAAATCCCAAGCCTACAACTAGTACCCCTCAACTTATAATGCATGTAAGACCGGTCGCCGAAGATCCAATCATTTATTACCACTAACTAAGAAGCCCAATAATATAGGTGGATTCCTAGGACCCCTATTCACCTCCATACGGGAATGTATGCACTTATTAAGCGGGACTGTGCGCCCGTCCAAACAAATGTATTCCCTATAGTACTGATGTCATTAATTAGGATTGTGAGTAATGTATAGTGAATGTTTTGAAATATTTATAGAAGGCATGACAGAGCCACCACCTTGAACAAAGCCCCGTGACCCATAAACGGGAGGGTCATCTTGTCCAATATCAACACCTCTCTGCATGTTTGTGCCAATAATGGTGCTATATTAAGATCCTTGCATTGTAAGTTACCTGAGTCAAATTGATGGCCTGCTATCGGGACATACAGAGATTTCACCCCCTCTGTCCACAAAATCTGGATCAAGGCAATGATCCATGGCGGGTCCCCGACAGTGGATGTACAGTCAATGATCTGTGTTCATTCAACAATAAAACAACATGAAACCTCCTCAGCTGGGAGTGATGAATTGTGTGGGGTTTGTCCCAGCACCTGAGTGGAGAGCACCCTAGGCCATCCCCAGGCCCTGGGGCTTACAGGTGCCAAACACTTGTCACTGGAGCACCTCTTCCCAGACGGCGGCTCTTTGGACTTTCAGCTGGCCATGGCACAGTTTTTGGAGTGTGGGCTGCCTGCTATGGGTGTTCTGGCCATGCTCGTGTGATTGACATCGTCTCTATCTCATTAAACAGAACAGCCTCAGGATCATTACTGAGCCCGATGACAGAACAATTCTGCTTGATGTCTTTCTCCTGCTGAGACAATGGATTCACGAGGTTTTGTCACATCAGGATGCTGGCATTCCCATGGCATGGGCAACTGGGAATCAGCCACAGGCCAGCTTGGAGATGCCTGTGCAGTCCTTTCCACTTGTGATGGATGCGATTCTCCTTGCCTGCAAATCAAAGCTGCCTGTACATTAGCTTCACAAGCTCCAATGCTTGGCTTAGGTTTCTGATTGTCAGTAGCGGTACCTCCCTCCTTGTCTGCCCGGCTATGATATGGCCACATGCCATCACCAGACCTGCAGACCTGCAGCATAGTGTCATCAAATTTTGGGTTTTTCACATCTTTGGCAGAAACATGGTTAATTATGCCATTGTCTCAACACACTAGCGACAAAGCAACCATGTTAAGGCAATGAATTATGATGGAATTTGTGGGTCTGTGTACAGAGTTTCAACTTAGGCACGGTTGAGTCTCCTTACTTACCTGAGGAAAGTGTGACTCCTCCCATTAGCTATGTTGACATCATGGACAGAATAGTAAATGGAAAAGGTGTTAAGTGCAATCTTGCAGCTCTTGATTGAATATGAAGATTAATACTGAAGTGATTACCAAGCATCAAACTCCCCCTGGTATCAGGGAAGGGATATGATCTAGGCAAATATCCAAAGGGTGAATGCAGTAGTAGTTTCAGGCCAGGTGCAAGAAGCAAAAAAAGCACAAAAAGGGTGATGAACATGACATAAAACCAAGCAATAAAGTAATCCATTACTTTGACATGTCTCCTTGCATATGATTCAAATGGCAACTGACATCACAGAAAAGCTCTACTTTTTCTTTGCTTGGGAACCTTGGACACCTTTGGAAGGGACAATTTATAAGTCTGTTGATGCCACTTTCCTGGAATTCATTGCACTGATTTGGCAAATAAAGAAGTCCAAGTTTAACATCCTTGGTGCAGTAACTAATGTTGCAGTTCTGTTGCCACCTTTTATTTCCAGCACTCCAGATAGCTCATCCTTCAGGTGTTCCATGCAAAGACACCAGAATAATCCATGTGCTGAGCATAGTGTCCCACAACACACTGTCATACATGGAAGGCTCCTGACAGAAAGCCCATAAGGTCGGACTCCATCTTAAGTATGACAAGACATGGACCACTCTTCCCACCTACCTGCGTCAGACCAAGGACCTCCTTACCTTTAGGAGACTTCTCAAGACTTGGCTGTTCGAGCAGTATTAGCTGCCCTCAACCCAGCCTCCCCACACTCCCCTCAGGGCCTGGAGACCCTCACGCATGAGTAGTGCACTTTACAAATTCTCTGATTGATTGATTGAAGTAACAAAAGTTGCCATATTCTGACTTTTGTGCAGAATCGTTATGTCTGCCACAGTTGCAGATATCGCCTGACATTATCTTTCTAAGAACTGAAAAAGTGTCAATTCATTTAGCTAATGACATATTTATGACACCTGATGCAACATCAGTTTGGGACAAGTGTCACCATACAACCACGTCAAGGTCAAATAAGAACAAATACAGACATATAGCCAAAACTGCATAGTTTGAATTGACGTCCTTTCATCATATGTATTTCTAAGGAAACATCTGAGACGTACACATTGTTGCACATAGTCTATGTCAGACCTTCCGTCATTTCACTTCAATTCAATTTAGTACATAAGGGGTGTCACTTGAGCACTTGTGAGAAGAGGTCCTTCACCCAGATTCTCGCACAAGATTCTGCCAGAGACAGTCTTACCTACTCCGAGCGCTCTTCAAAGATACTACAACTTGTCTGATGCTGATAAAGCTGAGTGCTGGAGGAAGGTCTTTACTGCAGCATGGGTTTATCCTTTGCAGGGAACACTGATAATGACAGCTGTTGCTGTCAACAAGGTATACAGAGTGTTGCTTTTCCCTAACAAACTCTAGACTGCAAGTTGCTCTACTCTCCATGCTTTCCTAGCATATCGCATCAAAGTAGGGTTTTAGATTTTTAGATTTTAAACATGTTAGAAATGTTGACTTTATATCCATTGGTCTCATTGTGCCTTTCTTGCTGTTTCATATCCTATCCTGTGTAATCATTTTTGATGTGCTATGGAACGGGTTCATAATATTGTACTAAAAGATTTTGGTTAAAAGATTCTTTTCTTCTTAGTGCAATGTGGTTGTGATATTGAGAATAACAAAATAGGTTTGTTTCTGTTACCTTGTGCCTCTGATCCCATTGTAGGGATTGTTAGTAACCCAAAGGCAAGAACTCCAATTATGTAAGTGCAGTTTTGTGGGGCTACAGTAATCTGTCCTTCACATTCAGTGCTGGTACATTGACCCAAGATCACCCGTGTCACCTGTGGATGGGAGACCAAACCTTGTAAAACTACACCAGAATTGTAGTTTACACAACACTCCTTCCTCCTCCGAACAAGTTTAGTCTCTGATAAGTTCTTGGAATTGTTTTGTTATACTGTGCTGAGGTATATTTTTATTCGCAAACCTTTAGAGAAGAAGGATCCAGGCAATTCTACAGGTATCATAACTCTAGGGTACATTGCCGGTAACGTGGTAGAAGTTTAGTCTCCAGCATTCGTAGAAATACACATCCTTACGTAGGGACATTTTCTTAGAAAATCTGTGTGTTAGTTATAAAAACACTTTCTAGTCCTAGTACACGTCAAGAGGGAGATTCCAGCCAGGGACCCACAACTGTATGCTGAATGCCCCGTTGCAGATGCTGATGCAGATTACAGGCCTTTGCTCAGGTATGAGGGTCGATGTCCTCCAGGGGGAACCTGAAAGGCGGGCTTAGAGCTTAAGATGCTGTGCTCGAAAATATAATTTAGAGAGAGAATAACTTAATGGCACTATGATAGCTTTATTCCTGTGCTTCACTCTCATCGTTACTATTTTAATATTACTGTGTTGTGTAGTTCTGGTTATTGCAGCTCACTCTTTGTTATCTAAAATGCAGTCGTTTTATTAAACCAATCTTTAAAACTTATACTGCTTCTATTGTCATTTATATATGAGACCGCACTGTGTATGAGAGAACCGGTTGTGACCTGAGTGACCACAACTTACCTGAGAAGTATTAATATGTCATGCGCTCGGCTGCCCAATTGTCTCTACCATTTGGGAGAGATGAGGCACTGCTAGTTAGCTGGAGCAAAAAACGGATTTAGAGTGACAAGTGTCATCCACCGTGGGTCAGACTCAGTCCCCCACACTGTGAATGATCTTGTCGCTCAAAATCCAGTAGTCTCATTAGGATAATGAGAGCCTACGCGACATTATCACTCTGTGTGGGAAGTGATTCTACTGTAAAAGACTGCTCTTGTAGAAAAACATTAAATCCTGTATAGTGCACTTCCAACACTGAGAGGTACATGTCAGTGGAATGGCTATGAAGAGTTTTATACCAGGAAAATAAATAAGGCACTCCAAATAGACGTAAACTAAGAAGGTGATAATTGTCATTTTATAAACTAAGAAGGTGATAATTGTCATTTTATAAATAAAAATAAGTTTTCTAGCACAGTGTTTACAATAGTCATAGAATATCTCACAATACCGCACTGCAGATCCTAATAACGTAGTTTTGGTTATGGGATCCAGAAATGGGTTGAACACGGGTCCAGCGTGTTTGTTAGGTGACATCCATTTGGTACAAGGCATTGTGAAACCACATAGGCCAAAGTCCCGGCACTCTGACTCCCGATTGTTTCACCACTGGAGTATAATTATCTTGGGGATCAGCAAAGAATCTTCATATGCAAAGGCCGAAGCCTACTTATGGCTAGCATGTGACCTTAGGAAACCAAAGGTCTCAAAATGGACCTCTAACTCACCAATTCAGACTGAGCCGTAAATAATACTCCCTAGTGCCCATCCATTACTAAGTTGTGTCTGAGATGTCGCCTTCATTTAAAGAGCAGTACAATGATGGCGATTGTGCTCAGCAATCGTTTGCCATGACTTAACTCACACATGGGATCGCCAGTAAGACTTCCCCACAATATTTAATACATGTAAGAAAATCATATTAAATACTTTACCTTCACCTTTAAGCTAAACTCATTCAGATCAAGGACAAGGGGACCACAGGATCCCTTATTTTACCCACAAATAAATACATTATTGTTTTACTAGCTGAACACATGGCTACATAATCTCCTTAAACACAACATTACATTCCTGGCTCGCCTCCTATATATTTTGTTGGGTAGATAGTATCTTCATTCATATATATATATATATATATATATATATATATGTATGCAAAACAAAGTAGTCCTCCGGACCAAAGCGCACTCCCAACAGATTGCAGATCATTTTGGAAAGCAGCAAAGCCAGTAACATTCAATGAATTCTTTACACATTTTCCAGGCGTATATATGTGCACCCCGTGGCGTCGCAAACTGCCTGCTTTGGCAACTGTAACTGGGGTGGTTTTTTTTTATGGGCCTTCTCTGCAGCTCCGCAGAAAAAATCGCATAATTAACACTATGAAAGAATACAAACAATAGATGAACAGGCAGGAGCAAGGAAAAACAAAAGATGTGTAAACAGTAAAGGTTCATGTTTGGGTAAATCAAGTAAAGACCGAATTGTGTGCACTCAGTTATTTCGGTGGACATCATTTCTGACTGAATTGTGATTATTGAACCTGAAAGTGACTCCTCCCATTAATAGACTATAACTATTAGAGAGACTAGGGACGTTTAAACAAAATTAAAGAAGAGTAAATCAGAATGGTCACCAGGCTCTTCATAACCTTAGTATTGTGTACACACTAACCAGGTGTGTACTCGGCAATCGTCACTTTCATGCAAAGGGATGCATGACTATATGAACGGAGTCAGGTTGCCAATCACCCAGTGTAAGGAAATGCCTCCTTGGCATGGTTACCCCCTGACTTTTTTCCTTTGCTGATGCTATGTTTTGAATTGAAAGTGTGCTGAGGCCTGCTAACCAGGCCCCAGCACCAGTGTTCTTTCCCTAACCTGTACTTTTGATTCCACAATTGGCACACCCTGGCATCCAGGTAAGTCCCTTGTAACTGGTACCCCTGGTACCAAGGGCCCTGATGCAAGGGAAGGTCTCTAAGGGCTGCAGCATATCTTATGCCACCCTGGGGACCCCTCACTCAGCACAGACACACTGCTTGCCAGCTTGTGTGTGCTGATGAGAACAAAACGAGTAAGTCGACATGGCACTCCCCTCAGGGTGCCATGCCAACCTCACACTGCCTATGCAGTATAGATAAGGCACCCCTCTAGTAGGCCTTACAGCCCTAATGCAGGGTGCACTATACCATAGGTGAGGGCACCAGTGCATGAGCACTGTGCCCCTACAGTGTCTAAGCCAAACCTTAGACATTGTAAGTGCAGGGTAGCCGTAAGAGTATATGGTCTGGGAGTCTGTCAAACACGGACTCCACAGCACCATAATGGCTACACTGAAAACTGGGAAGTTTGGTATCAAACTTCTCAGCACAATAAATGCACACTGATGCCAGTGTACATTTTATTGTGAAATACACCCCAGAGGGCACCTTAGAGGTGCCCCCTGAAACCTTAACCAACTATCTGTGTAGGCTGACTGGTTCCAGCAGCCTGCCACAACCGAGACATGTTGCTGGCCCCATGGGGAGAGTGCCTTTGTCACTCTGAGGCCAGTAACAAAGCCTGCACTGGGTGGAGATGCTAACACCTCCCCCAGGCAGGAGCTGTAACACCTGGCGGTGAGCCTCAAAGGCTCACCCCTTTGTTCCAGCACCGCAGGACACTCCAGCTAGATGAGTTGCCCACCCCCTCCGGCCACGGCCCCCACTTTTGGCGGCAAGGCCGGAGGAAATAATGAGAATAACAAGGAGGAGTCACTGGCCAGTCAGGACAGCCCCTAAGGTGTCCTGAGCTGAAGTGACTCTAACTTTTAGAAATCCTCCATCTTGCAGATGGAGGATTCCCCAATAGGATTAGGGATGTGACCCCCTCCCCTTGGGAGGAGGCACAAAGAGGGTGTACCCACCCTCAGGGCTAGTAGCCATTGGCTACTAACCCCCCAGACCTAAACACGCCCTTAAATTTAGTATTTAAGGGCTCCCCTGAACCTAAAGATTTAGATTCCTGAAACTACAAGAAGAAGAAGACTGCTGAGCTGAAAAACCCCTGTAGAGGAAGAACAGAAGACACCAACTGCTTTGGCCCCAGTCCTACCGGCCTGTCTCCTGCCTTCCAAAGAAACCTGCTCCAGCGACGCTTTCCAAAGGACCAGCGACCTCTGAATCCTCAGAGGAGTGCCCTGCTTCAAGAAAGACAAGAAACTCCCGAGGACAGCGGCCCTGCTCCAAAAGACTGCAACTTTGTTTCAAAGGAGCAGATTTAAAGACCCCTGCAACTCCCCGCAAGAAGCGTGAGACTTGCAACACTGCACCCGGCGACCCCGACTCGACTGGTGGAGAACCAACACCTCAGGGAGGACACTCCGGCAACTCCGAGACCGTGAGTAACCAAAGTTGTCCCCCCTGAGCCCCCACAGCGACGCCTGCAGAGGGAATCCCGAGGCTCCCCCTGACCGCGACTGCCTGAACCTAAAGTCCCGACGGCTGGAAAAGACCCTGCACCCGCAGCCCCCAGCACCTGAAGGAACGGAACTTCTGTGCAGGAGTGACCCCCAGGAGGCCCTCTCCCTTGCCCAGGTGGTGGCTACCCCGAGGAGCCCCCCCTTGCCTGCCTGCACCGCTGAAGAGATCCCTTGGTCTCTCATTGAAAACCATTGAAAACCCGACGCGTGTTTGCACACTGCACCCGGCCGCCCCCGCGCTGCTGAGGGTGTACTTTTTGTGCTGACTTGTGTCCCCCCCAGTGCCCTACAAAACCCCCCTGGTCTGCCCTCCGAAGACGCGGGTACTTACCTGCTGGCAGACTGGAACCGGGGCACCCCCTTCTCTCCATTGAAGCCTATGTGTTTTGGGCACCTCTTTGACCTCTGCACCTGACCGGCCCTGAGCTGCTGGTGTGGTAACTTTGGGGTTGCTCTGAACCCCCAACGGTGGGCTACCTTGGACCCAAACCTGAGACTTGTAAGTGATTTACTTACCTGATAAAACTAACAATAACTTACCTCCCCCAGGAACTGTGAAAATTGCACTGTGTCCACTTTTAAAACAGCTATTTGTGTTTTATGTGAAAAGTATATATGCTACTGTGATTATTCAAAGTTCCTAAAGTATTTACCTGCAATACCTTTCAAATGAGATATTACATGTAGAATTTGAACCTGTGGTTCTTAAAATAAACTAAGAAAATATATTTTTCTATAACAAAACCTATTGGCTGGATTTGTCTCTGAGTGTGTGTTCCTCATTTATTACCTGTGTGTATGTACAACAAATGCTTAACACTACTCCTTTGATAAGCCTACTGCTCGACCACACTACCACAAAATAGAGCATTAGTATTATCTCTTTTTGCCACTATCTTACCTCTAAGGGGAACCCTTGGACTCTGTGCATACTATTCCTACTTTGAAATAGTGCATACAGAGCCAACTTCCTACACCCAGGCTATGTCCAGTGTATAAACGGGAGCGTGGGAAGGGGTTGAACAACCCTGAGCATGGGAGATACATGGGTTATTTCTTTATTTTTTAAATTTGTAAAGCGCATGATTATCAGTCGTGGTATAATGGCTCAGGAAAAGACAGACATTAGCATGGAGGGACAGGATTACTCGGTAAACAGCCAGACATTCAATATTTTACAGAACTTCAGATCGTTTTATGTTTTGAAAAGAAGAGTGGGAGGAGTTATCACGGGTTTGAATTAAGCAAGAAAAAAGTGCCCACCTTTGCACACTCTGCAGACATCAGGCACTCCCAGCAAACGTGATGACGAAGAGCAAGCAGTTTGTAATAGTGAAAGAAAGGTTTCGTCGCAGGAATATAGTTTCATGATATAAGGAATTCCAAAAGAGGAATGTTTAGGCACTGGCAACTAGTGCAATTGCATTAAATAACAAGCGATAGGTTGATTGTGTAGCAGACAACGCTGTGCTGAATTTTGTGTCAGTTAAAGGAGGGAATTCAAATAAGCTATATGGACTAAGTAGAGGGTTTTTGTGTAATCCGGCTAAAACTTGCAATGGTCTGGACCACTGAAAACATGAGTAGTCGAAGGAAGAGAACGATTTTTTTCAACACCCTTAGGTAGAAAAAACAGGTAGAAGATATCTTTCTGATGTGAGGAGACAGAATTACATTGCGATCAAAAAGGAAACCTAAGGTGTGAGCTGTATTGCTGGGTATGGAGGGGACCCCAAGCTGGAAGTAAATATCATGGCAACACGGATTCACGCCGCTGGGGAAGGAGAGGGGGCGTTCACCATCAGTATATCTGGCTTTTAAGAATTTAGTTTGAGACATCCGCTTACAAGCGTAAACAAGCATTTGCAGTGTAATGGGTCTTGCATTTCCTCGAGTTAGAGCTATTAGGGTTGTGAATACGCAATGTAAAACGCTGCATGGAAAATAAAAAGATAAAGTAGTCTGGAAACCAGGCTTAAAACATGGAGCCTCGTATGTTTTCAGTAGCTGTCCGGTGCGCTCGAGGACAGCTAAACACTGGAAAAAGCATGACGTATTCATGCCTTTCAGTAATGAAAGCAAGCGGATTCTAAAAGGCAAGCCCACGTACCAATGAAAGTGACAGGCTTGACATGGGCGTGGTTAAAAGCCCAAAGAGAGAGTACAACAGGGAAGGAGTGCTTGTGCGCTCAACCCTAGAAAACCAGATCGAACATTCCTTTGAGTCAATCTGTGTTGTGGCCAGTTAAGAATGATTTGCATGTTGTCTGAATGAGACATAAATGAAAACCAAATGATCCTATAAGACGATCAAGAGGACAGACTCAAAGCGTGAAAAGGTAGGACTGAGGCAACCATTTAATTTGTTTTCTCACTTTGTTCATTTGTATTTTGCTGGCATTTTGACAATAGGCACCACAAGACTGCATTGAATATCAGATTTTGTGGGCTTTGTCTTTGATGCATGAGATGATACTGACTACTCCCAAATGGCTTATCTAACTTTAAGCAAGGTCACAGTAACTTGTTCAGAAAGTGCAATACTGGCAAAGAAGTTAAATGTCATATGTGGACTGCAGTGTATATTTAAAATTAACATTATCCATGTGTGTGGCCTCAGTTGTTACTGGAGGGGGCGTATCGCAACGAGACGCTTTAGTGTTTAGAAAAGGGCTCGGAGCCCTGTCAACATCACGTCAGTGTTTTTTATTGGTTCGTGGGCTTGCCTAATAAAATCTGCTTGCTTTCATTAGTCGAAGGCATGCATACGTCATGCCTTTTCCGGTGGCTAGCCCTCCTCGAGCGCAGTGACCAAGTACAGAAAACATGCGAGACTCGCTGTTTTCTATCGGGCTCGTGGACTTCTTTTTCTCTAATTTACGAGCGCGATCTCGCTTGGCAGAAGTCGAGCGCTTTACATAGTTAATTGCGCTTTTTCGGGTTACGTATATAAATGCACTTTTGCCCGATAGGTGAAAAGTCGAGTTAGGAGTTTACAACGCTATCAGCTCTAACATGAGCAAACGCGAGACCCGTTGCATTGCAAATGTTTGTTTAGCAGTGCAGCCGTTTTAAAAGCACTGCAAAGTTCACTGTATAGCCAACAGTTTTCCGGCAACAATAAAAGTGTCAAGATAATTCTGGTGATTAATTTACCTGCTAGAGACCAATGGAAATTTGTGTAGTGGCAGTTTTGACTCATCTAAGGTAGCGCAGGTGGTTAATATGCCTTCTGCAGAGAACGTGTACTATACACACCACAGAACAATATGTTATGTGCAGTGCTCAATGGGATACTGCATTTGTTACTAATATCCTTTTGTTACTGTACAGTTCAGGAGGTAGAATTATAATCCTGCACATTGAGCTATGAACTGCCATCAAAGTTATGTCTTTTCCAGTCTTTGACTATCCCAATTTAGCTAAAAAGGGTTTGCTTGGGTAGAAATGAATTGTCATTATTAAAGTCAACCCTAACCACTGTGTCATGTTCAAGCATTTTCAAAAAATGTCTGCTAGCATGGTTGACATGTGAATCCTACACCTATAGATTCCTTTGTCTTATGTAACATTTTCTATAGACAGATTTACACATGTAAAACTCATTGTCTGTGTGTGTGTGTGTGTGTGTGTGTGTGTGATGTAAAGTGCTCCAACACCCTACGCTGGAAAGAGAGGCGCTATGAAACAAATGAAATACACATCAGAGAGGGCTATGGAGAGATGAGAGGCACTGTTAGAGGGTGATAGATAGGCAATCATTGAAGAGCCCCAATAAGGACTGGTGTATCCTGGTGCACTGTAAAGTCATCATTTACTATGCTTTAAAAACTAGTACAGTTGAATATATCATGAAAAATGTGGTGCAGAATGCATTGTTTTTTCCATTCTTTCCCAAATTTTCTTGGGCGGGGGCACCTCCAATCTCCAAGGTAGTGGTCATGCTCACTCGTGATGCACCCTATGGGGGATGGTCAGACAAAACTTGCCAGGGCTGATTTGGGTTCCCAGTCCACCCCTGCCACCAGCTTATAAAAACACTCCTTGACCTAATGAAGAAAGGGAAGATGGAGTATTTCATCTCTCCACCATGTGTGAAGCCTTCAGCATCTTTTCTGCTGGTTTCTCTGACACCTGGCTGGAGAAGACCTGATATTCGGACTTGAATCTGGAAACTAAGAACTGGAGCAGCAGCCAGTAGTAACTAGTCTAGCAACTGCAAGAAAATAGGATTAGTTGGCCTCTGGATGTCCAGGAAAAACACAGAGCTCCCAGAAAAATGTTCGAACTAGCCATCTATGGACTACCATTTTGTCCTGCTTTGAGTTTTTCTACTGAAATTTGAGGCTACTGTGAGATCCCCAAAAATAGGTATCCAAATTTGTGGTGGTCTTTTCAGTGCACTCTGCTACTTTGCCCCGGTAGAAATGTCTGAGAAGAAAACACATTTTTTAAATCTAAAGTTCAGATTGGAAATACTGCCAACATTACAAGTGAATTATTAGTTCTGATGAGCTTGGTAATAAATGTTACCAGGCCCATTAAAATTAGATGTTTTGCTGGAATACTGTAGCTCAATTGTGTTTTGCCCAGACAGTGTACCTGCTGCAAGCAGGAAAGGAATAGTCTCTGTTTGAAATACTACAGATAAATATGCAGGAATTATTAAAATGAGTTTAATCCCCACGTGTTATGCCCCCAAAACTTGTAATCCCTATTGTCTCCACCATCTTGGAATTATCAAGACCCCAGACATTTCTGGTGGTGGGAACTAAAGATGACTATTAAGAACCACTTGTAATGACCCTGGGGGGCAAATTATCCCATCAATGAAGTAACTTTTTTAGACTACTGAATCCAACTTAGCCCCACTCAGAGCTTTTGCTTTAAAAAAATGAAGCCTTCGACATAAGCCCTGACTGCATGTGAATTAGAGGAACCGGCTCAGGTTAAGCACCCTGCTTTGCCTCGCTGCATGAGATTCACTTTCAGAAAAAAACTTTAAAAACTGCAAATTTATATCTCTTTTTATTAAGTTGCTTTTAATTTTTCTAAATTGGTGCAAGAACTTTATTGTATTGTTTAGTACTGCATGCACCTATCACACATGTGACCACAGTGTTCTCAGTGAACTGAGTTCTAACCTACAAAGATATAGGGCCTGATTAAAGACCTTGACAGATGGAATACTCCGTCACAAATGTGACGGATATCCCGTCCCCCATACTACAATCCCCATAGGACATAATGGGATCATAATATGGAGGACGGGATATCTGTCACGTTTGTGGCAGGGTATTCCTCTCTGCCAAGTTCTAAATCAGGCCCATTGCCTTGCTAAATTGGTGGGGCACCTTCTCTAAAATTAGTAATGTAGGGGCATTCATCATGGTTTTGCGCCGCCCTTGAGCAACCCAAGGGGGTGCAAGGGTGATGCAAAACCAACGTCAGATTTATCAAGCCACACAAGGCCACCTTGCATGGCTCGATAAATGTGGATTAACACAAGGCAGAGCAAATTGCTGCCTTGTATTACTCTAACCCCAGGGAGGTGTGCTATTGGTGGAGCGTGGGTGTTCCCAAGCATCCACCAATGGATTTTGGCACATTCCCAGATTTCCCAACACTGGTAAACCTAGGAATGCATCAAAATCCTACCTCTTCACAGGGAGGGTGCAACAATGAGAATATTAATACTCATGAAAATGATGTCAATGTACGCCATGATATGTGTACTCATAACAACAAACTTGCATCACTGTTGTAGAATTCACCGGATGTGAGCCCCTCATCAACCCTGAGTCAGATATACATGGTCAGACAAGCCCTGCAACCTAGGCCTGAAGCAAATGACTGACAGATCACAGGTGGGGTGACATGTAGCCCGTAGACAAAGGCGTGAACAGGAAAACCCCAGATTGATCCCTCTGATAGGCAGTGACGCCACAGTGGTTCTAGGAGATTTGCCCCCAATATAACACATTTGGCCAGAGGGGTGCATTTTACCCAAAACACCATAATGTCACATGAGGTTAGGAACCCTCAGCCAGTCAGAACACAACACACACAAAACATGCAATGATCATGAGCTCCCCATGGATAGGTTACCTTCTGGCCCGCATTATGTCCACGTAAGGTTGAGACCCACCTGCGCACTCGGTCAGATGGTCAGATTTATGACTCCATGACTAGACCCAGATTCCTTTCTCCAAAGAATGCATAGAATTGTTTTATGATGCTATGGCCATGCAAGGTCGAGACCCAATTGCGCACTTTACCTGGTGGTGAGATTTATGGCTCCATGACTAGGCCCGGATTCCTTTCTCCATATAATGCATAGAATTGTTTTATGACGCTTCGAGAAATGTATATAATGGCGCACAGAACCAATGTCATCAGACAGTCATCAGACCCCAACTCTGTACTGCTGTCCCACCAGCTGCGTTTAATTAAACCAACAGTTCCCATTTTGCCAAACCCCTCTTGTCTTTCATTTTTAAGGTAAGTCCACGTTCAAGCAACAAGAAATATCTTTATTTCTCCTTGTTGTTTCCTCTTTCTAAGTGTGCTGCATTTTGCAGCACACTTAGAAAGAAGATGCATCTGAGGATTGTTTTGTGCAATAAGGTGTCCCTTCCTGCCCAAAAACAATCCTGCCTGTAACATGGTGCAAGAATGCCTGCTTTGGCATAGGGCAAGACATTTTGCACCAGTACATGGAAAGGACAGGTATGCGCTGTAACATGATAAATATGGTGCATTGCTGCCCTGTTTCACGCAGAGCAGCGCAGCAAGGTGACTTACTGCTGTGGGTGAAAAAATGATAAATCTGCCCGAAGTTTCCTACAGTAGGTTTTATGGAACGCCTTTGGTGAGAATTGCAGCAGAGTGATTGAAAAGTAGATAAGAAAGGATGGAAAACAAACTCCAGATGGCTAGCAAGTATGGGTGACAATGAGTCAACAATTTTTGTTCTGAAGTATTCCACAGTTTGAAGACCTTGAACTAATGGTACATTGAACACTGGTCCACAAGTTCATAGTGAAGGACAGCTGTCCAGTTCCAGCAAAAAAAGAAAATAATTTAAATGGTACAAGAGATCAATTGATATACATAATCACCATATAGTAGATCATAACGGTTTATGATTCACAAACCTTCTGATTCTAGCATCCTTATTAATAATGTCCAATATGGCCATATTGGTAATTGTTCCTCTCACTAGAGAAAAATAAACTCTGGTTTCCACTAAAAGAGGGTTTTAAAAGTAACCTAGATATCTCATAAAATTTACAAAAGAAAAAAAAAGTGCCTAGTGCTTTTGAGTGAGTTTCGATCACAGGGACACACTCTGTTGTCTATAAATCATTCGCCCATGTTCAGAATGGCCGCCAGGAAGTTGATGATATCCAGACAAAAACAAGTAAAGATACATCGATGGTGATTGTTTAGGGTGAATAAGATATGGTTGTATGTCCTCTATGCTGAAATCAGGACATGTGCAACCATTGTGGGTTTAATCCTCAAAAACCTCCGTTTACCTAACTTACTTTTTTGAAATGACTTTTCACTTCCACGTTCTACAAGGTTAAAATACAGTTTGATTCATAATTCAATGGGGTACCTAGCATCCTAGGCGTGTTTCTGATAAAAGCAAACCAAAGTATAATAAAATGTGGTCAAAGGCTATGCTTTAACTGTTATGTATAGTATAAATTTCCTAAATATGGCAATATCCCAGTCTTTTGGCAAATCGAAAGACTGCTTCCGTACTTGCTTTATTATGTTGGGTATTTGTCACCTTCAGGTGACTTCGCTTGCCGAGGTGGTCAGACTGGATACCAGGGAAGAAAAGTGATTAACTCTAGGAATATGTACACCTCTTATAGAAAATGTCTTGACGTAGGTATACCTTTGCAACAGATTATGTTGAAGCATTTTCTGAGAGTTACATTGCATGTTTATTTTAAAGTTAATATATTCAAGCTCAGATGAAAGGCTTAATAAGAAGTCAAGAGCTTTGAGAGGTTGCAAGGCAAATGAGGCTGAGAGACCAAAACTGAAAAGGGAATAGCAAAGTGGTCTGACTACAATACTGGTACACTCAAAGGACCAAAAGTTGAATTAGTAGAACTGAAAATCAGATCAAGCTGATGGTCCACTACAGGGATAGAACTGGATACCATTTGTGGCTAACATATAGAACGTGAACATCCTCAAGTCAAGTGACTAGAATCTCAGAAAATGGGGAATCCACATGGAAAAGGTGAAACACAAGACTGAATAACAGGTTTCCAACAATTTAGAGGATTTACCAACTCCAGTACTCTTGAGCTTCTTGCTTAGCTTGAGCTAAACAGAAGGAAAGACAATTGTGCCACTGCAAGTTACTGGTAATACTCCCAAAAACAACATTGGCTACAGTGTATTGAAAGCTGTCAACACAACTGTCCTGTATCTTGGTTTGAGTTCCTCTGCCTTTAATTTATGCCATAACGTTCTATACTTAGACTGTTTTATAGAAAATGTTATGATTAGAATAGAGAGTCAGTTGAAGAGATTGCAGTTTTGGTTAATTTGAAAATAAATCTATGCTGGACGACGTTCCACTCGACTGACTATACAGAAGGAAGGTGCCTCAACAGTCCAAAGCCATTGTGTGTATCAATTATTTTATTGGCATAAATTAAATACCAAAAAAAGAAATTTCAGCAAATTCAATGACATGCAAGTCTAGCATAAATCCAAACAAATGCTGTTTAGCAATGCATGTGGAGATCTTCCTGACGAGTTGAGAATGGTGAGCTGGCAGTGATGAACTGGCAAGCTGCATTAATAAGCTGTGTGAGGTGGAGGTGAGGGATAGGAGACAGCTGAAATTGATATTTGCCTCCAGATGTTTTGTTTGTGAGCAGCATCTCCTGAAGAGCGGAGGTAGTGGAGAGGCTTCCACAGCTCACTAGTGGCATTTGACAAAGAGAGAGGAATAAATACTGATGCAAGCAGTGAAAGTTTTTGGATGTACATGGGAAAAAAACTGTCATGAAGACCATTTTGCAGTGCATCTTCATAAACCATTAGACAGAATGTTTACAACATAGGCCTTGATGACGAGATGGATGGTACTGTGCGAATGGAAAATTCACATTCAAGTTTACCATTACTATGTGGTTAATCAACCCCAGTACTGTCCAATTAAAAGTTTACTAACCCCCATGCACTGGGGATCTACTCTTATTCTTTGGGGTGTCTGTGGGGTTTACCATCTACCATGTACATTTACCACCTGCTCTGAGCGGGGAGTAAATGTATGCAGAGACCTCTGGGTGGTGTGCTGAGTGTGGAGGGGGTGGGAGGAGTAGTGAAAGGAATGGGAAGGTAATTTCTGGCGGGGGGCATTTTATGCTTCCACTATCAGAAAAAATGGGACTAAGACAGTTGCTCCAGACAGTAACTCTCATGAAAAAATCAGATCGGATTCTCACACCCCCGGAAAAAAAGCATTGTGGAAAAACAAATCAACTCAGACTCAATCAGCCAAACATTCCACACAGTAATTTCACTCCACTTGATTAGGAATTGAGACCTTGGGGCCATTATGACTCCTTAGAGGACCAGATAGTTGCAAGGGTGGGGAACCCTAACTCCTCTAAATGCAATAAATACACAACAACTTCCCAAGACTGCCACACTAAACCTAAGAGAAACTAGTATGCTATGTTCATTGCACACCTGACCCACTAGTATGTATCTATGTATGTATGGTTGTATGCATGCATGCATGTATGTATGTATGTATGTATGTATTTTTGTGATTAACATAGTGTAAATCAAAATACAAAGCAACAAGAGGGAAGTGGGCAATTTAAACAAGGTGGTAGCTGTGCAAGTATATAAAAGCTGCTTTAAACATACTGCTTCAAGTACATTTACATTACTTTGCAGTTGAGTTGTTAGCTGCCTTTACATAATGAAAGAAATTACTTTTTTCAGACCTTGCTTTACAGTCATCTTTCTTTTGACTTACAATTACCAGTTCTTTTAATCTTTTAGCTCATGCTATTGCCTAGTTGGTGTATTCTTCATCCTCCTATGGACTACCTACACTGCCATGCAGAAAGGACTGTTTACATCTCAAAATTAAACTGATGTCACACAGTACATTCATTATCTCATAGATGCATTGTGAATTAGAAGGAATCATTTTTCTTATATTTTCCTGCTGACACAATCTTTTTGTAATGGTTCAGCCGGGAACCGAAATGCAGGTTTTGTTAATGCTTGCTATAATATCTATTGCAGCATAAGTGAGGATTGTAGTCAATGTACATTTTTATAAAAGGTTGGAATAAAAATGATAAGCACTGTTGCTAAAAGTCACCAAATGTTCTACTGTTAGCTTTACAAACAATTAATAGCACAAGTCAACCAATCAGGCATACATGCAGTTTGACTGTGTAATGGAGATTGAAAAATATACCTTTCACTTTGCACTTCCTTTTACCAGGCATTTAGCAGGCATAGAAAAAAAAACATAATTATGTCCATGTAATAGTAACATATTGTTAGACCTGACATCCTTGGATAGTATTCCTACAAACATTTTTCCTTCACTACTCCTGTTTACTGAACTCGCTTTGGTTGGCCTTTGCAACCTACGCATTTTACACTGCTAAGCAATGATAAAGTCCTTGTGCTCTTCCGTTCCAATATGGTAAAACTGGCTTACACCCTATAGGCATGTTTAATTTACTTACAGGTCCCTAGGAAATGGTAATAAATGTACCCAGGGTCTGTAAATTAAATGCTACTCATGGCCCTGCATCACCCTTTGTGCCACCCACAGAAGTAGCCTTTTAAAACATGTCTCAGGCCCAATACTGCAGCCTAGATTGCAGTTTTAAACTGCCATTTTGACTTTGCAAAATAAACCTTTTGCCAAGCCCAAACCTTGGTATGCCCTAAAGGTTCATATGTAAGACATGTGGGTTTAAGTTTTACTGGCACTTAAAAACTTCTAAAGTCATTTTCTCACTACTATAAGGCCTATGTCTCCCATTGACTAACATGTGGTTACCTCATTTCTTTTAATAATTGCTAACATTTGAATTGTAATTTGAAATCCTCTTTAATTGTAAAGTTGGGTTTAAGTCAGAATTGTGAAAATGCCACTTTTAGAAAGTTGGCATTTTCTTGTCCTAACCAGTTGTGCCTTCTGCCAGTATCCTGCATCACATGGCTGTGAACGGCTCTTCTGTTGGAGTTTATATACTCCTTCAAGACAGTGACACAAAAGGCGATTAGATGTGGACAAGATTGTCATCCTACCAGGTTGTTTGGGGGGTGGGGGTGTACCCAGCTCTATGTACATTTCAAAGGGTTTTGCCTCAAATAAAGGAAGGTGACTCTAGTCTTTTGTCACCCCAGAGTTCTTGGAGCTTTACTAGTGGAATGGAAGATCTTTCTAGAACCAGAGGTGAGGATAGTATAGGAAATTCCCCCCAATTTAAAGGCTGGCACCAGTTATAAATATTGACCTCCTGAGCCATTGTCAGTACCCTCCTGGGCCTGTGGACATTACAGAAGGAGGACTGTCGTGTTCCCCAGAGGACTGCCATGCTGCTTCAATCCTGCTTTGTTCCACAGAAGCTTGATCTGCTGTCTACCAGAGAACTGCCATGCTGCTTGAGGACTGCCTTTACCCCCAAGGGCTATCTTGCTTCTTTAGGACTGACTTGGTACCTGAGAAGTAAAAATGGATTTGCTCCCTTCATCCCAGGCTACATGAGTTACTCCAACGGTCAGTTGGCTGACCTCCTGTCTGAGCTACAGGGTCATAATAAGCTCCATTATACGTTATAGCAATTACTGTCCCCGACTCCAGGCCTGCTCATCTGGCTAAAGCGATGACCATCCACAATGCTCTTGCTGCTCTTCATCGCCTAATCCACCAGGAATGGAACTCTTTGCACCAGAATTTGAGAAGGTTACTTTTTAAGCAGGACTAATCTGGTCCCGGCAACTGGCACATGCTGTGTCACAGTAAGCCTGAACTTGTGATTTCCCCCAGGTCTAGAAGGAACAGACGACCGCGAGTGGCGCTTTGTGCTTTTACGGGTTGTATTTACCTAAAACTTTGAAATTGCAAATCTCTGGTTCTACTGATTGAAATGTTATTGTTTTGGTATCATTTTGTTTATTAAAATGTACTTTAGGGGTCTAGCTTGTGTTGTTACTTTATTATGGTTTGTGTGCTGCATAAATACTTTACACATCACCCTTGATTTAAGCCTGACTGCATTGTGCCAAGCTACCAGAGAATTAAACACAGATGATTTTATTGACTTTTGAGATTCACTCTGACAAGGACTGTGGTTGTTGCCTCAGTGAGGCTTTCACCCTCCTTAGCCAATAACCCAATTTCTTGCACACATGTTGCCAACAGTGCTTCAAATATACAGACTGGGGAGGCAAGCTATTATTGAAAAATAAATAACAAGCCTTGGCAAAATGAATGAGTTTGCCCATTGCTTAATTTTAATCGAATGAATGCCGGTGTCCAAAGCTCTGGTCAGAAACCTGTGGCCAGTGCATATAAACATCGGTGCACCAAATACCAAGACTGCATAGTCTTGAATCAACCTCATGACTCTTCCATCCGCTATAAGACAAACCCTGCCCAAATGTTGCACTGTTGCAGGTTCCTGCATTCTTCTTTTGCAAAGTCTTTTTCAGTCTTTCTCTTCCTGCTTTTTTCCTGTCTGAGTGCTTTTCCCTCTCTTACTTGCATCGAAGTCTGACCAGAAAAAATAAGTGCTGGCCTTCACACACGAGTACCAGTATTCCCCACTTGCAAACATTGGCTCAAATTAAGCACTGTGTTTGCTATGTCAAACGAGTGTGATGATTAATTGAAACAAATATATATTGCAAACTTATGCCATAAAAATAAAATGAAAAAGCAACACTCTGATGCTTCAATATATCAGCCATATACATGCAATAACAATTTTAAATTGTAAAAAGAATTGTCTATGTCATATAATTTTAATTGAACATTATGGGTGCTTATTATGACTTTATTGAATGATCCCTTCTTCTGTCTTAGATTCAGAGGGAAAGATTAATCATCAATGTCTCTTGGACATACTGCAAGATAATGGGGCTAAATCTAACTCAAGACACAACTTGGCTAATTTAAACCACCAGCTTCATTTTCTTCCTAAAATGCAATGAAATAATCTTGAAGGAGTAAGCATGTCTTGTCCTTCAAGATGATTTCTTTGCATTTTAAGACCAGACAGCTTTTCCTCTATGTCTGCTCCATACATGCCAACATTTGGGAGCCTAATAAGAGGTAGATTTCGAGAACACAATGAGGGAATTTAATTTCTGCATTAACTTGCATTGGAGTGGAGATAAGTTTAAGCAGTAAAATGTAAGGTATTTGGAGTGTATTGGCATGTATGCTTCCTTTGCTTACTTTCTGGATTTGTAGGGAAGAACAGTGTTAAGATTGGGTTGATCATCCTTGCGACTCATCAGGTTCATGCTAATGGTATCTATGATTGTTAGATTATTTGGCAGAGCCTGGTCTTTGCTGGCAAAGTTATGTCTTCCTGCTAAGAAAGCTAAAAGGCATGTTTTTCCCATAAAATTGTGCACACTTAAAGCTTCAACCCACGCTCTGACTTCAAGGTGAAATTAAAGTCTTTCCCCTTTGAAGGTGATGCAGGAGTCCACCATTTCCTGAGTACACATCACAGGGGGTAGAAGTGGGGAAAATCACAGATAACTAATGGCCAGATGTATCAAGCACAGCTTTAGCAATTACCAAATCGCAATTTTTACCGACTCGCTACTTGGTAATTACAAAATGCGATGTAACACAGTAATCACAAGTATTTTTGTGATTACCAAAAATTCACGATCTCTAATAGCAATTACAAAATAGTGATTCAGTAAAATATCGAATCACAATTTGGTAATCACAATTTGCAAATTTTGCATTTCGGAGCAGCTTGATGACCTCACAACCAGGAAGTGGGTCAGACCATGCAGTTTCCAGAAGCCTGAGCCATAGAAGAAGTCATGGTATGAGAGCTGAGCACTAGGGGGACAGTTTGCAATGTTCTCAAGGCACAATACTCACCATGGCGACTGAGGGGAATGCAACAGATGTTGAAGGCCAGAGAAGGAAACTAAAGTTTAGTGAGTAGGAACTTGAGAGGTTGTAAAGAGCCATGGCAAGCTCTTTGGTTAAAAACTACCCTCATGTCCCAGAGAGTGAGAAGCATAATATATGGAAAGACTTCCAGTCCAAGATCAGCGTGGTGGGTGTGACTCATCGCTCCATTGAGGAGATACGCAAGCGATCATGCAAATTACGTACACAGGTGAAGGAGAGGGTAGCAACCAGACTTGCAGAAGCAAAGAATACTGGCAAAGGACCATCAACCCTGACACCATCCATTCCTTTGGAAGACATGTTAGAGTTCACTCTACAGCTTGAAGCCATCACTAGAGTCACAGGGATCGACACCTCAGCCACACCCAGCACCAACAAAGGTAAGGAATACAAATACTTCATTTACCATATTTGCAGGGAAAAGTGTACCACAGAAAAAATCTGTGTTAACCCCTATGTTAAGAAACATCAATGCCACACATTCCATGCAACCCAACAATGCATTATGGGAGTGGTAGTGCAGATCTCAACCGTGAACAACATCAAACACTGCAGCATTGTGCATATACAAACACAATACAAATGACAAGCAGTAACATGATGTGAGTGAAAATGTTGATTTCAAACTCAAACTTAGAACAGAGACACGCAAAAGTATTCCATAACTGAAATATTTATCATTGATGTCACAGGCGTTCTTGCACCACCTGCAGCAGAAACAGAACCTGGGGAAAATGAAGAAACCCAGCCACTGACAGATGTAAAAAATATTGTGTCCACACCACCCACGACACATGCACAACCCAGATACAGGGCAATTGTGGCACTACTCCCTGCGTTCAACCTGGAGTCTGATGACATGTCACAAGACATGCATACACCACCTTCAGAGGATAGACCCACCCAGAGATGCCAGCCCCTGTCCCAGCACCAATACTCCCCTCTCAGGTGGCAAAGATTGGATGTCAGACATTACTTAGAGAAAGGTGAGAGCCTCTCTGTATTTGGCACTCTGGAGGCATCTGTGTTGAAGGTGCAGCGCCAACAATGTAAGAACATGAAATAAATGCACAGACAATTAGAGACACTGAATAACAACATGTGTCAGCTGAATGCAACAGTGTTGGAAGGAGAGAAAGCGACAGCAGACAACTTAAGGGAGATGACCAATACCATAAAGAGACTCTGCACAGTGATGCAGAGGACGACGTCACCCACCGTAGATGTCATCACCAATTGATGGGCAGTTTGGATGGGTTTACTTGATCGGTCCATCGCCTCACTAATCCCACAGCATTACTGTCACAACATGCTGTGATACCTGTGGCAAGAAGGACAAATACGTGGCGTCATCATCACTTACATTAAAAATAATTGTGTTTAATTTCAGCATGTCTTTATCTGCCTTCTGCTGCTCTTGATCCATCTGCTGGGTGACAGGGTGGTATTGGGTTATCGTCCTCATTAACTCCGTATCTGAGAGTTCCAGGGGTATGTCTCTCAATGTTGCAATATTGTGCAACATAGCACATGTACCCACTATCTTGCAACAGGTCTAAGGACTGTATTGTAGTGCCCCACCACTTTTGTGTAGGCATCGAGATCAACTCTTTGGCATGCCAAATGTCCTCTCTATCACACTACGCATCCTCCTATGTGCAGCATTATACCACCATTCACCTGGAGTAGCCAGATCCAGGTATGGTGTGAGGATGAGGGACTGCACTCCATATGCACTGCACCTTCAACGACAGGAGTACAGATTGAGTCATTGTCATTATTTTCCAGATCCGTATGCTATGCTACACAGTTCTGTGAATAATTATTGTTAGACTTTTCATCCTTGGCGTGGTCTCCCTTAACTTTTTGCCTCTGTTCCCCAGGTTGTTGATGTGTGCTGGACTCTGATTTTGCTGTTTTTGTTACTCTGGGCACTTTACCACTGCTAACCAGTGCTAAAGTGCAAGTGCTCCTGTTTAAATTATATGTAAGTGGTTCATCCATGATTGGCATATTTGAATTACTAGTAAGTCCCTAGTAATGTGCACTAGAGGTGCCAGGGCCTGTAAATCAAATGCTACTAGTGGGCCTGCAGCACTGGTTGTGCCACCCACATAAGTAGCTCTGTAATCATGTCTCAGACCTGCCACTGCAGTGTCTGTATGTGTATTTTTACACTGTAAATTCGACTTGGCAAGTGTACCCACTTGCCAGGCCTAAACCTTCCCTTTTCTTACATGTAAGGCACCCCTAAGGTAGGCCCTAGGTAGCCCCAAGGGCAGGGTGCAGTGTATGGATAAGGTAGGACATATAGTAATGTGGTTTATATGTCCTGACAGTGAAATACTGCCAATTTCGTTTTCACTGTTGCAAGGTCTGTCTCTCTCTCATAGGATAATATGGGGGCTACCTTTAAATATGATTAACGTGTAGATTCCCCTAGAGAGTAGATGGACATGTGGAGTTTGGGATCCCTGAACTCACAATTTAAAAATACATCTTTTAGTAAAGTTGATTTTAAGATTGTGCGTTTGGAAATGCCACTTTTAGAAAGTGAGCATTTTCTTGCTTAAACCATTCTGTGACTCTGCCTTGTTTGTGGATTCCCTGTCTGGGTCAGTTTGACAGTTGGGTTGTTTTTCACCTCACACCAGACAGTGACACAAAGGGAGCTGGGGTGTGATCTGCATTTCCTGATTAGCCATCTCTGCTAGGAGGGAGGGGTGGAGTGGTCACTCTCATCTGAAAGGACTGTGCCTGCCTCTGACAATGCTGTCTCCAGCCCCCTGGTGTGTGTCTGAGGCCTTGCCTGGGCAAGGCAGGATTTCACAAGCAGGTGTGAGTCCCCTTTGAAGGAAGGTGACTTCAAAGACTAAAATGGGTATAAGAAGGGCACCCAAACTTACAAACTTTAGAAACACTTCTGGAATCAAGAGGAACCTCTGCCTGGAGAAGAGCTGATCGCTGAGGAACAAGTGCTGCCCTGCCTGTGACTGTGCTTTGTGGAGCTTTCCTGCAGTGCTGCTTCTGCCTGAGTAAGAGGGCAAAGACTGGACTTTGTGTGCCTTCCATCTTGAAGAAGAAACCTCCAAGGGCTTGATGTAGAGCTTGCCTCCTGTTGTTGAAGTCTCAGGGATAGCAAAGACTTCTTCCTGCCAGCACCTGGAGTCTCTGGAGAGACCCCTACTCTGCTCTGTGGTGCCCTTCCAGTTCCTGGGACCCTGAAAGGAGAGGCTGGCAGCCTAAGGACAAAAATACACGCACCGAGCACCGTGCGGAGAAAAGATCGACGCGAATCCGATCGCGGCTGAGAAAACGACGCGACGCCGGTTCCGCAGCTGAGAAACGACGCCGCAGGAAACGCGACCGAAAAACCGACGCCCGGAGCAGGAGAAACGACGCGCAGCATCGCTGACGGGGGCTGAGAGATCGCACCCTGCGCCGCGGGACTTTCGGATCGTCGTGTGGCTGGCTTTTTCAACGCGCACCGCCGTGCCGAGTTGTTTTCGACGCACACAGCCGTGCAGGGTTATTTTCGACGCACACCGCCCGTGCGGGGTTATTTTTGCCGCAAACCAGGTACATTTTCACGCTAGCAGCGCTAGTGTGGTGTTACAACTACCTAAAGACTCTTTTTATTTTAAACCTTTAAAAAAATCATAACTTGACTTGTGTATGTTGGATTTTTGTCGTTTTGGTCTTGTTTTGTCTAGATAAATATTTCCTATTTTTCTAAACTGGTGTGGTGTCATTTTGTAGTGTTTTCATTAAGTTACTGTGTGTGTTGGTACAAATACTTTACGCCCAGCACTCTGAGGTTAAGCCTACTGCTCTGCCAAGCTACCAAGGGGGTAAGCAGGGGTTAGCTGAGGGTGATTCTCTTTTATCCTAACTAGAGTGAGGGTCCTTGCTTGAACAGGGGGTAACCTGACTGTCAACCAAGGACCCCATTTCTAACATTGGTGGCAGCGGTGGGATTTGGACTTGTATTTGTACTTGACATACAGTAATTAAGTGTACACTACTGTTTTGATCTCAGACCACTACGTGACCACATACTACTAGTCTTGTGATTTTTGTTTTTTACTTGGACTGTTTTTCTCTGCATTCAGTTTCTTTTTTTTCGCTGATCCCGGGATTGACTTTGCTGAAACTTCATTTGAGAACTTGCTTTTCTGTTTTTGGAACTGTGCATATTTTTTTTTAACCTCTCATCATGTCTCAGTCTGGAGATGCCCTAGCTGAAGCTGCTTTTGACTTGGAGAAATTGGAGAGCTACAAGGTGGCTCAGTTGAAGCAGTTTTGTAGTAATGTTGGCTGTCCCATTAAGAGCTCATCCAAGAAGGATGAGCTGCAAAAGGCGCTGAGGGCCTGGGTGACAGCCAAAGCAGCTGAGGGGCACACAGATGAGGAGCCAGAGGGGGAAGAGGAGTTGCAAGTCACTCACACTGATGTAGTGGGTGGGCCTGCTATGTCTCAGGGGAGAATCTCTAGGGCAAGTAGCAGTGTATCCTCCAAGGGTCTGACACCTGAAGAGTTACAGGACAGACAGGCAGAAAGGGAGTACCAATTGGAGCAGAGAAGGCTAGCCCTTGAGGAGAAGAAGATAACAATGGCTCATGAGCTTAGCTTGAAAGAGATAGATCATAGAAGCCAGTCCAGTAGGGATGGTGGCAGCAATTCTACAGTGCAGCCTGAGAGAAGGGTACACATCCCAAAAGACCTTGTGAGGGATTATAAGAGGGAGGATGATATCTACTTGTGGTTCAAGGGTTATGAGTCAGCTCTCCACATGAACCTGGTCCCTGAAGCTCATTGGGGGGCAGCCCTGTGGAAGCATTTTGAGGCAGAGGGGAGGGACACACTGACGGCCTTAGGGGATGCTCAGAGTCTCACCTACCCTGCCATGAAGGAGGCCTTACTTACCAGGTATGGTCTCACCCCTGAGCAGTACAAAGAGAAGTTTAGATCCTACAAGAGAAAGGAATCCCAAACATGGTTGGAATGTGTTGATTCTTGTTGCAGGTCACTGGATGGTTGGGTGAAGGGCAGTAAGGTAAACACGTATGAGGGGCTTTACAATTTAATTGCTTGGGAGCACTTGTACAGTTTATGTTTTCCAGAGCTGCGCCAGCACCTCATTGACAGCAAGCTGACTGACCCCAGGAAGCTTGCACAGGAAGCGGACCGCTGGGAGAGCACCAGGGTCCAAAAGAGGTATGGGGGAGACCACGCCAAGGGTGGGCAGGGTCCCTCTCAGAAGAAAGGGGGGGGTAAGGGCAAACAGGATGAGTTCTCTAAAGGGCCCCAAACTGATTCCCAGGGTAAGGATTCCCAACCCCCCAGTGAAAAGAAGACATGGTTCTCCAAAGGGAAGCCAATGGCAGGTGGTCCCCTACGTAAGTGCTATTCATGTGACCAGGTGGGTCATGTGAGGGGGGACCCCAAATGCCCCAAAAGTACACCGGCACCCACTGGTGCGCCGTCCCAGGGTTTGGCCAGTGTAGCGCTTGGGGAGGAGTTGGTTTCAGGTGGGTGGGAACCAGCAGAAATGACCCTTGTCTCACTAGGGGACAGTGAGATGGTCCAGAGAAACCTAGTGCCTGATAACACTAAGAAGTACAGGCAATGGGTGACCATCAATGGACAGAGGGTGGAGGCTCTGAGAGACACAGGAGCCAGTGTGACTACAGTGAGGAGTCACCTGGTGTCTGAAGAGCAGATTGATCCCCGGGTACTTCACCAAGTAGTTGCAGTAGACAACTCTGAGCGCCTCTGCAGAGTGGCGCAGGTTCCCTTTGAATGGGGGGGGGTCTCAGGTTCCTGGAAAGTAGCTGTGAGTCCAACCATGCCTGTTGATTGTTTGCTAGGCAACGACCTGGAAGATTCCCCTTGGAAGGAGGTGGAACACAGGTCTCACTTGGAGATGTTGGGTCTGCCTGGGTGGGTATGCGTATCCACCCGGTCTATGGCAGCCAATCAGGGTAGTCAAGAGCCCCTGGAGCCTGAAACAGTGGCCCAGGGGACCGCCAAGAAGAGGAAAGGCAGGAGGCGCGGGAAACCCGCCCCAGAAGTTCCCACGGTCCGGGAGGAGGCAGAGCCTGAGGGTGATGCCCCGGAACCTACAGGGGAACAGGTGGCTGAACTGGGGGAGGTCCCTGAGCTGTCGCAGTGGCAGCAGGAAGGGGGACCCACCAGGGAAGTATTCTGCACAGCGCAGAAGGAATGCCCTACTCTTGAGGGACTGCGGCAGCAGGCTGCAGCCCAGGCGGCTGGCGGGGCGCCAGGTACTCACCTGATTTATTGGGAGGATGGCCTCCTGTATAGTGAGCCTAAGGTTCCTGAGCCGGGGTCAGCTCGTATGCTGGTGGTACCCCAGGGCTTCAGGACCTTCCTACTGGGTTTGGCTCATGATGTGCCTTTGGCAGGACATCTAGGGCAGGACAAGACCTATAAGAGGCTTGTCTCCCACTTTTACTGGCCCTTGATGAACAAGCAGTCAGCTGCTTATTGTAGATCTTGTCAGACTTGTCAGGCAAGTGGCAAGAGTGGGGGGAAATGCAAAGCTCCCCTCCAACCTTTACCGGTAGTCAGTACTCCCTTTGAAAGGGTAGGAATTGACATTGTGGGGCCTCTGGATCCCAAGACAGCCATGGGCAACAGGTTCATCCTGGTCTTGGTGGACCATGCCACACGGTACCCAGAAGCTATTCCTCTAAGGACGGTCACCGCCCCCGTGGTGGGACGTGCCTTGATGGGGGTTTTTACCCGCATGGGGTTCCCCAAGGAGGTAGTATCTGATAGGGGTACAAACTTCATATCCACTTATATGAAGTCTCTGTGGAAGGTGTGTGGGGTAACCTACAAGTTCACCACCCCTTACCACCCCCAAAGTAATGGTCTGGTTGAGAGATTCAACCGCACCTTGAAAGGCATGATTCAGGGCCTGTCAGAGCCCTTGAGGCGTAAGTGGGACGTCCTCTTGCCATGCCTTCTGTTCGCTTACAGGGAGGTGCCTCAAAAGGGACTTGGCTTTAGCCCCTTTGAGCTCCTCTATGGCCACCCTGTGAGGGGACCGCTCAGTCTGGTGAAGGAGGCTTTGGAGAAAGCTCCTAGTAAACCACCCCAGGATGTATTTAGCTACATGCTGGCACTAAGAAACCAGACTGCCCGCTTCAGGCGTCTCGCTCAGGAGAACCTGGAAGCAAGCCAGGAGGACATGAAACGGTGGTACGACCAGAATGCCACTCTGGTTGAGTTTCAGCCTGGACAAAAAGTGTGGGTCATGGCACCAGTAGAGCCTAGGGCTCTCCAAGATAAGTGGACTGGGCCTTTTGAGGTGGTGGAAAGAAAGAGCGAGGTCACCTATCTGGTAGACTTGCAATCCCCCAGGAACCCCTTGAGGGTCCTACATGTCAACCGCCTCAAACCACACTTTGAGCGAACTGAGCTATCCATGCTCCTAGCGACAGATGACGGGGTGGAGGAAGAGAGTGAGCCTCTTCCTGACCTCCTGTCTGCAGGAGAGAAAGATGGGTCTGTGGAGGGAGTGATCCTCTCCCCCTCCCTGACTGAGGAACAGCAGAGGGACTGTCGCCACGTGCTGGGACAGTTCGCCTCACTGTTTTCCCTGATCCCAGGAGTCACACACCTGTGCACACATGATGTGGACACTGGGGACAGTACACCTGTTAAACATAAGGTTTACAGGGTGACTGACAGGGTGAGGGCTTGCATTAAGGAGGAAGTCTCCAAAATGTTAGCCCTAAGGGTTATTGAGCACTCCAGCAGTCCTTGGGCCAGCCCAGTGGTCTTGGTCCCAAAGGCTACTGCTCCTGGTGCCACTCCAGAACTTAGGTTCTGTGTGGACTACCGGGGTCTCAATGCGGTCAGCAAGACTGATGCACACCCCATCCCCCGAGCTGATGAGCTCATTGATCGGTTAGGAGCTGCCCAGTACCTCAGTACGTTTGATTTAACATCTGGGTACTGGCAGATTGCCTTAACTGAAGGGGCAAAGGAGAGGTCAGCATTCTCTACCCCCGATGGGCACTTCCACTTCAATGTGATGCCCTTTGGGATGAAGAATGCCCCTGCCACCTTTCAGAGGTTGGTCAACCAGGTGTTGGCAGGACTGGATGAGTTCAGTGCCGCCTACCTGGATGACATTGCTGTGTTTAGTTCCACATGGGAGGAACACCTGCAACACCTCTGGAGAGTGTTAGAGGCCCTGCAGAAGGCAGGCCTCACTATTAAGGCGAGCAAGTGCCAAATAGGGCAGGGTTCTGTTGTGTACTTAGGACACCAGGTGGGGAGTGGCCAGGTGGCACCCCTACAGCCTAAGATTGACACGATTCTGGCTTGGGAGCCTCCCAAGACCCAGACTGAAGTGAGAGCCTTTTTAGGTCTCACAGGATACTATCGGAGGTTCGTTAAGGGATATGGTACCATTGTTACCCCCTTAACTGAGTTGACTTCTAAGAAGCAACCCAAGAAAGTGATCTGGACAGAGGCTTGTCAGAACGCTTTTGATGCCCTGAAGGCTGCCATGTGCACAGCACCGGTGCTGAAGGCACCTGACTACTCCACGGAGTTTGTTGTACAGACAGACGCCTCAGAGCATGGTATTGGAGCAGTACTCTCACAGCTGAATGAAGAGGGCCTAGATCAACCCGTAGCCTAGGTATCCTTCTCCAAATTCTCCACCAAGTAGCCTTGTGTAGATTCCGTTATGCCTGAATATATAAGAGTCATGTGTACTACCTGGGAATCAGGCCACTACATCAGTGATGATGAGTCAGGCATTGCAGGTGACCTGTATGTTCATGGAATGGCTAGATATCCTATTTCTATATATGTATTCATAGTCAGATGGTGGACAGATTGCAACATGTGTCCCATCAATGGAATTGGGCTACCTGATAGAAATGCAATTTTGTGAGCTGCAGTCCTGTGGGGTGTGGGAAATTGGATGTGCTCATTTATCTTGGGGTAACATTGCATCTAGGAATGCATTGAAGAAGCGTGGGAGTGCACTTTAGGACACACCTCCAGCTGCTGATATGACCCCCTAGTAGCTTCCTGAGGCTAAGAGATGCAGGGAACATAACACCTGCAAATGAGTGGAAATGACATGGGTTCTGTGTGTGTGTGTCGCTGCAGTTGTGGTTGAAGATCTGCTATTAGGTCCAGTATCATGCAGAATTTAACCTACACTTGTCATAGATCTCCTCCTCTGGCTGATCAAACAATGCCGTGCACACTCTGAAAATGCACTCCTGTCTCCTCCTCCCCTACTCAAACCTGCCAGGATCCTTCTCTCCTTGCCATGATGTAGAGTGCAGCCATTGTGGAAAAAGCTGAGGCACTCTGGGTCTCGTTTTATAGTTTGCACCTGTTTACCACCTGATTTGAGTTGGTGGTAAATTACACATGCAAAATCACAGTTTTGCGACCACTCGCAATTTATGAATGGTTCATACATTGATTTTGCTATTACCTACTTGCGAATCACAAACTGCGAGCCGCTAATCAAAGTCACAATCATAAGGAACCGCTAATTTTGCTAATTCGTAAAATTGGACTCTGAATGCCTTTCTTACATTGGGAAAGCCGATTTTGCATTTGCAAATGGCATATTTTTGTGATTTGCACCATTCGTGAATGAAAAAACGTTTGATACATGTGGCCTTAGATCTCACAGACTGAATCAGATTATGAATTATCTGGAATAATAAAAGGGAACCGGTGATAACCAGAATGGGTCAGGGCAGTGTGCGATCAGATTAAACAGGAAAAACAAATGCAATTTCAGAGGAAGACTGACAGGAGGCCTAATAATGAGAGCGAGTGCTAATAATCTGGTGTTTCAATCAGAACATATAAAAACAACAATAATTAGAAGGACAATTGACTTTAAAGAATATGAGAGATTGGCAGATAGTGGCTGAAAGTTAAGTTTGAGAGATCCACTTGTGATTATGACGTTAGGAAAACGTCATTTGGCTATACATTTTGTAAATTTTTAATTGTGGTGAATTCCCCTCATCCCCTTCCAAACCATCAAGATGAAGCATAGTTCCCACGTTTTCCCATACTATGAGTGACCCCTTTAGCTATCTCTAGAATTTAAGCCACCAGTTTTCTTAGAGTTGCTATGCAAGTTTGCAATGGTAGATATGTACTCAAACACCTCAGAATGGTCACTTGGCAGCAAGCAATAGGAACATGCTACTGAAATCGAATTTATACAGGTTCTTTATGATGATGAGCAGAGGGCATTATTCACATACATTATCTGGCGAGGGCGGTACCCACCTCCTTAAATCCAGGCTTCAAAATGCTGCAAATTGCTGTGAGGTCTGCAACAACCCCATTGGTGGAATAATGATAAGTTCCACATGGCGCATTACCTTGACGTGCAACTTGGCGTCATTGCACAGTCGGACGTATACAACATTCCTTTACATGGGCCCACATTCCTCAATATATGGAGTATTGGGCTTGATGGGGTAAACCTGGTCTTGTGGTATAAATTTTGTCAACTGTGACTTATACCTGGTCTTGTAGCATAATTAGACTCCAGTATGTCCTTACTGAGTACCGTATAGTAGAGGAAGTCAGACACATGTTTACAGATGCTGGTGGAAGAAGAACAACGAACGAAAGTGTTCGCTACATAATAAAAAGTAATATCATTCTACTCAAGTATTATGCACCACCAGAGAATACCGTCAGGTGAATAGTGCCACCAGTAAACAGTCTGTCACGTCCTGTGTGTATTTAGAGAAAGGAATGAAGCTAACACTTGTATTGTTATTTCTTGGATACGTAATAGAAACTTGCCATTCTGTTCATGCATTCTATAGCCAGCCATTAGATACTTACCTACACTGGTGCAATTGTGATAAACTACTCATAAACGCAAAAAATGCTTCTCAGTTGTGTCATTCTACAGAACATTGATGCATTATACCTATCCATCCTAATGGCAATCAATGTTGCAAGAATGCTCTTCTGTTAATTATCAGGAAACATACTCTCAATGTAATTAAGTATAACAGGAAATCTAAAAGAGCCATAATTAGCATAGAAGACAGGATTGTTATTAATTAAAGATTTCATTACACTTAGAGAGGCGAAAAGAACATTAATTTTTTGCTCAAAATGACTGTGTTAGTGTGAACATACGTGATAATATAATTCTGCCTTGGTTTCATAAAGGTTACAAAATGTAGATTTTCCTAGTATTATGACGGAAAGTCTTAATTTTATTAAAGACACGGAGGCGAGTATTATGCGTTTCTTTTCTTACTTTAATTAAATAGCAGCAGTCAAGAAAACATACTACAATTCCCAGAAGGCTAACAACAACAGCCAATGGGAATGAAAACGTAGTCATAACAGTGTACACCAATCACATGCATAGTAAGGTATTATGACATCACTTGACTGCGACCAGCCCTCTTTTCTTGTGAGAGAGTCAATTAACAGTAAGCAATGGAACTATAGAGAACAAAATAAGAATTGCCATAATAAACGACAAGACATCAGAACAAAAGTTCAAAATCCAAGGTAACGAAGGCGGATCCCGGTAGATTAGTCCTGTGGGAAGACCGGCTTTGAACGGAGCCATGGAAGTTTGCAGAGAAGAAATCCAGGCCGAAGGAGGAGACTTAAGTGGTAGATTGAGTGATGGCCAATGGTGCTAGAATAAAGGGTGGGAAAGAAAACAGGTTAATGAAAGAGGAGGGATAATACTCGCCTCCGTGTCTTTAATAAAATTAAGACTTTCCGTCATAATACTAGGAAAATCTACATTTTATGGCAAGACCGGAGGCTCCTATTATGCGAGTTTAAAGCATATTAGTTATATTCAGAGAAACATTTTCAATAGGTTTACAATAAAAAACTTTGAATACGTTGTCATTAGACCAGTCTGCAGATTTAAGAATGTCCTCTAAACGGGAGCCTGTCCAGAACGCCTTAGAAGCCATTGCCCCTCTGGAAGAGTGAGCCCCAAACATAGAAGTATCTATGCCCGCCAAAGACATCAACCAACGAACCCACCGGGCCAGAGTAGCGGCCGAAACGGGAGAGTGAGGTTTCCTGAATGAAATTAATAATTGGGAATGAGAAGAGGATCTTAAATCTGCAGTCTGTGATTCATACACTTTCAAACATTGTCCCACACATAGTTTGGGATAGTCAGGAAAATAAGGATAAAAAACTGAGGATAAATTAGTTTTAGTTCGACGAACCACAGTGAACATGACCCCAGAAGGAGTAAACTGACGGTTAGATATATCTAGAGCTCTAACATCTGCAATACGTTTAATAGAAACAAGGCACAATAGCATGGTTAACTTTGCAGATAACATTTTTAGAGAAAGCATGACATTATCAGGCCAAGACAATAGAAATTTCAAAACAATAGAAACATCCCATAATCGACTGTATTTAGGTAAAGGAGGATTAGAAAACTTTACTCCCTTTAGTAAGCAGCAGATCAAAGGATGTTCTCCCACAGGTTTTCCATTCAACAGGGAATGATTGGCCGAAATAGCTGATCTATAAAGGTTGATAGTACGGAAGGCCTTGCCTTTACTGGCTTCGGTTGCTAGAAAATTGAGAATAAAAATCAATCTGCTGAAAAGGGATCAATTTGTTTTCCCAAACACCAGCTGTTCCAAATAGACCAGGCTGATGAATAAGCCTTTTTTGTACCTGGGGCCCAAGACTGAGCGATATATCGGGAAGCTTCTGCTGAAATGCTTGGGATAATTTGGGATTGCCCGAGACTTTCCATGCCGAGAGGGTGAGCACATTGTCCAATATCAGAGGATGAGAAAACCCTAGAGGGTTGAGCAATAGATTCTGGAAGGAAGGAATCAGGACCGGGAAGTCTATTGATAATTCTAAAAGCGCTGGGAACCAAGTTTGAGACTGCCAAAAGGGGGTTATGAGAATTATGGTGGCTAGTTGGCGCCTGAGATGGGCCAGCACCCTGCTGATCATGAGGAAAGGGGGAAATGCATAATTGAGGGAAGGGGACCAGTCCTGTAAGAAAGCATCTGATGCTACAGCTAATGGATCTGGCCGCCAACTGTAAAATAGAGGAAGCTGGGAATTGAGACGTGAAGCAAAAAGATCTATTACTAGGGGACCCCATTTGTTTTGAATGAGTTGGAAAATTGAAATATGGAGTTTCCAGTCGCTGGAATCTCGCAGATTACGAGAGTGCCAATCCGCCACTGAATTGAGAGACCGGAAGATATTCTGCATGAACCGAAATGTGGTTTAAAAGGCAGACTTCCCAAAACCCCTTGGCTAATTCCGTCAGAGGTTTGGATTTTGTGCCTCCAAGATGATTGATATAGCGGACGGCTGATATGTTGTCCATCCTGAGGAGAATGGCACATCGCACTCTGTTTTTTGCAAGGCTTCTGATTGCAAAGGAGCCGGCAAGCATCTCTAAACAATTGATATGCATTTTGGACTCCTCTAACGACCATGTGCCTCCAGTTGAGATTGGTCCACATCGGGTCCCCCATCCTGATTGGCTTGCATCTGATTCTAATACTAGATCGGGGGCTGATGCAAAGATAGTCCTTCCGTTCCAAGAATCTAAATGGTCTATCCACCATTGAAGCTCTGTGCGAGAATCGGCGTCTAGTGGAATGATATCTGCGTACCAGAGACCCTTCCTTAGGTGACGGATTTTCAACCTCTGAAGGGCCCTGTAATGGAGAGGACCTGGAAATATAGCTTGAATTGAAGATGAGAGTAGACCCACAATTCGTGCTAACGTTCTTAGGGATATCTGAGAACTGCGAAGGACTTGTAGAATTTCCGATTTTATAGTTTTGATCTTTGCTGAAGGGAGTCTGAGGGCGGCCGAAATTTAATCTATTTGAAATCCTAAGAATTCTATAACTTGAGATGGAATTAGAATGGATTTTTCTCTGTTTATGATGAAGCCTAGTTCCGATAGCAGGGAACGCGTGAAGGATAGATGAGAGAGAAGGGACTGAGGGGACTGACTCATTATTAAAATATCGTCGAGATAAATGATGAGTCCGACGCCTTGCGCCCTGAGAAAAGCTACCACAGGTTTCATGATTTTGGTGAAGCACCAGGGGGCTGATGAGAGACCGAAGGGTAGAGAGGTAAAATGAAAAAACTGGTTTAACCACTGAAATTGGAGAAACTTTCTGAAATGAGAATGGATTGGAACCACTAGATACGCATCTTGAAGATCCAGTCGAACCATCCAATCCCGTTGCAGAAGAGTATCTCTGAGATGGAGAATAGTTTCCATCTTGAAATGATGGTAAACTACAAAATGGTTGAAATACTTTAGGTTTATCACCAGGCGCATCTTCTTGTTTTTCTTTTGAACCAGAAATATCGAGCTGGTAAAACCTGTTGGATCGGGAAGAATAGGAACAATGGCTTGTTTTTGCAATAGAGATTGCACTTCCGAAGTTATGAGAGAGACCATGTCTGAGGAGAAACGAGGAAGAGGGGGTAACTGCGTTTGAATAGGACTTGTGTAAAGTTCTATGGAATAACCCTGAATAGTGTTGAGAATCCACGGGTCTGCCGTGATTTGTGACCACTTTGGAAGGAAAAAACGGAGACGTCCTCCTAAAGGAATGGAAGAAAAAACATGACTTACTTGGTTGGGGAGAGGGTCTGGAGTTCCTGAAGCCTCTGGAGCGGAAACCCCTGCTTCTTTGGGGATAAAACTGTGGTCTATATTCCTGGTAGGATGTGTTATGATAACCTCTGGAACCTTGGTTTTGGTATGCACGGCCGGCAAAGCGGTTCCTTCCTCTGCCAGCCCTTGCAAAAACACGCTGTGAAAACACCTTTTTCATCGATTGTTGAGCCTTGTCCAAAGAAGTAAAGGTTGTCACATACTTGCTTAGCTCTTTGATGAAGGACTCTCCAAACAGAGCACCATCCGTTTGAGAGTTGGATTGGACAGTCGCCAAATTGACTAACTTAGAGTCAAGTTTTAAAAGAAGACCCTTGCGTCTTTCGTGTGTAAGGGCGGAATTTGCATTCCCTAAAAGGCAAAAGGTACGTTGAACCCATAAAGAGAGTTCTTCAGGATCAATTAAGGAACCATCTATTCTGGCCGCTTCCACAATGTCAAAAATACGGGTTAGCGGTCCCATAACATCCAGCAATTTGTCTTGGCAAGAGGCCCACGCTTTATCCACCCCTTTGCGTGGATCCTTGCCTATTTTTGTAAAATATGATAAAAGAGATTGGTCAATAGCGGGAGTAGCGGATATATTACGGGACAGGGAAGGGCGAGGGCACTCAGATTTCAATTTCGCCCTGGTTTGTTTGTCCAAGGGGCAATTGATTTTTGCAGAAACATATTGTGCCACATGGTCTGCGGGAACCCACTCAGAGGAGTTGGGGTGAAGTATATTGGAAGGGTCAAACATCGGGAAACCCTCAGGGTCCAGGAGCGTGGAGGTTTGAAGAGAGGACAACTTGGTCTTTTTGGGAGGCGGGGGAGAAAAAGTATTATCATCTGCGTCATCCGAGACACTGGAAACGGAGTCCAGATCCGACACATCGTCATCCGTATCAGGGGTGGATGAAATCAACAAAGGGGGAATAATATTCTTTGCTTTAGATTTATGTTTTAAATTTAGTTTCCCAATGTCCACATTTTTATACTCCTTGGTGGGAGCCTTTTGAGGAACCGCGTCCTCTGCCGCATGTGAGGAAACCTCACTTCTCTTTTGCGCCAATTTTTTCAATTTTTTAGGATTTTTACTAGGGGAAAGGCGCTGACTGCATTCCCTCGCAGCCTGGGCCGACATGGTCCTAGAAATCATATCAGAAAATTAGTGTTTTAGGTTCTTAGAAATTTTTTGTATGGAGGAAGAAACTGCCTGTTGGACAGAGGATTTGATGAAGGCAGAGAGTTCCTGCCTAATATCCTCTACTTCATGTGAGGGGGAATTATCCGCATTCATAGTGATAAAGGAACTGGGCAGAGAGGGGTTAAAATTAGGGAAAACCCAGCTACGAGGGAAGCAGAAGGAATAAAAGGCCGGAAACGTCCAGCCGATAATGGGAAAGAAAAAACACTTAATTCCTGAGACGTGAAGAGACCACGTGTCTAAAATAGAATATGAGCCTCAGGGGAGCCGTTCTTGGCCGAGCGCCCGGTATCTCCTCAAGCGCGAGCAGAATAACTGCCGCTTGAGGAAAAGCCGGGTTCCCAGCCAGCGAGCGCGCGGGCGCCGCGCGCTAAGCTAAACGGACGAAATTGCAGCGCGCGAGCCGGGAAGCGCTCCGAATAATGCGGCAACCTGCCGTCTATGAAATACGAGGCAATAACGTTGAACCAACGCGTTATAAAAGCGCAATAAGGAAAACAATGAAAAGTTAACCATAAAGCGTAATAACAATAACCCCACAGTATTACAACAGAAAAATATGAGGAGAAAGATAAAAGGGTACTTATCTTGACTGCGAGCAGCAAGAAAAGAGGGCTGGTCGCAGTCAAGTGATGTCATAATACCTTACTATGCATGTGATTGGTGTACACTGTTATGACTACGTTTTCATTCCCATTGGCTGTTGTTGTTAGCCTTCTGGGAATTGTAGTATGTTTTCTTGACTGCTGCTATTTAATTAATGTAAGAAAAGAAACGCATAATAGGAGCCTCCGGTCTTGCCATAAAATTAATATTTTACTTAATAAACTACGACAATGTTAGAAGATGGTGTTTTGGGCCATAGCTAATCACAGTGGCAATCCTGCACCATACATTGTATACCTAAAGTAATTTGATCACCAGTGAGAATCTTTATTTTGAATGCTCAGGGTGAGAGTTTTAGGACCTCATTGTGAAGTAGTCTGGAATAATTACGGGCCAGATATATCATCACGGCCCTTTGCAATTCGGAAATAGCGATTTTTAAGAAATTGCTATTGCCGACTCGCAAAGTGGCATGTATCACATTTGCGATTCGGTAATAGCGATTTCTTAAAAATCACAAATGCTATTACCGAATCTCAAATTGCGATACCGGCCTCATTCGCAGCTATGGGCCCATATCTGCAAATTTTTTGCATTTCCAAAATTGCGATTTCTGAGCCAGAAATCGCAAATTTGGAAATGCAAAACCCCAGGGTGCTGGGGGGCTAAGGCCCCCTCTGCTGCACTCCAAACATTTTTGGGGGGACATGTAAGGTACACACATGCCAAAAGGGCATGTGTGCTTTACATGTACAATTTAAAAATGCATTTTAAATGCATTTTTAAATTTTGCACATGGTTACCACCAAGTTCAACTTGCGACTCTCTAAACAGGGTCGCAATTTTAAGGAATCGCTATTTTAGCGATTCCTTAAAATTGCATTCGGACTGGCATTTTGCATTCGCAAACGGGCATTCGCACCGTTTGCAAATGCAAAATGCTTTCATACATCTGGCCCTATGTGTGGTATTCCAGTATCTGGAATTACGGGTGCTGACGGGATGTTGCTGAAATACCTCTGCATTCTGAGTTGTACCAGGAAGAGATTTTAAGAAATTTTCAATTATCATAATAATGACTGTCTGTGCTTCCCATTCCTACAATAATTCCTTATTTCTGGACAATGATCCACTTGCAAATTTCACCTCTATTTAGAAGGTCAATTATGCATGGGAAAACATCAGGAGTTTAAATTTACCACATTACGTGTAATCTCAAACTATTTCCAGGCCTTAATTTTTACTTCTTGAGAAGCCTTATGCTTTCAGAACAGTGAGATAACCAGGGGAATAGAGATGTATTTTTGTACAGTGTATGGAGGTTTTCCCAAGAATACATTAGTGTGCGATGAACAATGTTTTCAAGGTTCCTTTGATAAAGGCATTCTGCAAAAGTCACTGCGTGGCCACCTGAGTTGTCCTTTGACTTCCAGTTTTCTTTCCAGATAAATCCTTTTGCGGTGTGAGAAAACAGGGCTGATTGCAGAGGCCCCCTAACTTTTTGCCCCCATTTTTCACTTTTTGCTGGTTCTTTTCCTGACTCTGATGGTGCCCTGGGTACTGCTAACCAGTCCCAGGGCCTGTGCTCTGTATAAAATAAGTATGCAAATTAGGCTAATTATAATTGGCTTTGTCAACCTACCTATACGTCCCTAGTATATGGTAGGGCATGTAGGTTTAGGGACCCCAGCATAGGTAGTGCACCCACAGGTGCACTGCTGAGGTGCCCAGGGTCATTTAAATGGCAGGTCTGCCTTGCTGGCTGCTTTTCAATTAAAGTTACATGCAAATTTGACTTGGGAATTAAAAGTACTTCCAAAGTCTTAAACTACCTTATTTTTACATATAAGTCACCTCTAAGGTGTGCCCTATGTGCCTCTAGGGTTGGGTGGCATGCAAGCAAGAACCTTATAAAAATAGATTCATAAGCCCTGGTGATGTAAAATAGCCAAATTAGTTTTTCCCTCACTGTAGTGAATGGCCTTCATAGGCTAAAATGGGGAGACTTTATTTTAATTAACAAAGTCCCCTTAAGTGTCAGATGACTCAAGTTTGGTATCAAATTAATTGTTATAATAAATCCCACAACTTACAATTGTTTAATTTAATATAACTAGTTCAGGTAAGAATGTTTAACTCTACCTGAAACGTTGCCAACTTCAGCTCTGTAGTGCCCTTCTCTGATTGGTCAGCCTCTGGCAGCCTGGCCAGGCTGACTTGATGAGGTGTGAAGTGGCCTGGGCTGAACACAAAGGATGTGCCTGGGAGAGGAGAACTACCTCAGCAGATGGGGAAGCAGGAAGGGGGAGGGCTGCCAAACTGGTCTTCAAAGGCAGGGAAGGACATTTGGAGCAACTCAGCACCTCCCTCACATCCTGCAACCCAAAACCATTAGGTGCCCTCTTGATTAGAGTAGGAGAGGGCAGGAGAGGGTGTATTTAGGATTTTTAGCCACACCAGTGGGTGGGTTCTCCATGATATAACCTCCAAAAATCACTTTAAGCCATGATGGATTTTTGAAGAATGTTGCTCCCTGGGATTGATTTTTGCCACACTTCCCAGGAAGTGGTCATCACAGGGGAAAGAACCCTGCATTTGATTGGAGATCCAGGACCTCCCTGTTTTTTACCCAGGAGAAAGGATAAATATGGCAGAGCTGAACCCACACCTTAGTTCCCTACCAGATCCCTACAAGGAAGAACATCCTGAAAAGAAGGACTCCGCTGCTGGACCCATGACCTGCACCTGGACACTGCACTCTGAAGGACTGCACAAGCTGCACACTTGGGCTTCACCACAAGAAGGACTTTGCCAGGCTTTAACTGGTTCAAGGAGGGACTCCCTGTTTGCTACAGGTGACAAATTGTTAACCAGAGTCCCCTGCATCAAATACTGAAGAAGCTGAACAGCTGACCACTGTCCAGTGGCCATTTTGGAGTTTGAGGCAGGTACATTGTGTGAGCTGTAGTCTGCACCCTCGAGGAGCAACTCAGAGCTTTTGGAACCTTGACGTGAGCTGTGGACACCAAAGAACCTTGAAAGACCTTCTGGAAAAAAGATCCAGAAGCTTGGAGAAGATTGGAGAACTTTTTGGAAAAAGCTCTATAAAGGGAACGCCCCACCACAGCAACTCTAGTCGGCTTGCCTCAACTGTGACCTGGCCTGACTTGAAGGTTCGTCCCGCTGAAGAAAATCTCTGAAAAAGTGACTACGTCGGAACGTAGAAAGTTGCCCGGGACCTCCCGAGCAGTGTATCCGAAGAGGGCTCCACCGACGTTGGCTCAAGATTCAGGTTCGGCCTTGTTGAAGGATTATCATCTCGAAAAATCATCTAAGTCTGAACGTAGAAACCTTCACTGAGGGCTCCTGCAATGCGTATCCCAGGAAGGACTCCAGGGAGGTCGGATCGGACTGGCAACTTCGTCCCGCTGAAGAAAATCTTCAAGAAAACCACTAAGTCTGAAGGTAAACTTTTGACCTAGGCCTCCCACTTGCTGTGGGCGAGCTGACCTCCATTGCAGTAGGCCTTAAACTTTGACTTTGACCCACTCGAGGTGCGGCCAGATCGACAGATTGGCGCTATTTATTTCTATGCGCTAAAAAATACTAATTCTTTACAAATTCATATCTCCGATTCCCCTTATCCAATATTAATCATTTTGGTGTCATTTGAAAGATACAAAATATACTCTCTGCTTACATATTGGTGTGGGATTTTTTATTGTGTTTTGTGTTTTACTTATTTACTGTTTTGTGGTTTTTAAATGCTTTACACACTAGTCTTGTAAGTTAAGCCTTGTCACTCGTTGCAAAGCTACCAATGGTTGAGCTGGGTTTAATTTATTGAGACCTAACTGGACCTAAGTGGAGGTTAGTGGCCTATTGCTAAGTGTAGGTACGTACCTGCCATTACCAATAATCCACTTTCCAACATGTGGGAGATGATCTTCTTGTGTCTATAGTTTTTATCAGTAGCTGGGACTTGACATAAAAGTTCTCAGTATGTCTCCAGAAGAATGAGTCCATCAGCTTAGAACAGGAAGAATCTGAAACAGAGGCTGAGGTTAGACCACTTTAAGTAGGGCCGGCTTTAGCCCTCGTGGCGCCCTGTGCGGCAATCTTTTTTGGCCTCTCCATCATGACCTCCTCCCCGGAGTTCTGCACTATCCTCCGGCAAAAGTTCCCCTCATATCTCTATACCTCCTCTCTCACAAACATTTAATTTTTTTAAAGCTCTGGTAAAGGCTTGACATTATGATTGTTGCTGACAACTGAACTCACATGCAATTCTACAGCAGAAGCTTTTACATTGTAAGTTATTGCTAAACACAGCCTCCCTCTTCCCCAGGTCAGCGCCCGCTCTCCAAGTCTGAGCCCACTGCAGCTGCACCAACTCGCAACCCCTAAAGCCGGCCCGGACTTTAAGGGTGATACATGAGGCAAACAGCCTGGATACCCTCATGAGTGACAAGCAGCGCTTTACGAATCCACCTTACATTAAATCATAGTACAAGGGCAGGTGCTTCAAGCTGCATTTGGATGAATACAAAGGTGTTATGGTCAAACAATCTTACCCTGCTTGTTGAGTAAACTGCCATATTGTCATAAGAGACATTTTTCCTGAATGGCAGAACCAAGCTAGGTGACATCTGTTGGACCTGGCTTTTTGACAGGGTCATCCCCAAACTTTTTGCCTCCTTCCTCCTATTTTTTCTGACCTGTTGTTGTTGGCTTTTGACTTCTGGGCACTTTACCACTGCCAACCAGTGGTAAAGTGCATATGCTCTCTGTGTAAATTGTACTATTGATTGGTTTATCCATGATTGGCTATTTGATTTACTGGTAAGACCCTAGTAGAATGCACTATATGTGCCTGGGGCCTGTAGATTAAATGCTACTAGTGGGCCTGCAGCACTGGTTGTGCCACCCACTTCAGTAGCCCCTTAACCTTGTCTCAGGCCTGCCATTGCAAGGCCTGTGTGTGCAGTTTCACTGCCACTTCGACTTGGCATTTAAAAGTACTTGCCAAGCCTACAACTCCCCTTTTTCTACATATAAGTCACCCCTAATGTGTGGCCTAGGTAACCCCTAGAGCAGGGTGCTGTGTGGGTAAAAGGCAGGACATGTACCTGTGTAGTTTATATGTCCTCGTAGTGTAAAACTCATAATTCGATTTTACACTACTGTGAGGCCTGCTCCCTTCATAGGCTAACATTGGGTCTGCCCTCATAAATTGTTGAAGTGGCAGTGGCTGATCTGAAAGGAGCAGGAAGGTCATATTTAGAATGGCCTAGAATGGTAATACAAAATCCTGCTGACTGGTGAAGTCGGATTTAATATTACTATTCTAGAAATGCCACTTTTAGAAAGTGAGCATTTCTTTGCACTTAAATCTTTCTGTGCCTTACAATCCACGTCTGGCTAGGTTTAGTTGACAGCTCCTTGTGCTTTCACTCAGACACACCCCAAACACAGGGTACTCAGCCTCACTTGCATACATCTGCATTTTGAATGGGTCTTCCTGGGCTGGGAGGGTGGAGGGCTTGCCCTCACACAAAGGACTGGCTCACCCCCTACTGGGACCCTGGCAGACAGGATTGAACTGAAAGGGGACCTGGAGCATTTCTTAGCCACTCTTTGAAGTCACCCCCCACTTCAAAGGCACAATTTAGTATAAAACAGGGCCTCTGCCCTACCTCATCAGACACTTGCTGGAGAAGAAACCTGAACCAGAACCTGCATCCTGCCAAGAAGAACTGCCTGGCTGCCTAAAAGACTCACTTGACTGCTTTCTACAAAGGACTGCTGCCTTGAGGTTGCCCTGCTGCCTTGCTGAAGTCTTGTCTGGCTGTAAACGTGCTCTCCAAGGGCTTGGATAGAGCTTGTCTCCTGTTCCCTGAGGTCTCAGGACCAAAAAGACTTCTCTTTTTCATTTGGACTCTTCGTGCGCCGAAAATTTCGACGCACAGCTTGCTCCACGGCGAGAAAATCGCCGCACACCGACGCTGATTGACGTGAAGCCTTCAGGGCGACCGGAACTTCGACGCACGGCCTCACAAGGACAACGCCGCCCAACTTCCAGAGGGGGAATCGACGCAGCACCTGCCGTGAGAACGAAACTTCGACGCACAGCCTCGCGGAACGACGCGCAGCCGGAAAACAAGCCGAAGAATCCACGCACAGACCCCGGGACATCAGGTAGTCCCGCGACCCACAGAAAGAGACTGTCCGCGCGCCGGAAAACGACGCACGACTTCCCCGCGTGAAAAATAACGACGCAAGTCCGTGTGTGCAGAGGAGAAATCAACGCACACACCATTTTTCCACGTATCTCTTCTTCTGCAGCCCTTTGCGGAGATTTTCCACTCCAAACCAGGTACTTTGTGCTTGAAAGAGACTTTGGGCCTCATTCTGACCCTGGCTGGCGGCGGTAGCCGCCGGCCTGGCGGGGCCCGCCAGAATACCGCTGCGCAGTCAAAAGACCGCCGCGGGTATTCTGGGTTTCCCGCTGGGCTGGCGGGCGACCGCCAGAAGGCAGCCCGCCAGCCCAGCGGAAAACACCCTTCCATGAGGATGCCGGCTCCGAATGGAGCCGGCGGAGTGGAAGGGGTGCGACGGGTGCAGTTGCACCCGTCGCGATTTTCAGTGTCTGCATGGCAGACACTGAAAATCTTTGTGGGGCCCTGTTACGGGGGCCCCTGCAGTGCCCACGACACCCCATACCGCCATTCTCTTCCTGGCGGCCGAAACCGCCGGGAACAGGATGGCGGTATGGGGCTCGGAATCCCCATGGCGGCGCAGGTGAGATTCCCCAGGGCAGCGGAGAACCGGCGGTACACCGCCAGTTTTCCGTTTCTGACCGCGGCTGTACCGCCGCGGTCAGAATGCCCAAGGGAGCACCGCAAGCCTGTTGGCGGTGCTCCCGCGGTCGTTGGCCCTGGCGGATTTTACCGCCAGGGTCAGAATGACGCCCTTTGTTTGCTTTTTAAAGACTTAAGACACTTTGGCCCTCATTCTGACCTTGGCGGTCTTTTCGCAAGACCGCCGAGTTACCGCCGCGGTAAAGACCGCCGACCGCGGCGGTATGCCGCTGCGCGTATTCCGACCGCTGGGAGCGTTCCGCCGGAATACCGCCAGCATTCCGGTCGGCGGGAAAGTGGAGACTGGTCAACCTCCACCGCCACGCCAGCAGAACACCGCCCCCAGAATTACGACCCACATTTCTGTGTGGCGGTCTTCTGTTGGCGGTCTTCTGTTGGCGGTCACGTCCCTATGGCTCCCGTCGCCTCCCGGAGGACCAACGCACAAGGTAAGTTGATCGTCCGTGAGGGGAGGGGGTGGGGGGGTGTTGTGTGATGTGTGCGTGCATGGGGGTGTGCGTGTGAGTGTGTAGAGGGGGTGTGTGAGTGCGTGCATGCGGGCGGGGAGTGCTGCTGTGCCTATGGGCAATGTGTGTAGTTCGGCGGGTGCGCATGTCGGCATGTATGTGTGCGGGTATGTGTCCCCGTTGTGTATGTGTGTGTGTAGGGGGTGTGTATATGTGCATGTTGGGGGTGTGTGCATGTCGGGGTGCATGTATGTGCATGTCGGGGTGGGGTGGGGAGGGGGTTCGTACCACCTCTGGGGGGTGGCAGGGGGGTGGAGGGTGTGGGGGGAGGACTCGGGGGGGCAGTGGGGGGTGGGGGAGACCCCTATCAGTGCCAGGGAAGGAATTCCCTGGCCCCGATAGTGCCTACCGCCATGGTTCGCATGGCGGTTCCCGAACGCAAGAAACCGCGGCGGTAAGCAGGGTCATGATAGCGTTGGCGGTCTTGGGTCGACCGCCGGACCGGAGTGCGCAGACTCCAGCCCGTCGGTCATGACCGCCGTGGCTGTCGGAGTGGGGAAGTGGCGGTCGGTCGCGGCGGGGACCGCCGCGGTCAGAATGCCATTTTTAATACCGCTGGTCTGTTCGCGGTCCGACCGCCGCCTCTCCGCCGACCGCCAAGGTCAGAATGAGGGCCTTTATATCACTTTTTTGTGATATCTTTACAAATTCATATTGCATCTTTGATCGTTTTGACCTGCAAATACCCAGATAAATATTATATATTTTTCTAAACACTGTGTGGTGTATTTTTGTGGTGCTATATTATGGTATTGTATGATTTATTGCACAAATGCTTTACACATTGCCTTCTAAGTTAAGCCTGACTGCTCGTGCCTAGCTACCAGAGGGTGGGCACAGGCTAATTTTGGATTGTGTGTGACTTACCCTGACTAGAGTGAGGGTTCTTGCTTGGACAGAGGGTAACCTGACTGCCACCCTAAAACCCCATTTCTAACAACATCCCTAGGATACTCAACAGCTGTGCAGAAGCCAGATGCTTCCTGTATAATATTTTATTGAGAGCCCGCAGTTACAAGGTCGGTGACGAATGAGAAAGGCTTGGGATAGGAATCATTTGTTTTTGGAGACAGAACCAGTGACCACTGTAATCTAAGTTTATTAGTATCAAGGAAAAAAAGTTCCAGAGGATGGGAATTTTCAGTAGTGTTAAGAAGTTGGAATACTGAAAAGAAGAAAAAGTACTGCACTCTTATCGTCCCTGTCTCTTGGCAACAATAAGCTAATTTACCTGAGAAAACACATTGGTGGTAATCTAATCCCGCTCCTCCATACTGGCCAACTATTAACTGGAAAATGCCACATTACAATCTAGGTAATGCATGGAAGTACTAGAATTTAACATTTTTAAACTATTTTGATTGTGAAAATTACTTTGGCTATTTCTCTTTTTGTGATACAGGGATGCAATAGCATCTATTTCTGTGTGTTGTTGGCACAGGTGTGTGATACCAAATATTCATTAACTCTTTTAAACATGATTGTAAACTGTCTTGCTTTCCAAACTCTGCATGTTTCCCAGAGTTAAAGTGGGAATATATAGGGGAAATGTGACAAACCAGAAAGAGAACTGTTAGGCTTGTCAGCCTTAGGGTGGTCTTTCCCCCAACTTTTTGCCTTCCTTCTCCATTTTTTCAGTCAAGCCTGCAAGTAAGTACATGCGCTAGTGCATATGCCTCGCTTGCAAGACTCTGTTGTTTACAGTAAAGGGCTTGGAGCCCCCCTGTCGCTCACCATTTGTTGACTTACGTGGCACTCTTATCTACAGCCTCGTAATTCGTCCACTTCAGGCCTGGCATCATTTCCATTCTTCTCTGTGGCGCAAGGATGAAATACTGATTGATTCAACTTAATCAGTGCCCGTCTGCTTCTCCTGACATGATCGATTTACTATTTTATTCTTTTTTATTTACTTGTAGTTCCCTGCAAACAGAAGACCTGTGACTGGCAAAAACATGCCGAGCAGGACAAAGAGAATTACAAAGCCTTCTTTTTTATATTTTTATAGCTAACTTTCTTTTATTTTGCCAACTCGTCTTTTCTCACTTTCCACTCATGTCTTATTTTATTTTTGTTTGTGGGAGCTCTTCTCAAAGGATTATCTTGCTTGAAATATAGCAATGCAGCGTTGTTTGTTTATTATGTGTAATTCATGAAATGATGCCCCAATCCACCCCACTCCATTCTACCCCACTTTACCCCACACCAGTCAACCCCACTCCAATCCAAACCACTCACTAATCCAGTCCAACCCACCCCACTTCAATCCTCCCAACCCACTCCAGTCTAATCTCCTCCACTTCAATTTGCCCCACTTTAATCCACAACAATCTGCACCACTCCAAAACAATCTACTCCACTCCAGTTCAAAACAATCAGCCCCACCCTAATTCAAAACAATATGCCCCACTCCCATTTACTCCACTTCAATCTGCCTTACTACAGTACAAAACAACCTGTCCCATCCAATCCAAAACTATCTGCCCCAATCCAAAACAGTCTTCACCACTGCAATCTGCTGCACTCCAATCCAAAACAATCTGCCCCACAGCAATCCAAAACAATTTTCCCCACTGCAATCCAAAACTATCTGCCTCACTCCAGTCCACTACACTGCAATGTGCCCCACTTTAATCCAAAACAATCTGCCCCACTCCAATCTGCCCTTCTCCACCAATCCAAAACAATCTGTCCCACTCAAATCAACCCCATTCCAATCTGCCCCACTCCAATCCAAAACAATCTGCACCACTCCAATCCACCCCAACCCAATCTACCCCTCTCAGCTGTAAAACAATTCAATCCCACTCCATTCTGCCCAACTCCAATCCAAAACAATATGCCACACTCCAATTCTGTCCACCTCCCCTTAATTCAATCCACCTCACTTCATTCCAATTAACCCCATTACAATCCACCCCACACCAACCCAATCCACCACACTCCAATCCAAAACCCTTTGCCCCACTCAAATCTGCCCACTCTAATCCAAAGCAATCTGCCCCACTCTAATCCACCCCACTCCAATCTGCCACATTCTAATCTTCCTCACTCAAATAAAAAACAACCTGCCCCACCATTCGTTGGTTTAGGTAAGGGCATTCTTGCATCGATCACTGGGAAGCCTGGTTTGGGTAGCCATGAGCTATACAAGCACTTGAATTGAATTGAATATGTTTTGGGTAATCAGTTTGAGCTGAGAACTGACCACAAACCTTTGATAGACTTGCCGACCACTAAAGGTACTGGTAAGGCTACACCACATAAGGCAAAATGGCTATACAGGTTCCAAGTGTTCAAATTCACTATGAATTATGTGTCAGGCAGTAGATTGTCTAAAGAGATTACCATTTAATGAGAGCGACAGAATTGATGAAGATGAGTGGGTGGTGGCGGATGTTAAGGAAACATGCAAAGGAGCCATTTGGGAGGAAGAATGGAAACAGAAATTGTGTGAGGACCAAATACTTAAAATATAAAGAAGAAATTACAGAACACTCATGGAATAAGTGTAGACGAGAGAGAAATATTAAGTGAATAACTACCTGCCTCTGTGCTACATGATGTTGTAAATTGAAGGGACAGGTTGGGTGTAGCTGAAAGTCTGCGACACAAATTGTTGGAACATTTTCATGAAGGACATGGTTTCTGGAGGCCGGGAATGTATTGTGTTATTGATGGGTTTGTGAGGAATTGTGTGTGATGCACTTGCAGTGACAAATCTCACACTGTCACAGAGACTCCTATGACTTCAACCACTTTTCCCAAAAGAGCAGAGGAAATATTAGCAATCAACATTTGTGGACCCTTTGTTTGAGTCAGGAAAGTAGATATGCCATTGTGATAACAGACTACTTTTCAAAATGGCCAGAAGTGGCATTTATGAGGGAAATCAAAATCAGTCACGTAATATCCTTCTGTAAGGAAATTCTCAGGAGGGAGGGTTGTCCAGCGACATTGGGCTCAAACAATGGTCCACAGTTTACATCAATGGAATTCACCAAGTTCCTAAGGATAGAGAGTATCAAACATTACAGAATTGCTGTGTATCATCTTATGGGAAATGGTATGGTAGAAATATTTAAACGTGTTTTGAGTGAGTGAGTCCAGTTGGCTTTTATGTAGTGGTGTGGAATGGAAACGTGAAGTCAAAAACATGTTGTGCAGTTACAGGACAACACCACACCCAGTCATGGGGAAACAACATTTTGACTACTAAAGGGTAGAGTAGGGAGAATCACTGCTGCAACTGCACGGATGTAGAGAACATCCAGGAAAAACATAGATAAGAACTGTTAGGAAAGAAATGTACAGATATTCAAGAATGATATGTGCAGAAACATAATAAAAGGGTAGTGAAGACATGTGACTGTTGAGGTGGGAGAGTGTGCCAGGGAATACATGGAAAGCCAAAAAAAGGGCCATTCAAAATGGTCATGGCCTAAGGAAACCCGTGAAGTTAACGGAAACAAAATATTGTTAGAAGGTAAATGGTGGCATATGAGGAAAGAATTTAAATGTCATGCTGTGGAACTCAAGATATGGAATGGTAACAGTTAAAATGAATTTGAGAAGGTTGATAAGGAGAGTGAGATGGAAAGTTCAAAATCAAAATGTTTCCCGAAAGACTTCCTAATGGCTCAGAAGTTCCTCAAACATTTAGCTGATTATGTATGTAATGGGTAGTCAATATATAAAGTATATCATTTGTTTTCACATTGCTAGAGAATAGGGCCCTCATTTCGAGTTTGGTAGGTGGAAAAGGCTGCCCGCCACACTCCAGTGGTCAGGTCACCGCCAGTGCGGTGACCTTTCTGCAGCCCCTATTACAAGTTTCCTGCTGGGTCAGCGGGTGGAAACAGAGTTTCTGCATGCTGGCCTAGTGGGAAACAGCTCACAATGTTGATGACGGCTCATAATCTTGCCGGTGGCAATGTTGCAATGTGTAGGGTGCAACAGCACCTGTCACACTTTTAAACAGGGCAATGCAGACAGTGAAAAGTGTGACGGGCTGTCCATGGGGGGCCCTGCACTGCCCATGCCAAGTGCATGGGGGGTGCAGTTGCCCCAATGGGGTCCCTGCACCTTGTCTCCGCCAGCTTTCCCATAGCGGTGATACCGCCATGGGAAAGTTGGCGGAGAGGGCTCTCGTAATTCCCAGGGTGGCACTGCATGCAGCGCTGCCCTGGCATTTTAGGACCAGTGGAAGGAAACTGGTGGTAGAGCTTTCGCCCAGGTCATAATGTGGCAGTCTGACTACCGTCAAAGCAGTGGGACCACCGCTTTGATGGCGGTCAGACCACTACCGTGAGTCTGGCAGTCCTAGGGCCACCAGACTTATAAATAGGGCCTATATGTCGTGCAATTATAGCATACATATGTTAGAATTAATTATTATCTTATTTTAACACTATATTTTCCACTTTCTTTTGGTCATTATATAAGTTCCATTTTTCTATGTTGTATAATTTATTTGTTTGTTTTTCTGGAAGAATACTGCAATGAAAATAGTAGTACGATGTCGCCTGAAGAATGTTGCCTGGTGACATCTGAATATGACTGGGAGGATTCTGGAATGTGGTGGTTGGGAGTTCGAGTCTGCCAGGGGTTGCATAGGATGTATCACAATAATAAAATCCTCTTCTTATTCAACTAAAAGCGTCATTCTTTCACACAAAACCATCTACATCTTCATCTTTGGTAATTCCCATTTCAGATGACATTTTCACATGGGACATTGAGGTATTGAAAACAGACAACATGCCACTGACAATGTCAGTGAACTTTGTAAATTTCTTGAGTAGAGAGGCGTAGTATATACAATAATTACTCCAGTATTGCTGCAAGCTAATGAAATAGTGGAAAAGTTAATGGAAAAGTTAATGGTTGCCATTAAAAAAACAATTCAGAGAGCAAAACTGTCTCAAATCTACATAAAACAAGCTTTGTGGCACTTTTTATGTGATTATCGGAATACACTCCATGGATCAACAGGTAAATGTCTAGAGTTGTTCTTTGAGCAAGTTAAACAAACAGGTTTACCACAGTTACCCTGAAACCACCAAAAGAGCATATTGAAGTTCCAAAACGAGATAAAATAATGAAAGAAAACATTAAACAATATGCAGACCAAAAGAGAATTATTCAAGAGAAAGTTATCAAATTTGATATTTAGACCCATATTTATACTTTTTTAGCACCACATTTGCGGCATTTTTTGACGCAAATGCAGCACAAACTTACAAAATACAATTTAATTTGTAAGTTTGCGCTGTTTTTGCATCAAAAAGCAGCGCAAATGCTGCGCTAATGCTAGCAAAACAAAACCAATTTAGGAAATTTTCAAGTAGAGTTCATCCATCTCCACTGAAAATAAGAATAAGAAGAGGATCGGCAATTGCTGTACAGAATGAAAGCAAAGTAATAGTGAGGAAAAATTCATGCTTCAAGAAATTCAAAACTCCAGCCCAAGAGCAATAAACACAATAGGATCAAAGACAACATGAAAATACTTATTTGATAGAGACTGAATCAACTGTACATTATGACCTGTGACGTGATTGTGAGTCACTTAGAAGAAAAACAAGAACGCTTAAGAAACAGCAAAGTCGTATTGAGCAGTTTTAATGAATTAATGAATTAATGTATTTATTTATTTATTTATGCATTGGTTTACTTTGTTAAAAAACAAAAAAGGGGGAGAAGATATGTAGTGATGTGACTGAGAAGTTTTGATGTCATAGTCACATACAGAATGTTACTTTTCAAAATGGGTTCTGTTATTATTCCAATGAAGCACCAGGTTCAGGAAGCAATTAGAGAAGCTGTGCCTCTGTGGACCACTCCTGCAAGTTCCACCGTGTTGTTGTCAGTACAAGAAACATTAGAATCACGATTTACGACGTGCAAGGGAGAGAGAGCAATCAGAAGGACCAGAGAGAGAAGTTAGGTTTGCTCAGACAGAACATGTGCCCCAAGCGGGCAAACTAACAGAGAAGATACCCTAGCACTAAGGGAATTAAAACAGCAAATAAATATTGTAGCTGAGTAACGCTGCTTGCTTTTCAACTAAAGAACATAAAATGCAAAGTGAATTAAAAAAAACGGGATGCAAGTAGAAACCTGAGAAAACAGATTAATTCTTCTGTTAAAGAACCAAAAGGATTAAAACAGTTGCTGTAGAAAAAGGATGGGAAGACTTCTCTATTTACAACTAACACTATCACAAAGGACTAAAGTAGAATGTCAACAGGCTAAGAAGCCAGTTAATATGAGCATAGGCAGAAAGAAGGTGCACTTGAAATGATTAGTGCTTGAGCCATCAGACGCTTAAGTGTCTATTTGATTACTCACTTTGATTGTTTTCCTTGTTCCTAAAAAACAGAACTAAGAAAATATATCTATTGGTATAGCCAATGTGTTGGCAATAAAATATATTTCATTTGTGTATCTTGTCCTTGAGCTGAAAAAGACATCTCTTGCTCGATAATCAAATTCAGACATTTTGTTTGTTTTTAATGAAGATTGTTTCTCATGAATGACTCTTCATCTTTCACCACTGAGGTTTCATTTAATTGACATATTGCCACGGTCCTCTAGCATTAATTTTAAGTTAATGTGTTAATACTTTTGCAAGTGCAATCTAGATGGGAGAAATTTATGATTTTTGGTTTAGTGGCCAGCTGATTGTTTCTATATCAGACACGTAGGTTTTAATTTCTCATTTTGAATTTATATTTATCATATTGTAGGAATTTATTGGTATATAGCATGTAAAAGTGTGCTTGACCAAAAAAAGCTAGGACTTTACTTTTGTTCCAATTACATGTTACCACCATCAAGTTTCATTACTGTTTTATGCGCTGCATCCCATCAGTTAAGTCATCATGCAACAGTACAATTTTTCTCTGTAGGCTGCCTAGGACCACTTGGACCCAGGTTTGCACTTCAATGTAAAATCATTTAAAAATAAATCTGTATAGTGCTTTTCCTAGAACCTCTGGATGGCTCCATCTTAATTACTGAGTCAGCATAACCTTATACCATAACCATTTCTATACCACATTACATGACCCTGGGTGTCAATTCTCCACAATGCCAGGGGTAGCAGAAGAGACATCACATACCCTCTGACCATAATGACATCACAACCAGTGACCCAGTTTATTTCCAGGAAGGCATGTTGCATGATCTTGACATAACAACAGCGGATATTTGACTTGGATAGTATCCCATATTGCACTATGCACTGCTCTGTGTTATTTTGTATAAAGGAATATTCCATGGGTGGTCGATGGGAATTCCCAATGCAACCACCCATGGTTTTTTACACAAATCCCAATCTTCAAACATTGATAGACAGGAATCTGCATCAAAATTGTATGCCTCCTAGAGGCAGGCTTAACAATGACAAATGTTTTCATTTCTCCCCATTCTCCCAACTTTGCATGTGTGCTGTATTGTACAGCACGCTAACAGAGTGGTAATAGCTTTTAAATATAGTTTTTGTACTGGAAGGGCCACCTTCCAGTTCAAACGTTATGCTTCAGAAAATCCACATACTCTTGCACTCTGGTCCAAGGGTGTGTGCATTGGGTGCATAGCTGTCAAAAGTGCACCAGAAAGGGTATAATCATATTAGATGTGGTGTATTTTTCTCTGTCAGTTCCATTCAAGGTGCCACAATAGATGTTGTGCAGCATTACTGTTAGACTGTTCATCCTTGGCGTGGTCTCCCTTAACTTTTTGCCTCTGTTCCCCAAGTTGTTGATGTGTGCTGGACTCTGATTTTGCTGTTTTTGTTACTCTGGGCACTTTACCACTGCTAAAGTGCTAAAGTGCAAGTTACAAAATGTGTATGTAATTGGCTTATCCATGATTGGCATATTTGATTCACTAGTAAGTCCCTAGTAAAATGCACTAGAGGTGCCAGGGCCTGTAAATCAAATGCTACCAGTGGGCCTGCAGCACTGGTTGTGCCACCCACATAAGTAGCTCTGTAATTATGTCTCAGACCTGCTTTTGCAGTGTCTGTGTGTGCGGTTTTAACTGTAAATTCGACTTGGCAAGTGTACCCACTTGCCAGGCCTAAACCTTCCCTTTTCTTACATGTCAGACACCCCTAAGGTAGGCCCTATGTAGCCCCAAGGGCAGGGTGCAGTGTATGGTTAAGGTAGGACTTATAGTAATTTGTTTGATATCCTGACAGTGAAATGTTGCTATATTTGTTTTTCCCTGTTGCAAGGCCTTTCCCTCTCATAGGTTAACATGGGGGCTACCTTTAAATCTGATTAAAGTGTAGATTCCCTTTGGGAGTGGATGGAAATATGGAGTTTGGGGTCTCTGAGCTCACAATTTAAAAATACATCTTTTAGTAAAGTTGATTTTAAGAATGTGTGTTTGAAAATGTCACTTTTAGAAAGTGAGCATTTTCTTACTTATACCATTTCTGTGACTCTGCCTGTTTGTGGATTCCCTGTCTGGGTCAGTTTGACAGTTGAGCTGGTTGCATCTCACACTAGGCAGTGACACAAAGGGAGCTGGGGTGTAGTCTGCATTTCCTGATGAGCCATCTGTGCTAGGAGGGAGGGGAGGAGTGGTCACTTACACCTGAAAGGGCTGTGCCTGTCATCACACAATGCAGTCTCCAACCCCTGGTGAGTGTCTGGGGTCTGGCCTGGGCAAGGTAGGATTTCATAATCAAGAGAGACTTTCCTTTGAAGTAGACCTACTTCAAAGAAGAAAATGGGTATAAGAAGGGCACCCAAAACCACAGACTTTAGAACACTTCTGGAAACCAAGAGGAACCTCTGCCTAGAGAAGAGCTGAAGAGCTGAGGAAGAAGAGCTGCCCTGCCTGTGACTGTGCTTGGTGGAGCTATCCTGCAGTTGCTGCTTCTGCCAGAGTAAGAGGGCAAAGACTGGACTTTGTGTGCCTTCCATCTTGAGAAGAAATCTTGAAGGGCTTGATTTAGAGCTTGCCTCCGGTTGTTTGAAGTCTCAGGGACAGCAAAGACTTCTCTCTGCCAGCACCTGGAGTCTCTGGAGAGACTCCTACTCCACCCTGTGGTGCCCATCCAGTTCCTGGGACCCTGAAAGGAAAAGCTGGCAGCCTAAGAGGAAGAAATCCATGCACAGAACGCCGTGCGGGGAAAAGATTGACGCAACCCCGATCTGCGGCTGAAAAATCGACACACCGCCGGCTTCGCAGCTGAAAATCGACACTCGCCTACAACGCGACCGAAGAATTGACAAACGGAGCTGGAGACACGAGGCGGAGCAGTGCTGGCGGAGGTTGGGAGATCGAAACCCGCGCTGCGTGGTTTTTGAATCATCGTGCTGCTGGATTTCCCACACAAGTACCGCTGGGCGTGTAGAAACAACTCAAGGCCTGCCCGGACTCGAGTGTGCTGACCGGATCGACGCATCACTCTCCTGCGGAGAGAAGAAACGACGTGCCCGACCCGATGAAGGGACAAACGACGCAAGGTCTCGCTCGTGAGTGAAATCGATGCATCGCAAGCCCTTTTTGATGCACACTCACCCGTGCGGGTTATTTTTGATGCACCCAAGATACATTTTCACACTAATAGTATTAGTGTGTGTTTTAAACTACCTAAAGACTCTTTTTGCTTTTTAATTGATAACTTGACTTCTGTATTGTGGATTTTTGTTGCTTTGGTCTTCTTTTGTTTAGATAAATATTCCCTTTTTTTCTAAACCTGTGTGGAGTCATTTTGTAGTGTTTTCATTACGTTACTGTGTGTGTTGGTACAAATACTTTACACCTAGCACTCTGAAGTTAGACCTACTGCTCTGCCAAGCTACCATTGGGGTAAGCACGGGTTAGCTGAGGGTGATTCTCTTTCACCCTGACTAGAGTGAGGGTCCTTGCTTGAACAGGGTGTAACCTGACTGTCAACCAAAGACCCCATTTCTAACAATTACCTTGCATTAAAGAATAGTAAATCTGGACCTCTATTTGCCGCAATCTCACTCACTACTTGTCACTCGCACACATGCTTAAACATACAGTCTCACTTGCTCACATATATACACAATCTCCCTCGCATAAACAATCTTCCACCTGCAATAACACATTCAACATACATTTAAGACCATTTTCCTTTCCACAGCTGCAACCAAATGTTTTAACTGTGCTCCATTTTCTATTCAGTAATAGTGAATCATATAACAATATTCACTGTTAGAATAAGGAACACCTGGCACAGAATTAGGAATGCTGAGCAGCCCCTGTGTTCTTGGCACTTATTTTGCCAACTCTGAGCCTAGGGATGGCACATGTAGTGGAGCTGCTCCCCTCCCAGTAACCTCAAGTGACGTCCATGTACATATCCTGCTTTGGTGCGGATAATTTGCAATGAGGAGCTATTTAGTATGATCACTGAATTTCGCTGACAAAATATTGACTGACAGCAGTAAAAATAACTGAAGCTCAAAGCTAGGACTGTGAGAAATTTGTATAAGTTCCTTTAGTGTAACTATAAGAAACTTTTGGAAAATTACGTCAAAATATATGAACTGCGAATCAGGCATTTACTTCTATATTTCACCACAAAATGCATTCTCACATCCTTCAAAAAGGGCTACATGTGATCACAAAATGTGTTACCATGCCCATCAAAAATAGGGCATATAACAGAAGTGCCATTGAAAGAAATTGGATTATTTTTTGGGGTAGGGAACTGCCCCACTAAAGGAATAATCACATCTCTTGTCAGGATGAACCCTCAAAGTCACTAAATTCACCTGAGCTCAACCCTCTGATAGCTGTGGTATAGAACAGACAGGCTTCATTTAGGGCAATGCATAACACATTCCTAAAGCAGTGTATTTGTATGAAGGATGTACTAAGATAATCAGAGTGTCCGACCACATGAACACTAAAAGCCAGTAGAAGCAGGTACTGTACCCACAAGCAGAGACAGAGGTGTCAGGACAAAAGCAGAGTCCTTCACCAATCAGATAGGGGATGCACGGGAAATGTCTTGACATCCTGTTTTCTTCCTTTCAAGTGTGCCCCAAATGTTACATGTGGCTCAACGGACGACAAGCAGGATTTGACACTGCTATCAAAAAGAAGCCCCCACCCTTTATATTGTGTTGAGCTCTAAGGGTCCTCTCTGCCCATTCAGGTCAGGCTAATGTGGGGGGCATTTCACACTTACTACACTCCTATCCAAGGCTGAGCACAGGGTGAGAGTTGGCAGAAATTCATTTCTTAATAGCTTTATTGGCATTTTTTACAATAACTCCCACACAGTATAACTGTTATATTACAATAAGGTGTACATAGAAGTCATGTGTACAAAACAGCATCAATAAACAGCACAATATATGGCATCATGGCCAATAAAGGTGAAGCACCTATATGCAGACGGCAGTTATGACCACAGGAATAGTAATAGTGAAATTAGCAGATGGTATTTCAAAATACACAAGGGTTTGTTGGAAGGCAGAGGTGCCAAAGAATGTGATTGCGAACAATAATGTAAAGCCAGCTCAATGAGTAGAAAATAAATCAATGAAAACATAAAGAATTCAAATAAGGACTGCACTCATTTGAGGTGACTGAATAAAGCATCACAAAGGTTGTGAATCTGGAGGGCATCACTGGGGACTACACAGGTTAGTGTCAATTGGTAGGACAAATCCTGGTCTTATAAAGGAAACATGAGGTAGTGTGAAAAGGGAGGAATGATGCAGACTGCAGGGGTGCTGAGCAGTTGGTGCCCCCTCACTGAGCTTGTCCAAAAGTGCATCCCCCGTCTCAGAAATGGGTTATTTGCGGAGACCTCTCACCTCATTTCTGCACAGCATTGTGTTCTCTGCTTGGGCCCATGACAACATAGATAGAACCCACCCAGAGGCAACTGGGGGGGTTTGCTGCTTTCTATTTACAGGTGATCAATGGCCTCACCAGGAGGAGGGCAAGGACCACAAAGCCCGTTGCAGCCTTTTATTTTTTAGCATGGCGGTAGAACCCCAAGATGCATGCCTCCCAAGTATAGTTCACAACTGTCCCCATGCAGGGGGCAAAGTGTGTAATGACATCTCTCCAATAGGCAGTCGGTGAGGGGCATGATATGTGCGTGTCAATGGGGACAAACAGTGGTGCAGTGGAAGTAATGATTTATTTTATTGGGAGTTAAGTAGGTGTGGTAAAAGATAGAGAATTGTTTTCATTTAAAATGGGCATTTTGGGATACTAAGGAAGGGTAGGTTAAAACAATTTGCCACTCACTGACAGTACAACTGCAGCCAAGATCTGTCTCCCAGTGTCTGCGCAATGTGGTGAGAGGAACTGCTGTGTTTATGCATATGCCACCAGCCAACCATTGGGTCTCGTGGCCAACTGCACCTAAGTCATGTAGATATTTGATGACAAGATGCTGTGGGGGTTCCAGTGGTATGTCTCCCCTGAACTGGCTCAACACACCAATAAAGGAAGCGTGTTGTAAGAAATGGCCCGGTAAGAGTTCAGAGCTTGCCAGTAAGAGGAGCATTCTATCACAAAATAAGTCACCCCCACTGTTTAAGATCACGTGTGCAATAGCGTTAATTCCCAAAGAGAAGTGGGCACACGTCAGAGAAGAATACCAAGTAATGGCTATGATGGAGCATATGGTCTTATCAATTAGGTAACAAATTGAGCCCTACGATAACAGTGGTAAGCAACTTGGAGGAGGGACACACTCAGCATTGGAGCACTAGCAAGGGGATGGAAGATGGTAAGTAACCGCTCCAAGTCCCAGGAGAGAAGTGCTGTGGTATCCACAGGACTGCCACCCACAAACCTGCATGAGGCCAATAAAAATGTTTTAGATTGAGAACATTGAGCCCACCACTGTCCAAAGGGATACAAAACGTGAGTAGTCTACTCTGCAAAGCGTGTTTTGGCAGATAAGTTCACCAAACATACGCTCCAAAGAACAAAGGAAGGGTCAGTGTATAAAAAGAGGAAGATTGACAAAATAATATAAAGGTCTGAGCAGGACCACCATTTTTGTCAGAGCCACCCTTACTCCCACTGACAGTGGCAGAGTTTTCCAAAACGACATCTGGGCACATAGTGCAGAGACAGCACAAACCAGATTACCTTTCAGAAGGTCCTCAGGCTTATGGTAAATATGTTTCCCTAAATAGAAAATGTTGTTGGCTGCCATGCAAGCTGGATGCCGTTCACCCTGTACATCAGATTTAGAGTATGAGTGCTGAAAAGGAAGTGACACAATTTGCTCCAGCTAACTTTAAGACCGGACATGGTGGCAAAGTCAGTCAGTAGCCTTGCACTAGTGGGTATTATAGACTGAACATAGTTAGGATAGAGTAGCATATTGTTTGCACAAAGGGAGACGTAGTATGTGCCATCCCCCAAGGGAATCCCCCAGTGTTGGTACTGTGTATACAGATGGTGCGCGAAAGGTTCCAGTGCCAGGGAAAGCAAAAGGGGAGACAATAGACATCCCTGCAAGACCCCTATTGCATTGCAATGGGAACCAAGATATATCTGCCAATTTTAGCTCTTGCTATGGGATTGGTGTACAATAATTTAGTCAGAGGAAGTGGAATCCCAGTTCATACCGATTGAATACTTCAAATAGAAAATGCCACTCAAGAGAATGCAAAACCTTATGTAAGTCCAGAACTAAGCATACCGAGTGGGGATTTTGCTGTGGGGCATGCACAAGTACTCAAAAAAAGTCAGAGATTGAAGGAGGTGTGGCAGGTACATAATCATTTTGGTCTGAGTGGACTAGATGTGGTACCGGGGGGGCAGAATTTTGTATTCCATATTTAACAGTGCAAGAGGTCTATAGGATTCCAGTTCAAGTGCGTTTCTACCCAGCTTAGGTAAGGTAGTAAGGCATCACACAGTGCAGGCAGGAAGGCTACTGCAGTAAGAGCAGTGTCATATAAAGTTTTCAGACAGGGTGCTAGCAATGGTGTATATGCTTTATAAAACTCAGCCAGGGTTTTGCTGGTGGCAAGCGCACAAATCGCCTCCTACACCTCAAATATGGTGATCTAACATTGAGTTCCTCCCTGCAATCTGGTGAAATCTGTGACAGAGTTATGCTGGTAAAGAAGTCACTGATAGCCCCCAAGGGCACGGCAGGCGTATATAGCAATGTGTAGTGGGGCACAAAGGCAGAATGTATGTCCCTCTGTGTGTGGAGTAAGTGTCCTCCTTTGGATGGATAGACAGAATTGGGCATTTGTCCTCTTCCTGATGTATCAGTCATGCCAGTAGTGTACCTGGGCGGCCCACATTAGCATATTTATGTTTAGTGTGCTCAGCATAGTTAAGGCAGCTCAGCCTTTCCAACAGGAATTGATGTGGTTGCTCCCGGGCAGTGTTGGAAGACTGAGCTAGCTCTTGAAGGGCTAACAGATGCCCTTCCAATTGAGAAACGTCGGTAGTGAGATAATGGCACATGTTAAGTGCACTACCCATACTTTGAATGCATCCTATTCAGGGAGTTGAGGATGAACCAGTGTTGATATCAAAGTATTCCATTTTATTATCACAAAGTGAGGTACAAATGTGTGGTCTTCCAGTGTGGAGGTTTGCAGTCGACAGAGGTGCATAGGTGGTGTGACGTATTCCCAGTATAACTGTGGTTGGAGTAGGTTATGGTCAGAGTGTGTGCGGCCAAGGTATTCCATATGTGTAACATATGGAATAATGTCCTAGATGCAAGCAAACCTGTCAATGCAGACATGAAGTCCATGCACATGCGAATATTACACTTTGGTGAAGACGCTGCGATGGAGCCACACATCCAGTAACTCTCAAATGTTTTAAACATGTTGTGAGGATATGTGCAAGGTGGCCACAGTGCGGAGTAGGGGCGGAAAGGAGCGGTCAAGTCCACATCAAGGACAATGTTGAAATCCCCATCCAGTACCCTGGGATATCATTCCATTGGGTCAAGGTAGTGGATAAGGCATGAAGGAAGGGGGCTTGGTCCACATTGGGTGCATAAATCGCTCCAAGGAGCAATCGCCTGCTATCCAAGCAGCTCTTCACAAATACATACCGTCCTTCTGGGTCTATGACTGTATGTTTTGCAACAAAATGGACTTCCGCCCGAACCCATATCAAGACCCCTCGGGCATAGGTAGGATAATTAGTAGAGGACACTTGGCCACTCCATCTCTTCTGCAGTCTGGATACCTTCTGACCTGTGATGTGTGACTCTTGTATGTAGGTTATGTGCATCTGTCTAAGGAGTAGATAAGGGTACACAGCGTACCTATGAGAAGGGATATGGATACCTCTCATGTTCCAAGTAATGACATTATTGACAGCCATGGGCTGGTGTTTGTAAGTGTAGGAACCCTGATTTCACCAGGCACAGATCACTGATTTTGACTAAGCATGTGATATAGGAACAAGTGCATGCCATAAAAATAAAGAAACAAAAATGCAACAGCATAACAATGAACAGGTAATACCATTGAAAACAGGTGTACACCATTGACCTTCCCATACCAATGAAGTAAAAGGCACTGGTAAGAGGAAGCCAGTCTAGGGATTGAGCAGCACAGCAAGATTTTGAACAGAGGCCACCTCCCATTTTGGATAAAAAGGAAAAAATAAGTCTGAGTGACCACCTGTACCCCTCACAGCCTGGAAGCAATTGAACCCAGAACTGCCAAGGGCAGCATGAAAAGCCCACAAGGAGAAGTCAAAGAACAAATATAAAGCCCCGCATTAAATCAGGAGACATTCAAGCCGGTGGAGAAAAGCAAGTAAAGGGAATGGTTATGCACAATCCCACCACTTGTCAAAGGATATCATCTGACATTTGAGGAGTCACCATGGGCATCCCATTAGTGGTTGGGGGAACACTTTTTGATGTAAGAGAGTCATTGTCGTCCGAATATCGGGATCTGTCTTCAAGTGCACTATAACCTGGTACGGGATCACAAAAGTCCACCGTCAACTGCAACGCCTTATGACGTTCTTGGATAACTTCCTCCAGATTCAGAGAACTGTGTGCACAAGGGGTTGTCTGCGTGGAGTCAGGGACGGGCCAGAGCAGGCTATCCTACAATATTCCATCCAGGACCAGCGTCTGTAGGTTCGGTGAAGAATGAAGTTTTGCCATTAGTCTGGATGCAGAGACGAACCGGGAAAAGAAGTGTATATTGGATGTTCCCTCGTTTACCGCAATTCAACCAGCTTTTAACCTCAAGGAAAGTGTGATGTTTCTGCTGAACCGCTAGCGTGTAGTCCGGAAACACCATTACCCAAACATTGTCAATCATCAAATTGCCCTGCTTACATGCCTAATTCACGACAACAACTATGTCTCAAAAGTGCATGAGGCCCACCACCAATGGGTGGGGTGGAGTACTAAGAGGGAGTTATCACAGGGGCACCCCAGGGGCATATTCCACAGAGAAGAATGGCAACAATAGTTCCACAGTAACAAAACTGTCTATCCAGGTGTCTATGTATGCCTCCGAATCACTGACTTCAACGTCTTCAGGAAGGCCCACCACTCTAATATTATTTCGCCTAGACCTCCCTTCAGCATCTTCGGCATGGTCTTCCAGGATGCAGACTTTCTCCTGTAAAGTAGTGAGATGGGGTTACAAGTCTGAGGTTTGTGGTTGGAGAGTTGCTGTATAATGACCATCGGAAGCTATCGGATAGGGTACGGTCTGCCGAACAAGCAATAGCAGAGTGAAGTCCAAGGTGATGGCATAAAACTCCGACTCCATATATACACATGATCTTTCCATAGCAGCAAATACCACATCCAATTTGCCAGTAAGTGTCTCCAGGTCTGATGAGCGCTCTGTACTTTCAGCGGTTAATTGAGAGCACTGTTGGTGATGTTGACGGGCGTGATCGTGGGGCAGCGGCACCAGTCCTAGGGTGCACCATCATAAAGGACCTCTGGAGGAGGTGCTGAACAAAGGTATAGGTGTGTAGCAAGTGTGGACCCGCTTGTGAGTGTTAAAGTGGATCATAACACCTCACACCACGAGTAGCCTAGTATGGGAAACAGGAAGCAAGGTATGAGGGAGGGCTCAAAGAAAATGAACTGCTGCATAAGTGGTTCACCTATACACTAGCGCACAGAAGGCAGGTTCAATCCAGAAGAGTGCCAGGTGCAATAAGTCTCGTAATGGGAAAGAGCAGTGCAGGCATCAAAAGAGAATTAAAGAGTAGCGTGGGGGCACTGCTTTACAACTCATGGCAGCAGACAGTGCTTATTAAACTCTTGAGGAGTCCGGACCCTCAAAGGCAATATTACTGTGCATGATTTAGGAGGGCTTATGACAGTATTATGTCCCCCAGAGGAACCTCAAAGATGTGTGCATTGGTGCAGCAGCACATAGGAGACAGGCACAGGCAGCGTGCAACCTTACCACCTCTGAAGTGTGGCCCCACTCCAACAGCACGTCTGTATTAGTCTGCAGCGTAAGGTCTCTTGGGTGGAGGCATCAGGGTTCATGGATTGACAATGAGAGTGCTGATGTGGGTAACAAACAGGAGATGATCGGGTAGGGGGTGAGCTAGAAAGATTGTCTCAGGAGGGATTGCACAGTCTGTCCCCAAGCCATGCAAGTATGCAGTGGCCAATGGAGGCCGCTTATGGTGGCACATCTCCCAGGGCCCAGCGGTGCACAAGACTATTGCGGGCGACTTCACCGGCCTGCCGCATCCTGACTATAAGTCGGTCCTCTAGAGCATGTTAGCCACACCTGGTAGCACTGTCAGATGCAGCACGAGAGTCTTGCAAGCCAACACCCCATAGTGCAGCAGCCGAAGCAGGCCATCAACAGTATGTGTCTCTCAGGGCCCAGAAGGGTGCAGAGTTCAGGCAGGCAGCTCCACAGATTAACCTCTGCTTGCTGAGGGGAGACACACTATGGCCAAGTGCTGCCTCTCAGAGTTAGTGGCCGGCCTAATGTGTGTACAGTGCAGCCCAGCACAGAGAGCCAAGGCAGGTGTGCCTCCCCACGCCCAGTGGCTTACAAGGTCGGTGGGGATAGCTCTCTGGTTTTGCCTCAATGGTGGTCAGAAACTATGGGTCTGAGTGGCCACCCGCCAGGAAGTAGCGATCAGGGCCTCTCGGTCCAGTAGTGTGTAACAAAGTGGCTGGAGTGGAATGCTGATGTCAGGTAACCCACAAAGGCTCAGCTGTGCACAGAGGCCAATTGGGCAGCACCACCGACCTACTGCCTCTGGTCAGGTGTAAGCTCACTTGGGCCCAGGGGTGCCGTGTGGAGACAGTGGCAGGCCTGGTAGAAGGACCGCACAGCCTTTCACCCAAAGTAGTTGCCGACAAGAGTATCCTGAAGTTCAGCAGCTCCAAATATCAGCCAAGGCAGCTTCCTAGCAGTGCGCCCAATGTGGGTGGAAAGTTAGGAGACCAGATGGCCGCCCACTGATGTGCAGGAATCAGGATGACGGGAATAAGGTGTGGAGATCGCTCAGCTTGTGCCCACCATCTTGGCCTCCTCAGTCCTGCCCTGTTGGCAGAGGTTCATTCTAATAATCCTTCTCACAGTTCAGTCAGGTAAAGGATAACTTTCCATCTGTTACCTATCTTCCTATTTTATTAATATATGCCTTCACCAATGAAGGTTTAAGTAACATTAGCACCAATAGGTGCAATGCGTCAACAGAAGGTAGCTGGTCAAAGCTATAGTTCCAGGGCAAAGCTATAAGTTCAGAGCAACCGTGATGGAGCTCAGGCTGGGTACAGGACCACGTTTGTCCCACTGGAGGTTTAACTTCTGACTTTGATGCAAGTTCTGCATGTTGTTAACTTATAGAACTGTGCATTACGTCCAGTGAAGCTTTCAGCCGTACAATGAGGCTTTGCAGGGCTTTATGTTACATGCCCTTTGGGTAAGAGCTATTTAGGGCTTTGCAAGACTCGGCATTGGATCCGGTGAAGCTTTGGAACAAGATCTCCGTGGTGAGACTCTGCTGGGCTGTGCTTTGTTCAGCATCAGATCCAGTAAACCCCTGATGAAATGCTGCACGACACTGCTGCACATTCCATAACTTCATGTCAGATCCTGTGAAACTTTCAGTTGAGCAGGTAGGAGTACTATCTAACACCAGTCCAAATCCAGGACCCTAAGGACAGCACTTCGGGGGTCAAGCCTCACTCCCAGAGATGCCAGCAGAAGTGACCAGGACAGACCTGGGTGGATCTGGTCAGCTAGAAACCAGGAAAGGCCTCGGTAAGCTTTCTGTGTTCCTGTGGCTCAAACAGGGACGTCAGATAACTGACCAGTGAAGTCACTTCTGGGGTCCTGCGTTCAAGACAAGAAGGTCCAGTTTTCCTTTTACAAACAGCAAGGCAGTCCTTCTTCTGAATCTTCTCAGGTCCAGGGCGTTCTGATTAGAGTTCTGGGGTTGTTTTTTTTATATGCAGTGCCAGTCTGTGTGTGGGGGGCCACCCCTTTGTCTAACCCTAAAACTGGTTCTGGTCAGTGCTTTCTTTTTCCCTAGGTTTGGCTCCAGTCTGTTTTGTGAAACAAAGAGTAGGCAGCCCCAGGTATGAGCTGCATTTGCCAGTGACTGGGTAGGCATCTTTTTTTAAGTCAGGAAGGACCGTCTACATCCCCCAGGCTATCTTTTGAATACAATCAGGGCAGGGTCACGGCTCCTCCCAAGCATCCTGTTATGAAGACCCTCACCTCCCCACGCCCATATGTACTGTCAACTGTCTGGGAGGAATACAAATCACACAACAGGAGAACCATTAACAGTCATGTGACAATGGCACGGTCAGAAAGGAACATTTAATTTAGGCAGCAAATCGCCAACTTTCTAAAAGTGGCACTTTCAAAATTGTAATTTAAAATTTGACTTTACCAATACAGAGAATTTTAATTTACAATTCAGATCAGTGGGAAAAGTATTTCTCTAGCTGTTAGTCTACCATGCCACAGTGAAAAATAACTTTTGTTTTTTTTCACTGTGAAGACATACAAAACTTAAGTACACATTTCCTGCTTTTTAAATACCAAAGCTCTATGCCCTGTGAGTCCTTTAGGGCCTACCTTAAGGGTGATGAATGAGCATTAAAAAGAAGGCTTAGACCTGACAAATGGAAATTTAAAACTGCACTACAAACATCAATGCAGGTCTGAGACATGTTTACCATACGCCTTTTAGTGGGTTGCACAATAAGCGCTGCAGCCCACTAGTAGGCTTTAAGTTACAGGCCTTGGTTACACGTAGTACCTTTTAATAAGGACTAAGGTGTGTACCAATGTTACCATGTTTGGAAGGCAAGAGGAAGAGCACTTCACGCTGTTTAGCAGGGGTAGAGTGCACAGAGTGCTAATGTCACTAAAAATGGAATCAGCTACAGACGGCAAAAAATCTGGGATGATCCCTCTAGACATGGGTTCAGTAGGGCAGACTCAAGCAGTGCTTAGTTTGAGCTGGTGGCTGCAGGCTCGGGCCCACTTACGCTCACTTTTTGGGGCCATGACTTATTTTTCATCATGAGATTTCATCCCAGAACAAGAGAGAGAAAAAGGCAGCAAAGGGGAATGAAATAGGGAGAGAAAGATGGGAACAATTGAAAAAAGGAGAAAGCAGGGATGAAAAAGAACCTGAAAGAGTAATGTAAAGGAGAAGAGTGTATGGGCGCATGAAAGAGGCATATGGTGAAATCAAGAACTAGAGAGCTTTGGTATTCGTTATTCCCGACATTTAGCAGCACCAGCAGCAGGGCTTCTGAGAAACACTTCGGCCCTCGGCACGTATTCTTCTACAAAGTATGCACTGGATTCAAGGTCTGAATCGCTGGCTGCCATTGGATTCAGACTAGAGCTATCCAAACGTTATTAGATGGGCATAGCCTTGCACTGTTCCCAATTACTGGGATATGTGTAGCTCGCAGATTTTCCTGCTTTCATACATCAACAAACTTGTGTAGGTGTTAGTCGGTGCCTGTATCTTGGTAGCATTTTGAATGTGAGTCCATTTGTTTCTTAGTTTGTTTTCCTAGCTTGTGATATTAAAGTGATTATTAGTTCGCTTTTAATTGTAAATCATTGCGCTACTTTACCCCAGTGCTTTGAGAAAAGCAGCCTTTGAGTGCTTACGCCCTGCAAAGATTGTAATAACTTTGCTGTGAGCTGTGAAATCATAAGGGAAATGGCCTCATTTGGGAAACGTGCGGTTTGCGCCTGTCTTTTTAATGAAAAATTCTTGATTTCACTTCGATTTTGAAGGTGCATTGCTTGACGCCTCGCTTCCAACCAGCGTTCTTTCAGGCCTCTCTGTCCCTCATGGTTCCCATCGATTCCTAAAGGGTCGCATTTATTCCCCTTCTGAACATGTTTTTTTTAGTGTTTAGAATAATAACTATTCTGCGGCATGAAGTGATTATTCTTTTCTCGCTGAAGGATTGGATTAATTAAGAGCTAATCTTAACTCACGGCTAATTCCCCACAGGAGCAGCTGTACGCTTGAGGTGAAATTGAGGTCCCAGCAAGCTAGTGACAATACGGACGAAAGACAAGCCGCCATTGGCTGTTGTTTTTTAAGAAGAAAAGGTACTGTGTGGACACAGTGCCTCTGAGGAGAGCTTTCAGATAACATCCACGCTGCGAACGCAAACAGCGTTTTATCTGAAAAGCACATTCAGCAGTCTGGCCAGGTTTAAATACGACACTATACATACACCGCCAGTACATCCCGGAAAAGCACAGGCAGCAGGAGGCCTCTTTTGTTGCCGTTTACCGCCCCATTTCCTGGCTCAGTATATTTATGTGTGGTTCACATTCTACTTCATGGCCTTTCCTAAATCACTTTATTCGAGCTCCGGATTTCTCATGTGTTGAAAGGATGTTATTTGCAGCTATAAGGCAGAAAAATAAAATGATAATAAAAGTACTCTATTATCATTTTATTTTTCCGCTTATGGAAGATGGGGCAGGGCTAGAAACCTCCATGTCACCATGGAGGAGTAGTGGTAGTGCGCGCTAAATCCGCATGTCAGTTTGCCGACTGTCTGAGGCTGGCCAAACTGACATGTGCGCTTAGAACTCTCCACCTGAGCTGTATTTTACAGCTGGGTGGAGACTAAGTGCAGGGTCCCACTCCCTCCCTGAGCAGCATTGCAGCCTGCTCAAGCCAATCCCAGCGTGTCTCTCATGCTGTGTAACATAAAAGAAGGAGGGAGCAGAGAAGCACCAAGGCGGTGGAAGCAACGAGGTGGCCATGGGCAGCTCAGGTAAGTGTTTTTAAAAAAATGTATTATTTCTCTGTCACCTGCCACCCACCTTTATGTGTGTTTCCCCTCTGGCCGTCCCTGGCAACAGCCTCCACTGGTTAGTTGTCAGAGTCTGCTAAAAGGATGAGCGACCACAACACGTGTTTCTGTGCCCTATGATCTCAGCAGCAAAGCTGAGTAAAGCTTTGGTTCTTTCTTCTTTAGCAGTCATTAATAAGGTTCATGATAAGAATACTTCAAGTATGTATGTTAGTAGTCGACAGTTAGTATTATTAGGGAATTTGTGTACCGTTGATCAAGAGAATATCGATTTCATAAACACTGGAACACCAGTAATGGAACAAGCTTTAGTAAAGTTAGTAGGTCTAACTTCTGAGGCCTACTGGAAATGCCAATGTTTTTGTTGATGCTGTGTACAGCATTGGCAAAAATGCCAATACTGGACAGCATCACCAAAAGGAAACAAGCATTTGCAATGCAATCAATCTCGCGTTTGCGAGAGTTAGAGCTATTGGTGCTGTGAATGACAATGGCCCTCATTACAACTTTGGCGGGCGGCGGAGGCCGCCCGCCAAAGTTGCGCGTCGTGAATACCGCACCGCGGTCGGAAGACCGAGGCGGGTATTCAGAGTTTTCCCCTGGGCTGGCGGGCGGCCGCCGAAAGGCCGCCCGCCAGCCCAGGGGAAAACGACCTTCCCACCATGAAGCCGGCTCGTAATCGAGCCGGCGGAGTGGGAAGGTGCAACGGGTGCTACTGCACCCGTCGCGTATTTCACTGTCTGCTATGCAGACAGTGAAATACATTTTGGGGCCCTCTTACGGGGGCCCCTGCAGTGCCCATGCTGATGGCATGGGCACTGCAGGGGCCCCCAGGGGCCCCGCGACTCCCCCTCCCGCCATCCGGTTCCCGGCGGGAGAACCACCAGGAACTGGATGGCGGGAGGGGGAGTTGGAATCCACAAGCCGGCGCAGCAAGCTGCGCCGGCTTGGAGGATTCCTTGGGGGCAGCGGGAAACCGGCGGGAGACCGCCGGTTTCCCTTCTCTGACCGCGGCTAAGCCGCCGCGGTCAGAATGCCCCGCGGGGCACCGCCGGCCTGTCGGCGGTGCTCCCGCGTGCCGCGGCCCTGGCGGTTCTATACCGCCAGGGTCGTAATGAGGGCCAATGTCTCTTACCCATGTGTTTTGATTTTGGAGTGAAGTGGATGTATGTGGTTTGGAGTGGAACTCTGTGGGTTGAATTCGAATTATTGTGGAATTGTGTGGGGAGGAATTGTGTGGTGTCTAGTGTTTTTGTGTAGTGGAATTATGTGGCACAGTGAATATATAAGGGGAGAGCTGAAAGAATAGATAGGAAGGAAGATAGAGAAGGACAGGTAGTTTGTACATGAATTATTGAATGAACTTCAGACAGAGGAGCAGAAAGAGTGTGTGAGAAAGAGAGAAAGAAGGGGAGAGCAGGCTACATATGCATAAACAGGGTGTGCCTGTGTACGCAGAAGACACCCTAAGAAGAGGAATGGGAATCTTGAAAAGGCACTGGGAAGAAACTGTGCTTGAAGACCCGAAGTGAACCAATATGAGAGAGGCAGGAAAAGTACGTGAGAGAGCAAGAGAGAGGTGTGAGAGAGAGTATGAGAGAGTGAGAGAGTGAGAGAGAGAGGAATGAGTGGGAGGGACACCCAGCGGGGGGAAAGAGGGAGAGAGGTTGACTAGTGCATAACGCAAGGAGGTACAGGAAGGTAGCACATGTAAGCAGGCAGTATAGAGAGGAGATAGGAAGTGTGAAGGAGGGATGAGAGGGGCAGTGGAAGTGCAAGATGAGAAGGGGTAGTAGAAGTGTGAGGGAGCGATGAAGGTCAATGGGTATATGGGGAAAGATGACAGGGTTGGTAGAAGTGCAATATAGAGATTGGTTGTAGTGGAATTGTTTGTTGTGGAGTTGTGTGGTGTCAAATTGTGTGGTGTGCAGGTGTGCAGTGTAAATATGTGGCACGGTGTGCTGTGGAATTATGTGGATAGTAATTAAGTGGTATTACCTGTTGTGAAATTATGTAGAGTGAGATTGTGTGGTTTGGAGTTAATTATGTGGAATGGTACTGTGTGTTGTGGAGTGGCATGTATTGGAGTTAAATTATGTGGTTTGCTGTTAAATTGTGCAGCATTATGTTGAAATCTGTGGTATGTATTGGAGGCATGTGGTATGTTGTGGAATTGTGTTTTGCAAATGAAATATGTAGTTTGGTGTGGAATTAGGTGGTGTGTTTTGGAAATGTGTGGAGTTGAATTGTGTGGTGTGGAACTGTGTTGTGTTGAGTGAAATTATGCTTATTGGAATTATGTGTTGTGATGTGTAGTGCATTTATGTGGATTGCTGGTATGTGGCATAGAGTGGATTTATGTGGGGTGTTTTTATGTTACATTGAGTAATTATATGGAGTGTAATAATGTGGCATTGAGTGGTATTATGTGAAGTATAATTATGTTATGTGGTGCAGAATTGTGTGTCATTGAATTGTGTGGTGTTGTGTGGAATTATGTGGGATGGTTTGTAATGGTATTACGTGGCATGGTTTAAAAGGCTAATGTAAAAGCCTTTTTTGACGCTGGGCCCAGTGCACAACAGATTTGAAAACCAACAGCATCAGTCCACAAACCTGGAGACTGGTGGTCATTTAAAAAGAGATCCTTTCCTACAATTAGAATAGCAAAATATACACATTACAAAATATTTAGTTTATCAATATATCAATTTTCTAAAATCAAGATGCTGTTCAACAGTCTTTTGTGATCATCAACTCTTTCATGAAATTCAAAGGGATAAAAAAAATCTTCAAGGGGAAGGGATGTCTTTTATGTCTAGTGTCCCAGCAGTAGAAGCATTGGTTTCTGATGTTGAGTAGCGTGTGAAAATATTTTCAACATGCTCCAAACGAGTACAAAACTTGAATACTAACCAGCCAGCATGCGCTCCACCTGTGATGGCTGTGTGCCTTTAACTTTTTCAAGGCTTAATGTCAAATGTAAATTATGATCCTGTTGGTTGGCGAGACTTGCTTGATGCAGTCTGTATTCAAAAGGTATGATGCGACCAAAGACATATGGCATTAAGCTTGAGTATTAAGAGTTTCATATTGGGATGTAATTTTTCATTCTACTGGACCTGTGCAAACAAGAAACTTTGGAATCAGAGAAATATAGTCTGACATTCCTATATCAGTTACTCAGATGTTACCATGTGGAAGGTGAATACAAGTAAGATGCCCTGCATGCAATTAATGAGAATCATATATACATTTTGGCATCATCTGTATACAAATAAACTCCCACCCCAGGGCAATGAGGAAACCCAAAAATGGACAAGACTCAAAGTTAAATAGCATAATAATTCTTGTATGCACCTTACAGGACTCTCAAGTTTTGTAGGTCCATGCATGCATAGTACATCCAGTCTAGGATTTCTCTTTACACTCTGGAACTTGTAATAATAGAATACTAGAGTATGTGAGCTCCAGACCACCAGACCACCAGGTCACCAGACCTGAAAAACTGTGGAGCTGCTCATCAAATGAAAGATGGCTAGCATATGCTCTTTGGCTGCAACTTCCAAGTCTAGAGCTCTGGTCATGTAGGGGCTGTTTGAGCCTAATTGCTGTACTTGCTGGTAAGCTTAGAATACTTTCAACTATATGCTCAAAACTTGCATAATATTCAGGTGACACACTCCATGGGAAATTAGGCTACTGTACTGATCATATAACTGAGAGTGTGATGTATTATAACTACTACACTCCTTCATCACACAGACTGTAAAGCAATGAGATAATAAGAGGAAGTATTGGTAATTGTTAGAAATGGGGTCTTTGGTTGGCAGTCAGGTTACCCCATGACCAAGCAAGGACCCCGACTCTAGTCAGAGTAAAGGAGAATCACCTTTAGCTAACCTCCGCTCACCCCTTTGGTAGCTTGGCATGAGCAGGCAGGCTTAACTTCAGAGTCTAGGTGTAAAGTAATTGTACCAACCCACACATTAACTCAGTAAAACACTACAAAATGACACAACACAGGTTTAGGAGAATACTTATCTAAACAAAACAAGACCAAAATGACAAAAATTCAACATACACAAGTCAAGTTATGAATTTTTAATGAGTAAGAGTCTTAAATTCTTAGAAAACAGTGAGAACACTGTTAGCGTGAAAAAGTACCTGGGTTTCGTCAAAATAACACCGCATGGGCGAGTGTGCATCGGAAAAGGCCAGCGATGCGCATCGTTCCTCCTCCGGTCGGGTCGGCGTGTGCCATTTTTCCTCTCCACAGGAGAGCGATGCGTCGATGCAGACAAGCACCTCGGGTCCAGACAGGCTTTGTGTTGTTTTTCCATGCCCAGCAATGTTGCATAGAAAATCCAGTCACACAGTATCATAAAACCGCACTGCGTGAGGTTGCGACATTATCAACCTCTGTTAGCGGGTGTTGCGCATCATTTCTCCATCCGCGTGTGTCCATCTTCCAGCCACGATGCAGGTGGAGCGACGATTTCAGCTGCGAAGCCAGCGGCGTGTCGTTTCTCAGTCGCGTCTCTGAAGGTGCGTCGAAAATTTCTCAGCACAGCGGTCTGTGTGTGGATTTTCAATCTTTGTCTGCCAGCTTTGCCTTTCAAGGGCCCAGGAACAGGATAGGGCACCACACAGGGCAGGAGTCTTAGCAGAGAGTCCATGTGCTGGCATCAGGAAGTCTTTGATGGCCCTGAGACTTCAACAACAGGAAGCAAGCTCAGGTCAAGCCCTTGGAGATTTCTTCACAAGCAGGAATGCATAACAAAGTCCAGTCTTTGTCCCCTTTCACAGGCAGAAGCAGCAACTTCAGGATACCTCCACAAAGCACAGTCACAGGCAGGGCAGCACTTCTCCTCAGCTCTTCAGCTCTTCTCCTTGGCAGAGGTTTCTCTTGATTTCCAGAAGTGATCTAATCTGCAGGGGTTTGGTTGCACTTCTTATACCCCTTTCTGCCTTTGAAGTAGGCCTACTTCAAAGGAAAGTCTCTCTTGTTTGTGAGATCCTGTCTTGCAGAAGCCAGGCCCCAGACACACGTCAGGGGGCTGGAGTCTGCATTGTGTGAGGGCAGGTACAGCCCTTTCAGGTGTGAGTGACCACTCCTCCCCTTCCTCCTACCCCAGCTCCCTTTGTGTCACTGTCTAGAGAGAGGTGCAAACAGCCCAACTGTCAAACTAACCCAGACAGGGAATCCACAAACAGGCAGAGTCACAGAATGGTTTAAGCAAGAAAATGCCTACTTTCTAAGAGTGGCATTTTCAAACACACAATCTCAAAACCAACTTTGCTGAGAGATGCATTTTTAAATTGTTAGTTCAGAGACCCTAAACTACACATGTCCATCTGCTCGCAAAGGGAATCTACACTTTAATCATGTTTAAAGGTAACCCCCAGGTTAAACTATGAGAGAGATAGACCGTGCAACAGTGAAAACCGAATTTGGCAGTATTTCACTGTCAGGACATATAAATATGTCCTACCTTAAATATACACTGCACCATGCCAATGGGGCTACCTAGGACCTACCTTAGGGGTGTCTTACATGTAAGAAAAGGGAAGGTTGAGGCCTGGCAAGTGGGTACACGTGCCAAGGCGAATTGGCCGGTTAAAACTGCACACACAGACACTGCAGTGTCAGGTCTGAGCCATGTTTACAGGGCTACTAATGTGAATGGCACAACCAGTGCTGCAGGCCCACTAGTAGCATTTGATTTACAGGCTCTGGGCACCTCTAGTGCACTGTACTAGGGACTTACCAGTATATCAAATATGCCAATCATGGAAAGCCAATTACACATACATTTTACATAGGAGCACTTGCACCTTAGCACTGGATAGCAGTGGTAAAGTGCCCAGAGTAACACAAACAGCAAAAACAGAGTCCAGCACACATCAACAAACTGGGAAACAGAGGCAAAAGGTTTTGGGAGACCACTCCAAAGATGCCAAGTCTAACAGTAAACTAAAATATTTTACACACGAGTGTAATGCACCTCTGTTAGCGCGTGCCAAGCCACAAACATCCATGAACTCAAAGTCACACTATGAATTACAATTCATCAAAAACATGAACTGAGCCCATCTGTGATCAGACATGCACAAGGAGATCCCTTAAGCCGGGGTAGGGTTTGAGGGGGAGTGATGGAGGAGGTCAGTAGCAAAATCCTAAGACAAAACACAAGCACAGGTGTAGTAATTAGGGTAAAAGAGAAGAAAAGCCCACAGGCTGAGTGAAATGTGGGGATTTGCAGAAGTCAGACATACGCGTAGAATGACATTTTCAGTCAAGCATAAACAAGCACATCAGATGCACCCCTAACAGCTACTAAGATCTGCCCAAAGCTTCACCTCTGACTGGCACCAAATACATTTGTAGAGGTGACTGGTATTTCCACTTTCAGATCCTCAGACTCTACAACAACCTCTCACCCTATGAGATCCTTCCCAGTGCTTCCACCTTTGGGGATCAATCCTGAATTCATATGGCCCTGAGATTCCCACATAACCTGCAATCTCCCTGTTTCCAGAGCTGTCTCAGTATCCTATGGTAAACTGTACAGATGTTAACAAACAGAAGCTACAAGCCCTAGCATTCACACCCCTGCCAAGCTTCCCTGGTCCATGCGTGATGTGGAGCCCCAGTCCAAGTATTATCTTTGAATTCTGACACTTAAGTCTTATTTATCCCCTTATAAAACAAGACTACAAGTACGAGAATTCAAAGAAAAAAACCTGGACTCGAGTAACACATCACATATGGACCTGGGAAGCTTAGCAGCATACATTCAATTAATTGGATGTGCTACTAACACATGTACCTAGGGAGCTTGCAGGGACATAACACAGGAGCATTCAACCCCTGTAGTGCAGGAGTACCCCACACCTCGCAGGCCTTATTTCAGCTGAAAGTCTCAATGGCCCCTCACCACATTCTGCTGGGGGCCGCATAATATCTGATTACAACACTTGAACCTTGAAATCTCAAACGATGCAGACCTTTCATCTAGGCAAATTTCAGACTGGTAAACTTCTTCCACTCCAGCTGTTTAACCTCATTTCTGATTGTAGGACTTGTTGTATGGGCTGTCAAGAGCTAGTGGACACTGCTCCTGGCTAAGCAAAAATACTGACTGAAGGCGACCCTCTTTGAACATGGTGCCAATTAGCCACCATATATTTGACTTACTTGCCTGTATTCATTGCTGCAAGCGACCTTACAAGCTTTGAGACTGCCTCCAAAAGTTATATAGAAATAATCTATTGCTTTGCATAAAGCTAGCTCATTTATAAAGCTCATCATTAAATTATAATGGCCATACATCAAGTTATACGTATTTAAACAAACACTGTTTAAAAAAAAACAATCACACTTTTGAAAATGTAACTTCTGATGGTCTATATATAAATTAATTCTAAAAGTATTACTGCAATAGAAATATTCCTTGAATAGTCACACGATTCTAGATTTTGAGTCAGTCCAGTCTTTTTTCTGGTCTGTTCATAGCTACATATTCCTTTTCCATTTCTAAGTTCCACAGCCTTCTGCATAATTTTAGTTGCAAATGTTGTCTTGTTCTAGAAGAACTGGAGTCAGCTGTAGTAGAAATCTAAAACGCATATCAAGTTGCCCTAAGCTACTATGCTAAAAACCTTAACACCAGCCTCGAGTTTAAAGGAAAACATTAAACTTGTCTTAAAGAAGTGCTAGCTTCCATTTCCTGTGTGTAATTAAAGTAACAGCTTTTCATTTCTCCTGTTTTCGGAAAGGCGAAATATCCTCCAACTTGCTTTTTGAGGCTGTTAATATCTGATGGCTTCAAGGGGAGGTGACTACCCCTTCCCTCAATCTCAAATCTAATTGGTCAGGTAGTTACTTCAAATCCCTCAATGCCCTGCGGTTTGCTCACTGTCCCACAGTACTGAGATTTCCCTCCAGTCCAGCTGGCAGTAGTTTTCTGAAATAACAATATCTCCGGGGGAAGGCGCTGAAGATTGATGGAGGCCTTTGGTCCACTTTTATTATGAACCAGATTAATTATGCATTGCAAAACATAGGCCCTCATTATGACATTGGCGGTAAATCCCGCTTACCGCCATGCTGACTACCGCCAACATACCGCTGCCATGGCGGATATCTGTTCACCATATTATGACACACACACACCAATCCTTCACTATTCAGCCACAGACACAAGTCCGCCACACCAAAGTTCAGTGATAAACTGGCGGTATCCAAACCCACACCGTTACGCCAACAGAACTACGGCCATCACATTATGACCAACGAATCACCATGGCGGACATTCAACTGTGGTAAACCATTGGCGTTACACGCCCCAGCGCTCAAAATATACACACACATACAAAACAACACCACATTGGACAATTCAAACTACACACACCTGACATACATACATACACCACACCCACACCACTATAAAACACACACCCACATTACCCACATACCCTTACGACTACAAAATATTGCCAACAGACTGACATCACGACTACAGACAAGACCAGACCTACACACCACCACCACCTATACACCACCCACGCACCTTACATCACACACCCCAACACATCACCCTACACACCCTCACCCACACTACTCACACAACACCCATGGCACCACAAAGACACCACCGATTCTCAGAGGAGGAGCTAAGGGTCAATTGGAGGAAATCATCTGGGTAAAGCCACAGCTATTTGGAGCACAGGTGCAGCAGATATCCATTGCTAAGAAGATGGAGCTGTGGCGGAGGATCGTGGACAGGGTCAATGCTGTGGGACAGCACCCCTGAACCGGGGGTGACATCAGGAAGAGGTGGAATGACCTATGGGGAAGGTATGTTCCATTGCAGCAAGACACCAACTCGCTGTACAGAGGACTGGCAGTGGACTTCCACCTCCTCCCCCACAACTAACAACATGGGAAGAGCAAGTCTTGGCAATCATGCATCCTGAGGTCCTGGCAGGAGTAGCAGGAGGGCTGGACTCTAGTAAGTCAACTCTTTACTACTATCATCCGCCTACCTGCATGCCATCACATACCCCGCCCTCACCCTCACTCCCATCACTCTACCACCTCCCACACCCCCCACCATCACATCTCACTCATCCTAGTGCCAAGCCCTGCATGCCATACCAACGCATGGACACCACTCACAGACCTGCATGTACATCTATCACCAAAGCATGCACACTAGAGAGAATCAGCTAGCCCACCACATACAAACTTACACAAGTAAACGCTGCCAGGGCGATGATAACCAAAGAGGGCAACCCACCGATGAACAATATGTCACACACAGAAACAATAACACTGCATTCATATCCCCACAGGTACCACAGCCAGTGTCAATGGAGAAGAGGTGGCAGCAACATCCAGTCCTCCCACAGAAGAGACCCACAGTGATGACAGCGACTCTGGACACCTGGATCTGGATGACCAACCTGGTCCATCAAGGACCTCTGGACAGTCAGAGACCCAGCCACAGTCACACACCACCACAGAGCCTCCCCCATCAGGAAACACCACCAAAGCACCCACCCAGTGTACCCACACCTCTGTCCCCAGGACACGTCAATCAGCAGTGTGTCCACCACTACAGGGACCCCAGGGCAGTGGCAGTGGGCACATGGTACAGGGGACAGAGGCACAGGACAACAGGAAAACTGGGAGGAGTGCTGACCGCCAGGGGGAGGACAGGCCCAGGGAACCGACTCTCCAGGAGGCACTCACCAAGATCCTGGGAGCATACCAACATTCCAGGGATACGCTGGGCCAGATCCTGGACAACGTGCAGGAGAACAGGCGGCTGCAGGAGGGACAGTACCAGGGGATCAGGGAGGACTTGCAGGCCATTAACACCAACCTGATCTCCATTGCAGGGTTGCTGGCAGACATGGCCAACTTTATGAGAGAGGCAGCCTCACAACAGCAGGCCCCTGCCACCAGCTAGACATCTGAACTGCCTTCTACCTCCGCTGTCACTAGTGGACAGGAAGCCGGCCACAGGACCAACAGGCCACCAGCAACCCTCCCCCTGCAGAAGGAAAACCACCCTGCAAAAGTTCCCTGTGATTCAGGCTGTGATTCAGGCTGAAGCCAGAGACTATTGCCTAGACCCTCTCCAGGAAATGAGACTCTCCTGATTGTGTCCCACACTGTCACCCTGTCCACCTTGAACTGCCATTACTCCCCTTCCTATGTCCGCTTGGACAATGCACCTGTGCTACAAATAGACTGGAACTATACCCTGGACTTTCCTCCATCATCACCCCAGCCCAATGCACTTGCCCCCTACTCCTTAGCACTTAAATAAACACCCTTTGAAAAATTACAAGTATGGAGTCTGTCAAATGATTGCAGTATGTATTCGTTTAACCAGATTCAAACATTGCATTTCAAATGTACAGTAATGTTCACATTGGAAAGACCTGTAGCTGGCTGCAGTGATCACACCAGGAGCGTTAGTGTGGCACCATCATCTGCAAAAGGAGTTACCAAAGGGTACAGTGAGTGGGCATAGAAGTGGGAAATAACTGCATGCCAGTGACAAAGATAATCTAAATAATGACAATGAAATGTGAAATAACTCTGTCCTACCTGTGTGACATTGGAAGTATTGTCTGATCACTGCAGTTCTGTTGTCCTCATCTTCATCCTCTGCCTCCTCATCTTCACTGTCCACAGGGTGCACTGCTGCCACACGGCCATCTCCAGCCTCCTCCTCCTGCAGAAAAGGCACATGGCGTCTCAAGGCAAGGTTGTGCAACATACAGCATGCCACGATAATCTGGGAGACCTTCTTGGGTGAGTAGCACAGGGATCCACCTGTTAGATGGAGGCACCGAAACCTGGCCTTCAGGAGGCCAAAGGTACGTTCTATAACCCTTCTTGTACGCCCATGTGCCTCATTGTAACGTTCTTCTGCCCTTATCCTGGGATTCCTCACAGGGGTCAGTAGCCATGATAATTTGGGGTAACCTGAGTCACCTGCAAATGTGGAAGGACAACATTTAACCGCAGACCATCCCACATGGTCTATACCATACCCATACACCAACATCCACTGGATTGGAACCAGGGCTCACCTATTAGCCACACCCGGTGCCTCTGTAGTTTGGCCATCACATTAGGGATGCTGCTATTCCTCAGGATAAAGGCATCATGCTCATACCCAGGATACTTAGCATTGACATGGGAGATGTACTGGTCGGCCATACACACCATCCTGACATTCATGGAATGATAACTTTTTCAATTTCGGAATACCTGTTCATTTTGCCGGGGGGGAGACAAATGCAATATGTGTTTCATCAATTGCCCCAATTATGTTGGGGATATGTCCCATTGCATAGAAGTCAGCCTTCACTGTGGCCAAATCATCCACTTGGGGGAAAACAATGTAGCTCCACATGTGTTTTATCAGGACAGACAACACTCTGGTCAGCACTATTGAGAACATTGGCTGTGACATTCCTGCTACCAAGCCCAATGTCACTTGGAAAGAACCAGTTGCCAAGTAATGGAGCACTGATAGAACTTGCACAAGAGGGGGAATCCCAGAGGGATGACCGATAGCATATATCAGGTCAGGCTCCAGTTCGGCACACATATCTGTTATTGTGGGCCTGTCAAGTCTGTAGGTGAGGATAATGTCCCAGTCCTCCATTGTACAGGGGTCTGTACATGGGAATATGTCTCTAACTCCTATTCATCCGCAGCGGTTGCAGTCTAAGAGACAAAGGAGTGAGAAGCCAGTCACAAACTGAACATTGTAGCCACAACAGTACAATGGATGATGTCAATTTAAAATGTATAAGTGTCATTTGTCCTGTATGTCCAATTGTGAACTGTGACACAGTTATAATCAAGGGCCTCCCCCCCCTGAAATGGTGTGTGCCTGTCCTGTGTGGAAGGACAGGTGGAAGTGAGATAATTCTGCTGACGTTGTGTGCCATTGCAGGAGGCGGTCGGGAACCGCAGTGCAACTCTTCATTGGATAACATTGGGCCCTATGGGGCACAGTGGCCAGTGGTGATGTACGCCAACGGTGACGATATGCACCGCCGCGGACGTCACCGCCATTTTCTATCTGTTTTCTCACTTGCTACCTGACCTTCAAAAGGAGAGGACCTACACTGCATGTGCTGCTGTGACCTGTGTCTGGGACCTACCATGACGCTTGTGACTGGGGAAAGAGCCCCTGCCTTCATATCGGAGGAGTTGAAGAGACTGGTGGATGGGGTCCTACCCCAGTACGGACTGCTGTATGGGCCTCCAGACCAACAGGTGAGTACACTGTGAGTACGATGCATGGGGCATGAATGCACTGCAGTTGTGTGTGAAGGGCTCGTGTGGGTGGCGTACAGCTTGTGGGCTGGGCCCTTTGTATGCAAATGGCGATGTGAAGGGGTATGGTGGGCCATAAGTGTAACAGGCAGGACGGTCTGACTAATAGCTTTCCCTGTGTGCATTCCTCTGCAGGTCAGCACCCATCAAAAGAAAGGTATATGGCGTGCCATCGCAAGAACGTGCAGACCCTGGGGGTCTATGGCAGGCGGAGCACCCATTCTCGGAAACGGTGGGAGGACCTGAGATGCTGGGCACAGAAGACCGCGGAGGCCCAGCTGGGGAAGGCCTCCCAACGAGGAAGGGGTGCCTGTCAAACCCTGACCTCTCTGATGACCCGCATACTGGCGGTGGCCTATCCTGAGCTGGATGGGAGCTTGAGGGCATCATAGCAGCCACAAGGGGGTGAGTACAGTGCCCGTAATTACAACTTACGCCTGGTAGAGTGGTATCTGTGTGGGGGATGTGTGTCAGTGGGTGACTCTAGGCCAGGCCTGACATTACAGAATAGGTCCCATGATGGGCAGACTTCTGAAGGGATATCCCTCCTACCTAGCTTGTAGGTATTCTCTACTGGGTAGAGCTGTGTAGGTCCAAGGTATGCTGCAATTGGTGGGATGTGTCCCTCCCCATGCCCTGGTGGCTAGCATAGGTACTGTTAGTGAATTGCATAGTGCGTAGTCCTGTTCCCTGTGTGTGAGTGTGGTATGTACGCCAACAGTGGTGTTGGGTCAGCCGTTGACCATGTGTATTATTTGTCTCCCCCACAATGCCCTTATGTGCATTAGCATCATCTGGCAGAGGAGCAGAGGCATCGGCGACAGAGGGAGCTGCATCCCACAGGACTCAGGATTCAGTCTCCACCGACGCTGAGGGCACCAGTGCGATGGAGGGTGAGGGGACCACCACGGTGGAGACAGGAGGGGACAGTTCGGACACAGATACCTTCTTTGATGGAAGCTCCCTGGTGGTGGCGGACACTTCTGTGACCACCCCAGCAACAGGTACACCAGCACCGCCCTCCCAGCAGCCCCTCATCGAGTTGTCCTTGCCCGCTGACCCAGGAGGGTGGGCATCTCCTTCACCCCAGGCACTTCAGGCCCTGCCCCAGTTAGCCTGCTGCCCTGAGTGAGGAGGCTATTGACCTCCTGCGATCCATCTCTGCAGGGCAATCAACCATTGTGAATGCCATCCAGGGGCTGGCAGCCCAAATGCAACATACAAACGCATTCCTGGAGGGCTTTCACACTGGCTTTGCGGCCCAACAGAGATCAATCCAGGCTCTGGCCTCCTCTCTGATGGCAGCCATTGTGCCTGTTTCCACCCTCCCCCCTCCAACTTCCTCTTCCCAATCCCATTCCCCTCAACCCCAACCTATCCCAAGCACACAGGCAGACGAGCATGCACACAGGACAACACACAAGAGTGGACATGGCAAACACAAACACCACACATCATCCCACAGGCACTCACACAAATACCATCCAGATGCAGACATACCAACATCCACTGCCTCCACTGTGTCCCCCTCCTCCTCCACTTTCCTCCCAGTTGCGTCTACACTCACACCTGCATGCCCTACACCATCATCCACTACCAGCATCACCACCACACCTATCAGAACACACACCTCACTGACAGACACCTCTACAACAGCCATGCACACATCCCCTGTGTCCTCTCCCACTGTGTCTGTCCCTCCCCTCCCAAGGTACACAAACGCAAGCACTCAGAGATCCAACAGCCATCCACCTCACAACAGCATCCAGCCCATGCACCTGCACCCAAACACAGCAAACAGACACCTCCTACAACCACTCCCTCTTCCTCCACTCCCAAACCTTCTCCCTCTTCCCACCCCAGTGTCCCTAAGAAGCTTTTCCTCTCCACTATTGACCTCTTCCCTACCCCTCCCCCATCCTTCAGGTCTGGCCAGGGTGGCTATATCCCAGGCAAGCAGCTCAGCCACCCAGTCCACGGGCACAGTAGTGTCCACACCCACTCATGGTGGTAAAGGATCCAGGGCACCAGGCAGCCTCAAGGAAGGAGTGCCATCCCCAAGTGCTGCCCGGCGGGGCATGGATCCTGCGCCAAGTGCTGCAAAGAAGGGTAAGGTGCCATCCCCAGCTGCTGACAGGAAGGGCAAGGAGCCTGCCCCACCTGCTGCAAGGAAGAGCAAGGTGCCATCCCCAGCTGTTGCCAGGAAGGGCAAGAAGCCTGCCCCAAGTGCTGCAAAGAAGAGCAAGGAGCAATTCCCAGCTGCTGCCAGGAAGGGCAAGGGGCCTGGGTCTGGGACTCGTTCGGAGCCCCCACCACCAACCATGGTTGTGCAGCCATCCAAGGCTGCAGGGGATGGGCTGGAGATTCCCCCGCCACCAGCAGCAGCAGCACCACCACCACCAGTGCGCAGCCACCCGAGCCTGCAGGGGATGGGCAGGAGCTTCCTCCCACCAGTGGCTGCAGCAGCACCACTACCCCCACTGAGCAGCCGTTGCCGCCGGCGGACGGTCTGTAGTTCTGCCTCCATGGGCTGTTGTGCAGCCTGCCCCTGCAAATTCTGTGGTTATGACACCCACCTGAGAGACTGTGACCTTGCACTTCCCAGGATCAGTAGCGCAGGGCACGATGCCCCCTCCAGAACCAGTGGGCAAGTCACCCACTCACCGCATCCTCCCCTGGATCAGAAGCACAGGGCATGATGCCCCCTCCAGAACCAGTGGGTATTCCACCCACTCACCCCATCCTCCCCAGGATCAGAAGCACAGGGCACAATGTCCCCTCCAGAACTAGTGGGCAAGTCACCTGCTCACCTCATCCTCCTGAGGATCTGAAACAACGGGCACGATGCTCCCTCCAGAACCAGTGGGAATGCCACCCACTCACCCCATCTTCCACAGGATCAGAAGCGCAGGGCAAGATGTCCCCTCCAGAATGAGTGGGCAAGTCACCCACTTGAGAGACTGTGGCCTTGCACTCCCCATGACCAAGCACAGGGCATGGTCCCCCCTCCAGAGCATGTGGGCAAGTCACCCATTTGAGAGACTGTGGCCTTGCACTCTCCAGGACTAAGCACAGAGCATGTTGCCCCCTCCAGACCATGTGGGGAAGTCACCCACTTGATAGACTGTGGCCTTGCACTCCCCAGGACCAAGCATAGGGCCTGTTGTCCCCTCCAGCGATTGTGGGGAAGTCACCCACTTGATAGACTGTGGCCTTGCACTCCCCAGGACCAAGCACAGGGCATGTTGCCCCCTCCAGAACCAGTGGATTTGTTTCATCTGCCGGTTGAGGTGCCCCGCCTGTTCCCCGCCCCCTGAGGTGCCTGCCTATTTTCCAACTGATGCCCCTGCAGTGTTCTCTGCGTGTTGGTGCAGGAGACAGATGGGCCTTGGACTTTGTCGTGTGGCCCTGTGGCCCACGCACATTGAGGACTGGGCAGTGTCCCTTGCACTGCACATATGCAAATACTTTTGGATTGAATGATCATATTTTCACTGTATTTATATTATTACACTCACTTTCATCTATTTATGTTATCCTTGCATTATTCCTGAGGGGTACAGGGTAAATATATTGTCTTACTGCATATGATTGTGTGTATGGTGTTGGGGGTGTAGGGGTGTGTTGTGCATGTGTGTGGCACTCTTTTTTTCCTCCTCCCCTCCCCTTTGTGCTAGGCATCTGTACTCACCGTGGTCATCTTTGCCATTTTTGGTGTTCGTGGTGGAGCAGGACGTAAAATATCATGGGAAATATTTGCAGCTCGGGCTTCTTAGTGATGTGGTTCTTCCCTGTGTCTACAAAGGTGAGTCCTTTCCCTTCTGAGCTCTGTTTTCACCAGGCTTTAGATGTCATTGGTACCGCCCGGAAAAGGTGGCGGTTTCAGGGGTCATAATATGGTGGGCGGAACATTGACTTCCGCCTGGCTGTAGGAGGCTACCGCTATGGTGTCTGTTGTTTCCACCCTGATGATCGGTGTGGTAAAGTGGCTGTCTATCTGAGATCTTTACACCGTGGTCATAATTTGGCAGTAGTTACCACCAGCCTGTTGCGGTATTACTGCCACATTATCACCGACCGCCAGGGTTGTAATGAAGGCCACTGTTTTCAAAGCCCGGAATTAGGCCCTCGTCATGATTAAAAGTCAGGGCTGGTTTGGATCTGAATTAATTCTCAATTCCCTTCAAAGTGAAAGCCTCATACTTATGGACAGTAGCCAGAATAAAGCAATGCCCCACAATCTCTCAGCCCGATCACCTTTCACCGGCAGTACTCACCTGCCCCGCTGGATTCACAATTTCAGATTGGAACCGAACACCGCCAGTCTAGTAGCTGACATGCTGGGGTAAGGCTGACTACAGTTGCACACAGTAGATATCAGAGTACATAAACAGAGAAGATGTTGTTAACTTCTCTGGCAGACTGGATGAAAAGCGGCCATGTAGGAGAGGGTGCGCTACTTTTGCACACCATAATTAATTGTAAATCAAAATGGAAAAGGTAGCAAGTAGGAGAAAAAAAACACAAAGGGGGTTATTCTAACTTTGGAGGAGTGGTAATCCGTCCCAAAAGTGACGGTAAAGTGACGGATATACCACCAGCCGTATTACGAGTTCCATAGGATATAATGGACTCGTAATACGGCTGGTGGTAAATCCGTCACTTTTCCGTCACTTTTGGGACGGATTAACACCTCCTCCAAAGTTAGAATAACCCCCAAAGTGTGTGTATGGCATTGATGTGTCTTGAGAGTGGCAGAAAGTATTGAGGTGATTGTTATAAAGCATGGGGCATGTAGTCCCCGCAGTGCTGGTGCGGCAAAAGAAGTGAGGAACTGCATCTCTCAGAAGGCAGTGAGTACAGCACTTAACAGGGTGACAAGAGCATCCCAGGTTTTTGAAAGCAGTGGCAGCGACAGTTGGGATGAGGAAACAGGTGCCCTCAGGAAACAGCCTATAACATTTGACCTCAGTCTTTGAATGCATAACGTATGTAAGAGATAAGAACATGAGTTACAGCCCTGATGAGAAACGGGCCTCAGAGCGACTGAAAACATGCACAAGGGAAAAGTAGTCCCTAAACAGATTCTACAATGGGCAAGTGGAATGGTACAAGTACTGGGGAACTTCTCTGGGGGAGTGAACAACTGAGGTAAAATAGGGACAAAGCGGAATAACTGACCAGTAGCAAGCAAGAACTTTTAAGCGACACTGAAACAGACAAATAACAAGCATTGGTTTGGGCTGAAGCCCACAAAGAAGTATAAGCATGTACTAAAGTCTATACAAGAGATCTCAAATGCTCGACCTAAAAAGCAAGTGCAATGATGTGTGAGCCATCTTTTATTTACTCATCAGAGGTCAATCTGCAAAAAGTAATATGAAACTGAATTAACGCAAAAGCACTTTTAAAGTTTAAATGCCAGCAGCAATTTAAATAGGACTGTGGGGGAGAGTAAAGGGTAATGCAATAGAGGAGTGGGGGAAGAAGGCAAAAGTAGTACATAAGAGAGGGAGCAACAAGGAAGGCAGGGGGGTACACAAGGGAGAGAACAACTTGGCAATGAAGGGGGAGAACAACTTGAGGATGAAGGGAGAAACACACGGACAAAAGCAGCACACAGCACAGGGGGAGATAAGCACACGAATGAAAGATAGAAACATGGAGCATGGGGGAAAGCATCACACAGATGTGAGAGCAACAAAGAGAAGAAAGAGATGATGACACAGATGGAAAACACATACACTTTTAAGGGCTGCTTAAGGAAAAAGAGTTCCCTAAAACTAAAGAGTGGAAGGATAGAAGTAAAGAGACTATGCTCCAGGGGATGGAAAATCTTAAGATAAACAAAGCAAACCATCTAATAAGATGCAAGCAAATGAGAAGGATAATGAAGTCAACCAACGATAAGCAATGGGCAGTTACAAGCCACAGTAAGTTTTTGATAAGCAGTCAGTAGATCAGCTTGCTGTCTGGTGGGCTCAACCTAATAAAAGAAGTCTAAATGAATGGTGTTGAAGCATCTTCTTACAAAAGCCATCTGTATGTGAAAATATTATCAGACCATAACAATTATTGCTTGAAAGACTGACTCGCCAATGTTAAAACTCGGATGTCCAAATCCTCTTTCCTCTAGATGGGCCCATCATGACAGAATCTTTACTCATGGCTCCCAAAGACGAATATAGATGTCTTCATTCGACAGAGAGTTGACTGTACAAAATCCTTGGATGTCCACATTGGACCCAACATCAAGTGTAAGACCTACTTTTACCTTCCTTTCACATTGAACAAAGACAGCATGGCACCAGCAGACCCTACACTGCACTGGTGAAACCCTCCCTTCCAGGCATAACTTCAGAACATCTGCAGAGGTGTTATTTTTATCCAGTGTTTATGACAAGAATGTCCTTTTACCTGGTACGCCAGAGACTTTTTTGATACAGGTGAAAAATGTGCTGCATCCTGACCCACAAAAGGCCTTTGTAAACACTAAGAGAGCTACCTTAGCTCCTACTACTGCCATGCATCACATTGAAGGCTTGTTGCATTGTCTACAAAACAATCAGCTCCAATACCCTAACATTCTCTCTAATGGAATACATGAATGTTGGTGAAATATTCACAACATGCAGTACTAGGATGACCTTGCTGAAAATAAGGATATGCAAGAAGGAAAACAAAAGATGCTAAGATCTTTGCTGCTATGCACCTCGAATATGGAACTATGTCCACTTCAATTTCCACAGGTTTCATCACTTCACTGACTAATCTTTTAAAGCAACATCATATCACCTTATAAACTTCCACATTGTTGTGTTGTTTATAATAGAAAATATCAACAACAATATCAAAAATAAAGAAATTATGAATAAAACAATAGCAACCTTAAAATAGTAATTACATAAAACAAACAAACAAAATAGAACAAATATTGACTATAAAATACAAACTACAAAGTATATTAAATACATTTATCAATAAATGAAAATGTAATAAAAATACAACAAATAATTAACACAACAAATAATCAATGTAAAATGTACATAATTGATTACCAATTAAATGTAATAAACAAAAATGTATGTGTATAAAGCAATATTATAATTTAAATAACGTCCTACCCTATTCCCCTACAAACCTTACAACTCACAACTAAAATATAAATGACTTATAAATGTAAAAAAAAAATTACAAATCAGGTAACAAAAATACACTTACATAACTAGAATAACAATTCATCGGTTAAACTGCATAATCAAACACCAAATAAAGGTATTATTTCTATAAAAAATGAATTGTAAATAAAATTAGTCAGTCAGTACCCTTTATTTCGGCCATACCCCATAAAAAAGCATACAAGTAAAAACAATATAAATACAAAATCAGTGTAACTGTATACTGAGTACACAATCACTAAAAAAAGCCTACAAGCATTATATAAATAGATTAAAATTAATTAAAAAACAATCAATAAAACGTTATCTATTATCATAAAAACACGAGTAATGGTGTTACCAGTAAAAGGAGGCATGATTTTCAAATCAAAGTAGTAACTAATACATTTATACAGTACAATACAGTTGTGGCATCTGCCCGGTCACTACTAATGAGTGTATGGTACCCCAACGGCTTCATTCACTGTTTATACTTTCACACAGCCAATTTTAAAACATGTTTCCTCTTCAATCGTCATATAACAAATAAATACCTGGAGATTGAAAATACAATGTGCTTGCTGGTGTCTAATTGTAACATTTTGCAGGCCTCCACATATTGTCTGGTTCCAAGGTTCCTATAGATAGGAATTATCCATTTAGTCCTGGCCATACTATACTCTTAACAAAAAACAGGGTGTGGGCAACCATTTCTTTTTCATGGACACGTGATGGCATGTCTGTCTGTACTCACCCATTTCAGCGTATGTAGCCAAATTGGTAATGTCCCACTCCTAAGCATTTCCAACTGTTTCCCACAAATCCAACAACCTACCAATAGATAATACATTACAAAATAAATGTAAAAAGTTTAATTGCACATTAAAAATTAAAATGTACACTAAAATTGTAAGACAATTCAATTAATAATCACAACATCTAAAATTAATATAATAACTAACGGACATTAAATTAATTAAATACAATATTAGGTATAGTAAAGAAAAACATGTTATATGCAATTAAATGTTTTCAATCAATATTATATACATTAGATGTTCTTAATTCTATATTCTGTTCCTCGATATTTTTGCAGTGCTATTTTTTACATGATATTTAAGTAAAACAATATTTTGTAATCAATATTTGTGTCATTCACCTACTGTACTATCTGAAAATCACTTTTTTCCCTAGCTCTTTCACTCATGCAACCCAACTGAATTTTTGCTTATCTCTGCCAGCCCTGTCCAATTTCACAGCCCTCTAGTGGACCTGCCAACGACACCATTCTCAATACTATCCTCTCCTTACCCTTTTTGTCACCTCTTTCCTGTGTGTTGTGTGCCCTTTTTCTGCCTATATTGTAATTGTTCCTCATGTACAATACTTCGTTGGCTTGTAACGAGGTTTGGCAACATAATTTACATACCTATATAAATACTTTGTCTCCAATAACATTGTGATCCCATATTCATCTTAGAATCATGTACAAGAAGCTTCAAAGTGAAGGTCCCAGGGCTGCAACACTGCCTGCCTCTGGGAACCTTAACTTTGCATTCTACTAAAAAAATTGTACCACTTTGTTGGGGGCATTTTCAGCAGGTTTACCCGTCAGGTCCCAGAACAATAGTTGAAATTTAAATCAAAGTGAAAGTATTCAATTATACCTCTTCCAGGAAACAATACGTACTGGTATATACATCCACATTTTCTGTGCATGTTTATGACGTGGTCCATTCTCATCTGGCTTGACTCATCAGTAGCCTTGAGACTTAAGTATGGTAAATTTTGCATCTTCTGACAACAGAAAAAACTGTTGCTGCCCCATCTCTTAAAAGGTTCACATCATTGTTTTGGTTTGAGAAGCAGAATAGCAAGTTACAGGCTATGTTGTCCAAACCGACAAAGCTGTCTTGCGGTGTCATGAAACGTTCCCTGTGATCCCAGCATTGCTTTAACATCTACATGTGGTTTATTATGGGCTACTTCTCTGCCACAGTGCTGATTGCTCACTCCATATTTGGGTGGAGAAACATACCCTGCAGCTCTATCAGTGTATCTGACTTCAGTAGTCTTTAGTAGTCTAGGCTTATAGAGGACTTATAGAAAAGTCAAAGATACTAATTAATACAGCTCAAAAGAGCTAAGAACATCTGCCATGCTTAAGAGAAAGACACATATAGGCCCTCATTTTGATTTCGGCGGACGGAAAAGCCCATCTGCTGAAGTCCCGAAGTGTAGGTTGCCGCCAGTGCAGCCGCTTCCCAGCCGGCTCCATTACGGGTTTTCAGCTGAGTCAGCGGGCAGCAACAGAGTTTTTGCCCAGGGGCCCAGCGGGAAATGGCCTACAGCATTGTCTCTGGCTCATAATAGAGCCGGCGGCAATGCTGCAGTGGTTGGGTACACCAGCACCCGTCGCAATGTTCACTGTCTGCTTTGGAAGGGGCTGGCCAGGGGGCCAAGTGCATGGGCAGTGCAGGGCCCCCCCTGGGGCACCCTGTCTCCGCCAGCCATTTCAAACCTCTGGTGGAGAATGGAGTCGTAATCCCCAGGGCAGCTCTGCTTGCAGTAATGCCCTGGTGGATTAGGGCCACCAGCATCGCTACACTGTCGTGCTGATGAAAAGTGGTGGTGCTGGCGGTCTAACCACGGTGCAAATGCTGCGGTCATTATATGGTGGTCATTGAACTGCCTTATTGGCGGCAGTCCAACCGCCACCGCGACCCTGATGGTAATTGGACCACCAGGGTCACAATGAGGGCCATAGTGTGGCCTGTTTAGCAGTTAATGCAACCTAGGTCCATGAAAAGCAAAATAAAAGTCCTTACTAACTAAAAACCACCATGACTAAGTACAAATTTGTGGCCAAGGAGGTATCTTCTCCTCCAAATCCATCCATCCTCCAATAACAACTTGAGCTCAGTATTTAGCAACCTACTCCTGTTAATAGCCAACGATGTCCCACAGAGGAATGGAGAGAGATAGTCTAAAGCAGTGATACTCAAAGTACGGCCCGGGGGCCACGTGCAGCCCTTTTGACCTTTACATGCGGACCTCAGGGCAGCAGTAGCACTAGGCTGCTGTTTTCTCGACTTAACAAGGGATACTTTATTAAAGCATTATTGAAGATAAAGAAAGGAAGCAAGGAAGTTGTCCTGCACCACTTTAACTGCAAGAATACTTTCATTCTTTCAGAAATCTTGCAGCAAATGTCTACAACTATGATAACTGTTCTTAAAAATTCAAAAAGTGTATTTCATTTACAAGCAGAACCATTTAATCTTAGTACATAAGGTTATAACAGTGCATGGCAAAGTATTTTTTTAGAACGATAGATTTCAAACATAAATTCAGAAACATTAATTCTTACCACCACCTTCATAACAATGCTAATATTGAACTAAGAGGCAAGTCATTTGTTATCTGCACTCTTTGATTGGCCTGATTTGCTATTGTACATGAATAACTTCATAGTTTATTAAATCAAACACAGGATAAGGGTTTGCACAGCACACATACCGAAGTCATGCATTGTGAGGTCCTCCTACATACAATAATGAAGAAAAAGAAGGGAACGTGAAATAAAACAATTGCCTAGGATCACACAATTTGGTAAAGTGGGGAAGCTGAGATTAATGCTAGGTTTTCTGGTTTCACATTGTGCGATTCAGCCACTAGATCTATATGCTTTGCTGCCCCTATCCCCACCATAACGCCACAACCCCTCCCCACCCAGAGCTCCTCCTCCCCTTGATCGCTACGCTGCTAGCATCAATGCGGCCCTCGGTCACACCACAGACCAAACTTTGTGGCCCCTGGGAAAATGTTTGCGAGTACCTATGGTCTAAAGTGAAACACCTCATGAAAGAAGATAGGTGATAGCAGATGTATTCATAGGCAAATCTTTAGGGCAGTAAGTCCAGAAAAGCCCTTCTCATCCTTACTAGATGTTGTGAACACTCCTTTAGAAGCTTTGGTAGGCAAATGGCTGGGATGTTAAGCTGTGTGAAATATGTGAAAAGATAAGAGCCCTGCAGTTACAAGTATGAATACAAATATATCACATATTATGGTAAATTGGCTTGGGAACATAATATTCTGTATCTCATAAGTGCTAAAATAGGTAACTCAAAACCCATTGCAGGATTAATCTCTAAAGGTCAGATAAAAATTGGGATTTCATTTTTATGCTAAATGTTTCCACTATCTTAAGATAAAATTTCAGAATGTGTTTTCATTAATACAGACTGCAGCACTGTGAGGCAGCCTGACCAGACAGAGGTTGCACAGGGAGAACAAAAGCACAAGGTTTTAGCAGAGTATGTGGCAGACCTTATGTTAGAAATGGGGTCTCTGTTTGGCAGTCAGTATGCACTCTGTCCAAGCAGGGACCCTCATTCTACTCAGGGTAAGAGAGATACACACCTAGGATAACCCCTTGCTCACCCCTTGGTAGCTTGGCACAAGCAGTCAGGCTTATGTCAGAGGCAATGTGTAAAGTATTTGTACCATTGCACACAGTAACAAAGTGAAAAAACTACAAAATGGACATAACACCTGTTTAGAAAAATAGCCAATATTGATCTAAATCAAACAAGACCACAATGAAAAAAATCCAAGATACACAAGAAAAATTATGACTTTTTAAATTAAAAAATGTCTTAATCCAAAGAAATCAAAGGATGCGTTGTTTTTACACATAATACCTGGTTTGCATTAAAAATACAGCTGAATGGGCGAGCAGGCATTGGAAGAGTCAGCGATGCATCGATTCCTTACTCACAAGTGAGGCCGTGCATCGTTTCTTCTCTGGTCGGGTAGGCGATGTGTTGTTTTTCTCCCCTGCAGAAGAGCAATGCGCCGATTTACGGATGGGCAAACTTGGGTCCGCGCAGGCTCACTGTGATTTTGACACCCAGTGGCGATACATGCGAAATTCCGGCACACAGTGGTGAAGAGCCGCGCTGGGTGTGTGATGCGTTGATTTTCACAGTGGCATACGGGTGTTGCATTGATTTCCCAGCTGTGATGCAGGTGGTGCATTGATTTTTCAGCTGTGAAGCAGGTGTGGCGTTGATTTTTCACCCATACAGCTCCTGTGCATCAATTTCAGTCTTGGTTCCACCGGTTTCTCCTTTCAAGGGCCCAGGGACTGGATTAGGCACCACTTGGCAGGGTAGAAGCCTCAGCAGGATAATCCAGGTGCTGGCATAGGAAGCCTTTAATGGCCTTGAGTCTTCAGAACAGAGGGCAAGCTAAGGCCAAGCCCTTGGAGACACTTCACAAGCAGGAAATCACAGCAAAGTACAGTCTGTGTCCCCTCTAAGGCAGAATCAGCAACTGCAGGCCAACCCAGCAAAGCACACTCACAGGCAAAGGGCCAGTACTCCTCCTCCAGCTCTTCAGCTCTTCTCCGTGGCAGAGGTTCCTCTTGATCCAGAAGTGATCTAGAAATCTGGGGGTTTGGGTCCACTACTTATACCCAGTTGTGCCTTTGAAGTAGGCAAACTTCAAAGAAAAGTCTCTGTTGACAAGATCCTGCCTTGCCCAGGCTTGGCCTCAGACACACACCAGGGATTTGGAGGCTGCATTGCGTGAGAACAAGCACAACCCTTTCAAGTAAAAGTGTCAGCTCCTCCCTCCCCACTCTAGCCTCTAGCCCAAGAGACTCATCAGGATGTGCAGGCTACACCCCAGGTCGCTTTGTGTCACTGTCTAAAGGAAATTCACAAACAGCCAAACTGTCAATCTGACCCAGACGTGGATTCCACACGCAGGCAGAGGCACAGAATGGTTAAACAAGAAAATGCCCACTTACTAAAAGTGGCATTTTCAAACTGACAATGTAAAAACCAACTTTACCAAAAGACAAGAAAATGCCCACTTACTAAAAGTGGCATTTTCAAACTGACAATGTAAAAACCAACTTTACCAAAAGACATATTTTTAAATTGTGAGTTCAGAGACCCCAAACTCCTAATCTCGGTCTGCTCCCAGGGGGAAACTGCACATATTTGAAGGCAGTCTCCATATTAATCTATGAGAGAGCTAGGCCTTGCAATTGTGAAAACTGAATTTGCCAGTATTTTAGCACAAGAACAACACATCAGTACATGTTCTTCCTTTAACAAACACTGTACCCTGCTGTGGCTTACCTTAGGGGTGACTTACATGTAGTAAAAGAGAAGGTTTGGTCCTGGCAAGTGGGTACACTTACCAGGTCGAATTGGCAGTGCAGGACTGCATACACATACACTGCAGGGGCAGGCCTGAGATGTTTACAGGGCTATTCAGGTGAGTGGCACAATCAGTGCTGCAGGCCCACAGATATGCCAATCATGGATAAACCAATCATCAGTACAATTTACACAGAAAGCATATGCACTTTAGCACTGGTTAATAGTGGTAAAGTGCAACGAGCTTGGGCTTGGTTGGAAAGTCTCCTGTGGCATAAGGGTTAAAGTTTCAGACTGTGACACACAAGGTTGAGGGTTCTCATCCGGTTGTATCTGTGGTTATATCCATAAATTAGGTATATAAAGAAGTCTGACTTATAGCAGAATGGACAACAAGGTCGCAATGGTGGTGAGGCTGCTTCAAGAGGCCGGCCGCCTTACCCTCCTGCAAGTAAAGGCATTAGTGTGGGTAAGGCCCTTTCGGAAGGCCTCCCAGGGGGTGGTGGTGGCAGTCCTTATCTGTGCCCCAGTCCGGTTGACGTTGGGAGCCCTGGTAAGTGTGAGGGGCCGTATGAGCTTTTGCAGGGCAGGGCATGGGGAGAGGGCAGACAGTGGATGCCACAGGCCCCAGGTGCAATATGTGACATGCTTCGTCTGGTCCACAGTGGTAGGGGCGGGAAGCAGATGGTGGTAGTCACGTCGGGGGGATGTCCCAGCCAGGCCAATCCATGGAGACTGGACAGGACAAGAACATTTTACATAACTTTGCTGTTGGATGACATGTTTCCCAAAAAGAAGGCGACGGTTAAGGAGATACAGGTCCTACTAAGCCATTTAAATTTGGTGTGCTGGGTAGTGCGAGCAGGCAGGACTTTTTGTAGACACATGGGTCTTGCACTGGCAGGTATTTGGATGCCACAGCATCACATACCGCTCAATGGCAAAAGTGAGAGAGAATCTGAGCATGTGGCGCCTCTTTTTGGAGTCATTCAATGGGATCCCGCTGAAAGTCTGGCAAGATTGGGAGTGGGATGCGCAGATATTCTCAGATGCAGCAGGAAATACAGGTTTTGGTATATGCTGGAAAGGAATGTGGTGTGCTGAAGAGTGGACACAGAGCTGGAAGCAAGGTGGGAGAAGTATTGTCTTCCTGGAATTCTTCCCCCTAGTGGTAGTGGTGTTGGTCTGGGTCACTAACTAGCCCACAGGACAGTGATTTTTAGGCTGGACAATATGTCCATGGTGCAAGTGGTCAATCACCAGTCAGCCAGGGACCTGCGCATGCTGCAGCTACTGTGAGTCTTTGTCTTAGTATTTTTGCGGCAAGATAACACTTTTTAAGCCAGGCACGTACCGGGTGTGGACAATGACATTGCGGATGCTTTGTCTCATTCACAGTGGGAGAGGTACCATGGACTGGCCATGGACACAGAGCCACACAAGATGCAGATGCCCCCAGATCTATGGAACATAGGTGAGACAGGATGCATCAATTGGTGCCACAGCCCATAGCAGTTTCTTCAAAGAAGGCATATACACAGACCTGGTGGGAATTTCTGCAGCTGGGAGCAGGCAGACTGGAAGTAGAATGGGAAAGGGTGGAAGACGTGGTGCAGTATGTTTTGGCATTGGTGGTCAAGGGTCAGTTGAGGGTGATGATATTGGGTAAGCTAGTGGGTGTTGCTTTCATGGGACAACTATATTGGGGTTACGCATCATCAACAGGTGAGCTAGGCCTTTGGATGCTAGAAAAGTGGGCCAGGGAAATAGGTACAGGGTCAGAGCTATGAGTGCTTTGCAGCCAGTGGCTGAGGTTTTGGTTTTCCAGCACAGTGACATGAAGCCAGTTACTGTTTTCCAGGTGTTAACCATTTTGCGCAAAGGTTTCCGCTGCTTCGGGTGTGGGCCACCGCAATTGGCACACACTCTTTTAAAATAGGTATTGCAATGGAGGGTGGCAGGAGTGGGTGGTTCAGGGATAGGATAATGCGGGCGGGTAGGTGGAAGTCAGAAAGCTGCACCAAATATGTGAGACTGGGGGTCAGGGGGTCGAGGACAGGGAAGCTCCTGTTGTTGTGCTTTGTTTTTTTGCCTTTGTGGTACCGGGTCCAGATATGTTGGGGATACCTATATGGTTGGTGGGACACTTGTTCGTAAAGTGGGCCCAGAGACATCAAGCAAACAGCATTCACTGGTTCAACCTTGGATTGGATGAATCTATGAGGTCCAGTGGAAGGGAAAAGGGGGATGCAATGGGGCAAATTGCTCCCATGCTTAAGCAGATGCATGTTTAAGGGACAGTTAGTAATACACCTTTGGGAGAAGTGCGACCTAGTGGTTCAGAAGGGTTTACAGGTTATGAATGCCATGAAAAAGGACCTTCAAGAGTGTATAAGTCAATGGCATAGTTGTTATTTAGTGTGGACAGCGTTCGCTCCGTGACAGGTTTGGCGGGGGCTCATAGGCTGGGTGCGATAGAGCGGACGTGCTGCAAAGTCAACAAGAAGATGAGGGCCTTCTGTAAGAATAAGGACATTGATGTACAGGAACACGGGGATTTGAGATTCAAGGACAAATAATTTTTGGGGGGAGATGGAGTTCACCTGTCCTTTTTGGACCCGGAACTGTATATTTTCCAGATAAAAGATACGCTAAAAGGCTTGTTGCAGATAGATTAAACTAGCTCAAAAGGGGGTGGGAGGAGTCTGAGGCCTTTTCTGGGTAACAGAGGCATGGCAAGTTGTCAGGGTTACAGGAATTTAGGTTTGGTGAGTGGCAGTCCTGGTGCATAACCTAGGGTTGGCAACAGCAGACATGGGCGAGCCACGAAGTTAAATGTTTGATAAGAATGTACCTTAGTTACAGGTTTACTTTTGTGACAAGTAAAAGGCAGTAGAAAGGAAGAAACAGTTGAAACCGTATAAGGAGGGCAGGATTGAAGGGTCAAGGATGGAGGGGGGTAGGTTAGGAGAGGAGGCAGCTGTAAGTTAGGTGATTATCTGTATAGAGAGGCAGTCAGTTTTGTTCGGCAAAGGCCAAAGTTTTTATATGTAACCACACTTGTTGCCAATAAAGCTGCCTTTTTCACACTTTTTCACACTAAAGCCTATAGGGGTCCGCCAGAAGACCGCACCGCGGTCAAATGACCGCGGCGGTCATTCTGACTTTCCCGCTGGGCGGGCGGGTGACCGCCAAAAGGCCGCCCGCCCGCCCAGCGGGAAAGCCCCAGCAACGATGAAGCCGGCTCCGAATGGAACCGGCGGAGTTGCTGGTGCGCGACGGGTGCAGTGGCACCCGTCGCGATTTTCAGTGTCTGCTTTTGCCTGTTAGGGGGCCCCACGACACCCGTTCCCGCCAGCCTCTTCCTGGCGGTGTAAACCGCCAGGGACAGGCTGGCGGGAAGGGGGTCGGAATCCCCATGGCGGCGCTGCTTGCAGCGCCGCCGTGGAGGATTCCCTGGGGCAGGGGAAAACCGGCGGGAAACCGCCGGTTCCCCTTTTCTGACCGCGGCTTTACCGCCGCGGTCAGAATTGCCCCAGAAGCACCGCCAGCCTGTTGGCGGTGCGTCCTCCGTCCCCGGCCCTGGCGGTCCATGACCGCCAGGGTCGGAATGACCCCCTATGTCTGTAGTCGGTATGTCCCTGTTTTCCCCAATGGAGACCAATGGCAGGTCTCACCCCGGGAGGATTGAGGTAGTGGGACAGTCTGTGGTGACATTGGGAGCTGTGGGCTCCCTTTGGGCTACATACTGGCCCTAGGGTATTTATCTGTCCATCTTAGATCACAGCCATCATTTTAGAAGAGGTGACATTGTGGCTGCTGTGGGCTTAGTCAGAAAGTCTTCTCCTTCCAGCCGCTCTTCAGTCTTGCTTCTTCAAGGGTTTGGTAGTTCCCAAGCTTTAGTCTGTTTTGTTGGTGAGAGGGACATGGTGTATCATTAGGGCGTCGCTTTGGTGCAGGTGCAATTGAGGTGGCATGGCAAGTTTCCAGGGTTACAGGAATTTAGGGTTGGTTAGTGGCAGTCCAGGTGTTTAACAAAGGATTGACAACAGCAGGCATGGGTGAGCCACGAGGTTAAATGTTTATTAAGAATGTAGCTTATTTACAAGTTTACTGTTGTGACAAGTCTAAGGCAGTAGAAAGCAAGAGACAGTTGAAACCCTATAAGGAGTGCAGTATTAAAGAGTCAAGGATGGAGGGAGGGGGGTACATAGGGGAGGGGGAGGTGCGCTCTGCGCTCTCTCCACTGGCTCCCTGTGCAGCAGAGGATTAGATTTAAGGTTCTCTGTTTTGCATTTAAAATCTTAAAGGGTACTTCCCCGCAAATCATGGAGAAATTGCTGATTCCTTATGTTCCCTCTCACACTCTTAGATCGTTAGGCCAGAACTTAGCAGTGGTTCCGCGCTTTAAGCTGAGCAGAATTGGGGGCCGCTCCTTTCGAGTCCTGGCAGCGAGTTGGTGGAATTCTCTTCCTCCACAAATCCGGGCCATTGATGAGCTCCTTCAGTTTAGGCGGGCTATTAAGACCTTTTTATTTGTCTAAGCTTATCTGTTGTGTTTTGTCTTCTTTTGCCCGCTTTTAGTGCTGTGTTGTGTTTACCTTCTCAAAGCGCCGGGACGCCCCTTTGCTGGGGCAGCTGTGCGCGGTACAAATAAAAATAACATAACATAACATAACATGGAGGGAGGGGGGTACATAGGGGAGGGGGAGGTGTGAGGTAGGTGATTATCTGTATTGTGAGGTGGTTAGTTTTTATATGTAAGCGTCCCTGTTGCCAATAAAGCACCCTTTTTCACATTAAAGCCTTTATCTGTGTTTGGTATGTCCCTGTGTAGAGTATGATTAAATACCTTTTTTTGTGTACCACTGGATGCACTGAAGATAAATATATTTATTCATTCATTGTGTACAAGAGCCATTTGCTGGCAGTGGCAATTTGAAAGCAACAATGTGGAAGCAGTGGCATCAGGGATAGGCCTGCAGACAGCAACCCCCCCCACAACTATGAAAACCCAACTCTCCATGGTAGGTTTTTGGCAACCACTGCACATGGAATAAAATGGCTGGGAATAAGAGATAGCCCCTGGGGCAGAGACTGGAAGATTAAACGATCCTTTAGGAGACCTTTCCATGTGTAAGGTTAATCCAATGATGGCATTGAAAGCAAAAACTTGAACCACGATCAGCATATCACAAATCGACATAGGAAACTTGGCAGGGCAGTCTACTCTTTCTTTTACCTCTCTTTTCTTTATTGCCCACAGTCTGTCACCCCTTTCCCTCTATTTTCTGAAATGCATCACTCCTTTCTCCTCTCTAACCTGCTCTCCTTCCTTTCCCCTTCCAGCCATGCTTAGCTCTCTTTATTACTGTGCCTCTTTTCAGTCTCTCCTCTATCCTCATTAGCCCTTTCTCCAGTTTACCCCTGCACTGCACTGCACTATTCTCACTACCCTTTCTTTGCATGTTTATTGTTTGTCCTCTCCATTACATCTCTGTTTTCTCTCCCTACTTATCTCTCTTTGACACCTGCCATCCCTTCTATCTTCTTTTATATCTGATTTGTTATCCTGTCTTCTCTACACTCTTCTCTCTCATCCCACCTCTCTCCCTTTTATTTCTCCCAGTCAAAGGTGACTAATCATAGGTTAAACTAATGCATCTGGCAATCTCTATCATTCAATGTCCCTGTGTGCTCATTCAAAACAGCTGACTGAGCTGACAGCATGTTTTCTCACCAGTGGGCATCTTGTAATTTCTCCTTGTTACCACCTCTTATTGTCAGAAGTAGCCTTTGCGGAAGATATGCCATTGCTTAAAAAGTATTCAGTTTGCTATGTGTGACATAGGGCAGCACAGCAAAAAGACTTTGCGCCACTGCCCTATGCCAGTTCATTGTAAATATACCCCTTAGTTTGAATTCCAACCTGATCTGAGATGGTGATGTGTTGTGTGGCAGCCAGAACAAAGACCTGAATTTGGTACTCTGGACTTTAATAATGGTGAAAACGACTCCTAGACAATGCCTCTGTGCAATACATCAGTGCAGAATTGAATTTTTCACTGATTACCTTCAAGATGGCTTCCAAAGTGGGCTGTTTTGTTATATTTAACATGGTTGCAAGGCAAATTGAAGAGATGCATAGTTTGTTTCAGCTATTTTGAGGTGTGTTAAATGACCTCCTTTGTCATCTAGCCAGCATCCAAGGTGTTTGTATTTGATGTATTCAGTCAAACAGTCATTATCTATGAACCAGGCTTGTGCTTTCTTTTTTTCTGCCAAACACTATAATGCTTATTTTTTTTAGATTTATTGTTATTTCGTATGAGCTGCTTTGTAGCTGTAGCTCCATCACAGTTTGACTGAAAAGGCCTACATGTTCTGCGTAGAGTAGTGCTGTTATGGATTGATTCCCAAGTTTTGCAGAACGACTGACACTTGAATTCAATTGGGGCACTAGCTCGCAAATATATAGATTAAAAATGGTAGGTACCAACAATCACCAGTGTGCTTATCAGTATGTGACATATTTTGAGACACTTTATCATTCCATGCAATAAGGCAAATATCAGAAGCTTTCCCATCAACTTCCTACACATAAAATAACCTAAAAATATTGCGCACTTTTCTGTTTAGTTTTCCTGTGAAAAAAGTAGAACATCCAAAAATCAGTTTATCATCATTCAAAAGTATTGTATTTTGGTGCCACAACAGTCCACTTGAACCGAACTAAAATAAGAATTTCGAGAATCCATATGATGTTATATGAATACTCCGGAGCAATAATTTCTCAATAACAACATCTGACAATTCCTTATCAATAGTGCAATTTTCCTCTGTTAAAATGGATGAAATGCAGCGTAGCACCACCCCCACGCCACTTTAACTATGCTATTTTCATTATGTAAAGCTATTGGTAGCAGGGATTCAAACTAATGAGCTATACCATATCATTAATGCATATCTCAGTCAGAATACAAAAACCTCAAATCTCACACAAACAACAGAAATTGAACCACGTCTACATGAAGCGGAGACTCAGACATTGAGAAGGGAGAACCCGTGGAGAATTTAGAAGCAATGCAAGTTGCTTAACAGTTTTTGCTATCCATAGAGCTACTTTTAAAACTGGATCTGTGTTACTAAAACTGGTACAAAATCAATCCCCTTTGCTAGGCTTGGGCCTGCACTATAGATAGGGTGCGTTGCCCTTGTATATGTCGCAATACACCTTTAACTGAGTGTGCCAGGCACAGATCACAGTATCATAAAGAATGCATTGTGGCCAGCACAGATGCAAATAGGTGCCTCCCTACGGACAACACATTAGTGAAATGCAGATCAGTTGTTTCAATCTGCCGGTCCGCCTTCTACAGTTCAGGCAACCAGCCTGCATTTCAAAGTGGGAAGGAGATGCCTTGGCCGGTGTGTGCAGTGCGTGACTGCACCCACATGCAGGGATATTTCTTGGGGGGGGGGGCATATAACTCCTTTTTACATTTATAACATGGCTACTGTTGCAAAAACAACTGCAATCCCTTGACTCCAGAGTTTGCGTGGCAACGGCAATCCTAAAATGTTCTGTCAACAGCGCTTTCTATTCTAAGAATTATAATTTTGTTTCTTCCCATTGAAGAAATTGTCTTCACGGTTATGTTATCTAAATTGTATTGGCTTAAAAGGTAGATTTTCCATAGAGGGCCACGCATCCAAACTCTGAAGCATACATATATTGTTAAAGTTACAGTGACAAAAAAGGCCGTTTGGCCATATACCCCAGAATGGCCTATGCATGTCAGAAATATTATGTTTGAAATTCACTTCAGGCAGCACAAATTGGCAAATCTCCCCAATATTGAAAATGTGGTTTCTTTAACAACACTGAAAAGAAAGAAACTTCTCTGCCCCCTTTCTGTAACTATGGTTTTAGGACTAGGAAAGATGTACAAAACACTTTTTTCTCAATATAATCTTAATATATTGAGATTGTTACTACACATTATATTAAGTTGATCCCGAAAAGAGTGCAAATGTATAGCCTCATTATGAGTTTGGCAGTTGCATGATCCAACCGCCAAACTTGCAGGGAGGAACCATCATCATACCTGTGGTGTACCCCCTAGCCTATTACTATGTTCTCGCCAGGCTGAACGGCGGGAACATTATATTACATGTTCCCAGTGGGAACAAGGCAGGAGCAGTGGTAGGATATTGACCTCGGCTCCTTTAGGGGAGCTGAGGCCAATATTGTAGCACACCAGCACCACCAGAATGTACACCGTGGGCAGTGCAGTGGCCCCTCCACTGTGGTCCCCACCACTGGCTTTCCGCCACCCTTTCAAAGGTGGGGTCTCCACCATGGAAAGGGTGTCAGAAAGCTCTGCTGGAATCAGCATGGTGGCGCTAAGTTCAGCAATGCCGTGGCTGAGTGCAATTCAGACTGCCATCTGTCCATCAGGAACTATGCTCCTGGCGAGGAAGGCGGTCCCCTGGTGGGTCCGCTGGCAGTGTTGTAATGTGACGGTCGCACTGCCTGGAGTGCAGCGGTCTGACCGTCACCACAAGTGTGGCGATCCTTGGACCGCCACACTTGTAATGAGGCCCTTAGTCTTAACGAACTGAAGATGTTGTGAAGTATCAGAATCTATGCTGAAGAGTTCTGTATGTTTGTCCTTTTTTCTTAAACTAGGTAAACTGTAAAACTGAAAATTGCACTAATTAAGATTGATAAAGTGCGATTATGGAAATTGTTCAATTTTCTAATGATTCATATTTTATGAATATTGAATACTTTTCTACATTTTTACCTAGCGAATAATTATTTGTTCACTTAACTTAATTCTTGTGATATATGATTTTAGTAATATGTTATATGTGAAAGTCTAACCTTTCCACCAGATATTTTCATTGAAATAAATAATTTACTTGCACTAATAGCTTAGGCATTGCCCCCAAATATGCCCCAAATATGCCCCAAATATGCAGACTGTCCCAAATTATGCAAGATTGCTCCTCAAATCTGCCTGTAGCTGTTCACCAATTAGGCTTTAGACAGCCCCTTACATATGCATCAGAGTGCATCCAAATATTCAGCAAACTATGCCACTCATTACAACCCTGGCGGTCGGTGATATAGTGGTGGTAATACCACCAACAGGCTGGCGGTAATAAATATGAAGTTATGACCAAGGCAGAAACGGCTCAGAATGACAGACACTTTAACACAACGACTGCCAGGGCGAAATCAACAGGCACCACAGCGGTAACTGCCTACAGCCAGGCAGAAGACAATGTTCCACCCACTGTACAATGACACACCAATCCGCCACCTTTTTTGGGGTGGTACCACTGACATCAAAAGCCTGGCGGAAACACTGCACAGAAGGGAAACAACTCACCTCTTGAAACTCAAGGAAGAACCACGCCCCCATGGAGCCTGAGTTGCATGTGTTCCCCATGCTCTTCTACGTTCAGCTCTACTACGAACACCAACATGAGTGAAGACGACAATGGTGAGTACTGCTGCCTAGCACACTGGGGAGGGGGGAGGAAAAAGATTGTGACACACACACACAACACCCCCACCCTAACACCATACACACAAGCAGATGCAGTAACATTACATATTCACCCTGTACCCCTCAGGAATAATGCAAGGACAACTAAAATAGAGTAAAAAGAGTGTCATAAGATAAATATAGTAGTAATACGTACATCCAAATCAAAACGTATATACATATTCACAAATCAAGGGACACTGCCCAGTCCTTAATGTTCGTGAGCCACAGAGCCACATCACAAAGTCCAAGGCCCCACCTCACTCCAGCAACAACACGGAGAGAACACTGCAGGGGCATCAGGTCAAAAATAGCCAGGCACCTCAGGGGGATGGGGAGTGGGGGGGCACCTCAGCCGGAAGATGGTACAACGCCACTTGTCCTGGAGGGAGCCACATGCCCATCACTCTGTCCTGGGGAGTGCGAGGCCACAGTCTCTCAAGTGGGTGACTTGCCCACTGACTTGTCCTGGGGAATGCACGCCCACAGTCTCTCAAGTGGGCGACTTGCCCATATGCTCTGGAGGGGGCAACATGCCCATTACTCTGTCCTGGGGAGTGCAAGACCACAGTCTCTCAAGTGGGTGACTTGCCCTCCTGCTCTGGAGGGGGCAACATGCCCATTACTCTGTCCTGGGGAGTGAAAGGCCACAGTCTCTCAAGTGGGTGACTTGCCCACTGACTTGTCCTGGGGAGTGCAAGGCCACAGTCTCTCAAGTGGGTGACTTCCCCACTGGTTCTGGAGGGGGCATCGTGCCCTGTGAGCTTCATCCTGGGGAGGATGGGGTGAGTGGATGGCTTCTCCATTGGTTCTGGAGGGGGCATTGTGCCCTGTGATGCAGATCTTGGGGAGTGCAAGGTCACAGTCTCTCACCTGGGTGTCATACCCATAGGATTTGCAGGGACCAAGCCGCACAACAGCCCATGGATGCAGGACTACACGGTGTCCGCCGGCAGTGATGGCTGTTCAGTGGTGGCAGTGGTGATGCTGCTGGTGGAGCAGGCAGTGGTGGGGGGAGGCATCAGCCCATCCCCTGCAGCCTCGGATGGCTGCCCGCTAGGGCTGCTGCTGCTGGTGGCGGTGCTGGCAGTGGTGGGGGAGGCTCCAGCCCATCCCCTGCAGCCTCGTACGGCTACCCACTGGGGCTGCTGCTGCTGGTGGTGGTGCTGGTGGCAGTGCTGGCAGTGGTGGGGGAAGGCTCCAGACCATCCCCTGCGCCACGGACAGCTGCCCACTGGGGCTACTGCTGCTGGTGGTGGTGCTGGTGGCAGTGCTGGCTTTGGTGGGGGAGGCTCCAGCCCATCCCCTGCAGCCTTGGACAGCTGCCCACAAGGGCTGCTGCTGCTGGTGGCGGTGCTGGCAGTGGTGAGGGGAGGCTCCAGCCCATCTCCTGCAGCCTCGGATGGCTGCACCACCATGGTTGGTGGTGGGGGCTCCGATTGAGTCCCAGCACCAGGCCCCTTGTTTCTACTGCCTGCTGTTGCAGGCCCCTTGCCCTTCCTTCCTGCAGCTGGGGCTGCCTCCTTGCCCTTCCTTCCAGCAGCTGGGGCTGCCTCCTTGCCCTTCCTTCCTGCAGCTGGGGCTGCCTCTTTGCCCTTCCTTCCTGCAGCTGGAGCTGCCTCCTTGCCCTTCCTTCCAGCAGCTGGGGCTGCCTCCTTGCCCTTCCTTCCTGCAGCTGGGGCTGACTCCTTGCCCTTCCTTGACACACTTGGGGCAGGCACCCTTTCTGTCTGGCTGGCTGGTGGCCGGGATCCTTTCCCACCTGGAGTAGCTGGGGACACTACTGTGCCCTTGGACTGTGTGGCTGGGGTGCTTGCCTTTGTTTTGACCACCCTGGCCTGACGTGAGTGATGGGGGAGGGCTAGGGAAGAGGTCAATGTTGGCGAGGAAAAGCTTCTTAGCAACATTGGGGCAGGAAGAGGGAGATGGTTTGGGAGTGGAGGAAGAGGGAGTGGTGGTAGGAGGTGTCAGTCCGCTGTGTTTTAGTGCAGGTGCATGGGCTGGATGCTGTTGTGAGGTGAATGGCTGTTGGGTGTCTGAGTGCTTGTGTTTGTGTACTTTGGGAGGAGGCGGCACAGACACAGTGCGAGAGGACACAAGGGATGTGTGCATGGATGTGGGGGTGGTGACTGGCAGTGAGGGGTGTGTACTGATAAGTGTGCTGGTGATGGTGGTAATGGATGAGGATGTGGTGCATGCAGGTGTGAGTGTAGACGCTACTGAAAGGGAGGTGGAGGACGAGGAAGAGGGGGACACAGTGGGGGCAGTGGATGTTGGTATGTCCGATTCTGGATGTTGTTTGTGTGAGTGCGTGTGGGATGAAGTATGGTGCTTGTGTTTGCCATGTCCACTCTTGTGTGTTGTCCTGGGTGCCTGTTCGTCTGGCTGTGTGCTTAGGATAGGATGGGGTTGAGGGTAATGGGATTGGTTGGAGGAAGTTGGAGGGTGGAAACAGAGACAATGGCTACCATCAGAGAGGAGGCCAGAGCCTGGATTGATCTCTGTTGGGCCGCCAAGCCAGTGTGAATGCCCTCCAGAAATTCATTGGACTGTTGCATTTGGGCTGCCAGACCCTGGATGTCATTCACAATGGTTGGCTGCCCAACAGAGATGGATCGCAGGAGGTCAATAGCCTCCTAACTCAGGGCAGCAGGGCTAAATGGGGCAGGGGGCCTGAGGTGCCTGGGGTGAAGGAGATGCCTACCATCCTGGGTGAGCGTGCACGGGAAACTTGCTGAGGGGCTGCTGGGAGGGCGGTGCTGGTATGGGGGTGACGGCTGTATCAGTAGCTGGGGTGGGCACAGAGGTGTCTGCCACCACCAGGGAGCTTCCATCAGAGGAGGAATCCATGTCCGAACTGTCCCCTCCAGTCTCGGCTGTGGTGCTCCACTCACACTCCAGCCCACAGGTGCCCTCACCGTCGGTGGATTCGGCCTCCTGGGTCCTGAGGGATGCAGCTCCCTCCATCACCGGTGCCTCTGCTCCTCCGCCAGATGATGGTAATGCACATAAGGACAGGGTGACAAAACAAAAAGGGGGGGGGAGAGACAAAGGATATACTTGGTCAATGGCGGCAACAATACCACCATTGGTGTATACAACACACTCACACACAGGGAACAGCACTACACATTAGGCAATGCACTGCCAGTCACAATGCTAGTCACCAGCCCATGGATAGGGACATCTAACGCAAATTGCAGCATACCTGAGACCCACAGACCCCTGCCCAGTAGTGGATGTCTACTAGCTTGGTTGGAGGACTTTTACATTAGAATCCTGAACAACAATGGACCTACTGTGCAATGCCAGGCCCGGCCTAGGGGCACCCATGCCCCCCCCACCCGGATACCACCCCATCAGGCATAAGTTGTGAATTAGGGCACTGTACTCACCCCCTTGTGGCTGCTGTGATGCCCCCAAGCACCCATCTAGCTCCGTATAGGCCACTGCCAGTATGCAGGCCACCAGGGGGGTCAGGGTTCAACGGGCACCCCTTCCTTGTTGGAAGGCCATCCCCAGCTAGGCCTCTGCCATCTTCTGTGCCCAGCGTCTTAGATCCTCTGACCGTTTCCGAGAGTGGATGCTCTGCCTGCCATAGAGCCCCAGGGTCCGCACGTACTTGACGATGGCACACCATATACCCTTCTTTTGATGGGCGCTCACCTGAGGGAAATAGACACAGGGAAAGGTATTAGTCTGACCGTCCTGCCTCTTACACTCATGGCCCACCATGCCCCTTCCCATCCCCATTAGCACAGACATGGCCCACCATACATGCTCTATGCTGTCCAGGGCCCATCCACCAACCCCGCCACATGAGGCCTTCACACACAGGACTCCATGCATTCACGCCCCATGCATCGTACTCACGGTGTACTCACCTGTTGGTCTGGAGGTCCATACAGCAGTTGGTACTGGGGTAGGACCCCATCCACCAGTCGCTCCAACTCCGCCGAGGTGAAGGCCGGGGCCCTTTCCCCCGTAACACGAGCCATTGTCAGTTCCAGACACAGGTTACAGCAGCACTTGCAGTGCAGGTCCTCTCCTGTTGAAGGTCAGGTAGCAAGTGAGTGCACAGATAGAAAATGGTGGTCAGGTCTGCGGCGGTGCGTACTGTCAACGCCAGTGTACATCACCATTGGCCACTGGACCCCATAGGGCCCAATGATAACCAATGAGGAGTTGCACGGCAGTTCTCAACCGCCTCCTGCAACGGTACACAACGTCAGCGCAATTACCTCATTTCCATCTGTCCTTCCATACAGGACAGGTGGACGCCATTTCAGGGGGGGGTGCAGGCCATGGATCCTAACTGCGTCACAGTACACAAATGCACTATTTGGACATCTCCAACAAAATAATTTTGCAGTCACAATATTCATTGAACTGTAGTGGATGGAATGTAGAGATAATGACCAGCTGCTCACTCTTTTGCCTCATAGATTGCAACCGCTGCAGACGAATAAGAGATGGAGACATCCACCCGTGTACAGACCCCTGGTGGACTTGGCAACAATGGAGGAGAGGCACATGATCCTCACCTGTAGACTTGACAGGGCCACAGTCACAGAGCTGTGTGCCCAATTGGAGCCTGACCTAATATCTGCCATCCGTCACCCCCACCGGGATCCCCCCTATTGTGCAAGTCCTATCAGTGCTCCATTTCCTGGCAAGTGGCTCTTTCCAAGTGACAGTGGGCATGGCAGCAGGAATGTCACAGCCAATGTTCTCAATAGTGCTGACCAGAGTGTTGTCTGCCCTGAATAAACACATGTGCAGCTACATCGTTATCCCCCAGGTGGACCATTTGGCCTCAGTCAAAGCTGACTTCTATGCAATGGGACATATCCCCAACACCATTGGGGCAATAGATGGAACACATATTGCATTTGTATCCCCCCGGTAAAATGAACAGGTGTTCAGAAATCGAAAGAGTTTTCACTCCATGAATGTCCAAATGGTGTGCCTGGTCGACCAATACATCTCCCACGTCAATGCAAAGTATCCTGGGGCTGTGCATGATGCCTTTATCCTGAGGAAAAGCAGCATCCCAAATGTGATGGCCCAACTCCAGAGGCATAGGGTGAGCCCTGGTTCCCACCTAGGGGATGTTGGTGTATGTGTATGGTGTGGGCCCTAAGGGTGAGTGTGTGGCTAACAGTTGTCCCTTGATATTTGCAGGTGACTCTGGTTACCCCAACCTCTCATGGCTACTGACTCCTCTGAGGAATGCCAGGACAAGGGCAGAGGAACATTACAATGAGGCACATGGGCAAACAAGAAGGATTATAGAGAGGACCTTCAGCCTCCTGAAGGCCAGGTTTCTTTGCCTCCATCTAACAGGTGGATCCCTGTGCTACTCACCCAAGAAGGTCTGCCAGATCATTGTGGCATGCTGTATGTTGCACAACCTTGCATTGCGTCGCCAGGTGTCTTTTCTGCAGGAGGAGGAGGCTGGAGATGGCCGTGTGGCAGAGGTGGATCCTGTGGACAATGAAGATGAGGAGGCAGAGGATGAGGATGAGGACAACAGAAATGCAATTATTCGTCAATACTTCCAATGAGACACAGGTAAGACAGTGTTAATACACATATAATTGACGGTTTGATGTGTGACATTGTCACTGGCAGGCTGTGTATTCCTACTTCCATGCCCACTCATTGTACCCTTTGGCATCTCTTTTTGCAGATGTTGGTGACCCACTATTGCTTCTGGTGTGTTTAGTGAAGCCAAATACAGGTCTTTCCAATGTAAACATTACTGTACAGTTGAATTACAATGTTTGAACCTGGTTAAACGGATACATTTTGAAAACTTTTGACATACACCATAATTGTATTTGATCAAAGTGTGTTTATTTCAGTGCTCTGAAGAAGATGGGGTAGTGCAATGGGCTGGGGTGATGATGGAAGAAAGTCCAGATTAGTGTCCAGTCTATTTGTATCACACCTGCATTGTCCAAGGGGGCATAGGAAGGGGGGCAAACGACAGTTCAAGGTGGACAGGGTGACAGAGTGGGACACAAGGGTGACAATCAGGAGAGTCGTATTTCCTGGTGGGGGTCTTGGCAATAGTCTCTGGCTTCTGCCTGGATCGCAGGGAACGTTTGCGGGGTGGTTCACCTTCTGGAGGGGGAGGGGTACTGGTGGCCTGTTGGTCCTGTGGCAGGGCCTCCTGTCCACTAGCGGCAGCGGAGGTGGAGTGCTGTTCAGTGGTTCAGCTAGTGTCAGGTGCCCGGTGGTGTGCCACTGGCTCCCTCATGCTGTTGGCCACGTCTGCCAGCACCCCTGCAATAGAGACCAGGGTGGTGTTGATGTCCTCCCTGATCACCAGGTACTGTCCCTCCTGCAGCCGCATGTTCTCCTGCAACTTGTCCAGAATCTGGCCCAGCATATCCTGGGAATGTTGGTATGCTCCCAGGATTACGGTGAGTGCCTCCTGGAGGGTCGGTTCCCTGGGTCTGTCCTCCCCCTGTTGCACAGCAGTCCTCCCAGCTTCCCTGTTGTTCTGTGCCTCTGTCCCCTGAACCGTGTGCCAACTACCACTGATCCCAGGTCCCTGATTGTCCTGTGTTTGTCGGGTGGCCTGGGGTCCCTGTAGTGGTGGACACACTGCTGATTGATGTGTCCTGGGGACAGAGGTATGGGCCCGCTGGGTGGGTGCTGTGGTGGTGTTTCCTGAGGGGGGAGGCTCTGTGGTAGTGTGAGAGTGTGCCTGGGTAACTGACTGTCCGGAGGTCCCAGATGGGCCAGGTTGGTCATCCAGATCCAGGCAACCAGAGCTGCTGTCATCACTATGAGCCTTGTCTGTCGGGGGACTGGATATTGCTGGCACCTCTTCGCCGGAGACATTGGTTGGGTTACCTGTGGGGATGTAAATGCAGTGTTATTGTTTCTGTGTGTGACATATTGTACATGGGTGTGTTGCCCTCTTTGGTTGGATTTTCCCTGGCAGCTTTTCCTTGTGTGAGTTGTTATTTGGTGGGCTAGGTGATTCTCTCTAGTGTGCATGCTGTGGTGATATGTGTCCATGCAGGTCTGTGAGGGGTGTCCATGCATTGGTGTTGCATGCAGGTCTTGGCATTGGGATGAGTGGGTTATGATGGTGGGGTGTGTGGGAGGTGGTGGAGTGATGGGGGTGAGGGTGAGGGTGGGGTATGTGATGGCATGCAGGTAGGAAGGTGGTAGTAATAGGGAATTGACTTACCAGAGTCCAGTCCTCCTGCTACTCCTGCCAGGCCCTCAGGATGCATGATTGCCAAGACTTGCTCCTCCCATTTTGTTAGTTGTGGGGGAGTAGGTGGGGGTCCACCGCCAGTCCTCTGTACAGCGAGTTGATGTCTTGCTGCTATGGAACCTACCTTCCCCCGTAGGTCGTTCCTCCTCTTCCTGATGTCATCCCTTGTTCTGGGGTGCTGTCTCACGGCGTTTACCCTGTCGATGATCCTTCGCCATAGCTCCATCATCCTAGCAATGGATATCTGCTGCGCCTGTGATCCAAATAGCTGTGGTTCTACCCGGATGATTCCCTCCACCATGACCATTAGCTCTTCCTCAGAGAACCTGAGGTGTCGTTGTGGTATCATGAGTGTGGTGTGAGTGGTGTGGGTGAGGGTGTGTACGGTGATGTGTTGGGGTGTGTGTTGTGAGGTGCGTGGGTGGTGTATAGGTGATGGTGGTATGTGGCTCTGGTTGTGTGGGTGCTCTTGCTGTCTCTCTCTCTGTTGGCAATGGTTTGTAGTTGTAAATGGTTGTGGGTAATGTGAGTGTGTGGTTTATAGTGTTGTGGGTGTGGTGTGTGTATAGGTGTCAAGTGTGTGTTATTTAAATTGACCAATGTGGTGTTGTTTTGTGTGTGTGTGTGTGTGTGTGTGTGTATTTTGTGCGCTGGAGTATGTACCGCTAATGGTTTACCGCCATTGAATGTCTGCCGTGTTGATTCATGGGTCCTAATGTTGTGGGCGTTGTTCTGTTGGCGTAACGGTGTGGGTTTGGATACTGCCAGTTTATCACTGACCTTTGGGCTGGTGGACTTGTGTGTGTGGCTGTATAGTGACTGTTAGAAATGGGTTCTTTGGTTGGCAGTCAGGTTACCCCCGTCCAAGCAAGGACCCTCACTCTAGTCAGGGTAAGTCACACAAAACCAAATTATCCTGTGCCCACCCTCAGGTAGCTTGGCACTGAGCAGTCAGGCTTAACTTAGAAGGCAATGTGTAAAGTATTTGTACAATAAATCCTACAATAACACAATATAGCACCACAAAAATACACCACACAGTGTTTAGAAAAATATATAATATTTATCTCGATAAATGCAGGTCAAAAACGATCAAAGATGCAATAAGTAAATTTAGATATATCACTGGAAAGTGAGATAAAGGGTCTTAAGTATTTTAAAAGCAAACAAAGGGGGTTATTCTAACTTTGGAGGAGGTGTTAATCCTCCCAAAAGTGACAGAAAAGTGACGGATTTACCACCAGCCGTATTACGAGTCCATTATATCCTATGGAACTCGTAATACGGCTGGTGGTATATCCGTCACTTTACCGTCACTTTTGGGACGGATTAACACTCCTCCAAAGTTAGAATAACCCCCAAAGTCTCTTTCAAGCACAAAGTACGTTGTTCATGTGACAAATCTCCCCAAACGGCCGCAGAGGAGGAGATGAGTGGGAACAAAAGAGTGTGCGTCGATTTCTCAGGCCACACACGGCGATGCGTTGTTTAGTTTTCATGCAGGGATGGCTCTGCGTCGATTTCTGGTGCTCCTAGGAAGAAGTCACAGGAACTGCGTCGATCAAGTAGGTGTTGCGTCAAATTTTCTACTGCACGGCAGGTGCTGCGTCGATTCCTCTCTGGAAGTCAGGCTGCATCGTTCCGGCTTGGCTATGCGTCGATCCAGTGAGGCCGTGTGTCAAAGTTCTGTTTGCTACGCTGGTGCTGCGTCGATCTTCTTGTTGTGAAGTCGTGCTGCGTCCTTCCGGTACGGCGTGCAGTGAAATTTTCACTGCAATGCAGTCTGTGCATTGTTTCTGGCAGGCTCTGCATCGAATCGCCACACAAGGAGTCCTTCTTGTAGAGATGAAGTCTTTTTGGTCCTGAGACTTCAGGGAACAGGAGGCAAGCTCTATCCAAGCCCTTGGAAAGCACTTCTTCACCACAGCCTGAGAGCAGCAAGGCAGCAGTCCTTCACAGAAAGCAGACAGGTGAGACCTTTGAGCAGCCAGGCAGGGTCTTCTTGGCAGGATGCAGGTTCTGGTTCAGGCTCCCTTCTCCAGGAAGTGTCTGAGTTGGTAGGGGCAGAGGTCCTGTTTTTATACCTATATGTGCATTTGAAGTGGGGGAGACTTCAAAGAGGGGCTTAGAAGTGCACCAGTTTCCCTTTCAGTTCAATCCTGTCTGCCAGGGTCCCAGTCGGGGTATGGCAGTCCTTTGTGTGAGAGCAGGCCCTCCACCCTCCCCGCCCAGGAAGACCCACTCAAGATGCAGATGTATGCAAGTGAGGCTGAGTATCCTGTGTTTGGTGGGTGTCGGAGTGAATGCACAAGGAGCTGTCAACTAATCCCAGCCAGACGTGGATTGTAAGGCACAGGAAGATTTAAGTGCAGAGAAATGCTTACTTTCTAAAAGGGGCATTTCTAAAATAGTGAAATAAAATCCAGCTTCACCAGTCAGCGGGATTTTATATCACCATTCTGGCCATACTAAATATGACCTTCCTACTCCTTTCAGATCAGCAGCTACCACTCAAGAAATGTATGAGGGTAGCCCCAATGTTAGCCTATGAAGGGAGCAGGCCTCACAGCAGTGTAAAAACAAATTTAGGAGTTTTACACTCCTAAGACATGTAAACTACATGCCTTTTGCCTTCACAGCACCCTGCCCTAGGGGTTACCCAGGGCACACCTTAGGGGTAACTTATATGTAGAAAAAGGGGAGTTTTATGCTTGCCAAGTACTTTTAAATGCCAAGTCGAATTGGCAGTGAAACTGCACACACAGGCCTTGCAATGGCAGGCCTGAGACAAGGTTAAGGGGCTACTTAAGTGGGTGGCACAATCAGTGCTGCCGGCCCACTAGTAGCTTTTAATCTACAAGCCCTGGGCACATAGAGTGCACTCTACTAGGGACATATAAGTAAATTAAATAGCCCAATTGGGTATGATCCAATGTTACCATGTTTAAAGGGAGGGAGCATATGCGCTTTAGCACTGGTTAGCAGTGGTAAAGTGTGCAGAGTCTAAAAACCAGCAAAAACAGTACCTCAAAAGTGGAGGGAGGCAGGCAAAAAGTTAGGGGTGACCACCCTAAGGCTGTCTGTTCTAACAGTGACGGATTGGTGTGTGTGTGTCATAATATGGTTGGGGGATATCCGCGGCAGCGGCAGTATGTTGGCGGCAGTCAGCATGGCAGTACGTGGAATTTACTGCCAATGTCATACTGAGGGCCTATGTATGTAAATTCACCAAACTGAACCACAGGTATGCATCAAAATGCTCAAAATATGCAGTAGCCTGTCCTCAAAATGCTCAAAGTTGAACCCCTTATAATCATCAGAATGCCAGAAATGTGCATCACACCTTCCTTGAAAGTATACCTGAGATGCTCCCAAATATACGCAGGCTTGTTCTCAAATACTAGACTGGAAGGGCGGGGCGAAATTATGTATTTTTTCTTTAAAATTTCACAAACTTCCATGCAAATTTCTTGAAATTACACTTTTGCTTTGCCAGTAGCTCGCAAGATTTCTGCTCAATATAGTCTCTCTTGGTAATTCATGAGGCTTTTTTAACATGAAATGTTTGCTCCAGTAAAACAGTTCTGCAAAATCGCGTAGTGTGAAATTTTTTGAAATTGAGGAATTCCGCCAGGGTAATTAACTTTCTCCCAGGCCTAAACCCAGTATCCATGTGATTGCTGCCAAAAATGGCATACATAACACCACGTACTTCCAATGTTCTCACGTCTTTGCCTGAAATATGACCATAGGTCCGCTAATGTGCACCGTAAATACCGTTTACCATTTTGCATGAAAATGTTTGATAAATACACATCAGAAAGTTCACTTCAATAGACTTGCGTCATCTCTCCAAAAAAACATCCATCAGACTGCTTACTAGAAGACTTCCCCTCAAACATGCCTTACACTTCCTCACAATATGTTCAGCACTGCCCCCCCTCACAAGACATTGCTTACTTGATCTAAAGGCCATCAGTGCAGACCTCTACTTCTAGAGGAACGATCTGCGCCTAAGCTGTAACTCATCAGAAAAATGACTAGTCACCCCAGGAACCACATGAAGTCCACGGAAAGCATGTCTTTGGATTTGCACGGTGTATTGTATCCTGATAAACTCGACTTCTTAATATCATACTGAAATCACCAAGTGCTGCTGAAATTGACAGACATAGATGAGGCACTTTCATACTGCGCCCACAATGGAGCGCACCTAACAGTGACTGTCCATGAGACTCCTCTAAATGTTTCTAATATGAGACAGATTAAGTCAGGAGACCTGCTGTAGTGGTACCTTCAATTCAACACCATTGCCTCATTCTCTGATGTTAGTTAACCCGTGTGCTGAGTCCAAAAGAGCAATGAAAGTAGGAGCTATGCTGTTTGTCATCTGAACCACACAACAGAGGATGGAGGTGTGCATGTGGTGGTGTGAAGGGTGACTTTGTAACTATGTACACATCAGTGGTGCTGGAACAATTTTTAGTGTGAGAGTGATGGCGAATAATGTCATCTCATTAAAGGCATCCAGTGGTACATTTTGAAAAGCATTTTCACAACTATATTGCTCCAACTAATCACTACAAACAAACACTGAATTGGCACCTCAAATGGGGGTAAAGCAAGGCCTTAATCCTTTTCACAGTATAGGATGGCATGTTATAAACATTAACCTGAGAAAACTGTGGCATCTCATCAAGAATGGGCCCTGAGTTATGAGACTACCTCCAAACAAACGGTAAGTATTCCAGTCTTCTAATGTGACTGGTCCATATAAACATGAGAATAAGTCCAGAATTTAAACTTCTGACATCCTTCTTGTATCAGCAGTTAAACACGGGGTGAAGGATCAGGGGCCGACTTTTAACCACCAGCTGAAACCCAAAAGCTATACAATATCCATCAGGTTATAGCACTTGTGCAGACTATGGGCCTCATTATAACATTGGAGGTATATACCGCCTACCGCCACGACGACGGCCACCAAAAGACCATCGCCGCGGCTACCAGCCATCACCCGGATTATGACCACAGCTGGATTTCCACCAGAAGGATGGCGGAAATCTGGCTGTGGCCATGCCGGTGGATGGTGGTAAGTTGGCGCAGCTGGCAGCAGCAGCGCCACGCCAGTAGACCGCCGCAGACCGTATCATGACACATGATACAGCATGGTGGTGTTCTGCTGGCGGAGGCTGCTGGTGGCAGAAGGGCCCTGTCCCATCTCCTGCCGGAGGACCCCCTCACAAAAGGAAAGTTTGGTGCTCCGACAGGAGAGGGGGTGGGGATTGTTGTGGGGGTGTGGATGTGTGTGTGTGTATGTCTGTGAGTGCGTGAATGTGGGTGTGTGTTGCTTGTTGTGAGTGTGTGCATGTATGGATGTGTGAGTCTGTGTATGTTGTGTTGTGTGTATGTGTGTGTGCCTGTATGTATGTAAGTGTGTATGGATATGTGTGTGTGAATGGTTGTCTGCATGCATGCTTGAATGTGAGAATGAGTGTGTGAATGAAGGTGCATGAATGAAGAGGGTGTCTGGAGAGGGGTGTTGGGGGGAATATAGGGACGGGGAGGGGGGTGGGTAAGATCCCTATCAGTGACAAGGAAGGAATTCACTGTCTTCACTGTCTTCAGCCCTGTGACTAAAGTCTCCAGCCCGGCGTCCGTTACCGCCGTGGCGGTCGGTGTGGTACATTGGCTGTTTGGCTTGAGCCAAACCTCCAATGTCTTAATATGGGGAAAAGTACCGCCAGCCTGTTGGCAGTACTTTTCTCCATTTTACCGCTGACAACATCATATGTCAACAAACGGCATGAACTATGATATACTAAATATTATTTATTTATCTACACATTTACTACCAGTGTTTTCTAGATTTCAAGTGAGTTTACGAAAGCTGTGATGCATTTTGCACCGCTGAATTCACAATAGGTGAAATGGTGATATCTGTGGCTGTTGCTTCACTGCACACATTGCACAGCACATTAAAAAAATGCCCAGAAGTATGATGAATGATAAATGGCATTTAATGCTAATAATCCACTAGACGTGTTTGGTACTAAAAAACAGAGTGAGTTTAGGCTTTGCAATTTGTTCAATTTTAGTGAAAACAAAAAAGGTTTTTGTTCCCTTCATAGCAGAGGTTTTCACTCTTTAAAAAAAAAAACATTTACGCCTGTGGGATTACTTCTTCTATTGGGTGGAGGTTTACACTTGTTCTAATTTCACAAAGGTGTAATGAGGTGAGACTCGCAGGTACTCAAAGGTTTGTAGGTGCCTTTCTGGAAAAGAATTAAGAGTTCCCAATAAGGCACATGCATAATTGTTAGTGTTGGACTTTTGCTTATGCAGGGTCATCCTGAATATTTTTGCCTCCTGCCTCCTATCTTTTTCTGACCTGTCGCTGTTGGCTTTTGAACTCTGAGCACTTTCCCACTGCTAACCAGTGCTAAAGTGCATATGCTCTCTGTGTAAATTGTATGTAATTGGTTTATCCATGATTGGTCTATTTGATTTACTAGTAAGTCCCTAGTAAGGTGCACTAAAGGTGCCAGGGCCTGTAGATCAAATGCTACTAGTGGGCCGGCAGCACTGGTTGTGCCACCCACATAAGTAGCTCTGTAATCATGTCTCAGACCTGCCACTGCAGTGTCTGTGTGTGTATTTTTACACTGTAAATTCGACTTTGCAAGTGTACCCACTTGCCAGGCCTAAACTTTCCCTTTTCTTACATGTAAGGCACCCCTAAGGTAGGCCCTAGGTAGCCCCAAGGGCAGGGTGCAGTGTATGGATAAGGTAGGACATATAGTAATGTGGTTTATATGTCCTGACAGTGAAATACTGCCAATTTCGTTTTTCACTGTTGCCAAGCCTGTCTCTCTCATAGGATAACATGGGTGCTACCTTTAAATATGATTAAAATGTAGATTCCCCTAGAGAGTAGATGGACATGTGGAGTTTGGGGTCCCTGAACTCACAATTTAAAAATACATCTTTTAGTAAAGTTGATTTTAAGATTGTGCGTTTGAAAATGCCACTTTTAGAAAGTGAGCATTTTCTTGCTTAAACCATTCTGTGACTCTGCCGTGTTTGTGGATTCCCTGTCTGGGTCAGTTTGACAGTTGGGTTGTTTTTCACCTCACACCAGACAGTGACACAAAGGGGGCTGGGGTGTAACCTGCATTTCCTGATTAGCCATCTCTGCTAGGAGGGAGGGGTGGAGTGGTCACTCTCATCTGAAAGGACTGTGCCTGCCTCTGACAATGCCGGCTCCAACCCCCTGCTGTGTGTCTGATGACTTGCCTGGGCAAGGCAGGATTTCACAAGTAGGTGTGAGTCCCCTTTGAAGAAAGGTGACTTCAAAGACTAAAATGGGTATAAGAAGGGCACCCAAATCTACAGACTTTAGAAACACTTCTGGAATCAAGAGGAACCTCTGCCTGGAGAAGAGCTGTTAGCTGAGGAGGAAGTGCTGCCCTGCCTGTGACTGTGCTTTGTGGAGCTTTCCTGCAGTGCTGCTTCTGCCAGAGTGAGAGGGCAAAGACTGGACTTTGTGTGCCTTCCATCTTGAGAAGAAATCTCCAAGGGCTTGATCTAGAGCTTGCCTCCTGTTGTTTGAAGTCTCAGGGACAGCAAAGACTTCTCTCTGCCAGCACCTGGAGCCTCTGGAGAGACTCCTACTCTGCCCTGTGGTGCCCATCCAGTCCTGGGACCCTGAAAGGAGAAGCTGGCAGCCTAAAGACAAGAAAATCCCCGCACAGAGCGCCGTGCGGGGAAAAGACCGACGCAAATCCGATCGGCGGCTGAAAAACGACGCGCCGCCAGCTCCGCGGCTGAGAAACGACGATCGCAGGAAACGCGACCGAAGAATCGACGCACGGAGCAGGAGAAACGACGCGCAGCATCGCTGACGGAGGCTGGGAGATCGCAACCTACGCGGCTGGATCGTCAACTCATCGTGCGGCTGGATTTTTGACTCGAGTACCGCCGTGCGGAGTTATTTTCGACGCACGCCCGCCCGTGCGGGGTTATTTTTGACGCACACCAGGTACATTTTCACTCTAGCAGCGCTAGTGTGTTTTTAAAACTACTTAAAGACTCTTTTTGATTTTTAATTAATAACTTGACTTGTGTATGGTGGATTTTTTGTCGTTTTGGTCTTGTTTTGTTTAGATAAATATTTCCTATTTTTCTAAACCTGTGTTGTGTCATTTTGTAGTGTTTTCATTGAGTTACTGTGTGTGTTGGTACAAATACTTTACGCCTAGCACTCTGAGGTTAAGCCTACTGCTCTGCCAAGCTACCAAGGGGGTAAGCAGGGGTTAGCTGAGGGTGATTCTCTTTTACCCTGACTAGAGTGAGGGTCTTTGCTTGAACAGGGGGTAGCCTGACTGTCAACCAAGGACCCCATTTCTAACAGTTAGTAGTTTACAATTAGTGACAATTGTGAAAATACCTTCCCATTTGTGCAAATATAATATTAGATTTTTTCTTCGAGGCAAAAGTATTTTCGCCATCAAGAAACTCCGTTCCATACATCTGATATATTTGGGGCAGGAGGTGATTGTTCCGTATTTACTCCTGTGTGATTGGTGGGGGTGGATATGGATTTTGTTGAGAAGTTTGTGACACCCAACAGATGTGTTGGTTCCTAAACCTTCAGGACGTTCCGCCCCGAATGGCCACTCCTTAACCCTGGAAGAAAAACTACCCACGAACATTGTTAACACCATGCTTGAGTAACACATTTTACAAACGCAAATTCACTGTCTGGAAATTTCAAACGTGGATTTGAAATGTAAAGTCGTCTTCGATGTGAAAATGGCTGTGTTATATGGGCCTTAAAAAGTTAATATTAGCTTGTGTACTTCACATTCTTTTGTAATAACGGGAAATACTTGTAAAGTTAGTTTGTAAAAAGGAATCACTGCCAAATGCATGGACGTTCGAAAATAGTTGATATGCTGTAGCCTTTTCCTTCCATATATCCCTACAATAGTGCGAATAAGTTCAAAGGAGACAATCCCCCCCACTCTGTAGTCACAGAAATAAAAATAAAACCCAGCTCATCATGTTAAACTAATTAGCAGCAGGATATCTGAAGAAGTTGCCTGATATTTAAGAGCCTTTCTTTTAAAACACAACACATACTGCCAGAAGAAGAAAATCTGCATCTAAACTGTTTCACGATACTCCCAGCGCCACAGGTAGACAGCTGCGGCTGTTCCTTGGTAAATTTAGTCCTGTGAATTGTCCAAGGTGACTCAACTGTTCTGGCCTCCTGCTTTCAGCAATCCCCTTTTATGAGGCAAACAGAGTCCGTTTGGTTCATCAGTACAATACACTGTGCCTGCCACTGGGGTGCAGGTCTTAGCCCATCTCCATAACTCTCTACCCCACGTGGTAAAAAATTAAAAGTTGAGCTGGTCTTGACTTCAAGTGTATGTAGCATTACTGCAAGGCTAATCAAAAAACGGTATGATGTCCACAAGTCAGTGTGCCAGGAGAAAAACGTCCATCTACTTGTGATGCAGAAAGGATCTCAAGCACACTCAAAGGCAGAGCTTTTTCCCCAGGACTACTGCAGGCGAACATAAATAAAGGGGTTGTTACCTAGAAGTAAGTGCCAAATGGTGCCCACTGCCAAGCTCCTTGAAATATAAAATGTTAATCAGTTCAGGTTGCAAATTTCCAGTAAAGATTCGGTTAGTCCATGAATAACATATTCGTTTCTGTAGTGAGCCTTTCGGCCATATCGTTATATTGATGATACCAGCACGACACAGCTTGGCCGGGTGTGACCGGGCTGATAAATAAAGGGGAGTCTAAACGCTCATCTAAGCGCTCGGAATTAGACCGTGCACTGTGTGTGTAGCCAGGCCTCACTCCCAGGCATACCTGGTGTAGAGCAGCACACTGGCGACAAAGGTGGAGACGTCAAGAAAGGAGCTGATGCCGAGCTCCCAGCACCCAGTGGTGCAGCTCCACAGCACCACCCTGGATTGAGTTGAACACCTGCCCATGCAGTTGAAGCCTAGGAAGTTGGCAGCACTGCCCGAATCTGTGAAGCTCCCGATGAAAGTAAGCGCACTGCCATCTGCTCGGCCCAGTGGTTCACTGCAGCCACCTCTGAGGTCTTCCCCAGCAATCACTCTAAGGCCTCTGAGCTACCACCTGAAACACTTGAGTCATCGCAGCACAGAGGAGGAGAGGAGGACAGTAAAGCTAACCGTGCTCTGAGGGAGGCTCGACCCAACAGCACAAACACTAACTTAAAGGAAAGAACAAAAGTTAGAAAAAAAAAAAAAAACTAAAGAGGGGAGACGGAACATGAGATAAGACTAGGCCAAGTCCAGTAGGAACTGTCTGCCACAGCACAGCCCAAAATAAATAAGTAAAAGTACATACTAGCAACAGAGGACATCAGGCCCAGAAAGCCCAACAATCAACATGGTAGACAAGGCACCAGTAGCTGGATCACAAGTAGCGCATCAGTGGCAGTGCACACTGCAATAGGTGCCCTAGGACCATTTAGTGAACTGGAAGACCACGCTACTGCTGCCCCTAGGTGGAGAATATGGGTGGGCAGGCTAAAGAACTACTTTAGGGGTACATGAGAAATAAATGGGGAAGATAAAATATCCCTGTTGCTACACTTTTGGGGTGATGAAATTTACAAACTGTTTCAGCATCTCCCCACACAGGAGGGGTAGGTGACTACAACACGGCCATCACAGCTCTTAATACCCATTTCAATCTCTAGTTTAACCCATACTTTGAAAGATTTCAACTAAGCCAGGGAAGGCAGAAAGAAGGGGAGTCAGTAGATACATTCCACGCTTGCCTAAAGGCATTAGTGAGCACATGCACAGATGACAACCTGTCCAAAGGAGTCCGGGCCTAATTAATACAGGGGTGCTGGTCCACACACCTCAGGCACTTAATACTACATCAACAAGGGATCACGCTAGAGGACATGCTGGTTTTAGTCCACACATATGACTTATCCAGTATAAGGGCAGAGGAAATCGAGATGACCCTCAACAAACCATCGGAAGGAGCGGTGACACATAAGCAGACTGCAGTCAAGACTGAGGTGGTAGATGCAATCCACAGTAGACCCTTAAGTCACAGAAGGGCAACCATGAACTTAAAAGCGTCATGCAGAAACTGTGGCCTGGAAAACCAGATGTGTCTGGCAGCTGGCTGCACATGCTTGGCGTGCGACAATCCATACCACTTTGTGAGGGTCTACAGAATCAGCGAAAGAGGACACAGTGGTCGGGCTGATTACCATCAACCAGAGCACTCCGACAGCTATCACTCACTGACAAGTCCACCACCACCACCAGAAGCCCAGAGTGGCACCCCAACTCTGTGGCTGGGGACGAAGTGGATGTAGAGGAAGAGGTGTTCCTTATCTCCTACACTGCCACCTCCAGTGAGGGCAGGGGGCCCCATCCCCACTGCAATATAATGGTCACAGATACCACAGTGCCAGCCCTGATTGATACAGAAACCTCAGTGAACATGAAGACCAACCAGCAATACTTTTCACTATGCTCCTGCCCACCACTCCCCCCAACGCTGACTCAGATATAAAAGTGGTATCTAATTCTTGTGTTAGCTTAATTGACGACTAGTTTAATTTTGTGATTGCGCAGAAATTGCAATGTAATTTTGCTTAATGTGAAGTTTGATTTAGAATTCTTTTGCACAAGAAGTCAGTTGGTAATAGAATGATGCATTGTTTAAAGTATAGAGAAATGTGCCATTTTGCCCTTAAGGAAGGAACACCTGAAATGATGAACTAAAAGTTTAAACATTTGTTGCAACCTTTCATGTGATAGGACAAAGAGATGGTGTTCTCATGACATACATGGGAAAGCATGGCAAAGTAACGATTGGAGTCGAGCAATCACTTTTTATTTGATGGCAACCCTTCCAGTATAACCTGAACTGACCACTTTCATGAATCGGATTAATGTGGCCTTTTGATATATTGATGAACATTCTGGATTTGAGTCAGAGTCCTCAAGAGTCCCTGAGAGTTCAGAGAGACTCCCCCTTGCAGATCTTGATTGACAATGGAGAATCCGGTATGCGGAGCCCCTCGGAGAGGTATATTCCTCTCTGCATTTGCCCTTGACCTGATTCCTGACTGGAGTTTTCCTTGTATGGCCACATTGGTCATACTGTGGAATGTATTTGATCTGTGTTTGAAACTGTGTAATGATTCTTCTACCACACCATTCACTGGGGCCAAAGATCCATAGACCTCAGTGAGCATTTGATTTCTGTGAAGGATGAAAAGTGCTCCAGCTGGGTACATAACCTATATATGTGTCACATGTGCTTTTTTGTTTGCAAACATTACAAAGGACAAGAATTTTGTTTACTTCATTTATTTGAATACTAATGTTGTACTGTGATGTTCAACAAGGCAATATTACTGCATGGGTAATTTCTATTGAGAAGGCACTTCTGTCAACCACTTTACACTATAATTAACATAGGTAACCAGGAAGGACATTGGGGGATTGACAGCCAATCAGAATGCTCTGTATCCTGCATTTCACCTCCCAGCCTAAGGTGATCTCTAGGAAAATTAGGCAGAGCAGCTGGAACAATCTTTCTCTAGTTGTAGGAAAGTACCATCTTGCCTGGCATGTTACCCCCATTTTTTACATGTATGTCCGTTTGTTTTTGCCTGTCTCACTGGGATCCTGCTAGCCAGGACCCCAGTGCTCATAGTTTGTGGCCTGAATGTGTGTATCTGTGTAGTGACTAACTGTGTCACTGAGGCTCTGCTAACCAGAACCTCAGTGTTTATGCTCTCTCTGCCTTTGAAATTGTCACTATAGGCTAGTGACCATTTTCACCAATTCTAATTGGCACACTGGAACACCCTTATAATTCCCTAGAATATGGTTCCTAGGTGCCCAGGGTATTGGGGTTCTAGGAGATCCCTATGTGCTGCAGCATTTATTTTGCCACCCATAGGGAGCTCAGACAAATCTTACACAGGACTGCCACTGCAGCCTGAGTGAAATAATGCACACATAATTTCACAGCCATTGTACACTGCACTTATAAGTCACATATATGTCTGACCCTCACTTAGTGAAGGTTAGGTGCAAAGTTACTAAGTGTGAGGGCACCCTGGCACTAGCCAAGGTGCCCCCACATAGTTCAGGGCAATTTTCCCGGACTTTGTGAGTGCGGGGACACCATTACACGTGTGCACTACATATAGGTCAATACCTATATGTAGCTTCACAATGGTAACTCCGAATATGGCCATGTAACATCTCTAAGATCATGGAATTGTCCTCCATGCCAAATCTGGTATTGGGGTGCCAATCCCATGCATCCATACTGCCAAACAAGCTCTCTGGGGTTTTCTCTGCAGCTACCGCTGCTACCAATCCACAGACAGGGTTCTGCACTTCCTCGGGTCTGGGCAGCCCAGACCCAGGAAGGCAGAACAAAGAATTTCCTCTGAGAGAGGGTGTTACACCCTCTCCCTTTGGAAATAGGTGTTAAGGGCTGGGTGGAGTAGCCTCCCTCAGCCTCTGGAAATGCTTTGAAGGGCACAGATGGTGCCCTCCTTGCATAAACCAGTCTACACCGGTTCAGGGAACCCCCAGTCCCTGTTTTGGTGCGAAACTGGACAAAGGAAAGGGGAGTGACCACTCCCCTGTCCATCACCACCCCAGGCGTGGTGCCCAGAGCTCCTCCAGTGTGTCCCAAACCTCTGCCATCTTGAATCCAGAGGTGTGAGGGCCCAATGGAGGCCTCGGAGTGGCCAGTGCCAGCAGGTGACGTTAGAGACCCCTCCTGATAGGTGCTTACCTGACTAGGTGGCCAATCCTCCTCTGAGGGCTATTTAGGGTCTCTCCTGTGGACATTTCCTCAGATATCAACTTGCAAGAAATCACCAGAGTTCCTTTGCATCTCCCTCTTCGACTTCTGCCAAGGATCGACCGCTGACTGCTCCAGGATGCCTGCAAAACTGCAACAAAGTAGCAAGAAGACTACCAGCGACATTGTAGTGCTTAATCCTGCCAGCTTTCTCGACTGTTTCCTGGTGGTGCATGCCCTGGGGGCTGTCTGCCTTCACCCTGCACTAGAAGCCAAGAAGAAATCTCCTTTGGGTCAACGGAATCTTACCCCTGCTCCAGCAGGCACCAAACTTCAGCGTCACCGTTACTCTGGGACCCCTCTCATCCTGATGAGCGTGTCCCTGGAACACAGGTGGTGGACCCAAGTGATCCAGACTATCCAGTGGTCCAACTGTCCAAATTTGGAGTAGGTAAGTCCTTGCCTGCCTTCGCCAGACAGTGATCCTGTGTACCGCGTGAACTGCAGCTGCTAGGGCTTCTGTAAACTTTTGCAAGGAATCCTTCATGCACAGCATAGCCAAGGTCCCCAGCACTCCTCCTTCATTGCTCAACTCGCTGAGTTGACCACCGGCTTCGTGGGACCCTCTTTTGCAGTGTTGAGACGACCGCCGTACTCAGTTTTCTTGAACTCGTGTTCAATTACTTCTGTGGGTGCTGCCTTCTTGTGCATGGGCTCTCTGTGTTGCAGAGGGCCCCTCTGTCTCCTCTGTATCCTCTTCCAAGTGGTGACCTCCTGGTCCTTCCTGGGCCCGGGCAGCACCCTTTTTCTTCAACTGCAACCTTTGAGGCTAGCAAGGCTTGTTTGCAGTCTTTCTCCAAAGAAACAATGCTGCATCCTCCAGCACTCCATGGGACATCTTCTGCACAAAGGAGAAGTTCCTAGCACCTTTCGTTGTTTCAGAATCTCAGCTTCTTCCATCCAGAGGCAGCCATTTTGCACCTGCATCCGGGGTTTAGTGTGCTCCTGCCCCCCCGGACACTTTCGTGACTCTTGGACTTGTTCCCCTTCCTTTATAGGTCCTCAGGTCCCAGAATCCGTCTTGAGTGCTTTGCAGTCTGTTGTGGTCTTTGCAGAATCTCCATCATGAGTTTAGTGTGTTTCTGGGGAAGAAGTATCACTGGACTCCTACTTTTCAGGGTCTTGGGGTGGGGTATCTTGGACAACCTTAGTGTTTTCTTACACCCCCAGCGACCCTCTACACACTACACTAGGCCAGGGGTCCCCTTTCTTCGTATATGGTTTGTGTTGCCCATAGGCCTATTGCATCCTATTGTATTCTACAGTGTTTGCACTATTTTCCTAACTGTTTACTTACCTGATTTTGGTTTGTGCGTATATTTTGTGTATTTTACTTAACTCCTAAGGGAGTATATCCTCTGAGATATTTTTGGCACATTGTCACTAAAATAAAATACCTTTATTTTTAGTAACTGTTTCTTATGATATAGTGCTATATGATAAGTGGTATAGTAGGAGCTTTGCATGTCTCCTAGTTCAGCCGAAGCTGCTCTGCTATAACTACCTCTATCAGCCTAAGCTGCTATAACACTACTAATCTACTAATAAGGGATAACTGGTCCTGGCACAAGGTGTAAGTACCATCAGGTAACCACTATAAGCCAGGCCAGCCTCCTACACTAATAGATCAGGGGAAAAGGGCTCCATTCTTAGCAGTTCTCCTTCAATCTCCAAAAGCAACCATTTCAGCCATGGCTGTTCAGGATCCTCCACTTGGTTTTGCTGATGGGGAAGCCCGATCAGCCAAGTAGAAAGTAGAACAACATAAATAAATTGAATTGTGTGGCTACTTGTTTCTGCTTGTGAGTGTCATTTATGCTACTTTCCCCTTCAGCAAATTACAGGCAGTTCTTTATGAGGTTATTGGTTCAGCAAAACCTATTGCTTTATCTTCTCAGGAAGCTCTAGTCTGATGTTCCCCATTACGAGAAACGCACAGATTCTGTGCCTGTCAACAATGAGAAGGAGTATAGTCAGTGAACCCTCCAACGGTGCCTCTAGGCTTGAGGGTCCTTAGGGCCCACTAGGCATCACCCTGCAACCTGGTTCAGTCAATCTCTGTACCCACCTGAATGCTGATTGCTGTACCCTCTCGAAAGTGTGGCTGGATCCAATTCAAACTCCATCTTTCATTGATGCCTCTTCCCAACTGCGATGTAACTGGTAAGAATTTGCCCCTACATTGTGGAGAACCCACTTTGTTCAGTAATCAAGAGCACTGTCTTTATCTGCGTTAGTTGTCAGATGTTTGGGTTTGATCCTCGTCAGAGCGGGTATGTTTACCTGCACATGGTGTGATTAGGAAAATCAATGTCCTTTCCAAATTAGTCTTAGTGAAGAATACTTAGGGCTAGGTTTACTAAAAAGTGGCAGCACTGCCCTGCATCACTTTAGAAACTCAGGGATGTGCCGTATCTATTTAAATACAGAGCACCCCTGCATCCCCCCCTGCACTGTCTTTAAATGGAGCTGCCTAGCGCCAACGCAGGCATCCTTGCACCATTGTGCAAGGTTATCCGTGTTGAGAGGTTTGATTATTTATGTGATGGAAGGTGGTACATCACTAATGGCGATTTAGGCACTTCTGTGTGTGCTGCAGAATGAGCACCAAAGCGCAATTTTGAAAGATTGTTTATGTGCAGGAAGGTACACCTTTCTGGCATGTTGCTCTTTTTAGAATGAAGCACACATAGAAATAGCAAAAAATGAGGGGGAATAAAAGTATTCCTCCTTGGTGCGCCACTCTAATACCACCACTAGGGTGGCGCTGGATTTTGCCACTGCCTCAGGTTTACGAAAACACGTAAATCTGCAGTGTTAAAATGCAATGGGTGTTGGTGTGGCACGCCCGCAGCAACACCCATTGCATTCCCTTTCTATGCAAAGTGCTGCGTGTGAAGAATCTGTATTTACAAGGTGGCGTTAAGCTTAATGCCACCTTGTAAATATGGTGCAGGGCATATAAATTGACGCTCCGGTGGCGCTAGGGGCTCATTAATATCCTACTCAGTCCACAGAAATTGATTATACATTAATACAGCAATGACGTGTTGGATCTTAATTTTAAATTAAGTTTGACAGAGTATAAGAGGGGTCATGTTTTTTAGACCATTTTTGTGAACCAAATGCACACAGATGCTTTCGCAGGATGTAGTTCGTTTTCTGAAGGCAATGTTGTTTCAAGGATATCGAGGAGTACTCTAAATCTGGTGATGGGAAGTCGGTGTCAATACATCATAATTACAGGAATGGTGAGAGGGATTGTGATGAGTTTTAACTGTTGGTAAATAATTAAAGGTGGAATGTTTGCCATGTCTCATAAACATCTGTGCTAGACATCTAAGTGTATTGTGCTGTGATTGTGTAGCTACTTATAACTGTGATTGCTTTTGGTCTATAATGGATTGTTTTTTGTAAAACATCAACACAACACCGCCACGCCTATTACGACTTAGTAGTAGGCATGGCGGCATTGCGTCGGCAGTGCGCTGACGGCAGAGCAAGCGCCATGGACCCCATTCCCTCCCCGACAACCACAAGGTAAGGTGATTGACCGACAGGGAAGGGGCGGGGGAGGGGATAGTTGAGTGTTGTGTGTATGGAAGTGTATCTGTGCGTGTGTGAATGCATGATTGCGAGGGTGGGAGGGTGTTGAGGCCGTGTGTGCATGTGTGTGTGAATGAGTGTGCATGTATGTATGTATGTGTGATGTGTGTCTGCGTGGATGTACGGGGTGGGGGTGGGGGCTTTGGAATGGGGATCGGGGTTGGGGGTTTGGAATGGGGATCAAGGGATGGGGGTTTAGAATGGGGATCGCGGGCAGGGGTGTCACTGCTTGTGGGGGTGCAGGCTTCAGATGGGGTCGGGGTGGGGGGAGGGTACTACATGGAGGGTGCGGTTAGGGAATCCTGCAGTCGCAACAGGAAAGAGCATTCTTGTCGCCAGTATTGTTACTGCCAGGGATTCTGTGGCGGGGCTGCACAAAATACCGCGGGTGGTGTTAGGTTGACCGCCGGGTCGAAGGTGGTCAACCTTCGGCCAGGTGGTTCTACCCCCTGGCGGTACAGGTGGTGAACTGGCTGCAATACATCCAGTTCACTTCCATTGTCATAATTTGGCAGTCCTGCACTGCCACGCTGTCTGTAGTCTGGCCGCTACCGCTGGGGTGGCGGAACAGTACTGCCGGGGTCATAATGACCGCCTTAGTGTAGACTAGGGCCTTCATTATGGGTGGCCTGTTATAACCTCATGGAATTCCACACTTTCCCTTCGACCCACCGGGAATTACAGTAGTTTCAGAAGTTGATTATACATTTGTGAAGATTTATTTTTATATAACATGCAGGAATTGATTACCACATGATTGTTCAAAATAATCTACCTGAAGACACTAGCTACAGGTGAATCACGTGGAATAAAACTCATCAGGGGTGTTCCAGCTAAATGTATAATCTTTCTGGCCTGGTAACTCAAGTTAATGACTGTTACTGTGCTTGTATGGTAAATATAGCTATTCTTTTGGGAATGCTAGCTGTTATCCAGTTGTAACAAACTGATCTGTGTCTTTATTTAAGTAGAGCAATGGATTGATTTTAGTAGCGAACACCAAAGAATATTGTAACTTTAGCTCTATAATTATGACAAGATATCTAAAAATGCTTAGGACTTATATACAGATGTCAGTGAAACAGGAGACAGCTTCTGACTATTCAGTATAGAAATCTGTAGTTCAGTAGGTCTATATGCATGTTGCACATCTATGGAAGTAACTGGTGCCTGCCCTTAAGAGCTGGATGGTTTGCACCACCTGCGTTATAGTCACTAGTTTAATCGAAATGTGCACTGCTCCAGCGCCTTATGATTTCAGTCAAGATAACAGGTATTCCATCAGGGTTAGTGATTATCTGGAAAACTACTGACCTAAGTAGAAGGACACGAGTGCCCTCGAATAGGTCAAGAAGTACACTAGAAACATGTTGGCCAACCCTTGGCAATATTAGCATAGTTCACTTATGCCCACTCTGTTAATTCTTAGCTCCGTATATTGTTCTGACAGCCTACCTTTAGGGGCATATTTATACTCCGTTTGCGCCGAATTTGCGTCGTTTTTTTCGACGCAAATTCGACGCAAAACTAACTCCATATTTATACTTTGGCGTTAGACGCGTCTAGCGCCAAAGTTCATGGAGTTAGCGTCATTTTTTTGCGTGAACACCTTCCTTGCGTTAATGAGATGCAAGGTAGGCGTTCCCGTCTTAAAAAATGACTCCCAGGCATGTGCGTGGTATTTATACTCCCGGGCAAAAATCACGCCCGGGAGTGGGCGGGGCAAAAAACCCCGCATTTGCGCCTCTTTTTAACGCCTGGGTCAGGGCAGGCGTTAAGGGACCTGTGGGCTCAGAATGAGCCCACAGGTGCCCTCCCCTGCCCCCAGGGACAACCCCTGCCACCCTTGCCCACCCCAGGAGGACACCCAAGGATGGAGGGACCCATCCCTGGGAAGAAAAGGTAAGTTGTGGTAAGTATTTTTTTTTTTTTTTTTTTGTGGCATAAGGGGGCCTGATTTGTGACCCCCTACATGCCACTATGCCCAATGACCATGCCCAGGGGACAGAAGTCACCTGGGCATGGCCATTGGGCAAGGGGGCATGACTCCTGTCTTTGCTAAGACAGGAGTCATGTTAATGGCGTCTAGGTGCCCAAAAAAAATGGCGCAAATCGGGTTAAGACGATTTTATTGCCTCAGCCTGACTTGCCCCATTTTGGGACGCCCAAACGCCATTTTTCCCTTCGCCGGCGCTGCCTGGTGTACGTCGTTTTTTTTCACGCACACCTGGCAGCGCCGGTCGGCTAACGCCGGCTAACGCCATTCAATAAATACGGCGCCCGCATGGTGCTTCAGAATGGCGTTAGCCAGCGTTAATTATTTTGGCGCAAAACTGCGTTAGCGCAGTTTTGCGTCAAAAAGTATAAATATGGCCCTTAATTACTTCATTTAGCGCTAATGTACTTTGCCAATTGATGAAGCTCACAGCATGCTTTCTGTTGAGATTACTGTACAGCCTAGGTCAAAAAACACCTTAAGGTCAACAAGAAGATGTTTCAGAAGAGTTGTAGTTTGCCGGGATTCATGGAAGTTTGCTACAAATGCAAAGTTTATTGGTGAACATTTTAGGAGATGCTAAAACCAGAGGCACACGAGAACATTTCTTACTCTCGCAGCTGTGTCGTCTAGAGATCCGTACCGCCTACAATACAGAATGATCTATTTTACATTCATCTCCAGGCACAAATGCTAATTTGAATTCATACACTAACGCATTACACCTGATTCGACCGCACGTTTTCTTTGAATTGGATAATACATGACTTCGAGCGCACAGTGCTTTGTGATGAAAAGGCCAATCAATAACATTAACCAGAAAGCTGAAATTGGCAACAATGTGATTTGTGCTCATGAATAATAAAAATAAATTAAACCCTCACAAATTTGTAAAGACATTTTGAACGGGTATATTATAAAAGTAGGTGAAGCAACAGCCTTTCTATAATGTCTTGTCTGCCAATGAAGTGATGTCATGTAGAACGGGACATTGAGGCAACATGACTGACAGCAGCTGTTCAAGAGAAGTCATATTTTTAAGATCCTTGGGAAAGAGTGCTTTGCAGGGCAACAGCTGCCCAGTTATATGATAACTTTATTTATAGAGACGCCTAGGGTCACGTCTGGTTGAGAAGGGGTTTTCCAGAAACATTAGTAGAAAATTGTGCATCCTCCCCAGGATTACGTCTTTGCTGTTATTCTAGGCCCTCCTACTGTGTGTAAATGTAGAGATGGTCCAGAAAGAGGGAGCAAAAGTCCCCCTTCATCACCCACGAGTCAAAGTCATGCCAGCGAACCTGTTGCCATGGGCAGTGTAAATGTGTTTACCTCCTCTGGTGTGGATAGGGAGCAATGAAAGGAAACTAACCTATACGAATAGATCATATATTCTATTTATCAATATTTTTAGTGCACAGAATGAATAGTTACTATCTGTATTTTTATTGCTGTGACACAATCAAAGCCTGGAATTCCTATGCCAGCGTGTAATAGGTGGGTCTTGTGACATCCCACTGATTTAGTGTAATCAATATATCTATCCAACACTAGAAGAAAGATATCTAAATTGAGTCTGAACTATATGAGGTGACTTAAATCAGTTTGACCACAGGAAAATGCATTAATTAAAAATGGGGTTCTGGTTTTATTCAATGTGGGGAACTTGAGTAACCATACACAAATTACATGTTTGTGGCTTCTTTTTTCAAAATATATAGTTGTCATCCAAATCAATTCCATGTTTGCAATTCCTCCTACTTAAAAGGAATTGTTGCCAGGTAGATCGCTATACATGTATGTTAGCAACTGCATCTCTAGTTGGCAGAGTTATGCAACCTGCCCAAGTAAGGACCACAGTCCTAGTCAGGGGAAGTCAGACGCACAAATTAAATTAACCTGTGCTCACCCTCTGGTAGATTGGCACGGAGCAGTCATGCTTAACTTAATGAGCAAAATGTTAAGTATTTGTGCAGCACTTAAATTACAGAAACACTGAAAAAACACCATAACATTTTTAGAAAAGTAGAGAATATTTATCTGATTTAAACAAGACTAAAAGAACAAAAATCAAATAGGTAGGAGTCAAGATATGAATTTTTAAAGATTAAATTAAAGAACAGAAGAGGGAGTGTAAAATCGAAAGTTGAGGGTTCAATAGGTATACTATTATTATTATTAATCTCTTTATTTCGCATTACCAATCCATAAAAGAAAGTCAATAAAACACAATAGTTGGTACAATTACCAGATTCAAAAGCTAGTTCATAGGTATCAATAAAAATCATTATAAAAACAGTTGCTGGCTCAAGGACCTCTTATGCAAATTAGTAAGTATGAGTACCCACTATCATAGAAGATTAAAATAGCAAAAAATTAAATCTTATGATTGATGTTCATCAATGGGGCAAATTTTCATATATGGTGGGGTACAGGTTAAAGTGTGCAGTATTATAGTAAAAGAGACAAACAAGCAGCACATCAAGAGTGCATGTGTATTACATAATTTTCACATATAACACTATCTAACAACCAAGTTATTTAGACAAGGCTGCCGAAAGATATCTATGTTCTGTTTTTGTACAAGGCAGTTGGTATTGAAGACTTTTCCCACACTAATGACTGCCACCTCACTTGTATCTGTCTTCAGAATTCTTAGTGCTACTTCAAATTTCCTGACTCGTAAAAGGTGGCACACGGGAATAATCCAATTCTTGCAAGGAGCCCTAGAGGGCCTGCAGAAAAGAAAAAAATGGTGCAGAGTTTAAGGAGCATGGTATAAGGTGTTCAATCCAGGGTTTTTTCCCCAGTAGGAAATGAACCTGTGGATTGGAGGGGACCTGTATCTAAATTTTAAGTACAGCTGTCTCTGTAGGAAGCCCTGGACAGTGTCAAGGGAAGCTTCATAGATATGGATGTTTTTATGATCTAAAAATTAATCGATCAGGCCTCCTGACTTGCAATTCCTGATCTCTTTGCCCCAGAAGTGTTCCCTGCACCTGTCCTTGCCTAATTGCTTTGGAATATGAGCAGCTTCATCTGGGGTTCCCTGTCAAGACTTATTGGTCTTCCCGCCTGCTCTTCTTGTATATTGGGACAATGTCAGTGCTCACCCAAGATTTAGGTATAAGACCTCCACTAGTAATTGCCCTTGAGAGGGCATCCAAGTAGGGGGCCCAAACATCGGGCTCAGATAAATACAAATCTGCTGGTATGCAGTCTGGGGCGAGAGCCTTTCCTGGAACAATTGATTTTAGGGTCCTTTGTGAATCTGAAATTGAGATCACAAGAGGTTCTGGTTGCCTCAGATGGTTTATTCGGTCCTGGCCTACTGGCCCACTACCTCCTACTCAAGCTCCTCCACTTGAATACAGCTTCTAAAAATGCTCTACCCTTCTATGTAGTTGGACATGAAAGGCAACTTGTGGAGCTGCATTACAACTGCCATGTGCAACTATGGTCCAAAAGATGTCAGAGTTTCCAGATTTGGAAGCAAGGACCAGATCAGACCAGATCTCATTATCCCAGCTTCATTTAGTGTGGACCACTGCTTCTTTGTATTTCTATCATGCCAGGGGAATACCACTGGTTTTTAGCTTTAATGAATTACAGCAAGATGGCTTTTGCTGATCTACACTGCATTGTACCATGGGTGCGTGGCAGAATGTTTTTGGTGCACGTTTTTGGTTTCTCTTGAGAGCAAATATCTGAAGCTTGCAAATAATTCCTTATGGGCCACTACAATGGATTTGCATCCGGTGCTATGGGTGGTAATTTTGTTCATTTGTTCCAATGTCCATGCTACCTTTTGGAGTATCCTTTTCATTAGGTCTGGCTGTCCTGCAGTGTACTCCCATTTTAGTGCTTTTTTGTTATTAGAAAGGGCAGGATTACCCAAGAGGCTGGAGGATTGGTCCAGAAGCTATTAGTTCTATCAGGTCTAGTTTAAGGGTTTTATGGTCATTGGCCCCCCTCTGGATGACTACCATATTCCTCATATGTGGCCAGGTCTGCAGTGATAGAAGAATACATTCTATTCTGCTGGATTGGTTCAGTTTCCTGAAGTTATGTGCACTATCCAATCCAGGCTGCGACTTACCATTGCAAGCTCTAAGGCCTGCCCTCAGAGTAATGCCTAGAAGTTGGTTAAGTGTCTCTTGACTTGGGTTATACCAAATTTTGTGATCTGCCATATGGCATCTTCCTCCTTCGTTAAGTCTACTTCAGAGTTGTTGATGGGTTCATTGGTCACATTAAAGTCACCTGCTATAATTTGCAAATTATTCAAGGGTAAGGCACGTAGGGCATGCTCTAGGGACATGGGTAGGTGATTCCTTATTTGGACCCATACGCCTATTGCACACATTATTTAGATAGACACAGTGATTATCTCAACACCGAAAAACTGGAAGTCCTCATCTTTGGGAACAACACCTCGCTATGGACTGACAGATCGTGGCCTGCAAACCTGGTACTCCTCCACCCCAACAGACCACACCTGCAACTTCTACATCATCCTAGATAGCAAGCTAGCCATGAAGAAACAAGTAGAATCAGTCTCATCTGCCTGCTTCCAAACCTTCGCATGCTCCACAAGATCTTCAGGTGGCTCCCAGCAGATACCAGAAGCACCGTCGCACAGGCCCTCATCTCCAGCAGACTGGACTACGGAAACACACTCTTTGTAGGAATCACAGCACTCCTCCGGAAGAGACTCCAGACAATACAGAACTCAGTGGCAAGACTCATACTCAACTTCCCCAGAAGGACTTACATGACACCCCATCTAAAAAAACTACACTAGCTCCTGGTTCAGAAGAGAGACAAGATGCTGATTCACACCTACAAGGCCCTTCACAACAAAGGTCCAGCATTCATCAACAAACACCTGACCTCCCACCAACCAACTAGACACCTCCGATCACCTTCCCTCTCCCTTGTAGACACCCCAAGGATCCATCAAGCCAACAGTGGAAAATGCTTCTTCTCGGACCTGGCAGCAAAGGTTTGGTACAACCTCCGCCTGCACCTCAAGACCGCATTGTCACTCCAACTATTTAAAAGAGAACAAAAGACCTGGATATTCAAATGATCATTCCCCCAAATGGCAGCATACAGCGCCAGCACCTCAAGACCCTTACGGGTGATTTGTTATGTTCTATAAATGTGTGTTTGATTGATTGTTTATCTTTGGTTAAAGGGAGAGCAAATAAGTCAAGTAAAATATCAGGGAGCCTCTTGATTCTGCAGTTGAGTGAGTTTTTCACCCATATGACAAAGCCACCTGCTGGGAGACCTTTCTCCTGTGCTATAGAAGGACTGAAGAAGTTTGAATATCCGCACCTACAAGATGGCCCAACACAGCAGGATTCCTAGAGAATTCAAACATCATGTAATACAATAAAAAAAAACAATGCAGATCTGGCAATTTGGTTTTCAATCCAGCAATGTTCAGTGAGTCCTTAGCAGGAGCCTTTTGAGAAGAGCTATTCGATACCAGTGAGCTTACAATATCAACCTCAGGTTCATGCTCCATTGGCTGGGCCAGGGGGCTATTGAGGTCGGAGCTGATGTTGGCCAAGGATTTCAAATTAGTGTGATCCAGTCAATTTCCTTAAGCAGCGATAACTAGAGTCTCTTGGGGTTAGCATGCTCAAAGGAGGTAGGTAGAGTACGTTTTCCTTCTCCCTGCTGTGGACCTAGCAATGTTGGTACAATAGAGTTTTGAATGTTTGGACACCTTGAAGAGTTGCTAAGAAGGGTGGCCAGAGCAGTTTTGAAATGAATATTAGAATCTCAGGGAGATAAAAACTGAGCTTCCATGGCCAAAATGCTGTCCACAAGGGCCTGGTCTTTCAAAAGCAGCTATAGGTTGGGAGCTTGAGTTACTGCTCAAGCGTTGTTTGGAAATTATATCTGAGTGGATCAGGGAGAGGTACTTATGCTTATGGTAGATCCAGTGTGTTACCTGAATAATTAGTGGCTCAGTAGACTCTCTTTGCCCAGGAGTCAGTCTGGGGACCTTAGTCAAGTAAACAGTTGAGCCTATAATTGCCTGCTTCCGAGGTATTACGCTTTAGAGCTCCTGTTTGGTTGCAATGGGATCCGTACTGCAGGATCATGGGTTATCAGGGGTGCATAGGCCAACTCTCCTCCTGCAATTTGTTGCAGAGGCTAGTTTGTGAGAGGGACAGAAGATGGTGTGATCTACAGCAATTATACATTGGGGAGCATACAGTCATAGGATGCATTGCAGTCGTTGGCCAATTGGCATTTTCACCCCCATTGTTTAGGCAGCCTCTGCTTTCAGTGAAAGTGGGATTGCCTACGGTCTCAGGATGTCATGATTGAGGCTCCTCAGAGTAGCTTGCCCCCTTGCACTGTGCCCTCTCCATTAGCCATGAGAGGCCTAAAGTGATACTGGCCCTCCTGGATAATTTGTCAGTTTGTTTGTCAAGTTTACATTAGTATTTTGGAGCTTAGTTATCCTTAAGTTTAGGGTTTCAACTTTCAGCTTCATATTATTAAATTTGTCCCTTAGAAGTGTAATCATTGTTAGGAGTGTACCTGATTCTCCAACGTCATCCTGAGGAGCTTTTGAGACAATTGAGCCCAGAATTTCCTCTCCTCTGTTTGCAAGGGGAGTATAACAATTTGAGCATACAATGCTGGATGAAGGTTCTAGTCTTTTGGATTGGGTTGTAGAAGCAGGGATTTGGGGTGATTTTGGGCTTGGAACTTTTGGCCTCAGGTTGCTTCTTACCTTTATTTAAAATTACCTCAGCCTCATCTATTGGGTTGTTGATGGCATCTAGAGTACAGTTGTCAGCTGCATGTCTTTTTCTGTTTTCCTCACCAATTGTTGGCTAACAGCATTGTCCATTGCTTTCCTTTTACCCATTATTAGTGTCAACTGTTTTCAGAAGGTACTCATGTTAACAGCTGGGTTCGGCACATTCAGAGAGGCTGGAGCCAAGGTGGGTGGGCCTGCCCTGCCTCTTCCTGTAACTAAAGGGCACTCTTTTCCTGGGCACGTCCCATGCAGCAGGATTGCCAGGGGTGATTCAAGGATCTCTCAACAAGAGAATCTTACTGTCCAATGGGGGCCAAAAACTCCTCTGGCTGCCTCCGTGAAGACCCATACAGGGAGATTGCTAGAAGGTCGAAGAGCATGTTGTGAGGCCCCATCCCCCCCTCAGGGATCTCTCAGCAAGAGAGCCTCCTGGCAAGATGTGAGTTGCAGGATGAAGTCACCTTGAATCTTGCTGTCTACTGGGGACCAAAAACCCCTCTGGATGCCTCCCTGAAGACCCCACTAGGAATGCATACAAGGTTGCAAAGCCGAAAATGCAACATAGAGTACAGCCTAGTAGTACAGTGTCTTTAAAGTGCTAACACTTGTGACACTTGTGAATAGAGTTCAAAACAGTTAGTATATTACTCCAGTAGGTGCTAGATACAGCTAAAACTCCTAAACAGACTGTAAGTATCTAAATGAGCCTTGAGAGCAGGTTAAATAGTGCTTCTATTTTAATGACCCACCAGAAAAAGGTGTGAGGAAGTGCGTTGAGGAATGTATTTATGAATTGAAGCATAGTGAATGTTTGTGGCCTGCTGAGGGTGCTGAGCAAGGTCAGGTGGTGTTTTGACCATTGAAGGCAGCCCACAAAAGATTGAGTGCCGAGGGTATGGCATCAGTCAATTTCCCAAACCTTGCTAGGATCGTGGGGGCTGATTGAGAGAAGCACAGCTCCGTGGCAGCTTTGCATGTGCTTATCCCTTGGACCAATAACAGAGGGGCTAACAGGCAATGATGATCACGATCAAGTTTAGGACACCAGCACAACAGATGATGCCAAGATTTTTTATGGTAGTTGCACAGCCTGCCTTCCCTTGCCCAAGAGGGATTGAAATCCATACATGCTATGGCAAGGAGGTGCATGTAGAGTATTTTACTGGCTATTGTCATCCTATTGCTTAGTACAAATAGGGCTGCGCTTTACAAGCCAAATAAAAATTGTCAAGTACCTCCATGACCAAATGGCAATGTGGGCTGCGCAAGTCCTGTTCTAGCGAAATATTTTGTACCTGAGCGTTCTTTTCCCAGGCTGAGAATGGTATACAAGAGTGGTAGATGTTGTAAGCTTCGATTTTTAGGTTTTTGATTGCTGGTGCAGATAATCATGTTAAGGGTTGCTGGCAGTTTCAAATACTGCTTTGAGCCACGCCTTGCAGGAGTTCTCTGGTGCCTGCAAGATCCTGATGTAATATTTCAATAGTGCACATTGGCATTCCAGATCTTGTCTCACAAAGCCTAACTCTATTCTGAACCTCATCCTTTTTATAAGCCAGCGGATGTGAAAAATGTTCTTATATGCTGCACTTATACTGGAGTCCAGTAGCATTGATAGAGCATCCCGAAAAGGCTTGGTGACTGTAGTTTAAAGATGGAATCAATTTGATCCATAGTATTCTTAAGATTTTTGTGGTCGGGCAACTGTTGGTCGTTTAGGTCATAGATGACATATTCCCCTTTTGATCTGAGATACTTCAGATTGGTTTGGCCTCTTCCAGAAATCAGACACTTAGATATTTGTATTTTGTTGCTGTAGTTATTTGTATCTCATAATGCAGCCAGTGTGCATGTTTCTTTTACGGGTACTTGAAGAAGATAATGACTTTAGTTTTGCCTCGATTCACCAGGAGTTTGTTGCTTTAACTATACTTGTGAAGTCAGTTGGGTGCTCTCTGCAGGTCTGACTTTGTGTCGTCCATGATCACGATGTCATCTGCATACTGCAGGATAGGGTAGTTTTGATGTTCCCAGTCTGGGTTTGATAAGTTGGCACCTTCAAGAGCTTTACCCAGGTCAGCACTCTAAAGATTGAAGAGGAAGTGGCCAACACACACCCCTGTTTAAGGCAGCTGTTAATTAGAACTTTGGCTGCGGTTGTACATGGGCCTCTTTTTATACAAACCCAAGTGCATTGGTGTAGAACATTATGACCTTTTAGAGTGGGTAGGGGTGAGGTTCCCATGCCAGTAGTTTCTTCCACAACATCCCTCAGTCCACTCCATCGAAGGCGATGCTGTAGTCAATGAAACAGCAAAACAGTGGTGCCTGTTTTCTCCCATTGGCACGATTTGTCCAGTAGGCAAGTGCTGTGATGTTATCAGCAATGGAAGCCACTGACCTCAACCCTGATTGAAAAAAAGGGAGAATATGGTTCTCTTTTGCCCAGGTCTCAAGTTCTTCTAGAAGAATTCACACATAATCCTTCACTGTCAGGTCAAGCTATGAGATGAGCTTAGAGTTGTCAGGACTGGATCGGGTTCCCTTTTAGGTACAGAGAAGAGGGTAGAGCCCCTCCATCAGTGAGAGATCGAGGCAGTGGCAAATTAAAGAGTGAAGAGTGGCGTCAATAACCTTGCCCAGAAGTCATCTGCTGACTTAAATATTGCTGTGAAGAGGCCACTGGGACCAAGTGCACTGTCATTCCTCATATTCCCTATTGCTGCTAAAAAATACGGGTTCTGTAATGAGGGCAGTTGGCTAATCTGAGGAATGAGGGACTATTTTGGTCGGATTAAGATGTTGATCCCTTGCTTTTTCATCGGTGTATCATTTTTTTACATGGGTTATCCAGTCCATTTCAGCCACTCCATTTTCCTTGGTCTGGAGAAATGATTTAGTTTGTTTAGATTCTCTCCGAAGCAAGATTGACTCCTCTCTTGCAGAAGTGTGAAGAACTTGAGCCATTTGTCCTCAGCCTTCTTATGTTTCAGTTGCTATACATTCTACCTATGGAATGCTCTGTATGTCTTGACCGCTTGCACTGAACTTTGTTTTTTCCACCTTTCTAAGCTGCCTAGGGCTTTTAAGACATTATTCTTGCTGATTAATATTTTCGTAGAGTTTGTTTGATGTGCAGTTGGTTGAATGATTTGACTTGTTCTGGGGACCAACCTGGGTCCATCGCCGAGAGTAATATGAAGATCTGCCATGATCTTCTCCTAGTGTTGTAATAGGGCTAGGGTATTGAGTGCAATGATGGCAGCCTGTTTTAAAGCGATCCAATTGTCCAGCCTCTTACAGGCATTATCTTGTTATTTGATTCTAACCAGGACTTTATGAAGTTCTTCACCTGTTGGTTCACTCAAAGGGAGTAACTGGCCAGATTGCTTTGATGCAAGCTCCAGAAACAATGGCAGAGGTCTGTGATTACTTTCCATCCGGTCATTCACTTCGAAAGGGCTGAGCTTTGGGATCAGTGAGTCGCTGATAAAATAAAGTTGATGGTCAATACATCCCTAATTGTTGAAGGGAAGACTTGGATTGGCTTACTCACTTCTTTGAGGGTTTATACGGAACTAGCTTATGGGTATTAATGAGGCTCTGGAGAGGGGCTCCATCTGTCAATGTGCGGCTGAATGGAGACAGATGGCTTAAGCCCCGAATATTAAAATTGCCCAATAGGGTGGCATCATGAGTTGGTATCAATCAATCAATCAAAACAATTTATAGAGCGTGCTACTCACCCGTAAGGGTTTCAAGGCGCTGGGGGGTGGGAGGGTGGTGTAGGGAGTGGGGGAGGGGAGGGGAGGCTGATTATTGTTCAAAAAGCCATTGTCTTGAGGTTTTTTCTGAAGAGCAGAAGTTTCTGAGTCTTGCGGAGGTTGGTGGGGAGGGAGTTCCAGGCCTTGGGGGCGAGGTAGGAGAAGGATCTGCCTTCAGTGGTGGCGTGTTGGATGCGGGGGACTTTGGGAGTGCGAGGTCAGTGGAGCGGAGGTGGCGAGTAGGAGTGTGGAAGTTAACTCTACCGTTGAGATAGGTTGGTCCAGTGTTGTGGAGGGATTTGTGTGCGTGGATGAGGATTTTGAAGGTGATCCTCTTGTTGATCGGAAGCCAGTGAAGGGATATGAGGTGTGAGGAGATGTGTTCATGGTGTGGGAGGTCCAGGATGAGGGGGGCGGCTGCATTCTGGATCCTCTGGAGTTTTCGTTTGAGCTTGAGTGTGGTGCCGGCATAGAGGGCGTTTCCGTAGTCTAGCCTGCTGCTGATGAGTGCATGGGTGACGGTCTTTCTAGTCTCTATGGGAATCCATTTGAAGGTTTTGCCGCAGTATGCGGAGGGTGTTGAAACAGGAGGAGGCGATGGCGTTGATTTGCTGGGTCATGGAGAGGGAAGGGTCCAGGATGATGCTGAGGTTGCGTGCGTGGTTTGAGGGTGTTGGTGGGAAGACTAGGGCGGTGGGCCACCAGGAGTCGTCCCATATTGTTTTGTTGGGGCCGGAGATGATGATTTCGGTTTTGTTGGAGTTGAGCTTGAGGTGGTTTGCTGTCATCTATTTGGCAGTGTCAAGGAGACCAGAGTGGAGGTTGGTTTTGGCGGTGGTAGGGTTGCGGGTGAGGGAGATGATGAGCTGGGTGTCGTCTGTGTAGGATAAGATGGTGATTCCGTGTTGTCGGAGGATGTTGGCGAGCGGGGCCATGTAAATGTTGAAATGGGTGGGGCTGAGGGAGGACCCTTGAGGGACTCTGCAGATGATTTTGGTGGCTCTGGAGTGGAAGGGAAGGAGGCGGACTTTCTGGGTTCTTTCGGTGAGGAAGTAGGTCAGCCAGTCTAGGGTCTTGTGTCGAATACCTGCGTTGTGGAGGCGTGTGCGGAGTGTTTGGTGGCAGACATTGTCAAAGGCAGCGGAGAGGTCCAGAAGGATGAGTGCGACGGTCTCGCCCTTGTCGACTCTGGTTCTGGGTATTAGTTTAACAGATCTTCAATTGCTGCAGAAAGTTCTGCCAGGGCATCCTTTTTTGAATTTTGAAATGAAAGGGGCCTGTAAATAATCCCTTAATGTTGCTATTTTCCAAATTCATGTGGCCCTCTAAGTTCTTTCCACTGCGTACATCCACTGTTTTAAATAAAATATAGTGAGACCTTCCTTAACCCTGTTCTTAATGTTTGAGTGGAAGAGTTCTTCCAGTGTCAGGCAAGTTCAAGTGTGCATCATGATAGCAAGAAAAACAAAATTGTGTTTAGCCTTAGTAGTTAATCCCATTGTAGTTATAATAGCATGATAACACACCTAGGGGTAAACCACCGCATTGTTTGTACAAAATGAACTAGGTGCCAGAAAGTTCCTCAAGGCAAGTTGCAAACATATGTACATGGCCAGCTTCCTGAATTTGGAGTCTGGCACAGGATGCTAATAAATCAGACCGCCATTGAGCTATTTTTTTCAGGGTAATATAAAAGTCCAATGGATTATGACTATGCTCTGATTGGAGCTGGTTTCTTTGGGGGTGGATCACATACTTCATGAGAGAACTGCATAGGGGACTAACCGGGAATGTTTCCAGTCCATTGACCTAAAAAAAGGTGTCAGTCAGGGTTTCATCCTCCCCCTTTTTAATTCATCATGTATACACATCGGCTAGAGGAGGTCCTCATTAATATCAGTTCTGATGTCCCTAGTATTTGTGGCAGATCAATTCCAGTTCTTTAATACTCTGATGATGCAGTCTTAATTGCCCACACAGCTGGGAGTCTCCAACGATTTTTAGACCCGTTTATTGATTTTATGAATTATCAGGATTCATCTACAAATTTCAAGAAGTCACGCTTTAGTATAAACCGCCAATAATACAAAATCCTGCAGACTTTCTGCACAGGGACAGGTCTACACAAGAGCGGAAAATTGTTCTTGCTTGGGTTTCTTACTTAATTCAGGACTTAGCTGATAACCTCTGCTTATTTAAAATAGAAGGGTTTTACAGAGAGTCCTCAGGGCTTTAAGACTTTTGCAGACACAATGGGGGTCATTCCAATGTTGGCGGGCGGCGGAGGCCGCCCGCCAGAATTCCCCCATCCGAAATACCGCGCCGCGGTCAAAAGACCGTGGCGGGTATTACAAGTTTTCCCCTGGGCTGGCGGGCGGTTGCTGAAAAACCGCCCGCCAGCCCAGGGGAAAACGACCTTCCCACGAGGATGCCGGCTCGTAATCGAGCCGGCGGAGTGGGAAGGTGCGACGGGTGCAGTGGCACCCGTCGCGTATTTCAGTGTCTGCAAGGCAGACACAGAAATACTTTGCGGGGCCCTCTTACGGGGGCCCCTGCCGTGCCCATGCCTTAGGCATGGGCACGGCAGGGGCCCCCAGGGGCCCCGCGACCCCCCCTACCGCCATCCTGTTCATGGCGGCTTTCCCGCCATGAACAGGATGGCGGTAGGGGGGGTCGGAATCCTCATGGCTGCGGAGCGCGCTCCGCAGCCATGGAGGATTCACACGAGCAGCGGAAAGTCGGCGGGAGACCGCTGACTTTCCGCTTCTGACCGCGGCTGAACCGCCGCGGTCAGAATGCTCGTTGGAGCACCGCCAGCCTGTTGGCGGTGCTCCCGTGGTCGGTGGCCCTGGCGGCCACCGGCCGCCAGGGTCAGAATGACCCTCAATGTGTATTAGCCCACGAAACTCTTATTAGAGATTTACAAGTGTAAATGCATCCAGATGGCTACCTTTGCCTGCAAGATTTGGGGTATACTAATATTGATTGAATCCAGGTTATTGAAAATACGTTCTTGAGAAACTGACTGGCCATCGGTCAGGAAAGGCCTACTGAAAGTATCCATGAAGAACTGGGCATGTCTTCTATCATAGATTTTTTTCTTGTTTGTCCGTTTTTATTATTGTGTTCTGTCTGACACAAGGAGAATCTACATTTTAATAGGCTCATGCTTCAGGATTGCATGTCCCTAGATAAAGCAGCCAAAATCCCATAGTTACAATATGTCAAGAAATCATTTTATTAACTAGGGCATCCAGGTCCTTTTACCAACCCTAGGTATATAGTGAAAAGTGATCTTGCATGGGTCAAAAAGTCTTTCTTCCAGAGGGTGGGAGCTGAACGGGAGAATCCTGCCTTAAAAAAGTAGACTGTGCGCAAGTATGTCATGGTTAAACCTGTCAATGGGTTACAGACCTATCCCCTCCTGAATATGTCAGACACTTACTGTTCCTGACATTTTTGAGACTGGATATTCTCGATCAGCTGTTGTTTCCGAAGGGGGCTTGATACACATCTTCTAGTAAACCTGTTTGCAACTGTGATAATATATCAACTTGTAACACCATGAATATATTACTTCTTTGTCCAAACTCGGATATAAATATATCAGGCCTCTTTTGATCTCTGAACATTTTAGACAAATCAGACCCGCGCATCTTTACTTACAGCTGCTAGCATCAACCAAATTGTGTTTTTTTGTTTCTCACTTTCTTTCTGGTGTCCTATCTGTAACCTATTAAGTATGAGAATCACATTACATCAATGTTTAATTTTTTTTGTCTCATTTCAACGCTTGACATATTTTTAACTGATGTATGATTAATTGAAGCATGATTATTTTTATATATTGTTCTGTTTTATGAGATGTCCACTTTTATGATTTTATCAAAAATAGAATAAAGTCTTTAAAGTGAAGTAAAAAAAACATAGGCATTGTTATCCCTGAGTGTCGATTAGCTAAGGTTTGCTTATAATCTCTAATGTAATCTCTTTGCCTAGACAGGTATGCCTTTTGGCTGCCACTGGAAGATGTGGTCATCCAGTAAAGTCATGAAAACCTAAAAATATTTTTGCTTGTGTATCATCTAATAAAAGAACAAAACAATGAATTGAGATCTAGTGCTAACTTGATGTTAAATGTACTTTACCACTGCATGCAATGTAGCTGATACAATAATGTAGTTAATCCATGAACATTGAGTTATTCTTCATGGTTTATAGCCATGGCATTTCTGGATCGTTAAGCATCTGCAATATCCCTCCTAATGACAATACAAAACAACTTGATGATATTAAATCATATGTCATGGAAGGTGCTTGGAGTTAGAAAAAAGAACTATAATTAATAAAGATAGAAACTCAAAGTAAATATCCAAAAACGGAGAAAGTTATAGCCACATCCTCCTGTACAAATTTGTCAAAGTGCTTTGGTGCATTGGCTCCGTTGACCACAGAGATAGGGCCATTGAGGTAGACTCTAGTGCAGGACCCTTACATGGAGAGAAATCAAGGGCCAGATGTATGTAGGGAATGGTTTGCAATTACCAAATATTGAATTTTTATTGTGCTTCGTCAATTGGTAATCACAAACACATATGTACTAAAGTGTGTTGATTTAGCAATATTTCACTGTCAGGACATATAAAACACATTACTTTATGTTCTACCTTAACCATACACTGCACTCTGCCCTTGGGGCTACCCAGGGCCTACCTTAGGGGTACCTTACATGTAAGAAAAGGGAAGGTTTAGGCCTGGCCAGTGGGTACACTTGCCAAGTCAAATTTACAGTTAAAACTGCACACATAGACGCTGCAGTGGCAGGTCTGAGACATTATTACAGAGCTACTTATGTGGCACAACCAGTGCTGCAGGCCTACTAGTAGCATTTGATTTACAGGCCCTGGCACTTCTAATGCGCTTTACTAGGGACTTACTAATAAATCAAATATGCCAATCATAGATAAACCAATTACGTACACATTTTGTAAAGGGGTACTTGTACTTTAGCACTGGTTAGCAGTGGTAAAGTGCCCAGAGTAGCAAAAACAGCAATTTCAGAGTACAGCGCACATCAACAACCTGGGAAACAGAGGCAAAAAGTTAAGGGAGACCACGCCAAGGATCAAAAGTCTAACACGTGTTCCCCCCAGCTGAAAGTGGGGAGCAACTACCCAACCTCATGGGAGTTCTCATCACTAAAGCGGAAGAACCTGGACAGACCATCAGCATTGGAGTGTTCTGTACCAGGATGGTGTTCCACTGTAAAGTCCATCCCCTGTAGGGAAATGGACCACCTCAGCAGCTTTGGATACTCACCCCTCATCTGCATTAACCATCTGAGCGGCCTGTGGTCGGTCTGAACTCGGAAGTGAGTCCCAATCAAGTAGGGTCTTAGCTTCTTCAGCCCAGACCACAGCAAACGCTTCACGTCCTATGGCACTCCACCTACATTCCCTAGGTAGTAACCTCCTGCTAATGAAGGCTCTGGGTTGATCTAGGCCCTCTTCATTAAGCTGAGAGAGTACTGCTCCAATACCATGTCTGAGGCGTCTGTTTGCACAACAAACTCCTTGGAGTAGTCAGGTGCCTTCAGCACATGTGCTGTGCACATGGCAGCCTTCAGGGCATCAAAAGCGTTCTGGCAAGCCTCTGTCCAGATCACTTTCCTGGGTTGCTTCTTCTAAGTCATCTCAGTTAAGGGGGTATCAATGGTACCATATCCCTTAACAAACCTCCTGTAGTATCCTGTGAGACCTAAGAGGGATCTCACTTCAGTCTGGGTCTTGGTAGGCTCCCAAGCCAGAATTGTGTCAATCTTAGGCCGTAGGGGTGCCATCTGGCCACTCCCCACCTGGTGTCCTGAGTACACCACAGAACTCTGCCCTGTATGGCACTTGCTCGCCTTAATAGTGAGGCCTGCCTTCTGCAGGGCCTCTAACACTCTCCAGAGGTGTTGTAGGTGTTCCTCCCATGTGGAACTAAACACAGCAATGTTATCCAGGTAGGCGACATTGAACTCGTGCAGCCCAGCCGAAACCTGGTTGACCAACTTCTGAAAGGTGGCAGGGGCATTCTTCATCCCAAATGGCATCACTTTAAATTGAAAGTGTCCATCTGGGGTAGAGAATGCTGACCTCTCCTTGCCCCCCTCAGTTAAGGCAATGTGCCAGTACCCAGATATTTAATCAAACGTACCGAGGTACTTGGCAGCTCCCAACCGGTCAATGAGCTCATCAGCCATGGGGATGGGGTGTGCGTCAGTCTTGCTGACCACATTGAATCCCTGGTAGTCCACACAGAACCTGAGTTCTGGAGTGGCACCAGGTGCAGCAGCCTTTGGGACCAATACTACTGGGCTGGCCCAAGGACTGCTGGAGTGCTCAATAACCCCTAGGGTAAGCATTTTGGATACCTCATCCTTAATGCATGCCCTCACCCTGTCAGTCACCCTGTAAACATTCTGTTTAATAGGTGTACTGTCCCCAGTGTCCACATCATGTGTGCACAAGTGTGTGACTCCTGGGATCAGGGAAAACAGTGAGGAAAACTGTCCCAACACGTGGCGACAGTCACCTTGCTGCTCCTCAGTCAGGGAGGGGGAGAGGATCACTCCCTCCACTGACCCATCTTTTTCTCCTGCAGAGAGTAGGTCAGGAAAATGCTCACCCTCCTCCTCCACCCCATCATCTGTCGCAAGGAGCATGGACAGTTCAGTCCGCTCAAAGTGAGGTTTGAGGCGGTTGACATGCAGGACCCTTAAAAGGTTCCTTGGAGACCGCAAGTACACCAAGTAGGTGACTTCGCTTTTGTGCTCCACCACCTCAAATGGCCCAGTCCACTTATCCTGAAGCGCCCTAGGCTCCACTGGTGCCATCACCCACACTTTTTGTCCAGGTTGAAACTCGACCAGAGTGGCATTCTGGTCATACCAGTGTTTTATGTCTTCCTGGCTTGCTTCGAGGTTCTCCTGTGTGAGACTACTGAAGCGGGCAGTCTGGTTTCTCAAAGCCAGCATGTAACTGAATACATCCTGGGGTGGTTTACTAGGAGCTTTTTCCAAAGCCTCCTTGACCAGACTTAAAGGTCCCCTCACAGGGTGGCTATGAATCAGCTCAAAGGGACTAAACCCAAGTCCCTTTTGGGGCACCTCCCTGTAGGCAAACAGAAGGCATGGCAAGAGGATGTCCCACTTCCGCCTCAAGGGCTCTGACAGGCCCATGATCATGCCTTTCAAGGTGCGGTTGAATCTCTCAACCAGAGCATAACTTTGGGGGTGGTAAAGGGTGGTGAACTTGTAGGTTACCCCTCACTCCTTCCACAGAGACTTCATAGACATAGATATGAAGTTGGTACCCCTATCAGATACCACTTCCTTGGGGAACCCCATGCAGGTAAAAACCCCCATCAAAGCAAGACCCACCACAGGGGAAGTGATTGATCTCAAAGGAATGGTTTCTGGGTACCGGGTGGCATGGTCCACAGAGACCAGGATGAATCTGTTGCCCATGGCTGTCTTGGGATCCAGAGGCCCCACAATGTCAATGCCTACCCTCTCAAAGGGAGTATTGACAACAGGTAAAGATTGGAGGGGAGCCTTACATTTCCCCCACTCTTGCAACTTGCCTGGCAAGTCTGACAAGACCTGCAATGTGAATCTGAGTGCCTGCGCATTAGGGACCAGTAAAAGTGGGTGACAAGCCTCTCAAAGGTCTTGTCCTGCCCCAAATGTCCAGCTAAAGGCACATCATGAGCCAACCCCATTAGGGAGGCCCTGAAGCACTGGGGTAACACCAGCACACGCGCTGACCCAGGCTTAGGAACCTTAGGCTCGCTGTACAAGAGGTCATCCTCACAGTAAATCAGGTGTGATCCTGGCTCCTTGCCAGCAGCCTGGTCCCCTGTAGGCTCCGGGGCGCAAACCCTCTAAAGTAGGGCATGACTTCTGTGCTACACAGAATGCTTCCCTGGTGGGCACCCCTTTCTGCTGCCACTGCAACAGCTCAGGGACCTCACCCAGTTCAGCCACCTGTTCCCCTGTAGGCTCCGGGGCATCACCCTCAGGCTCCTCCTCCTCCCGGATTGTGGGAACTTCTGGGGTTGGTTTCCTGTGCCCCCTGCCCTTCCTCTTCTTGGTTGTCCCCTGGGCCACTGTATCAGGCTCCAGGTGCTCTTGATTACCCTGACTGGCTGCCATTGACTGGGTGGGTACGCATACCCACCCAGGCAGACGCAACATCTCCAAGTGAGACCTGTGTTCCACCGCCTTCCAAGGGGAATCCTCCGGGTCATTGCCTAGCAAACAATCAACAGGCATGGTTGGACTCACAGCTACCTTTGAGGAACCTGAGATCCCCCCCATTCAAGGGGAATCTGAGCCACTCTGCACAGTCGCTCTGAGTTGTCCACTGCAACTACTTGGTGAAGTACCCGGGGATCAATCTGCTCTTCAGACACCAGCTGACTCCTCACTGTAGTCACGCTGGCTCCCGTGTCTCTCAGAGCCTCCACCCTCTGTCCATTAATGGTCACCCACTGCCTGCACTAGTGTTTTCAGGCACTAGGGTTCTCTGGACCATCTCACTGTCCCCTAGTGAGACAAGGGTCATCTCAGCTGGTTCTCACCCACTTGAAACCAACTCCTCCCCAAGTGCTACACTGGCCAAACCCTGGGACGACGCACCAGTGGGTGCCGGTGTACTTTTGGGGCATGTGGGGTCCCCCCTCACATGACCCACCTGGTCACATGCATAGCACTTACGTGGGGGACCCCTTTGGAGAACCATGGCTTCTTCTCACTGGGGGTTAGGAATCCTTACCTTGGGAATCAGTTTGGGGCCCTTTAGACAACTCCCCCTGTTTACCCTACCTTTCTTCTGAGAGGGACCCTGCCCACCCTTGCCGTGGTCTCCCCATACCTCTTTTGGACCCTGGTGCTCTCCCAGCGGTCCGCTTCCTGCGCAAGCTTCCTGGGGTCAGTCAGCTTGCTGCCAATCAGGTACTGGCACAGCTCTGGAAAACATAAACTGTACAAGTGCTCCCAAGCAATCAGATTGTAAAGCCCCTAATACGTAGTTACCTTGCTGCCCTTAACCCAACCATCCAGTGACCTGCAATAAGAATCAACACATTCCAACCATGTTTGGGATTCCTTCTTCTTGTAGGATCTAAACTTATCCTTGTACTGCTCAGGGGTGAGACCATACCTTGTGAGTAGGGCATCCTTCATGCTAGAGTAGGTGAGATTCTGAGCATCCCCTAGGGCTGTCAGTGTATCCCTCCCCTATACCTCAAAGTGCTTCCACAGACCCACCCCCCTCAATGAGCTTCAGGGACCAGATTCATATGGAGAGCAGACTCATACCTCTTAAACCACAAGTGTATGTCATCCTCCCTTTTATAATCCTTCACAAGATCTTTAGGAATGTGCACCCTCCTTTCAGGCTGCACTAAGATGTGGCTGCCACCATCCCTACTAGACTGGCTCCTCTGATCCAGCTCCCTCAATCTGAGCTCATGAGCCAACAACAACTTATTCTCTTCAATGGCCATCCTCATTTTCCCCAACTCCCTCTGGTGCTCCCTTTCTGCCTTTCTGTCCTGCAATTCTTCAGGGGTCAGACCCTTAGATGAGACACTGCTACCTGCCCTGGAGACCCTCTCCCTGGACATAACAGGCCCACCCACAATACCATTGTGTATGGACTGCCCTTTCTCCTCCTCATCCTCCTCATCCTCTGTGTGCCCTTCAGTGCTCTTGGCTGTCACCCAGGCCCTCAGCACCTTTTGCAGCTCCTCCTTCTTGGCTGAGCTCTTAATGGGACACTCAATACTTTCACAGTACTGCTTTAATTGAGCTTTGTTATAGCTATACAATTTCTCCAGGTCAAAAGCAGCTCCAACTGATGCATCTCCAGATTGGGACATGAAGAAAAGACCACAAAAGTGCAAAGTTCCAAAAAGCAGAAAACAAGTTCCCAAATGAAGTTCAGAAGTCAATCAAAGATTACCACAAAAATGGATGTAGGGAAAAATCCAAGCAAAAGAGAAAAATCAAAGATCATCAAACAAGTAGTATGTGGTCACGTAGTGGTCTGCACTCAAAACAGTAGTGTACACTTAATCACCCTATGTCAAGTACAAATACAAGTCCAAATCCCAACCGCTGATCACCAATGTTAGAAATAGGGTCTTTAGTTGGCAGTCAGGTTACCCTTTGTCCAAGCAAGGACCCTCTCTCTAGTCAGGGTAAAAGAGAATCACCCTCATCTAACCCCTGCTTATCCCCTTGGTAGCTTGGCACGAGCAGTAGGCTCAACTTCAGAGTGCTAGGTGTAAAGTATTTGTACCAACACACACAGTAACTTAATGAAAACACTACAAAATGACACAACACAGGTTTAGAAAAATAGAGAATATTTATCTAAACAAAACATGACCAAAACAACACAAAAATGCAAAATACACAAGTCGAGCTAAAAAGCAAAACAGTCTTCATGTAGTTTTATACACACACTAACACTGTTAGCGTGAAAATGTACCTTGAGTGCATCAAAAATAACCCCGCATGGGAGATAGTGCGTCACAAAGGGCTTGCGATGCGTTGATTTCACTCACGAGCGAGACCTTGCGTTGTTTCTCCATTTTGTTCTGTCGGGCATGCCGTTTCTTCTCTCCACAGGAGAGCGATGCGTCGATCTGGTCAGCACTCTCGGGTCCGGGCAGACCTTGCGTTGTTTTTACACGTCCAGCAGTGTTTGCCTCGGAAATCCAGCCGCAAGATGATCCGAAAACCACGCAGCCCGTGTTGCGATCTCCCAATCACCGTCAGCGATGCTGCATGTTGTTTCTCCAGCTCCGTGCGTCAATTCTTCGGTCGAGTTGCAGGCAGGTGTCGATTTCCAGCCACAAAGCCGGAGGCGCGTCGTTTCTTCAGCCGCAGATCAGAGTCGCATTGATCTTTTCCCTGCATAGCGTTCTGTGCGTGGATTTCTTCCTCTTAGGCTGCCAGCTTCTTCCTTCAGGGTCCAAGGAACTGGATGGGCACCACAGGGCAGAGTAGGAGTCTCTCCAGAGACTCCAGGTGCTGACAGAGAGAAGTCTTTGCTGTCTCTGAGACTTCAAACAACAGGAGGCAAGCTCTAAATCAAGCCCTTGAAGATCTTCACAAGATGGAAGGCACACAAAGTCCAGTCTTTGCCCTCTTACTCTGGCAGACGCAGCAACTGCAGGATAGCTCCACAAAGCACAGTCACAGGCAGGGCAACTCTTCTTCCTCAGCTCTTTAGCTCTTCTCCAGGCAGAGGTTCCTCTTGGTTTCCAGAAGTGTTCTAAAGTCTGTGGTTTTGGGTGCCCTTCGTATACCCAATTTCTCTTTTGAAGTAGGCCTACTTCAAAGTAAAGTCTCTTTTGAATGTGAAATCCTGCCTTGCCCTGGCCAGGCCCCAGACACTCACCAGGGGGTTGGACACTGCATTGTGTGAGGACAGGCATAGCCCTTTTAGGTGTAAGTGACCACTCCTCCCCTCCCTCCTAGCACAGATGGCTCATCAGGAAATGCAGACTATACCCCAGCTCCCTTTGTGTCACTGTCTAGTGTGAGGTGCAACCAGCCCAACTGTCAAAGTGACCCAGACAGGGAATCCACAAACAAGCAGAGTCACAGAAATGGTATAGGCAAGAAAATGCTCACTTTCTAATAAGTGGAATTTTCAAACCCACAATCTTAAAATCAACTTTACTAAAATATGTATTTTTAAATTGTGAGCTCAGAGACCCCGAACTCCACATTTCAGTCCTCTCCCAAAGGGAATCTACACTTTAATCAGATTTAAAGGTAGCCCCCATTTTAACCTAGGAGAGGGACAGGCCTTGCAATAGTGAAAAACAAATTCAGCAATATTTCACTGTCAGGACATATAAAACACATTACTATGGGGGTCATCCACGGAAGCACCGCCAACAGGCTGGCGGTGCTTCCTAGCCAATTCTGACTGCAGCAGTAAAGCCGCGGTCAGAAAAGGGAAACCGGCGGTTTCCCGCCGGTTTTCCCCTGGCCAAAGGAATCCTCAATGGCGGTGCTGCAAGCAGCGCCGCCATGGGGATTCCGACCCCCTTCCCGCCAGCCTGTTCCTGGCGGTTTACACTGCCAGGAAGAGGCTGGCGGGAACGGGTGTCGTGGGGCCCCTGGGGGCCCCTGCAATGCCCATGCCACTGGCATGGGCAGTGCAGGGGCCCCCTAACAGGGCCCCAGCAAGATTTTCAGTGTCTGCTTGGCAGACACTGAAAATCACGACGGGTGCCACTGCACCCGTCGCACCCCAGCAACTCCGCCGGCTCCATTCGGAGCTAGCTTCATCGTTGCTGGGTCTTTCCCGCTGGGCCGGCAGGCGGCCTTTTGGCGGTCGCCCGCCGGCCCAGCGGGAAAGTCAGAATGACCGCCGCGGTCATTTGACCGTGGTGCGGTCTTCTGGCGGGGTCGGAATGACCCCCTATATGTCCTACCTTAACCATACACATGACCCTGCCCTTGGGGCTTCCTAGGGCCTACTTTAGGGGTGCCTTACATGTAGGAAAAGGGAAGGTTTAGGCCTGGCAAGTGGGTACACTTGCCAAGTCGAATTTACAGTTAAAACTGCATACACAGACACTGCAGTGGCAGGTCTGAGACATGATTACAGAGCTACTTATGTGGGTGGCACAACCAGTGCTGCAGGCGCACTAGTAGCATTTGATTCACAGGCCCTGGCACCTCTAGTGCACTTTACTAGGGACTTACTAATAAATCAAATATGCCAATCATAGATAAACCAATTACATACACATTTTGTAAAGGAACTCTTGCACTTTAGCACTGGTTAGCAGTGGTAAAGTGCCCAGAGTAACAAAAACAGCAAAATCAGAGTCCAGCGCACATCAACAACCTGAGAAACAGAGGCAAAAAGTTAAGGGAGACCATGCCAAGGATGAAAAGTCTAACACTCCCTATGATGCTGAGCCTTTCCAAGTGGTGCATACTAAAGGACATGTGGTGACTGTCCAGCGCCCTGGGAAGTCTGTTACCAGAGACTGTTCTCAATTTAGGCCTTCAACTTGAATTGGTGAAAAAAAGATTGACCCTGAAAACTCAGTGGCTGCTGTCACCTCTTTACCATCATTAGCAACTTCTAACACTGAAGATTACAGTTTACAGTAACTAGATTAGGTCAAATGATCAAAGCATCAAGAAGATTGATTGAGTAGATACATTTGTACATGTTTTTATATATCTATGTATGCCATGTTATTTTGTAAAACAAAATTACAGGTATTCATTTAACAGAGGGGGAGATGTAGGGGGTCATTCTAAGTCTGGCGGGTGGCGGAGGCCGCCCGCCAGACTTCCCCCTCCAAAATACCGCTCCGCGGTCGAAAGACCGCTGAGGGTATTTTGGGATTTGCCCTGGGCTGGCGGGCGACCGCCAAAAGGCCGCCCGCCAGCCCAGGGTAAATCATCCTTCCCACGAGGACGCCGGCTCAGAATTGAGCCGGCGGAGTGGGAAGGTGCGACGGGTGCAGTGGCACCCGTCGCGTATTTCAGTGTCTGCATAGCAGACACTGAAATACAAAGTGGGGCCCTCTTACGGGGGCCCCTGCAGTGCCCATGCCATTGGCCCCGCGGCAATGCCAGGGGCCCCGCGGCACCCCCTACCGCCATCCTGTTCCTGGCGGGAGACCCGCCAGGAACAGGATGGCGGTAGGGGGTGTCAGAATCCCCTCCGCCGCCATGGAGGATTCACAAGGGCAGCGGAAAACCGGCGGGAGACCGCCGGTTTTCCGCATCTGACCGCGGCCGAACCGCCGCGGTCAGAATGCCCTGTGGGGCACCGCCGGCCTGTCGGCGGTGCTCCCGCCGACCCTGGCCCCGGCGGTCTCTGACCGCCGGGGTCAGAATGACCCCCGTAGTGTCTTGCAGGTTTTATAATGGAACTATTTTGGCTTTGGACTCTGTAGCAAGATAACGCTAGCATATGAAAGTTTGGTTTAGAATCAGTGGAGTTCACAAGTACACGCAGAGGAAGAAAGACGTGTGATTTACAGCTCTGTGTGTGGAGTAGTCATTGGCATGTAACCAGTCTGGGGAAGACACTGCAAGTGGTACTGCATGGTTGGTGTGACTGATGATATCTCTTCCTGGAACAAAGCCATGCTGTCATGGTGTCTATAAGACCAACACTATTTTATTGATTGTGAAAAACAGAAGACTAACATATGTTTTATTTTTTTGAGTTGGTACATAAAGGTGATGTATGAGGAAATAAAAGCTAAGTGAGAAATGAGGCTCATCTGTTTTTTTTAGAAAAACCTTGATCAGAGTGAGATTCCAGGAAGAGGAATTAAACCTTCTGGTGTAATTTCATGGATTCACTTGGTTAAGCGTGCGTGTGTTCCAGTTCAGAAATCATGTTAATAAAAGGCAAGTGGTCAATAATGATGAACACAGTACAACAGTGAAAGAGACCTGCACGGCTAAGGTGTATTTTAGAGTTTTGTAGTAGTAGGACTTAAGCCAAAAAAACAGATCTGTCTCCATCATCCTCATGTTCCTTCCCTCACCCCATTTAGAACAGGCTAAGTGGGGGGTCCATGGTTCATTCACTTTTAGCTCACCATAGTGACCACCAAGTCTGATGACCTCACACAGTGGAAGTGACATAAGAGGGCCATCCAATAACAGGCTGCCCCTATGATGCAATTTCTACCAGTATTATTTCTCTCTAGCACCACAGTGATGGAGTGGGGCAGAAATAGTCCCAATTTCCTTTAACATTCCTGGAAGTGTTGCCTTCCAGATAAGTGCGAGACCTTTCAAGTGAAAAATATCCACACCTATGTGAGAGATCTTAGAATCATCTGGCACAGCAATGGTTGGTGTGGTGAAGGTGCTGCCTCCACCACAACAAAGTTTTATCAGACCTTTAAATTACATGATAAATGCCTCAATTTCCATAAAAAAAGTAAAAATAGGCCACTCATTAAAAGAAACTTCAAATGTTATCAATGCAAAAATTAATGAATCTCACAGGAAATGTGGCTAAACTGGGATTCTTATGTAGTATCACTTGTGATGTGGATCCAGCCTTTTCATGCAGTTTCTTCAAATTGAAAATTGCACTTCTATTTTTAAAATCTAGATAACTTTTTTTCACAGATCTGTCACCAGAATTAGATGTAAAGGACCACATAGTGCAGTGATTGCTCTCCACTCTGCAGTTTCTTTGAAAGGACAGAGAATGGTGCCTAGAAGAACAGAGGCACAGATATCACTATGGCATTGATTATTTTAAGTTACATTTTCCTCTTTGCTTGGAACACTTACTCAACATTCTGCCACAGCATTACTGCTGCTTTCATCTTAATTAATTAGAAAAGATGAAGGCACCCAGTCGAGTTCTTGTGTTTAAATTAATTATACTTCTTGCTTAAAAAATAATAAATTGCTGCAAAGCAGCTGGAAAATCAGCATGAGGAGTGCCCACAGATACTAGCAAGATTATAGTTATGGATTTGCAGTGCTTGTTGTCTCTACAAGGATCCCAATGACTATCTAAGAAACATACACATTTTGGTTGCATTCTAGCAGAAGGGGGTTGTGAGAAAGTGAATTATTACTTCAATTGAATGGTTGGTCTTTTGAAGCAATAATGCTACTATTCATTACTAGGTCCAATTAGGTCTCAATAATTTAAACCTGAGCTAAACACTTGGTAGCTGTAGCACAGAGTAGAAAAGTGTAACCTAGGAGAAATGTGTAAAGTATTTTTCAGTACCAAAACAGTTAAAAAGTGGAAAAGACAACATATCCTATTCCAATGTATGAAAATATTGTAATTTGTAATCTTTAAAAACACATCAAAATGCCAAACAACTGATCCAGGGAACCGGGGGTATAATTTTTCAATGCTTTAGTTGCTTCTAACTGCACAAAAGTGCAAAGCACTATCCACTACCAGTCATGATAGACTGGGTCAGAGTAAAAAATTAAGGCGAACGGCAATGAGCATGGGTCAGATACAGAGACAAGCTTCAGTCCAGTGTGGAGTTTTACCTTCTAGTCTCTGGGATGGAAGTCAAACATCATCATTGGGCAAGGCAGCAGTCTGTAATTATAAAAGGTTCCATTTGATTGGGTGACGTCCCAGTGAATCTGGTGACTTTTAGTGGGCACGTTCTGCTGTATCATTTCTCCTTCACAGGATAATGCTTAACTGAGGCCAAAGGATCTTTGGGCCCATCATAAGGGTGTGGAGAAAAAGTCATTACATTTTACAGCAAATCATATTCAAATTAATAGTGTGACCGATGTTGCCAAACAAATAAAGCTCCAGATGAAATAAAGTTAAGGGATTTTATTTCAAGCTCAAACTCAATATAGACAGTTCTTAAGGCAAAGTCATAAAGATACAAGATCACCAAGGGTTGACCTAGGCGATGGAAAAGATTCAACAAATTAACAATAACAAAACTAAACATTATAGAAAAAATCAATACAGAACATCAGAAGAATCACCTGATGTACAGAAAATATGAGTTGGGCTAAACACATGTGGGCAAAAAGACAAAAAGTGCAAAAAGAATTTGGAAAAAGGAAAAAGGAAATCTGGGATAACAGATTGTGATAAATAAGGAAGGCATCAGCATTTCAAAAGCTAGGTCAAGAGTTTTCTTCTCTGGGTCAGGGGAAACATCTCTATGTCTCAGCAAGACATTTTAAAAGGGCTAGGGCTGAGAGGACTGTACCTATCAGAGTCCACAGGATGCACAATGCAGCAAGGAATGGAAAGTGTTCTGCCCAAGGGAAAAGCGATGAACATTGTAAATCCATCTGGGCGACAATATTTTAAAGTTCATAGGGCAAGATAATTTGTCGGTCCATCACTCCATTTGATTCAGATGATGTAATATCCAATAGAAATCGATCATGTGACACAGGCTGCAACATTGCAAGAAGTTCCTATTACTGACAGGTCGAAAATATTTAATCTGGTCTGATCCATGTGACTTTGATACATTTACATATGTTGCCAGTCTACAGCTAGGAATGTTCCGGATTCAAGGCAAAATTCACAAGCTCTCTGTGTAAAAAAATAAAGGGTTTATTACCAAGCTAGCTTTCTCATGAGAATGAAACGTGAAAGAAAAGTGTTCTCGTTAACAAGAATGAGTAAACATTTTCTGCACAGTCATGAAGCAGGGCCTTGCAGGCCTCACTTGGGCTGATGCAATGAATTAAAACATCACGTTAATTCATACATTTAATAGACATTTAACATTCGAAACCATAATTCAGTAATAATAAGTATTAGGCTTGTTTATGTTACAATACATTTAAAACAAAAAGATTCTATTAACCCTTTCATGTAGCTGCAATGCATTACAGCATTCTCGACGTTTGCACAACAATATTAAAAGACTTATCCTGTAAAACCTATTATCCTTATAGTGCACACAATGGGCCAGATTTATAAGACCCTAGCACCACTAAAGTGTCACTTTTTGTGATGCTCAGGTAGCGCTGTGCAGTGCGCCACATTTACAATGCAGCGCTAAGCAACTTTTTGTGGCTTAATCCCACCTTGTAAATATGGGAACCTCCGACACAGTTTTCTGCGCCAGAGGGGCATGCAATGGCTGTTGCTGTGGGTGTCCCACTGCAACAACCATTTCTTTTGATGCTGCCACAGTTTTACAAGAAGACATAAATCTGTGGCAACCCCAACAGCTAACGCCACTTGAGGTGTGGTATTAGTATAGCACAACGAGGAGGAATACTTTTAATCCTCCTCGTTTTTGCATTTTTTTGCATTTTGTAACACACATAGAAGTGCCAAATCACCATTGTAGAATGTTTATGTGTAGGGAGGGACACCTTCCTGCACATAAATAATGAATCCCCTGGATGCCCGTGTTGATACTGGCAGCTCAATTTAGCAGCGGTGCAGGGGGAAACACAAGGGTGTGCCATATTTTAGTAAATACACTACATCCCTAATTTTCTAAAGTGACACAGCGTGGCGCTGCATATTTTGGAGCAGCACCGCGCTGCACCACTCTTTAGTAAATCTGTCCCCTTTCATTTTTATCATGAACTATAACATAATGATGAATTAATTCTTCAAACATCAAGTTGAAACTTCATACCTCATACATTGTGTTATTGGCCTAGACTGAATTCACATCAATATGGCTTTTCAGTGCAACGCTTTACAACCAAACTATTAGTACTATGATTAACATAAGGCATAAACTGTCACATATAGATGATCATCGTGACATGAGAGACAATACTTAAAAATTCAGCTACATCAGTTCCGAGCAGAAAAAATCGAAACTTTGCACCCAATGAAGGTCCCTTGCTGGCCATATACTTTGGGTGCCTTTGCCTGGTGAAGATTTCTACGTTCAGAGCTAGAAATATTTTTCGGAAGTCAGGATCCTTTCAGCAGGGCAAACCAGGAAGATGAGTCCGATTGCAGTTCAACATCAAGGACTGTGGCTCAGCTGTGGTCTGGTGGCAGACTCTGGGTCTTTTGGCAAAATTCCTTCAGAAAGTTTCTAAGTTGCAACATTTAGGGTTTGGAAGGTGGTGTACACTCTGACACTAATCCAACAGCCCCAGGACCTCTGTGACACCACTTGTGGGTCAGGATGCGCCCCAGAGGAAACAAGTAGGGTCCATGGCAAGTCCAATTCTATCTGGTCAGCTGAGCTTTTCAGAAAGGTGGGCTTCTTGCAACGTTTTTGTCACTGTAGCTTAACAGGAAGCCAGCCATTTGGATCTTGGAATCCACTCTTCTATCTTGAGTTCAGGTGGGAGGACTTCCAGCCCTTCTGGTTTCTCGTCACAGGTTACAGTAGTTGCAGTCTTCCTTCTGAAGTCCTAAGTGTTCCACAAGTGCAGCATTTCTTCTGTCATCCTCAGGTCTAGCAGTGCTCTGTAGAAGGTATGCAGGGGTGCTACTTTCGTACCTGGCACTAGTCTGTGGGTAAAGGAAGCTCCCTGTCCGACTGCTACAATGTTCCCATGGGCAGCACTACCCACGCTGACATCACATCCTAGGGCTTTGTCCTAAACAATGCCATAGTGCCCTGATATGCCAAAATCCAACATGGCAGAATATTTCTTGCCCTGCCCAGACCTCTGGGCACACCTTTGAGGTGTGTCTAGGAAAAGAACTTCCTCAGCAAACTAGTTGTGGAACAGGTTTTCCTCCTAGTGTGATTGGTGCCACTCTGGCTACTTAGACAATGGCAGGGCAGGTCTAATGTGGGTTACATCTGCCTGTGATTGACTGATGCCCATTGGAATCTTGTGCAGTTTGTCCCACAGAACATTAAGTTAGAAAGAGGTCACACCTCCTCCTAGTCCAAGCCCTTTTGTTTCCTGTCGTAGGAGCCATTCACACATCCCAACAAGCTGCCAGATGACAATTGAGATTAACTTGAAGAAGGCTAGTAGAGGCTTTACGCCTGAAAAAATGACAATGTTTTAAAAGTGACATTATTACATTTTAATCCTACTTGACCATCAGCCTAGGTTGTAAGTTCCTATTAATTTGAGTCATGGAACCATACTAATACCAAATTTAAGTTAGGTAGGGTTTTATAATGTAACCTAGTCCTTTTCTATTGGGGAGCCAGCCTTGCAACAGGGAAAAATTTACATTGGAGATTTTTCACTGTGAGGACATGTAATACCGTGCATCCTGCCATATGGGCATTTAGGGCCTATATTACGAGTGATTAACACGTATTACGAAGGAAGGTTTAAGCCTAGACAAAATTTTGTTTTGCAGGGCAAATTAGCAATCTAAAAATTACACACTCAGGCTGCAGTGGCAGGCCTAAAAACATGCTTTGCAATGTTACTTTAGTGGTGACACAATATGTGCTTCAGTCTATTAGTGACATATAATTTACAGGTCCTGGATACACAGAGTACTATATGCTAAGGACTTAAAACATTAGCCAATTCTGCATTTTTTAGGGGTCCGAACATATACACTGGAAACTGAATGGCAATGCTGCAGTGGTCATAGCCCATACAACAGCAATAAAATCTAGCAAAAAGTGGGCAGTGACCATGCAAAAAGGGCATTTTCTTATAGAAATCAACTACCAAATTTGGAGTACATTCTGATTTCCTGAATTATTTGTAACCCAGAGTCCAATAAAAACACTTCTTTCTTCATTCAGACAGGACGGTTTTAATACATATCTGCAGCTGCTGTTATTATGTAGGATGTTTATGGTTGAGAATATACTCCGAATTGTATTCAATTCATTGAAATTGTAAGATGTGTCTGCTTCCCCCTTTGCCTCAACAAACATATACAATGTTGTAATAAAATCATTTATTTTGCTTTTTTTAACAGATCTTAGAGTTTCTTTTCGACAAAACAAGACATTTTTTGGGAATATCATACATACGATGTACTTTTGGATCTGAGATAGGCATCTTTAACTGTCTGTCAGATCGTATGAAGTCGAAACATCAAACTCCACAGAGAGTGGGGCATTGGGTCAGATCCCTCAGCATTGCTTCCTGCAAGCACCGGTCGCATTTGGATCAATTCAACATGAATGGATGTTAAAACTGTCATTCATGGTGTGTTGAGTGTGAGGCATTGTGCCGGAATAATGCAGATGAGTTCTTACTTTTTATAAGGGGTCCCTAGCAAAGGGGACATAATCCGAAAACAGGATAAAATATAACTGAAAGATTGAAAGGTTAAGAAACGCCACAAAAGGTGCATTTTTTCTCTACTGCTGAGTAAATAACGTGGTTGGTTATAAAAAAGTTCTGACCATAAAATACGACACCCATCCATAAAGAAATTGCTCATGTCACTGAGATAAGACTCCTCTTGGCATGGCCTGCCATCACGGGAGTTGATACTCCAGACGGTGCACACTAATACACAGAAAAAGGGAAAACTGAGGACTAGATTCACGGTTTGTGAATAAACTGCAGAAAGTGAAGAGCTAACATCCTTCTTGAGACAGTTAATTAACTACACCATGTACATGGACCATGCTGGTCAGCTGGGACAAGGCATTTACTTTCTGGGGGATGGGCCTCATTTCCTCGACAAAAATCACAGTAGGCTTTCCTAACAATGGCAGTAGATGGGTCAATGATGCATGGCTATTACAGAAGCCACCTCAGATGTAGTTCATAAAATGCAATTTTTATTCTAAGAATGGATTAATGAAATAATTAATTAATTAATGTTGGAGGTGTGGTGCTTATGAGAAACTTCTTATCACAGACTTCCCAGGCGGAAGAGCCTGGTAAGAAAGAATGGACTGGTGTTTTGTTTTTAAGTATCAGCACAGTCGTTGTGCAAAAACACCGCTCACCCACTGAGCTCTCCCACATATTCCATAGAAGAAGTACCTCTGGCTTGTTAGCTCAGGTGTTTCGCGCATGGGAGTAATACTGCCAAAGTCGCGGTTTACTCTCCGTATCAACCAATATTTTAATTTCCATTTCTCAATCGTATATAGAAAAAATGGTCAACATATATTTGAAGAAACATTGTGTCGCTGGAATAGCGCCTTTTTTAGGTTGAAACAGATGGTTTAGCTGTTGGTTAGGGGTGTAATTAACAACAGGAGAGGTTCAGGCACATGCTCGTATCACACTGGTCCAAATATTTAATTTAAAGCTACAACGTAGGCATACTAATTTGTATTTGAATCTATACGGGAAGAACATAGAAGAATTTCTATTCCATAGTTGTAACCCCTCAGCTATACCACCTGCAGGCTGAGCTGACAATGCGGCATGCTTCTGCTACACTGCATGCAGCCGCACAAGATACCTTACATGAAACAGATCAAACATTGAAAGTAAACCAGGGCCTACTCATGAAGACAGGACAATAAACAGATGATGACGTATTAAGGACCATGCTGTCAGAAACAGTTGATAAAAGTGCTCAACAGGAATCACAGAAAAGGGTGCAGCAAATAAAGAGTGGTCAAAGGTAAGGGGGGATTGATGACATGGACATTGGTGGTGAGTTGCTTCATAGCAAAGAAGGTGCAGAATCTCAGCATTGATTGCGATAGCTAAGATTTGTAAACATGTGGAGTATGGATTTGTACGAATGGGCGTGAACACAATAATATTTTTATTTTTTTATTGGCTCGTGGCATCCAGCCTCGATGGCTCCCGATCTCTACCTGATCTCTGTAACCGAGTTCTCATCTAATGTTGCACTGTTAATAAGTAAATATGGTTAGACCATGATTATGAGGACACCCCTACCCCCATCCATACTGTGACTCAGATACGAGCCAGAATGAGCTGTCATTCACCACTAGCCCTGTTATGTTTTCAAAATTCTTAGGGAAAGAAACTAATTTGCAGCTCAATGAGGTCACCGGAAGTCATGTTACACAAACAGTAAATTTGAAGACTTCTCAGGAAGTCACACCTGTAAAATAGTAAAACGTCAAAAACAATGTGAAATGAATAAAAATAAACACCAACATCCCATCTAAAAAGGTCCACAAAACTGCCCATGTTTAGTGGGGGGAATCAATTATTGCCAACATTTTGAAGTTTGATCAGATACAATGTAGTTACATCATGTACAAAAGTAAAACACAAGTTTCAAGAATAACAATATGGGCCTGCTTTCCAAACAATTGCCTGCCCAACCTCTGCGTAAACCTGGCTGGAACACTTAAGAGCTACTTCAATGATGTGCACTCATGAACCGCCCTCAGTTTTTGAAAGATCTCTGTCAAGTCTTCTGAGGTTTCATAGTAGAAAAACAGCAATTTATATAGATTCATCATGATCAGTCCGGACAGCCAGGCAGAAACTTAATCCCTTAAGTGACTGTTGGGGCTTCTTCACAATTCTCCCTCACCCCACATGCGGAACTCTTTTTTGACTATTTGGGGTAGTTCATGCTTAGAGCTCAATTAATTTTTCTCCACAAAAGGTATCCATGTCACATCTGCGTCCTTTTTTCCCAACATCCTGGTGATTATAATAGTACCCAGGATTATGGAATCCCTTTGAGGGGACAGAGAAAATAGGCGAAATATAGGACAATTTTGAGAGTTCTGAGATAAATAGGAAAAAACACTGCTCCAGATAAAAGTGTCTGGTGTTTTTTTCTGAAAGTGACATCATGAATGGTGTTCTCTACTAAGGTCATCATCTTTCCTGCTATCAGGAAAATGCAGAGCTGAATCAAAATATATAGGTACATATTTAAGAAAAGTTAGCATCGCCTTAGCGTAATTTATTTTGACACTAAAGCAGAGCTAACTTAACTCCATATTTATATTTTGACGCTACACCCATCTAGAGTCAAAATATTGGAGTTAGCGCCATTTTTAGGAAGTGCCAACCCACCTTCCATCTCATTGCGACAATGAGACACAAGGTAGGTGTTCCCTTTCTAAAAATGACGCTAGCCCCCCATTGCCATATTTAACTCCCGACGCTGAAACGTCGCTCACCTTGGAGGTGGACCTAAAGACTGGCGCTAAGCCTGATTAGTGTCATTATTTAACACTTGGTCAGACCAGGTGTTAAAGTGCTGGTATGCCCATTTCCAAGGTTGAAACACAAAGGAATGGGCACCTAGATGCCCACCCCAACCCCCAGCCTCACAGCAACCCACAGCACACGGACACTACTGGTGGAGGGAGTCCATCCCAGGTAATTGTATGTGTGTGGTGTGCCACTGGGGGCCCCTTACATTGGGCCCCCTGGCTGGCGCTGGGTATGTTGGGCTTGTCCTGGGGACACTGGCCCCTTCTGGTGGGCATTGGGGCATTGTGGTAGTGATATAATCAGTACTGGTCCTGGTATACTTAGATAGGCGTCATTTTGTGGCTGCTTGTACATCAAAAAATGACACTATGCTGACTAGCGGCAGATATTTCGCAGCTAATCAGCCTACTGTTATTTTTGACCCACTAGTGCCATTTCCCCTAACCCCATCTGTCACCAGCTAGCGTCTTTTTTTATAGAAGCTAGACATTCTTTAGTCCCACCGTGCATCTTTTCATAAATATGGATGGCATTAGAGAAAGGTGTTAGTTCGTGTTAAGAAAAATGACGCACAACTTCGTCATTTTTCATAAATATGGGCCTTAATTTTGTACCACAAGTTTGGCTTTTAAAAAAAAGTTAGCCTATTCTTCTAATGTTTTATGCTTTCAACCTCATTCCAGTTTGTGATGGAAACCAGTGTGAAACCCACAGGAGATCCAGGCAAATTATAGATTTCTGAAAGGGAGCCAAAATCCCACAGACTGAAGGGGTTCATATTTGTAGATTCCTCAAGATTTTCCCCAAAGAAAATAACTGTTGAAATAAAGAAAGATTGTAAATAAGCAGGAAAAAATGATAATTTGTGACAACATTCTCACCTCTCACTTTTTGTCATGATGGCCGGTTTACGAAAGTAATATAACCTTACATCTGCTAGACCCTTCTGGCTGTGGATATATATAGGGTTTGTCTGTCCTCCAAGAACCCAAGGTACCCAGAGACAACAGCTGAGCTGCATCGTACAATGGTTTTTCATTATTTAATGAGCATAGACCAATTCATATGGTGAAATATGTAGAGTGAAAAATGGGGATCAAAGATCCATTTGTATTTTTGAAATGGGCACAAGAAATGGAGTTTAGTAGCAGTGGTTATTTAGACAAGTCTGAATTTGTGGGTACCCCTACTTGCATATGATTTAGAGTGTATTTTTAAAAATGTATTCTATCTTGTACACTGGCTTACATTTGAAAGGCATGGACACAGCAAAATCCAATAGATAATAACAATTGTTCTACTATTCTACGCTCCCACATGTCTTCAGATGAAAATGGTACATCACTTGTGTGGGTGGACCTAGGGCCTGCGACAGGAAATGGGCAAATCACAACATGGATGTGCCAAATGTTTCCACTGAAAACTGACAATTTTTTTGCTAAGTAGAGAGCTGTGGATTGTGGGCCCTACTTCATCCAGCAGCTAGAAAAACATCGCAAACTTTGACATTTTTGAGAATTAGACACCCGATGGAATCCAGGGTGGAGTGAGTTTCATGGCTCTACTCAAGTTTCTTTCATCCAGAATCCCTTGCAAACTTTTACTAAAAAGCACATTTTCCTAATAATTCTGTGATGGAAAGTTCTGGAATCTGCAGGGAGACTTAGACTTTCTTACACTTGGCATTCCCCCCAAGTCTCCCAATAAACATGGTACATCACTTGTGTGGGTAGGCCTAGTGTCCCAAACAGGAAACGATCCAAAATGCAACATGGATGCATCACATTTTTCCACACAAAACTGACCCTTTGTCTGCAAAGTGGGTAGCTGTAGGTGTTGGACCCTAGCTCAGCCGTCACCTAGGAAAACCTAGCAAACCTGCACATTTTTGAAAAGTAGACACCTGGGGGAATACAAGGTTGGGCGACATGTGTGAATCTGACTGATTTTCGTGACCAGAATCCCTTGCAAACCTCAAACTTTGACTAAAAAAACACATTTTCCTCACATTTCTCTGATGGAAAGTTCTGGAATCTGCAGGGAGCCACAAACTTCTTTACACCTGGCATTTCCTCAAGCCTCCTGACAAAAATGGTACCTCACTTGTGTGGGTAGACCTAGTGCCTGGGACATGAAACAGCCGAAAACATACCATGGACGCATCAAATTTTTACAATGACATCGGACACGTTTTTCCTCAAATGGGTAGTGGTAAATTAGCTCAGTAGGCACCTCGGGAAACCTAGCAAACCATTACATTTTTAAAAACTATACACCCAGGTGTATCCAGGGTAGTTTTTTGCACCTAGAAGCTCTTGCAAACCTCAAACTTTGTGAGTCATTAGGAGTTTTGTGGACAGAAACCAGGCGAGGATACCGCCACGGTGCTGGTAGTCTCCCCACTGGCCCCATTACAACTTTCCCACTGAGCTGATCAGCGGAAAACACGGTTTCTGCCAGTCAGTCCAGGGAGAAAGGTAAGGAAGCATTCTTCCAAACCTCAAACTTTGGTAAGAAACAAAAATTTCCTCACATTTCAGAGACATAAAAATCTGGAGTCTTTGTGTAGCCACAAATTGTTTACCAATTTAAGTCCCACACATCTCACCATAAGCGCTATAGTTTGTGTGGGTGGGACAAAAAGCCACGATTCAAAGGCCCTAAAGAGCTACATTGAGAGATAAGAAATAAAATTAGATGCTGTTTTTGGGGCCATGCTGTGATGCCACCCATGCAAACCTACACAACACAGACACGTTTGAAAATTAGACAACCAGGGGAGTCCAGAGAGGTATGCTCTGCATGGTCCAACAAGGTTTTCTTACCCACAATGCTCTGCAAAGCTCAAAGTGTGCTTGAAAGAATGATTTTTCCTTACATTTCTGTGATGGAAACTTCCAGAATTTGCAGGAATCTACAAAATTCATATCACCCAGCATTACCCCAGTTGTGCAAATGAATATGCTGCCCCACTTGTGCCCGCAACAGAAATGCAGCAAACCAAGGTCAACAGGAGTCCTCAGACAAGAGCCAGTACACCTCTCACACAGGATGTAGAACTTGATGCCATAGCAAGCTCTTTTTGCTCAAAATGTACTGCCTGAACAGCAGTCGCCATTTGTACAGGCTCAAGGATTCATTGATGGCTATATTCTTTCCAGTAGTATAACCCTCTGGAAACCTGGCAGACTAATGTTCCACAACAAGCCAAATTTTTAACAGCCTGTCATGGTGTGGATGGCACCAGTGCAATGCATTAGAATTGTCATTGAAATGAAGCATATGCTGCAAAAGCAAAAAATTGTCTCTGCTCATGTACAGTACGAAGATCGGGGCTATCAAAAATGTGCAATTAGACCAGTAGGACTGCAAGCTTGATTTGTGCAATAATCCCATTTTGAGCGTAAAGCACAAATATATCTTCAACTCCTCAAGTGACGTGGGAGTCCACTGATGTGCCTTAGAATGAGGCAATAGAGTCCCTAACGGCTCCCTCAGAAATTGTTCCACACATAAATTGGTTTGCTGCACAATTTGCTCATGGACGTCAACATCCAAAATGAGATGGATTTAAACAATTGGCAAAATATTGTCTGTATGAACTTTACAACCAGCATCGCAAGTGATAGGTAGAATTTGATGCTGAACTAAATTAGGGGGCTGGCACGAGACCAATTTGTCTGTGCTTGCCACTCTTTGGGCCTGCTTTCTGGGTTGGTTTAACCTGCTGTGGTCGCCCTGCTGTACTGACTGTGCTTGTGAAGGGACAGCAAGACTACCTTCAACAAATCCTTCAGAACTGCAGGAAGATTAGTTATTGGATGGAACTCCACCAACTGAAGAATCACTTTCAGATTCTATTCCATTTTCCTCTCCCTCATATGCTGTCCCAGTATCTGCTATCTCAGGCTCTGATACTGCCTCAGAGCTGTCCTCCATAGCCCGAGTTGGGGCTTCGGCAGCAGTCACCCACTGAGGTGCCAACTGCAAACTGACTAAAACCTTCCTTCTAAAATACTGCTCTAAGTAGAAGGAAGAAGTATTGTTCTAAATCAGTCACTGGGTGCGTGCATTTGTGAGATGTGTGCAACAGTAAATAAACAAAAAAAGCTTATCTTTCTTTTATGGGGAATCTGCAGGTTGTCAAAAGATGCTAAAGAAGACAAACAAGACATAATACTACTTCACCTTGCCACATACCCAATACCAAAGAATACTTACTTCATGGCTTCTGCAAAGTTATTATTGGGACGCTGCTGGGCAGTATAAAAGTATTAACCCAAAGCTACAAATCTACCTTCAATCTGAAGAAGCACACATTCCCATAGTAGCCATCCAGAATGCTGCAGCCAGACTCATCCTAGACCTCCCCCAACAGATCCACATCTCACCCCACCTTAAGGAACTCCATTGTACAGAAGAGATGCCAATTCAGGTTACTGACCCACGCATGCAAGACCCTTCACAACCTAGGACCAGCCTGCATGAACTACTGCCTGAACTTCCACATTTCTGTGATGGAAACTTCCAGAATTTGCAGGAATCTACAAAATTCATATCACCCAGCATTACCCCACTTGTGCCAATGAATATGTTGCCCCACTTGTGCCTACAACAGAAATGGAGCAAACCAAGGTCAACTTTGATGAGTCTTCCTAGTGATCGCCCACACTCCCAGCATCTACAGAAGCAGAGGATGTTCTTTCTCCTATATCGCAGCAAAAGCTTAGCAAGACCTTTCCGGGCAGCTCCTTACCTTCCCACCTCTACTGGAATTCCAAAAAACACCAAAGATCTGTCTTTTTGACTGAACCTATTACACCCTACAAGCTTCTGGATACTTGATCGGGTGATTAGCCGTGCTGCAACAAATTGACTGATTGATTGATTGACTGAGTAGTCTTTGCAAATGTGTGTGCAGGCATGCTCCCTGTGAAAACTCACATTGTTATCACAAGGATTAATGGATTTATGCAGCAGAAGAGCACCAAATTAGGAGACAGGGCTGACTAAATTATGCAGCGAGAAAAGGCAAATCATGCAGCATAATGCAGCTCTTTTTCGATAGTATGACTTCATTATTTCCTGATGTGCAAATATGGTAATAATGTGTGGGCAAACATTTCACACTCATTAGTGCCAGTTTCGCAACCAAAGACAGAAACAAGCAACTGAAGATGACTTGTTGAAGTATGCTTTATATGGCACATAAATCTGCCATCTGGTGCATCAGGTTGTGACCTGCAAGTGGTCGATATATGTGGCATATAGAGTGTAAATGTTTTTATGAAGTGTATTTTCCAATGGAGCCACAATTGGATGACCAGGAGAAAACATACATGTGGTAACAAATATACATGGCTCACAAAGGAGGTCGGCCAAATTGCCGAGAGTCGACCCCTGTAACAACATTTCTATGCTTTTGTTTTTTTAATATGATTCTGAGGGGTCTGTGATCGGCCCACCAGGGAATACACATTCCCTAAAAACATGTTGGTGCCCCCAGGGGGTCAGTCCATATGGAGAGAGGGCTGACCCCTGACAATGTCAGCATTTTATATTTTATTTCTATTATTTAACATTCCCCTGGGGGCACAATTGCCCCAAGGGTGCTGTTGGCCCGTTGCCATGAGGGATGACCCCTTAACATAAATCTCTGGTGGGCTAGTGGGTTTCCTTGTTGTACATGGTGGCCTGGTCGTGATCTACTGTCAGGAAACTGTTTCAGTAAGCCTCATTGGAAAGGGGACACTGTCTCCTTTCCAATGAAGCCTCCCTGAAATGTGGGGAGGCCTTTTTAGAGTTTTTCCCCCACCAGAGCAGGAGTGAGGATTCACTCCTTTGTAGTGAATCCTATCTTGTTTTAATGGGAAACAGGAGTTAGCTTAGCCTTCTGGCTTGCGGACCCGTGCCTCCGTCTCCTAGTGACTTTCCCCTTACTTAGCTTGCTCTGTTTTAGCGCAATTATTTAATTATATGTTTTCCAAGATGGCTGCATTGTTTCTAGTTAGGCCAATTGTAGAAAATGCCACTGTCTGCATTACCTCCCTACTTTTTGCCTAGTGTTGATGCCAACTTTGATTGAAAGTGTGCTGGAACCCTGCTGACAAGGCCCCAGCACCAGTGTTCTTTCCCAAAAACTGTTGTTTGTTTACCCAATTGGCACAGCCCTGGCACACAGTTAAGTCCCTTATAAAATGTACCCCTGGTACTAAAGGCCCTGTGGCCAGGGACGGTCCTTAAGGGCTGCAGCATGTAAGGGACCCCTCACTCAGTACATGCATACTGCCTTGCAGCTTGTGTTTGCTGGTGGGGAGAAAAGGCAAAGTTGACATGGCACTCCCCTCAGAGTGCCATGCCCACAAACCACTGCCTGTGGCATAGGTAAGTCACCCCTAAGACAGGGTGCACTATACCACAGGTGAGGACATAGCTGCATGAGCAATATGCTCCTACAGTGTCTGAGTCAATTCTTAGACATTGTAAGTGCAGGGTAGCCATACCGAATATATGTCTGGGAGTTCATCATTACGAACTCCACAGCACCATAATGCTACACTGAATACTGGGAAGTTTGGTATCAAACGTCTCAGCACAATAAACCCACACTGATGCCAGTGTGGGATTTATTGGCAAATGCATACAGAGGGCATCCTAGAGATGCCCCCTGTATGTCAGCCATCCTGATAGTGTAGGACTGACCGGTCTGTGCCAGTCTGCCATGTCCAGATGAGCTTCTGACCACATGGGGTTAGTGCCTTTGTGGTCAGAAACAAAGCCTGTCCTGGGTGGAGGTGCTTCACACCTTCCCCTGCAGGAACTGTACACCTGAACCCCAAAGACTCAAGCCTCATGTTACAGTGCCCCAGGGCACTCCAGCTAGTGGAGATGCCCGCCCCCCCAGACAAGCCCCCACTTTTGCGGCAAGTCCAGAGGGATAATTAGGAAAAACAAGGTTACCCCCTCAGCCAGGACAACCCTTAAGGTGTCCAGAGCTGAAGTGACCCCCTCCTTGAGAAATCCTCCCTCTTGCTTTGGAGGATTAGGACCACTATGGATAGAAATGTGCCCCAGGGTGTAGCCACCCTCAGGGCCAGTAGCCATTGGCTACTGCCCTCTAACCCTAAAAACACCCCTAAATCTTATATTTAAGGGCTCCCTGAACCAAGAGATTTAGATTCCTAGTGACCTCAAGAAAAGAAGAAGGACTGCTGAGCTGACAACCCCGCAGAGAAGAGAAGGAGACAACAACTGACTCATCCCCAGCCCTCCCGGCCCATCTCCTGCTTCACAAAGCTGCAAACGAAGAAGCAACACATTCTACAGGACAAGCGACCCCTGAAAAGACTCTAGGGCACTGCCTGCATCAGCGAGGACCAAGAAACTCCAGTGGACAGTGGACGTGTCCAACAAGAAGAAAAAGCAACTATCTTTAAAGGGACTCCTACCTCACTCTAGAAGTGTCAGTCCAAAACTACTCTGCACCCAATGCCACTGGCCCGTGCCCAGAAGAAACAATCAGCAAGAGAGGAACCCAGGCAATTCTGACAAAGTGTCCACCCTGGGCTGACCTCTCCCCCCGTGCCACGACAACGCCTGCAGAGGGACTCCTGAGGACCCCCAGGAACGCGACTGCCGGGGACAAAGATTTCCACTTCCTGGAGAAGTACTGGACCCGCATCCCCCAGACTCGAGAGGGACCGATCACCTGTGCAGCAGTGGCCAGCAGACGAACCTCCTCCCTGTACAGTTGGTGGCTTGCACGAGAAGGCCCCCTGTGCCTTGTCTGCAGCACCTAAGTGACCCCCAGTGAGTTCCATTGGGAACCCGACGCCCTGTTTGCACCCTACACCTGGCCGCCCCTGAACTGCTGAGGGTGCATGTTTGGTGCCTACTTGGGCCCCCCCAGTTCTCCTCTAAACCCCCCTGGTCTGCCATCTGACAACACGGGTACTTACCTGCAAGCAGACCGTAACTGGAGTACCCCCTGTCTCAATAGGCGCCCATGTTATTTTGGCTGCTATTTGACCTCTGGACCTGATGGTGGGCTACCTATGTCCCAGAGACTGAGTCTGTAATTCGATTACTTACTTCTAAATCTGTACTGTATTTTCCTTCCCCAGGAACTGTTGAAAATTGGAGTGTCCACTTTTAAAATAGCTTTTTGCCATTTTAAAGAAAACTGTATGTATTATTGATTTGATTCAAAGTACTGAACTTACCTATGCAAAGTACCTTTCTTTTAAGGTACTTACCTGCAAACTGAATCGTGTGGTTCTACATATAAATTAACAAAAGTTATTTTTCTATGTAATATATATAATATATAATCTATTGGTCTGGGGTTAAGTCACTGAGGGGGTTATTCTAACTTTGGAGGAGGTGTTAATCCGTCCCAAAAGTGACGGAAAAGTGACGGATTTACCACCAGCCGTATTACGAGTCCATTATATCCTATGGAACTCGTAATACGGCTGGTGGTATATCCGTCACTTTACCGTCACTTTTGGGACGGATTAACACATCTCCAAAGTTAGAATAACCCCCTGAGTGTGTGTTTTCACTTATTGCTTATGTGTGTACAACAAATGCTTAACACTACCCTCTGATAAGCCTAACTGCTCAACCACACCACCACAAATAGAGCATTAGTGTTATCTATTATTGCCTCTGTCAAGCCTCTTGGGGAACCCCTGGACTCTGCACACTATGGCCCTCATTATGACATTGGTGGTAAATCCTGCTTACCGCCACGCCTATGGCCGCCAACATACCGCTGCGGTGGCGGATATCCGTTCACCATATTATGACACACACATACCAATCCGACAAAATACAGCCACATACACAAATCCGCCGGCCCAAAGGTCAGTGATAAAGTGGCGGTCCCAAAACCCATACCGTTACGCCAACAAAACAAGGTCTATCACATTATGACCCACGAATCACCACGGCGGGTATTCAATGGTGGTAAACCATTGGTGGTACATACCATTGTACTCAGAATTGACACCCACATACATAACAGCACCACATTGGCAATACCAGAATACACACACCTGACATCCGTACACACACCACACCACTGTAAAACACCCACCCACATTACCCACAACACCTTACGAACACCAATTGCTACCAGGAGACTGAGAAGAAGAGCACAGAGACAACTAGACACACACACACCACTCACACCCATTCACCCCTCACACACTCCACAGCACACCCCACCACATTACCCAATACACCCTCACCAACACACATTACCCATGGCACCACAAAGGCACCACCATTTCACTGAGGAGGAGTTAAGCGTCATGGTGGAGGAAATTGTCAGGGTAGAGCCACAGCTCTTTGGGGCACAGGTACAGCACATTTCCATTGCAAGGAAGATGGAGCTATGGCGGAGATTCGTGGACAGGGTCAACACTGTGGGACAGTACCCAAGAACAAGGGACACATCAGGAAGAGGTAGAATGACCTACAGGGGAAGGTAAGTTCCATAAAAACAAGACACCAGCTCGCCATATAGAGGACTGGCGGTGGACCTCCACCTCCTACCCCACAGCTCACAGCATGTACTGGGAATACTGCATCCTGAGGGACCATCTCACACTGCACCCTCACTCTCAACACTCCACTCCAACCAACACACTGCACCTACACATCTCACTAACCCCAATGCCAAGCACTGCATGCCATACCAAAGCATGTACACCCCTCCCAGCCCTGCTTGTACACCCATCACTAAAGCATGCACAGCATATGGAAACTAACATACCCACAATACATCTCCATACACAAGCAAAAGCTGGCAGGGCCACACCAATGATAGAGGGGAAGCCTGGGATGTACAAATGTCATACACTTGAAGCATAATACATCACTTACATCCCCATAGGTACCCCAGCCAATGGCAGTGGAGAGGAGGTGCCACCATTATCCAGTCCACCAACAGAAGAGGCCCCCAGTGATGACGGTAACTCTGGACTTCAGGATCTGGATGACCAACCTGGCCTATCAGGGACCACTGGACAGCCGGTCACCCAAGCACAATCACAGACCACCACAGAGCCTCCCCCATTAGGATCCAACACCACAGGACCCACCCAGCGTACCCAAACCTCTGTCCCCAGGACATGTCAATCAGCAGTGTGCCCACCTGTACAGGGACCCCAGTCCACAGCTCGCCCCCAAGACAATCAGGGTCCTGGGGTCAGTGGCAGTGGGCACACCGTTCAGGGGACAGGGGCACAGGAAACATGAACACTGGAGGACTGCTGTGCGCCAAGGGGAGGACAGGACCAGGGAACAGACTCTCCAGGAGGCACTCTCTGAGATCCTGGGAGCCTACCAACGTTCCCAGGACACGATGAGCCAGATTCTTGACAATGTGCAGTAGAACAAGCGGTTGCAGGAGAGACAGTATCAGGGGATCAGGGAGAGCTTGAAGGCCATTAACAACACCCTGATCTCCAGAGCATGGGTGCTGGCAGACATGGCCAACATCATGAGGGAGGCAACAGCACACCAGCAGGCCCCTACCACTAGCCAGTCATCTGAATAGTCCTCCACTTCTGCTGCTGCTAGTGGGCTGGAGGCCCTGCCACAGGACCCACAGGCCACCAGCATCCTTCCCCTGCAGAAGGTGAAGCACCCCGCAAACGTTCCCTGCGACCCAGACAAAAGCCAGAAATGAGACTCTCCTGATTGACCCCTTGTGTCCCACTCAGTCCCCTTCTCCACTTTGAACTGCCTTTGCTCCCCTTCCTATGGCTCCTTGGACACTGCACCTGTCCTACAAACAGACTGGAAGAATACCCTGGACTTTCCTTCATCATAACCCCATTCCATTGCACTTTCCCCTCAATTTCTTAGCACTACAATAATCACCCCTGGACAAGACTTGATTAATAGTATTTCATGTATTGAAAATGTGTATTGATGGAAACAGCTACATCCATTGCAAATGAACTGTACATTGTGAGAGCATAGAAATAAGGACCTATGGCTGGCTTTAGTGATCACATCAGGAAATTGTTGTCATATCACCAACATCTGTAAAATGATAATCCATAGGTGACAGTAAGTAGAGGTAAAAAGTGGGTAATGCCATCATGCCACAGCCACACGGAATACACCAATGGTCATAGAAATGCGAATTGCACTGTCTCACCTGTGTGTCATTGGAAGTACTAAGGGATAACCGATGTTCTGTTGTCCACATCCTCATCCTCTGCCTCCTCATCCTCACTGTCCTCAGGGTCCACTGCAGCCACAGGGGCATTTCCAGTCTCCTCCTCCTGTAGAAAAGTGACATGGCATCTGAGGGCCAGGTTGTGCAACATGCAGCATTCCACTACTATCTGACAGACCTTCTCGGGTGAGTAGCACAAGGATCCACCTGTCAGATGGAGGCATCTGAACCTGGTCTTCAGGAGGCTGAAGGTTCTCTCAATGATCTTTCTGGTTCCCTCATGTGCCTCAACATAACGTTCCTCAGCCCTTGTCCTGGCATTCCTCACAGGGGTCAGCAGCCACAATAGGTTTGGGTAGCCAGAGTCATCTGCAAATAGTGAGGGACAACATTTAGCCACACACTATCCTATGAGGTTAACATCAGAGGAATACACTAACATACACCAGGTGGGGAACAAAGGCTCACCTATAAGCCACACCCTGTGCCTCTGTAGTTGGGCCATCACATTTGGGATGGGGCTATTCCTCAGGATAAAGGGATCATACACAGACCCAGGATATTTAGCATTGACGTGGGAGATGTACTGGTCCGCCAGGCACACCATCTGAACATTCATGGAGAGGAAACTTTTACGATTCCTGTACACCTGTTCATGCAGGGGAGGACCAACTCAATATGTGTCCCGTCAGTCACCCCAATATTATTGGGGATATGTCTCTTTGCAGAGAATCTGGCCTTCACAGGGGCCAGATCTTCCACCTAGGGAAAAGCTATGTAGCCGCACATGTGTTTTGCCAGGGCAGACAAGACTCTTGCCAGCACGATTGAGAACATTGGCTGTGACATTCCTGCTGATAAGCCCACAGTCACTTGGAAAGAACCAGTTGCCAGTAAATGGAGAACTGATAGCACTTGCACAAGAGGGGGGATCCCAGTCAGATGACAGATAGATGAGATCAGGTCTGGCTCCAACTGTGCACACAGCTCTGGGATTGTGTCCCTGTCCAGTCTATAGGTGAGTATAATGTGCCTGTCCTCCAGTGTAGCTAAGTCCAGCAGGGGTCTGTACACAGGGGTATGTTTCCATCTCCTATTCACCCATAGCGGTAGATATCTAAGGGACACAAGAGTGAGTAGGCTGTCACAACTTGAACAACTAAACTACAACAGCAATCCACATTGTGCACTTATGTATTGGGACAGTGTAAATTCCAAAGTATGTGCCTATTTATGCTGTGATACAGTAATTCTCTATAGGCCTGTCCCCTCCCCGAAATGGTGACCGCCTATCCTGTGTTGAGGGACAGGTGGAAGTGAGGTAATTCTGCCGACGTTGGGCATTGTGGCGGTAGGTGGTCCTGCACCGCGGTGCAATTCCTCATTCGATAATGTTGGGCCCTATGGAGTACAGTGGCAAATGGAGATGTACACCTGCGGTGACGGTGTACACCACAGCGGACGTGACTGCCATTTTCTATCTGATTTCTCACTTGTTTCCTGACCTTCAACAGTAGAAGACCTACACTGCATGTGCTGCTGTGACCTGTGTCTGGAACCTACCATGGCCCATGTGACAGCGGAAAGGGCCCCAGCCTTCACTTCGGAGGAGTTGGAATGACTGGTGGATGGGGTCCTACCCCAGTACGGACTGTTGTGTGGGCCTCCAGATCAACAGGTGAGTACACTTTCGGCACTATGCATGTGACATGGATGCATGGAGATGCGTGTGAAGGCATTGTGTAAGGGGGGATTATCTGTTGGCGGTGCACATGTTGTGAGCTGGGCTATGTGTGTGCCAATGGTGATGGAAACAGATATGGTGCACCATGTGTGTGACAGGCTGGACTGTTAGTGTAATGGTGCAATGTTTAGCTCGTGGATTATCATACATAATTATAGGGTTGTAGGGTCGTATTTCATTATAGCGGATATTTATGAGTTAGTTCTGGGTAGTGTACTCAACCCATGTCACCATTTTTAGAACGAACAAGCACACATCATCGCGCTTCCTAACAATACGTGGCCAACTAGTCTACACTAAAATATGAGGCTGGGCAACATATACTCAGACTTTATTTTAAATGTTAATATTCATAGTTTCAATACTCTAATATCATCAAGGTCTTTTTTAAGCATGATTTCAATAAAGTTCCAGTTTGTTCTTTATTGGTGCATGCCAGTTATAATATTCTGTGTGTCTATTGGATAATCATACATAATGGTTTCAGTACTTCACTCTTTTTGGTCTTGTGCCCCGTATTAATAAATACAACATCTATGATATGTTTAATTAGAAGAATGACTGTATTATGATGCCAAGAGAGATGCATTCCTGTGTATGAAACTCACAGGTTTGTTTGTGTTTAGCTTTTTGTGGTTTTCAAAACATAAATGTTCATCAGCTGTTCGATTAATTTTTTTCTTGTAGGCTTATCGTGGTCGTTTATATCTCTTGACTTGAGATACACATTATTTTTGGGCCACATTCCGCCATGCATATACTGTTTATTCCACATATACGGGACCGTTCAGCATATTGGATAATGTGAAAATACATACATTGTCTGGTATGTCATTATTTCCCAATATATCTAGAAATATTTATTGTTTCTCGCTCACGTTTTCTATTTTGGTTGATGTTCTTTCTAATCTCTCTTTTATTTATGTCAATGTCGTTTGGTGGTTTGATACTCTATTTCCCTAACGTCTTTGTAAGTTCTCGGCTTTCGACATCCATACTTTGGACAATATAACAGTGTAAATTATTTTCCTCACATTCCCCTTTTCTTCTTTGCACATAATAAGACACAAACAAATTGAGATGTATTGCTCATTTTGGCGACTGCACGTTTTGTGACTAGTTATTTTTGGGGTGCACTTTATTCTTGGAGAATGAGATTGGTTTTTCCCTCTCGCACCATCACCTGGACGGTTAAAGGATTTTTGTATGATATCTGTGCACTTTGGAACACACCAATGTTTTGATGGGACTATTCCTGTGCATTTTTTCCTGATTGCAGTTTTTTGTTAAATACTTATATCTAAAGCCTTGAAAAAGTCAATTTGACGAAACTGCTCCTGGTTATTCTCTTCATCTATGGAAGAATAAAAGAATTATGATCGGTGAAATGTGACTACACAAGACTCCTCGTTTCTAATTGGACTTTATAAACACACTAGGGTGTGCAGTGGTATTTTGAACATTGTATCAGTACTTGTTAACTGGCCTCCAGTAGACAAGATTACTCTCTGAGTGGATGGGTGTATACCATCTTGGCACCCCTTCAAGGACTGAAAATCTGAACCATTTACGTGATATACACATGGGAAGTGTGAACCAGTTTACATAGCCACTATCTTTGTATCCCATAACGTGTTAGTGTAATGGTGTTCTACTGTTTTATTTCTCTGCAGGTCAGCGCCCATCAAAAGAAGGGATTATGGCGTGCCATCGCCAAGGACGTGCAGACCCTGGGGGTCTATGGCAGGCAGAGCACCCACTATCGGAAACGGTGGGAGGACCTGAGATGCTGGGCATGGAAGACCGCAGAGGCCCAGCTGGGGATGGCCTCCCAATGAGGAAGGGGTGCCCATCGCACCCTGACCCCCCTGATGGGCCGCATACTGGCGGTGGCGTACCCTGAGCTGAATGGGCACTTGAGGGAATTACAGCAGCCACAAGGGGGTGAGTACAGTGGGTATCATTACATATTTTGGCTGGTAGGGTAGTATCCGGGTGGTGGTTGTGGGTGCCCTAAGGCCAGGCCAGACATTGCAGCGTGGGTCATCTCTAGGGTAATGGTTGAATGTCAAAGACAGGTAACCTAGCTCGTTAGTAGTCACTTTCAAGCAGGGCATCATGGGTCCCAGGTGTGCTACAGTTGGTGGTGTGTGCGCCACCTCATGCCTTGGTGACTAGCCATAACACTGGTAGTGCAATGCATATTGCTTAGGCTTGTTCCCTGTGTGTGAGGGTGCTGTGGACGTCAACGGTGGTGTTGGTGTAGTAATTTACCCAGTGTTTCCTTTGTCTCTCTCCCCCTTTTTTGTCTGTCAACGTGTCCTTGTGTGCATTAGCATCATCTGGCGGAGGAGAAGGGGCGCCAGCGAAAGAGGAGTTTGCATTCCACATGACCCTGGAGAGGGTTCCCCCGAGGCCAAGGGAACCAGTGGGACGGAGGGCAAGGAGGGCACCATGGTAGAGACAGGAGGAGACGGCACAGACTCAGACACCTCCTCCGATTGGAGCTTCCTGGTGGTGGCGGACACCTCTGTGACCACCCCAGCTGCAGGTACAGCAACCACCCCCATACAAGCACCGCCCTCCCAGTAGCCCCTCAATGAGTTGCCCGTGCCCGCTAACCCAGGAGGGTGGGTATCTCCTTTGCCCCAGGCACCTCAGGTCCTGCCCCAGTGAGCCCTGCTGCCCTGAGTGAGGACTCTACTGACCTCCTGAGATCCATCTCTGTAGGGAAATCAACCATTGTGAATTCCATCCAAGGGCTGGCATCCCAGATGCAGCAATGCAATGCATTCCTGGAGGGCATTTACGGTGCATTGGCGGCCCAATACAGATCTATTCAGGCTCTGGCCTTCTCTCTGATGGCAGCCATTGTCCCTGTTTCTACCGTCCCCCCTCCGACTGCCACTTCCCAGTCCCACTCCCCTCAACCACCTGGAGCCCATCCCGGGCACACATACAGATGAGCATGCACACAAGGCAACACACAAGAGTGGCACAGGCAAGCACCACACATCATCCCACAGGCACTCACACAAACACCATACAGTTGCAGACACGACGACATCCATTGCCTCTGCTGTCTCCCCATCCTCCCCCTCCACCACCTCCCTCCCAGTCATGTCCACACTTACACCTGCATGCACTACATCTTCATCCACTATCAGCACCACCACACCAAGCAGAGCACACACCTCACTGGCAGACACCTCTATAACAGCCATGCACGCATCCCCTGTGTCCTCTCCCACTGTGTCTGTTCCCCCTTGTAAGGTACACAAACGCAAGCGTTCACACTCCCAACAGCCACCCACCTCACATCAGCATACAGCCCATGCACCTGCACCCATGTCCAGCAGACAAATACCTCCAACAACCACTCCCTCATCCTCCACTCCCATTACTCCTCCCTCCTCCCGCCCCACTGTCCCTAAAAAGCTTTCCCTTTCCCAATTTGACCTCTTCCCTACCCCTCCCCCCGGCCTGCAAGTATGGGCAGGGTACCAATGACACAGCCCAGCAGCTCAGCCAAACAGTCCATGGGGACAGCCGTAGCACCACCTACCCATGGTGGTAAGGATACCAAACCTCCATCACAGAAGGGGAAAGAGCCAGCACCACCAGGGAAGAGTGTGAAGGGGCCTGCACCACCAGGGAGGAGTGTGAAGGGGCATGCACCACCTGTGAAGAAGGGGAAGGGGCCTACACCACCTATGAAGAAGGGGAAGGAGCCTGCACCACCAGGCAGAGAGAGGAAGAGCCCATCCACCCCTGCCAGGAAGGGAAAGGGATACATGACCCATGTACAGGAGGAGATGAGGCACTCTATGCCAGCAGAAGCCGTCAGGCTGGCACCGCCACCACCACTGCTGTCATGGGGCCCCCACCACCAGCTGTGGGAGTGCTGCCACCAGTAAGTGCAGAGGCTGCCCAGGAGGCACCACCACCACAGTGCAGCCATAGGACAGTGCAGAGGCTGCCCAGGAGGCTCCTCTAACCACAGTGCAGCCATCCGGCAGTGCAGAGGCTGCCCAGGAGGCTCCTCCAACCACAACCACAGTGCAGCCATCCGCCAGTGCAGAGGCTGCCCAGAAGGCTCCTCCAAACACCACAGTGCAGCTGTCACCGCCAGCAGACTCCATGTAGGCCACCCTCCAGGGGCTGCTGTGCGGGCTGCCCCCTCCAGAACCAGTAGGCAAGTCACCCACTCCAGAGACTGTGACCTTGCACTCCTCAGGACAAAGCAATGGGCATGTTGCCCCCTCCAGAACCAGCGGGCATGTCACCCACTTCAGAGACTGTGGCCTTGCACTACCCAGGACAAAGCAATGGGCATGTTGCCCCCTCCAGAACCAGTGGGCAAGTCACCCACTTCAGAGACTGTGGCCTTGCACTCCCCAGGACAAAGCAATGGGCATGGAGCCCCATCCTGAACCAGTGGGGACATTCCTGTATTCGGCTGCGGTGCCCCCCAACCCCCTGAGGTGCCTCCCCACTTGCAAAATGATGCCCCTGCACTGTTCTCTCTGGATGTGTCACGATAAAGGTTGGGCCTTGGACTGTGCCCTGTGGCCTTGCGTGCCCTCATGACTTTGGACTGGACATTGGCCCTTTATGGACATTTGTATATATTTGGTTCGTGTGATGGGTTTTGCTACACTAATACATTGTCGGTACTCCAGCATTGTGGTCCGTCTTTTATTATACCATGTGTTGCGTGCCATTGTTTTAATTGTGCAGGTGGTAGTGTGTATGGTGTGTGTGTGCCTGGTATGTGTTGTGCATGTGTGTGTGTCACTCTTGTTTTCCTCCCATCCGCCCTTGTGTGCTAGGCGGCTGTACTCACTGTCATTGTCTTCGTCGGCGTTGATGTTCCAGGTGGAGCATAACGTAGAAGATCATCTGGAAAACTTGCAGTTTGGGTTCCATGGCAGCGTGCTTCTTTCCTGTTTCTCCATTGGTCAGTCCTTTCACTTCTCAGCTCTGTTTCCGCCAGGCTTTTGTTGGTGTTTGTACTGCCCCAGAAAAGGTTGCGGTTTTGTGTGTCTTAATATGGTGTGCAGTATTTTGTCTCCCATCTGGCTGTTGTTGGCTGCTGCTGTGGTGAATGTTGTTTCCGCTGTGGCGGTTGGTGTGGTACATTGGCTGTCTATGGGAGTTATCACCGCCATGGTCATAATTTAGCAAAAGTTACCTCCAGCCTGTTGGCGGTATTACTGCTACTTTATTACTCACCGCCAGGGTCATAATGAGGGCCTATATCTCTTTTTGATATAGTATATACAAAGCCAGATTCCTACACCAATGTTTTAGTTTCACATTATCAGTGCCACTGCGCTAAGGTGTCAATATCAAGCAACAAACATAAACAAACTGTAGGTATTCACATTAGGTACTTTTCCTCTTCACGCCTTCAATGGAATTGTTTACATAAATTGCCGTCCCAAGCCTGTCTTGTTATCTATTGTTTGGGAACAGACCTACGTCAGGGGTCCGAGAAGATCTGTATCAATGCACCTCACTTAGACAGATAGTCAGTGAGATTCCAACCGGATACCATCGCTGCTATCGATGCTGCACGTCATCCTGATGCTGACCCAGTCTTCGTGTCCCTACGGAGTCTGAGCTAGAGACATCATTCCAAGGAAACGAGGGTTGGGGGGCTTTTCTCATGGACATGGCATCCTCAGACTAGGTTTAACACAACTAGCTCTCTTTTAGGTTAGAGATTAGGTACATGACATTAAGGTATTAGGACATATTTCATATCTCATGTCACTTCATGTCATTGCAAGAGGTGGGGTCTTTGTATTAATGACTCTTGTCTTTACAATTCTGTTTTTTGCATTGTTTGCTATCCTAATCATTGCAGCCCATGCAACTTATCATAGATTGCAGTTTTGTTAATAAAACCTATTGAAACTTACTGCATCTCCTTCATTGCGTGTGTTTGATTGAGACATGCTGTTCATGTGAGAAAGGGGTACTCTCCGTTTAACCACAACTCTCCCTGAGATGTCACACTCTTGAGTCCAGGCGTAAAGGCTGCCACAAATCACCTTCTACTGTGTGGGTTTTTAGTGAGATGCTGGTTGTGAGCTGGGAGGTTTGGGACGAGAGTTGCGACTTGTTGTATGACTGGCATAGTCGCCTACAAAGATAAGTACTGTTATCCTTAAACCAGCAGTCTTTCCTAGAGCAAAAGTCAAACAACGACATGGTGCCACCAACGATGGTATTTAGGCACTAATTTACGGATACCCTGACTATCACTGTCTCACATACAACAGGTACCCTAAGTACCATTTTCCGGAGACATCCATGGTCTTGGGAAAGATCCTCCTCAGCTGAACAGGGAGCACCTAATTAGGCTGTAGATTATTCAAGCTTGAGCCATTAAAAGAACATTTCTCCCGAGTTGATGTTCCATCTCTTATACCCAGTATACAAAATGGCTAACGTCATAGACATGCCTGAGAATGCTAGACAAGCATTCACATTACACTTAGAAGTGCATGGCTTAAGAGACGAGGGTGGGGATGTTACATTTATAGTGGAAGCTAGTTAGGCTTATCAAACAGAAACATTTTATTCCTGGGTTCATTTTCCTGAGGAAGACAAAACTACATTCACATTCCACACATATAGAATTGCAAATTTACCTCAACGGTACCAAGCTACCAGTGTCATGAAATATCGCTCACTTATCAGGAGCATCAGAACTGGTTTCATGGTACCCTACCACATGTAATACAAACCGTGAGATTAGGTCCCTTAGGTATTGTGAGAGTGTGAATTTTCTAAGATGATTATTAATTATTTAATGAACTAAACATATGATGAATTAACGTGTAAAACAGGTGACTTTTGAAAAGATCACCATAATTCATTTTTCCGTTTCTAACTGAGTAAGACTCTAAATAAATTATGTGTTATTTTCCATGATTCAATGCTTTCATAAAATGTATTTGGAGTTTGAGTAGATGTGCCCACAGCTACCCATAGTGGGTTGCTGCATTATGTCTTACCAGGTCATCTTTTAACCGAGCATTGCATAAGTTGAAAGTCCTATTGTTTGAGAATGTTACTAATACTTAATTTTTCCTCGAGGATAGAAGCGGAGTGGCAACTGTAAAAGTTTCTTCCTGGGAAGAGGTGTTTGAACGGAGATGTTACAATGGGGCTACAGACGAGACGGAAGAGGCAAAAGAGTATGTAAAAAAAAATGTTTTAGTTAATGTAGAATTGTCGTATTTTAGGATATCAGTTTAGTTGATGATTGGCTGAAGCATAATGAGCCCATAAACTGACCAATCATACGCTTTTTAGAGTTTAGTATAACAACATAGAGAGGGGTTAGAGGAGCTAGAGCGATTGATGACGAGAGTCAGATGAAGCAGGAGGCTAACAAGTGTTCCTGCAGCAGAGGGTTTAACTATCGTTAGGCCCAAATCTTCCGAAGACAATATTGATGGTGTCCACTGGCTGAAGTAGACTGCTTGTTGGTGTTACCGTTATTTTGGTAACATATGTTATTGAAATGTTATGTGTTTCTATTTGTTTTCCAGGTACCAGCTGCCAATTATGATATGAATGCTGCATAGTAATATTTTTCTTTATTAACCTGAGTTAAGAGTTTTTCTAAATTTGTGTTGTTAAATTCTTTTCACATGAAGCTCAACATGTTAATGCTAATTTGTGATTAGTTAGGGTCTAATCTTAGAATGCACATGATTTATATTGACATAATTTGAGTGTTGTACTAATGTATAAATTACCATCATTACCTGTTCTGGTATTATTAATGGATGTGATTCTTTTGGAGATAACTTGTTTGGTTGTATTTATCAAATTGAGATACATCAGACACTTTAATCAACCGTTATTAATCCTTTAAAGCTTATCATTTGTGTTTGAGAGTTATTTTCGTGATGTTAGCATTGTTAATATAGGTACTGGTGTGGTTATTGACTAAGGTTTAATTTGTTAAATGATTGGTTATTGTTAGTTTCCCATTCTACATTGATATCATCCCTGCAAACCTATGTTGCTTTGATCCATCATCCTCTAGCGCAGAATCCACTATTTGTGTGAGCTATAGCTAGGATTCCATGGGGTGCTAGCAGTTTTTGGTAGCGGATTTCGTCATTGTTTTGAGGACGTCATAATGTGGTTGTGAAGTTCTTTTTGGGTAAAAATAAAATTGAGAGGCGTGTTGGGTTTTCTTTCCTAAATGTCATATGGTTTTAGCAAAATGAGTTGCTAGTTGCCTTACGTGACTTTCCACGGTTCTTAGAGACCCCCTAGATTGAAGGGTATGTTCTTAGCGGTGTTTGATTGTATTGAGTAAAGTGATTTTGCCGACGATTGAAGTGAAAGTGAGTTTAGAGGAGTAGAAATTCTCAAGTAGCTTTAGATGGAGTAGGTGTACTCCTATAAATAGAGATGAGAGTGGGGAAGCAGTGTTCTTCATTTGAGTGTGGCGCTTGATGCAGGAAAAAGTATCCACGTGGTTGTTGATTACAGACCTAAGGAGAGAGGTCTGGGACTCCATAGTATTTTTCCAAGTATAGAGAAACATGGTATATGTAGTAATTTGCTCATTTAATAGACCGATCCAGTGTGATTAGTTAGTCGAGTTTGTGAGAATTAGTGTGAATGAAATTATACTGAAGACTTGGTGAGTACTAAGTACACTAGACAATATTCCAAGGAACAGTGGAGAAGTGAAGTTTGCGGGTCGAATTTTACTCATGATTGTGGTAAGCATGAAAAAGAGTAGGCAAAAGCTGAAGGTTACTTTGAAAGGTTCTGAAGTGGTTGTATTACCCTATCTGTAGTAAATGAGCAAATTTGTTTTGTTTAAGTTAGCTTGAGAATTAATATTGCGTTGATTTTGTGTTTGACTTGTGAAACACATTAGTACGATAGGCTTTGTCAGCGTCTCAGAGAGTGTGCAGAGGAGGGGTGAATGTGTTAGTGTGACGTATTTGGTGCCGCGCTGGGATTGGTCGAGAGTAGGAAAGAGTTGCACACGGATTTGTCAATCAGTCTGATAATTAAGCATTGCGACTGGAAGGTGAGAGGGTCGAAGAGAATTGTGGGATTGTAGTCACTTTTCACGATTGATTGCTTTTTCTTTATTCTTGTTTATTGCTATAATTGTTTTAGTTCAATTAAGCTGATTAATTTAATTAATTTTGTTGAAATTATAAGGTTTAGAATAAATTACAGTCGAAAAAGAAGTTTTTCAAAGCATTGAGGAGCGCACTGAGAGGTGATGCTTATATTCAGGCACTTGAAGGGGAGATTTGTCCACCAGAAAATACTCTGACATATATTGTGTTTGAGGAGAAGGGTGCAGGTGCATGTCTTTGGTTGAAGCATTGGGTCAAAATTACAAAGAAAAAAGGTTGTCTGGCTTTTCCAGAACATGGTACATTAAATTTGAGAATTTTGGATAAGTTGAGGTCAAAGATGTATAGTTTAAAACCCTCACGGAGACCAGCACAATAGGAAGCTTTAGCAATACGGGAATTAGTAGCTAAACAGCAACAGGCATTGAAATTTTAAAAGAGAATGAGGAAAGTGGAAAAGTCACTAGCAGAAGCTAGATGGGATGAAGAGCAGAAAAGGTGGAGAGTAGAAACATTACAGGGAATTAGATTATTTCCTGCGAGAATGAGGGAGGATGAATCTGAATCAAAAGATGAGAAGAAAATGAAAAAGGGTTTAGCAGAGTCAAAAGAGCAAAAAAAAAGAGTAAAGCAAGTCATATTTAATGATGATGATGAGATGGGGGAAGATGAAATAATTTCTCAGATTTTAGAGACTCCACCAAGTGCAACTCAAAAGAATGAGAATGAGCCAAATGTGAGTGGAGTTAGTAATATAATTCCTAAGGCACATCAATTTCAGAGTCATCAAGGAACATTCCGGATAATGAGAGAGTTCAGATGCAGAGCAGTTTCAATGATTGAATGAGTAACAGACAGCAATTTGAAATGAACAGCCCTAAAATACAGCCAGAGGCTCAAATTGTGAGGTCACTACTAATTTAGTGTTGCCACAAGGTAAACAAGGGATGAATTTAAGAAAGCCTATTCAAATACAGATTCCACAGATGCAGAACATGAGTGCAGGACAGATGGAGAGAGTTGGATCCTTATTTAGTCCAGATGTAATAACTGTGCCTATTACGATGGGTCCAGAAACTCCTTTATATGCTCAAGTAGATAATATGGAATTAGTTCATTAATGAATGTGCAGAATAGTGGTGTGCAAAACTGTTACCAAAGGAGCAGACCGAGTTTACCAGCAGTTACAAGAAGTAACAGATGATTATGACATTGATTTGTCAAAAATGAAAAACCTGAAAAGAAGTTACAGATTGAACATGGAGGAGGAGGATTTTATTCACTTGAGATCTACAGGAATGATAACACATCTTAGAGAGTTATTTTAGAAAGTACAGATTTGGAATGCATTGGACAAATGGGAAGGCAGGTGGGTTAAGAAAAGAGAAAGACCAAATAGATATGATGTGACACAGGCAGGAGAGTCAGTGAAAATGCAGACAATGAGAGAAACACCAGGAGGAAATTTTATACATGTACCCTGGAATAGGAGTGATATTATAGGTTTTACAAATGATTATCCAAGGTTGAGAGAGAAATCAATGGAGTGGTACCAGCAAACAGATAGATTTGTGAAACTTTCGAAGTGCTTGTGGGAAGATTTGAATACACTTTTCGATACTGCTGTTCCAGCCGACTTATGGATAGAATGCAAGAGAAGTGTTGATTGGCCAACAAGCGAGCCACAAAGAGATTTAAAAACAGGTGCACCATCTCCTGAAGTAATGAAGTATTTTTATAAGGTCACTGAGTTTCAGAAAAATGTTGATTGGCAATGCATAGATAGAACATCGCAGGAAGGAAAGGAATCAGTTCATGCGTATTATGAAAGATTGTTGAAAGCGTTCAAGCAATTCAGTGGAGTGGAAACAATTGAGAAAGAGAGCATGAATCATTTGGTGTTCAGATTTGTTGAAGGGTTGAAACCAGAAGTAAGCCAGATGATTAAGAATCATTTAATTTGCTGGCAAGCAAAACCAATTGATGAGGTATTGAGTGATGAAATTGAGTTGAAACAAAGAAAGCTGAAAGAAAAAGCCATGGTGATGCAAATTAAGGCTGCACAAACAGGATTGCAGGGAAATTTTCAACAGCTACCACTGTGGTTTGTTTCCAGCCAAGGTCGGGGTAGAGGTCGAGGTGGTATGATGCTTCCGATGGTTAATAAAAATGTGGATCTGAGTTCAATGGTGATGCAAGATGAGCAGCAAAGATGAAAGGTATTACCTTCTTATATCTGGGATTAATTGGACATTGGAAGAGACAGTGCCCAATGTTAAATCAGGGAGGAATGGTACAGTAGACAAATGGTGTCAGTTCATTTCAGGGCATGAGAGGACTTAGAATTGGAGGTCAAAACCAACATTTTCATAACAATGTGAATAATATGCAAGGTTTCCAGCCTTTACAGCTGATGCAACAGATGCAGAATGTTCAACCTCAGGTCCAACAGGTACAAATGCAACAAATGAAGCCACAGGTGCAGATGGTGCCTGTACAGCAAATACACATATCGAGACAGGTTCAGATGATACAGAACCCTATGGAATGGCAACAAGTAATGCTTTTGCAAGTGGTCACAGATCAAAATAAGAGAAAAAGTGTAAAAATAGCAGAACAATTTCCTTTACACAGTGAGGATGAAATAAAAGCTGAATAGCCGTTGGATAGTTCAGGTGATAAGGAGTGTATGGTGGCTAGGATCAGAAAGGTCCTTATGTGAAGGGTGAAGTATGTGGTCATGAGGTTACTTTTCTGGTTGACACAGGAGTGACACGCTTGACAGTGAGAATTGTAGAGGTTCCAGACATACCAGTTTCAGAAAGGATAGTGCAGATAGTAGGGGTTGCAAATAAACATTTGGTCAATACTCTTACGGAACCAGTTCATGTAAAAATTGGAAATTTCAGAGATTGCCATAGCTTTGTGGTTTGTGATGCCAGTCCAGTAGCATTGTTGGGAAGAGACTTGCTGTGCAAAATAAATTGTTCAATTTAGTGTTCAGCGAAGGGAATTAAAATTGAGACAAACAGTGATGAAGAAAAAGATTTGTTGGTTGATGAGGGGAAAAAGACAAACTCATGGGAGTTTGCTTTGCTGCACATTGATGAGCAGACAGATGAAAACAAGCAGGCAAATAAGGATTGCAAGTCAGTAGAATTAATTGATTTCTTTCCAATTTTCGAAAAGAAAGAGCTACTGATTGATTTGAAGAAGAGCGTTTGGGATCTTTCAGGTAAAGACATTGGCTTGATAAAAAGAGTCAAAGGAGTTAAGGTGGCAGTGAAAGAAAATGTGGTGTTTCCACAGATAGCACAATATCCAATGACAAATGAAATGATTGAAGGGATAGGACCTATGATAGAACAATTCTTAGAACAGGGAGTTTTGAAAGAAGTGATGAGCGGTCCGTGTAACTCACCAATGATGGGTTTGAAAAAGCCGAATGGGAAAATTAATCTTTTTCAGGGTATGCGGAAAATGAATGTCATCGTGGTGAAATGTTGTCCAGTTGTGCCAAATCCAGCAGTGATAATGTTCCAGATTCCATGTGATGCAGAATGGTTCACAGAAATAGATTTGTGTCAAGCTTTCTTTTCAGTACCTCTACATGAGGACAGCAGGTATCTCTTTTGTTTCAAATTTCTGACCAGAGTTTATTGCTGGTGTAGGATTCCTCAAGGGTCATTGGTAATGCCTTACCAATCAACATTAGTGTCATACATTGATGATTTGTTGACTGCATCAAAACGAAGGAAGGTTGTCGAGAGGATACAATTGCATTACTGAACTTCCTGGATGATAATGGTCACAAGGTGCCTCCTGCTAAATTGAAATATTGTCAGCAAGAGGTGAAATATTTGGGAAATCTGATTGAGAAAGGGTCAAGGAGAATTTCAAAATAAAGAGTAGCGGCTATAATGAAAAATGAAAATACCAAGTTCACAGAAAGAGTTGAGGATGTTTCTGGGAATGGTAGGATATTGTCGCCAATGGATTCCAAATTTCTCAGCCATTTCAAAGCCACTGCAGAGATTGACACATAAGGATATTTCAGATCCCATAATGATGGATAAGGAATGCATGAGAACATTTACTGAGCTGAGAGAGAGTTTGTGCCAAGCACCAGCCTTAGGTATGCCTGATTACACAAAACCTTTCCTATTGTTTTGTCCTGAGAGAGATGGATGTTCTTTGTCTGTCCTGACACAAACACATGGTGGCATCAATCGTCCAGCAGCATATTTTTCAGCTACTTTGGATTGTGTTGCAGCAGCTTTACCCGGTTGCTTGCGAGCAGTTGCAGCCGGTGAGCAGAGTATACCTCAAAGTGAAAGCATTGTAATGGTTCATCCTCTGACAGTGATGGTACCTCATTCAATAGAAATTCTATTGACAAGGTCAAGGACACAATACCTGACAAATGCAAGGTTAACAAGATACGAGACAGTGATTTTGGGAGCTCCAAATGTGACAATTAAAAGGTGACAGGTGCTTAACCCGGCAACACTATCACCAAATGAAGGGGAAGATCTAAATAGAATAGACGATGTTGAACATGATTGTTTGGAGGTGACAGAATTATGTACCAAACCAAGAGATGACATCAAAGATACTTGTTTGGAAGACAATGATCAAATCCTTTTTGTCGATGGCTCTTGCCTAAGAGATAACAGAGGTGCCTTAAGATCGGGACATGCAGTGTGTACAGTCACTGGTATTCTGGAAGCTTCATGGCTTAAAGGAGTGATTTCTGGGCAAGTTGCAGAATTGGTGGCTCTTAATAGAGCATGCCTATTATCAGATCAAATGAAAATGATAATCTACACTGATAGTCAATATGGATTTGGTATTGTACATGATTTTGGGCAAATATGGTCGCAAAGAGGTTTACTGACCTGGAGAAATGGAGACAGAATACATGATTTGTTACAAGCTTTACAAAAGCCTGTGAAAATTGCCTTGATTAAATGCAGCGCACATCAAAGAGGACAAGATTATGTAACATTGGGAAATACTTATGCAGACCACGTTGCAAAATTCTGTGCTCTGAATGGAATTTCATTCAAGGGAAATTGGGAAATGATGTCTGAAAATGATGAGATCCATGCAAAGTTCACTATGCAGATAGTTGAGACATTAGACGAGTTAAAAGCTATCCAGAATAATGTGCCAGAAGAGGAACGTAGAGACTGGATAAAACATTTTTGCATTCAAAGAGAGGATGAAATCTGGATGACAATGGAGGGAAAAGTAGTCTTGCCAAACAGTTTACTGACACAAATGGCTAGATACTATCATGGTAAGATGCACATAGGGAGAGATGCAATGATCAGGAGTTTTAAACAGTTTTGGTACAACCCAAAATTCAGACAAGTAGGGGAGCTGGTTTGCCATAGGTGTGTAATATGCCAGCAAATGAATGTTGGCAAAGGAACGTTTGTCAACATGGGACACATAGGTATGGCGGGAGGTCCATTTAGTACAATGCAGATGGATTTCATTGAAATGCCCTCATGTGCTGGTTTGAAATACGTATTGGTGATTGTGTGCATTTTCAGTCACTGGATTGAGGCATATCCAACAAGGATAAATGATAGTCTTACAGTAGCTAAATTGCTTTTGCGAGAACTATTCCGACGTTTTGGTATCCTGGTTTCGATTGAATCAGATAGGGGAACTAACTTCAATAATGTGGTGATAAAATTCCTTTTTCTGCATTAAACATTCAGACTACATTGTAATTATTGCCCAGAAGCTTCCGGTCTTGTGGAGCAAATGAATGGAACATTAAAATCACGGTTGGCAAAAGTATGTGCATCAACAAATTTAAAATGGCCAGATGTTTTACCATTAGTGCTAATGTCAATGAGAAGCACTCCAGATAAGAAAACTGGGTTGTCTCCGCATGAGATTGTGATGAGAAGAGCAATGAGATTTCCAGCAATTCCTGCAAATGCACTTGTAAATATTACAGATGATATATTGCTAGGTTACTTCAAAAGCCTGGCTGATGTAGTTCGGTCTTTCTCCCATCAGGTGGAAGCTGTAACAGTACAACAAACACAAGGTCAAGGCCACAGTCTTAGAGCTGGTGATTGGGTGCTTATGCAGAAACACGTACGAAAGTCTTGCCTGGAGCCACGTTGGAAGGGACCTTATCAGATTGTGCTCACTATGATGACAGCTGTGAAGTGTGCTGGTTTGCCAAATTGGGTGCACGCAAGTCATACGAGAAAACTATATGATCCTACAGAAAGAGAAGAAGAACTGTTGAGATTACCGACAGTTAGAAACATTGGGAACAAGGAGAAGAAAAGTGAGCAGAATGTTGAAAATAACAGAGATGTGCCTACTCATATAACAGACGAGAAAGAGCAAAATACTGAAGAAGTTGAGCAGTCTGTAAAAGGGGTGGAAGAGTCAGTCCAAGAAGAGGAGGAGAAGACTGATTCTGATCCGAGGAGGGTGTCCTCGAGTGAGAGTGAATCACAAGAGTCACCTGAAGAAAGAACTGCTCACAGGAGGGTATCCTCAGAGGCAGGGAGTTTGATATACCAAAGTGAAGAAAGGACAGACCATATTGGTAAAGGAATTGTGAATAGTCCCGTCTAAGTGGATTATACCTTTCCTGAACCAGTGGCAGGAACATCACGAGGGAAAGGTCCAAAGGCAAGCGAAGACTGAATATTGAGAAGATTGTTGACAAGGAAGTTACTGAAAGGAGACAATTGGCCAGAGGAGGAAAGGGAATTAATTGAAGGAGAACATACTGGTGGAGAAGAAGGTGAAAGTGGTAGAAGACCGAAAAGGAAAAGAGTTGCGAACAGAAGATATGCAGGGCCAGAATGGGTATATTTAAATACAAATGAATATAAAGAAGAATTTTTTAATTACTGTTTTGACGGAGACATTGACACTTTTTATTTTGGTATGTGAAGTTTGCAGAGAAAGAATTGGGAAGACAAACGTTGTACTGTTGTACTTTAAGAAAATGCTATGAGATTTACCGGAATGAACAGCTAAATAACTGGATTTGACAAGCTGCTATACTGAAATTGACAAAGGGACTGTCCAGAGTGAATGCATTTAAAAAAAAAAAAAAAAAAAAAAAATTAGGAGGGATTGTTTGTTTTGAATTTTTGAACTTTTGAGAACATTTTTGTTTCTATTTTTATATAATATAGAAAAAGATGAGTAACTCATATAACCAAAACAGTAGGATTAGTTGTTGTAAAGTAATAGGTATTGGATTGGTAGTGGTAAGTGTGTTGATATGTTTATTATTGTTCATGGGAGAGACTGTTTATGAGATGGGTGGAGTCAATCAGACTAAAAGGATTGATAATTCCTTGGATATTACTGATATATCACTAACAAAAGATACATTTAGAATAGATGTCAAATACTTACATGAATAGAAAGAGCTTTCCTCTAATAGTTTCTACAGTATTGCTGATTGAGTAAGTATGTTGAGGTGATGGATGCAAAGGATTATTATGTGTGCAAGCAAATTCTGACTTCAGTGGAAGAAGGAACTACTTATCATAGTCTTCCTGTTACATATGCTATAAGTTGTAGTCTTTTGCTAAAATGTTTCTGTAATCAAGAATATATCGAATATTTCTATTCAAACTATGATATGGTATTGTCATTTGTGCCTGTCATAGGTTATTTGAATAGAATAGCCAAAGAAAATAACTTGGGGGGTCATTACAACATTGGGGGTAAAAGTCGCTTACCGCCGTGCAGAAGACCGCCAACACACCGCCGGGGCCGCGGAATGCTGCCACAGCTATTATGACCCACATCTCGGAATCCGACAAAATTCAGACACCCACACAAGTCCGCCACAACAAAGGTCAGTGTTAAACTGGCGAAAACAAAACCTCCACCGTCACGCCAACAGAAATATGCCCACACTATCACGACACACAAATCCACGCGGCGTTCTTTCAACCGCGGTATTCCATTGGCGGTACACACCGCCGCGCTCAAAATACACACACACATACAAAACACCGCCACATTGGACAATTTGAAATACACACACCTGAGACACATACACACACCACTCCCACACACCCATTGCAATATAAAACACACACCCACATCACCCACAAACCCCTACGACCACCATTACAGAGAGAAGGACAGAGAGAGACACCACCAAAAACAAACTAGCATCCACAGGCACTCAACACCATCACCCACACAACTTCCATGCACAAAACACCACACACCACTACACATCACCACACTTATCACCATACACACCACCCCACACATCACCTACACCACCCCATGGCAAGGCAAAGACACCCCAGGTTCTCGGAGGAGGAGCTCAGGGTCATGGTGGAGGAAATCATCCGGGTAGAGCCACAGCTATTTGGAGCACAGGTGCAGCACACCTCAATTGCAAGGAAGATGGAGCTATGGAGAAGAATAGTCGACAGGGTCAACGCAGTGGGACAACACCCAAGAAATCAGGACGACATCAGGAAGAGGTGGAACGACCTACGGGGGAAGACAAGACACCACTTGGCGGTTCAGCGGACTGACGGCGGACCCTCACCTCCTCCCCCACAACTAACAACATGGGAGGAGCAGGTCTTGCCGATTCTGTATCCTGAGGGCCTCGCAGGACCCCAACGCATGGACACCCATCACTAAAGCATGCCCACCGCACATACCCATACAACCCCCTAAAACCATCATCACACAAGTCCCCACATAGGAATGCAAGCACTGGGGTACACCGGTCACCCACCCATTGCCCACCACGACACACACAGATGCAATAATTAAGCTTTTACACCCCTGCAGGACCACTACCCAACGTCACCAGACAGGAGGGTCCAGACATCTCCACCCCACCCACAGAAGAGGCCCACAGTGATAACAGCAGCTCTGTCCAACTGGATCCAGATGACCAGCCCGGACCATCGTGGGCCTCGGGACAGTCGGTTCCCCTCGCACAGGCACAGGCCACCACAGACCTTCCACCCTCTGGTAACACCAGCACAGCACCCACCCAGCGGGCCCATACCTCCGTACCCAGGACACCTCAATCAGCTGTGTGTCCACCACTACAGGGAACCCAGGATAACCCACCACCCCAACAACAACAGGGACCTGGGGGCAGTGTCAGTGGGCACACGGTCCAGGGGACGGAGGCCCAGGAACACAGGGGAACTTGGAGGGCTGCTGTGTGACAGGGGGCGGACAGGCCAAGGGAACCCACTCTCCAGGAGGCCCTCTCCTCCATCATGGGAGTATACCACCACTCCCAGGAAACAATGGCAATGGTCCTGGCCAAGTTTCAGGAGACCCAGCGCATGCAGGAGGAACAGTATCTGGGCTTCAGGGAGGAACTCAGAACCATCAGCTCCGCCCTGGGCACCATCGTAGGGGTGCTGAAGGAAATACTAAACACCAGGAGGGACACTGTGGCATTCCAAGGGGCCCCTGACACTAGCATGGACGATGAACTGCCCACCACCTCCGCCGGCGCCAGTGGACAGGAGGCACCGCCACAGGACCACCACACCAGCACCCCACCCGCTGCAGATGGAGAACCACCCCGCAAGCGGTCCCTGAGATCCAGGAACAAGACAGAGCACGATGCCAAGACCCCCGCCAAGAAATGAGACCATCCTGATTGTCAACCCACTGTCCCACTTTGTCACCCTGTCCATATTGGAACAGCCCCAGCTCCACTTCCTCTGCCCATATGGGCAATGCACCTATGAGACAAATAGAATGGACTCTGCCATGGACACTCCTCCGCCATCACCCCTCACCATTTAACTTCCCCCTCCAATATTTTGCATTTAAATAAACACACTTAAAGCACCAAGATCTGGAGTCTGTCTGTGATTTTGAAATAGTGTATTTGCAATTACATTGAAAACAATTCCAGGAAATAGTACTGTCAACATACCTATGTCACACAGCTCTAGTCCATGAGGAATCTAAGCAGATGACACATGTTGGGACCCACACCTGTGAAACTATAAGGGAAAGTGACAACTCAGTGACCATACACTGGGTGAAATCGACAGACAGGATAGAGGTAGAAGTGTAAAAGTACTTGTAGTAGGCAGGAATGTATTCTCACCTGTGTTTCACTGGAAATATTGCTGGATGACTGAGTCCCTGTTGTCAATGTCTTCTTACTCTGCTTCATCCTCATCACTGTCCACAGGCTCCACAGCTGCCACAACACCGCCATCTGGACCATCCTCCTGTAGAAAAGGCACCTGTCGTCGCAAAGCCAAATCATGAAGCATACAGACGCCACGATGATCTGACACACCTTCTTTGGTGAGTAGAATAGGGATCCACCTGTCATATGGAGGCACCGGAACCTGGCCTTTAGGAGGCCAAAGGTCCGCTCGATCACCCTCCTATTCCGCCCGTGGGCCTCATTGTAGCGTTCCTCTGCCCTGGTCCTGGGATTCCTCACTGGGGTCAGTAGCCATGACAGGTTGGGGTAACCAGAGTCCCCTAATAGCCACACCTGGTGCCTCTGTAGTTGTCCCATCACATAAGGGATGCTGCTATTCTGCAGGATGTAGGCGTCATGCACTGAGCCAGGGAACATGGCATTCACATGGGAGATGTACTGGTCTGCCAAACATACCATCTGTACATTCATGGAATGATAACTCTTCCTGTTCCTGTACACCTGTTCACTCCTGTGGGGGGGGACCAAAGCCACATGGGTCCCATCAATGGTACCTATGATGTTGGGGATATGTCCAAGGGCATAGAAGTTACCTTTCACTGTAGGCAAATCCTCCACCTGAGGAAAAACGATGTAGCTCTGCATGTGTTTCAGAAGGGCAGACAACACTCTGGACAACACGTTGGAAAACATCGGGTGGGACATCCCTGATGCTATGGCCACTGTAGTTTGAAAAGACCCACTTGCAAGGAAATGGAGCACTGATAGCACCTGCACTTGAGGGGGGATTCCTGTGGGATGGCGGATTGCTGATATTAGGTCTGGCTCCAACTGGGTACACAGTTCCTGGATTGTGGTACGGTCAAACCTGTAGGTGATTATCAAATGCCGCTCCTCCATTGTCGACAGGTCCACCAGCGGTCGGTACACCGGAGGATTCCACCATCTCCTCACATGTCCCTGCGGACAGTGCCTATGAAGGACAACAGAGAGCACAGAGTCAAACAAGTCAGAGGTATGTACCCACAGTAGGCCTAGGTATGAGTGACGCAGTTGGTAATTAGGTCATGTGGGCCCCTGAAATGGCGGCTGCCTGACCTCTAAAGCGGGACAATGGGATGTGAGGTAACTGCACTGGCGTTGCACACCGTTGCGGTAGGTGGGCGAAGACTGCGGCGCAATGCTGCATTGGTTAACATTGGACCATATGGGTCCCAGGAGCCAATGACTATGTACGTCAGCGGTGATGGGACGCACCGCCGCGGACGTGACCGCCGCCGACGTGACCGCCATTTTCTAACTGTTCAATCACTCGATACCTGATCTTCGACAGGAGAGGTCCTACATTGCAAGTGCTGCTGTGACCTCGGTCTGGAAGAGACAATGGCTTGTGTGTCTGGGGAAAGGGCCCCTGCCTTCACTGCAGAGGAGTTGGAGTAGCTCGTCGACGGGGTCCTCCCCCAGTACACGCTACTCTACGGTCCCCCAGACCAACAGGTAAGTACACAGGGAGCATGTTGTATGGGCTATGCATGTGTGGAGAGGGCTGGTTGTAAGAAGGAAGGGGGCGGAGTTCTGAGTGCATGAAAGATGGTGAATGCATGTGCCACATGGCAAGGGTAGGGATGGGGGCCACTCACTTTGACGGTGCAGTTGGTAATGACTTCTCTTCTTCCCCTGTACATTTCATGTAGGTCAGCGCCCACCAGAAGAAGGATATTTGGCGTGCCATCGCCAAGGGCGTCCGGACGCTGGGGGTCCACCTCAGACCGAGCACCCACTGCTGGAAGAGATGGGAGGACATTCGCCGCTGGAGCAAGAAGACGGCGGAGGCTCAGCTAGGGATGGCCTCCCAACGTGGGGGGGTTCCCGTCGAACCATGACCCTCCCTGATGTTCCGGATCCTGGCAGTGGCCTACCCTGAGTTGGATGGGCATTTGAGGGCATCACAGCAGACACAAGGGGTGAGTACACTATCATTTAGCTGACTTTGCGTGCAATGAAGGTGTCTGGGTGGGGGAGGAGGGCTGTGGGTTCCCCTAGGCCAGGGCGAGTTCCGTAGACTAGGCCCATTCATAAGGCATGGCCCTGTGCCCCCCCCACCCCACCTCTGTAGAGTGCTAAGTACAGCTATTCATGCCCCAGGGTCATCTATGTGTGCAGATGTCGTCCATAGTCTTGTAGGCCACTTCCCAGGAATTGCACTGTAGAGCCCAACAGCGCGACTTAGTGCAGGGGGCTGCTGTGTCTGTATTGTCCGCCAACGGTAGAGGTAAGCCATGCACTCAACCTGTCTTTCTTCTGTTCCCCCCCTTTTTTTGCGGTCTCCCTTTTCTTGTGTGCATTAGCATCATCAGGCGGAGGTACAGTGGAACCGGAGCACGAGGGAGCTGCATCCCACATGGGCATGGAGGCCCAAACTACGGACTCAGAATACACCAGTGGGACGGGGGCGAGGGGAGCACCACGGCGGTCACAGGATCTGCAACCAGTGACATGGACTCCTCGTCCGATGGGAGCTCCCTTGTGGTGGCGGCAACATCTGTGCCCCCCACTTCAAGAGGTACAGCCGCCACCCCCCCCACCAGCATCGCCCTCCCAGCAGCCCCTCAGCGTGTGCCCCGTGCCCGCTCACCCAGGAGGGTGGGCATCACCTTCGCCCCAGGCACCTCAGGCCCTGCCCCTGTCACCTCTGCTGCCCTCAGTGAGGAGGCCATTGACCTCCTCAGGTCACACACTGTTGGGCAGTCTACCATTTTGAATGCCATCCAGGGTGTAGAATGGGAGTTGCAACACACAAATGCATTCCTGGAGGGCATTCATTCTGGTCAGGCTGCCCTTCATCGAACCCTTCAAACTCTGGCCTCAGCACTGATGGCAGCCATTGTCCCTGTGTCTAGCCTCCCCCCTCCAACTTCCTCCACCCAGACCCAATCCCCTGTACCTCTGCCTATCCCAAGCACACCATCAGACCAGCCTGCACACACCTCACCACACAAGGGAAGCTCAGGCAAACATAAGCACCACACATCCCACAGGCACTCACGCAAGCATCGGACACATGCAGACACACCAACATCCACTGCCTCCACTGTGTCCTCCTCGTCTCCCTCCTCCCTCCCAGTCTCGTCTCCACTCACACCTGCATGCACTACCTCAACAGCCACTATGTCCTTCTCAAGCACACCCACCACCACACCCCGCTCACGTGCAGTCACCAATACCATCCACATGTCCCCTGTGTCCTCTCCCAGTGTGTCTGTGACGCCCCCTCCGAAGATACACAAACGCAGGCACACACCCACCCAACAGCCATCCACCTCACGACAGCCTCCAGCGCATGCACCTGCACCCAAATCCACAAAAGTTACACCTCCTACAACCACCACCTCTTCCTCCACTCCCAAACCTCCTCCAGCTACCTGTCCCAGTGTGTCCAAAAAACTTTTCCTTTCCCCCCTTAACCTATTCCCCCCCCCTCCAACTCATAGGTGCCGTACTAGCACCTCAGCCAAAAAATCTCCGGGACCAGTGGTGCCTGTTGTTACAGGTATGTGGAGTGCACCTGCCACCAGGCCAGCCAGTCTGTCACGGAGCCACAGCACAGCCAGTCCTCCCCCTGTGAAGCACCAGAATTTGGACAGTGCCCGGCGGGAGAGGGGGAAGACTCCAGCCAGCCAAGCCACTCACAGGGGTCCCGGGGGGAGTGTGGACTCGGCAGTGACTCCTCCCAAGGTGGGGAAGGGGCAGAAGAAACCTGCAAAGTCAGTGAGGAGCACCACGGCGGAGAAGACCGCCATCATCCCCGCTGGCCAGGAGGCCACCGCCAGCCCCATCGTCGCTGTCCAGGAGGCCACCGCCAGCCCCATCATCGCTGCCCAGGAGCCCACCGCCAGCCCCATCGTCGCTGCCTAGGAGCCCACCGCCAGCCCCATCGTCGCTGCCCAGGAGGCCACCACCAGCCCCATCGTCGCTGCCCAGGAGGGCCTGCAAGCCACAGCCCAGCTGCCCAGGAGGGCCCCACAAGCCACAGCCCAGCTGCCCAGGAGGGCCACACAAGCCACAGCCCAGCTGCCCAGGAGGGCCCCACAAGCCACAGCCCAGCTGACCCATGAAGGACCGCCAGCCACAGCCCAGCTGGGCAATGACGGACCGCCAGGGCAAGGATCGCTGAACAGGGCAAAGACCGCCATGGCAAGCACCGCTGAACAGGGCAAGCACCGCTGAACAGGGCAAAGACCGCCATGGCAAGCACCGCTGAACAAGGCAAGCACTGCTGAACAGGGCAGAGACTGCCAACTCAAGCACCGCTGAACAGGGCAAAGACCACCATGGCAAGCACCGCTGAACAGGGCAAAGACCGCCATGGCAAGCACCGCTAGCCCATTAGCGGCAGGGGCAGTGACGCAACTGGGACCGTTACGGGGTGAGTGCTGCACTCTGGGCACCAGTCCCCCTCCAGAACCTGTGGAGACATGCATCCACTACCTCTGTCCTGCACAGGATGAAGCACTCTGGGCACCAGTCCCCCTCCAGAACCAGTGAAGACATGCATCCACTACCTCTGTCCTGTACAGGATTAAGCACTCTGGGCACCAGTCCCCCTCCTGAACCAGTGGAGACATGCATCCACTACCTCTGTCCTTAGCAGGATGAAGCACTCTGGGCACCAGTCCCCCTCCAGAACCAGTGGAGACATGCATCCACTACCTCTGTCCTGCACAGGATGAAGCACTCTGGGCACCAGTCCCCCTCCAGAACCAGTGGAGACATGCATCCACTACCTCTGTCCTTAGCAGGATGAAGCACTCTGGGCACAAAGCCCCCTCCAGAACCAGTGTAGAAAGTTATCCACTGTAGAGACTGTGGCTTTGCACTCCCCAGGATGGTGCAGTGGGCAAACCACCCACTGTAGAGACTTGAGAGACTGTGGCTTTGCACTCCCCAGGATGGTGCAGTGGGCAAACCACCCACTGGAGAGACTGTGGCTTTGCACTCCCCAGGATAAAGCAGTGGGCAAACCACCCACTGTAGAGACTTGAGAGACTGTGGCTTTGCACTCCCCAGGATGGTGCAGTGGGCAAACCACCCACTGTAGAGACTTGAGAGACTGTGGCTTTGCACTCCCCAGGATGGTGCAGTGGGCAAACCACCCACTGGAGAGACTTGAGAGACTGTGGCTTTGCACTCCCCAGGATAAAGCAGTGGGCAAACCACCCACTGGAGAGACTTGAGAGACTGTGGATTTGCACTCCCCAGGATGGTGCAGTGGGAAAACCACCCACTGTAGAGACTTGAGAGACTGTGGCTTTGCACTCCCCAGGATGGTGCAGTGGGCAAACCCCCCACTGTAGAGACTTGACAGACTGTGGCTTTGCACTCCCCAGGATAAAGCAGTGGGCAAACCACCCACTGGAGAGACTTGAGAGACTGTGGCTTTGCACTCCCCAGGATGGTGCAGTGGGCAAACCACCCACTGTAGAGACTTGAGAGACTGTGGATTTGCACTCCCCAGGATAAAGCAGTGGGCAAACCACCCACTGTAGAGACTTGAGAGACTGTGGCTTTGCACTCCCGAGGATTGATCGATGGGCATGGATCTGGCATCTGCACTCATCCGGCTGAGGTGCCCCCCCTTCCCTTCCCCCTGAGGTGCCTGTTGTATTTCTATTTGATGCCCCTGCAGTGTTCTCTCTGTCATGGTCGGGTATCTTGTGTGGGCCTCGCCCATGCATTTTGGACCCAGTGGTCCACGGACTATGAATGATGCAAAACCTGGACTACTAATCGTGGTATAAATTTTGTTTATAGTGTATATATATATATATGTATATATTTGCTTACTCAATTTTGATATATTACAATAGTTACACTCATTTCCTTTTGTCTTTGCATTCTTCTGGGGGGGCTTGGGCGGGTGTTACTGTAATGTATTGATAAGCATTGGTGCGTGTGTTGTAGTAGCTGAGGGTCGGGTGGGGTTTGGGGTGTTGAGTGTGTGTGTCCCTGTTTTTTGCCTCCCCCTCCCCTATTTAGTAGGTGCAGTACTCACCTTGGTCTTCGCCGCCGGCATTGGAGATCCTCGTAGAAGAGCAAGAAGACTAGCGCTGGGAGAATATGAAGTTCCGGCTCCATGCTGTCCTCCTTCCTCGTGGAGTGTGTAGAGGTGAGCCTTTTTCATTCGAAATGCCTGTGTCCGTCGTGTTTTTATCCGTGTTGTATCCGCCCTGGAAAAGGTGGTGGATTGGCCTGTCATAATAGTGTGGGCGGTAAATTGTCTCCCGCCTGGCTATTGGCGGTGACCGCCAAGCTGTTTGTCTGTACCGCCGTGGCGGTCTGAGTGTTAAAGTGGCTGTCTTTGTTGGCAGTTTCTGCCACGGTCGTAATTCAAAACCTTTTACCGCCGGTCTGTTGGCGGTCTTACCGCCACTTTAACACCGTCCGCCAGGGTTGTAATGACCACCATAGTAATTATGAGAGATTTCTTTGAGCCTACTTTAACTTTTGGCACAGCATTCGCGCATCAAAATAATCTAACATGTTTACTAACTCCTGTAGAAAATAAATCTTTAGATAACACAGAAGATGGAAGAAGGGAAATAAAGGCAAAGCTAGACAAGGGAATTATAAGTAGAAAGCCTGGAATAGATTATGCTTATACTGACATTACTAAACAAGGAAAACTAACTATAGATACTGAACATGTGGGGAAACCTTGTATGTACAGACCTTGGAGCAAGAGTGATAGAGTGTTTGTTGGAACGAGTGAGTGTAGAAATGTTTTTATGTTTAGGAGTAAGTAGGATTTTATGATGAATGGACAGCACCCTCCAATTCCTGGGATTTACTATATTTGCGGAAGAAATGCATATTACTGTCTTCCTAGATGATGGTATTATCAACTCGTCCCTTTATGATTAATTTACTCACTTTGGGACTCGTTTTAGGCCAATGAATCTTTTGACCCTGATTGAAGACACCTTAGGACGAGATAACCAATCAGCATGTTAATCAATATGTCAATAACGTCATCAATATTTATTATAACAATGCAATTCACCTTAGTCAATGACATTTAATGAAACTCAGAAACACCATGACCTTTCAGTCATGAATAACCACACCAGAATAATGTGAATTTTGTGATATGTATTCCCTATTGATTACAATTCTACTAGTAAGTTTATTAGTCTCAAAACCAAGAAACACATTAGCATAGTCACAATATGGCAACTCTGATAAGATTTCATCAAAGCAAGAATCTCGAACATTAGAATATAACACGGCGTCGGCATAAGTTATTCTAGCAGAGTATCATCATCACGTTATTCAACAAAGCATAGATTCGGTCATTTGTCTATTTGCGTCAGTTTAGTGAACCCCTCTCAACTAACTTCTAATTAGCATTGGCATGTTGGGCTTCATGCAAAACAATTTAGTAACATCAATTTGGAAAACATCTAACTATGGTCTCTGTCAAAAGAAGCAGTTGGTACCTAGAAAGGAAAAGCAAACAGACAATCATAATTTCATTGTCATATAGTTACCCTCCATTTGGGGTCAGCACTCAGGTTCGGTCTTCGTCTTCAGGACATCAGTTGATTCGCCATCAGGAATTCAGCAATCGGGTAAAAGGGGGCACTTCCCTCATAAGGAGGTAAAGTGTATATGGGCAATCTAAGGGCAAGGATGGTTCTAAGTAAAATTAGCAAGTCACTAAGCAAAGTGACAAAGTGTCTGGATCATAACAAATCGCATCAGCATCTCCCCTCGCTCTATCTAGTTCTCCTACTCCCTAGTTCTCTCCTGTTCTCATTTACTTCCTGGTGTCAAGGGTTTTTATCCCCTTTTCATTGTACATTCCTCTAAAATGTGATTGGACAAGGGGTTGCACCCCACTATCTTTAACCAATTAACTTCACATTAGCTCATAGAATTTGTCACCCCATTACAGTTCTCACATATTTTATTGGTCCTTATGATTGACATCTTTTGCGGGTGGAATGTCCGGTATGATTTCATAGTCTTGTGGTCCTTTGCACATCTTCGGTCAGTGGCTCCATTGTCTGTACCGGTTCAGGTGACCTTGTACCTACGACTGGTCTACAATGTCGCATTCAGCTAAAAAAAAAGTTGAATTTCGTGAGAACGGATCTACTACAGTTACATTCAGCTTCTAGTTTTATTAGTCCCCGTATATATTGGCGGCCACTCCCTGTGGGCACATTTCAAGTGCACGTTTTAGCAAGGTACATTAATACAGTTTCTATGCAGCATTATTACACATTTGTACATAAACATTTCATGTTAATATAGAATATATAAGCTACGCTCTCTCAGTATGGAACATGTTATTTGGGAATAGTCTTTCCAAAAATCTATCAATTGGAGGACTTGAATAAGATTCCTGAGACGATGAGATTTCAAATGAGACACAAGCGAGAATCAATTTCTTGAAATTTTTGGGGCTATAATTACTTCGGTGGGAGTAGTCTTAATTCAATTAAAATACAGAAGTACTATAGTTGATAACATGTTGACAAGGTATTCTGGAGCTATCATTCTTCTAGATACTGAGTTGCCTGCTACAAGAGCTATGGCACTTCAGAACCGACTTGCATTAGACATTCTTTTAGCGAAAGAGGGCGGAGTTTGTAAATTGCTTGGTTCAAATCACTGTTGTTCATTTATACCTGACAACTCAGGTAAAGTTAAAGAACTAATCAAAAATGTAACCAATGCTAACAAAGAGTATTTAAAAAAACTAAGAGAAACTACAGTTTGGGAGAAAGCTGGGAAAGGGAATAAAGCTGTAGGAAATTGGTTTAGCAATGTGGGAAGAAATATTATGCTGACAATAGCAAAATGGGTGTCCATAATTGTGTTTTATTTAATCGAGATTTGGGGAATATACAAAATGATAAAATGTTTTAAAGGAAGAAATTTGGAAAAGAATAGAAGAAATTTTGAAATTCAAATGAATAAATTGTACAGATAAAATAAAAGAAGAAAGAAAAATAATACGAGAATGAATAAAACAAATTTTTAAAACTGGTGATAATAAATGAATTTATTATGGAATAATGTGATGACATAAATATTCATCAGAGGAGGGATTGTGAGAGTGTGAATTTTCTAATATGATTGTTAAAGATTTAGGGCCAGATGTAGCAATATTCCGAATTGCGACCTGCAAATTGCAAGTCAGAGCGACTTGCAAATTTTCGAATTGCCATTCGGAATGTTGGATCTCCCTGACACCATCTGCGACTCTCAAGGGGGTCGCAAAGGCCCACCTCATGAATATTCATGAGGTGGGTCGCAATTTGTGACCCACTTGCGAGTGGCGGCATTCACAGGGATTGTGGCCTGCTGCGGACATCAGACCACCATGTCTGTGACTGCTTTTTAATAAAGCTTTTTTTTTTTTTGTAATGCAGCCCGTTTTCCCTAAAGGAAAATGAGATGCATTACAAAAACAAAAAATGAAACGTTTTTGTTTCATTTTTTCAGAGCAGGCAGTGACCAGGTTAGTCGATCGTCCGTTAGGGGAGGGATATAGGCGGGTGTTGTGTGCGTGCATGGGGGTTTGCGTGTGTGTATGTAGAGGGGGTGTGTGAGTGCGTGTATGCTTGCGGGGGTGTTGTGTGTATGGGAATGAGTGCGTGTATGGCTGTGGATATGTCTGTATGGATGTGTGCGTGTATGTTTGAGTGTGGGTGTGCGTGTCTGACTGTGTGTGTGGATGTAGGCATGTATGTCGGGGTGTGTGCGTGTGTGTGTTGGTGGTGCCTGCATGCATGTCGGGTGTGTGTGAGTAATGTTATGTTGGGGGTCGGGGTGGAGAGGGGGGCCCTGCCACCTTTGGGAGGTGGCAGGGGTGGTGGGGGGTGTAGGGGAGGGAGTCGGGGTGGGGGTGGGGGAGACCCCTATCAGTGCCAGGGAAGGAATTCCCTGGCACTGATAGTGCTTACCGCCATGGATTTCATGGCGGTTCAAACTGCTGGAAATCCACGGCGGTAAGCCGGGTCCAAATACCTCCGGCGGTATACTGATGGCCGCCGGGCTGGAGACCCAGGTCTCTAGCCCGGCAGTCGTCTCCACCTGGCGGGCGGTCTTACCGCCGGTTTTCCACTATCCGCCAGGGTTGTAATGACCCCCTATGTCCTTTGTTGTGACATTTGCCAGCAGATTAAGGACTCCAACATTAAACGCCCACAACAGACAACCATCTTACTGTCCAACAGGCCACTACAATGTGTGTACCTGGACCATTGCGGTCTGCTCCAACCTGATGGTGCATACAAATACATCTCAGTCACTGTTGATTCTTGTTCTAGATTCCTGTGAGTATGTCCTCAGTGGTCGGCTGATGCTCAAACTGTTATAAAAGACTTGCTGATCTTTACATATATCGGTACATAGGCGGTTGCAGCATTTGCCTCTAAGGCATTCAGGGACACCATGAGGACGATGGGTGTTGAACTCCATTACTCCTCACTATAACATCCAGAGGGAAATTCGGTTGTGGAGAGGGGGAATTGTGATCTAAAGCAGTCCTTAACAGCTTGAGTATTAGGTTCTGGCTGCAGCTGGCTTCATCACCTATATGGGGTCCAGAGAGAACTGAATAATCTGCCAAGATGGTCCTTGGGGGGACGAACTCCATATGAAGTTCTCTTTGGGATACCTATGTATGTCCCAGATCTTGATGACCCTGGTTTGGTGACAGCAGACACACCTTTTGACATAAATGAACGTCTCACTGTTTTACAGGAACTTCAGCAATTTCCTGATGATAAATCATCCACCAGTATTGCCACCTTAGGAATAAGGGATTTACCAACAACTTCCACTGGCTGGATTCCTAAAGTATTGGATATGGTTTGTGAGAAGATCGTTGTGAAGAAGGAATTTGGTCCATCCTAAAGAGCACTGGTCCCAGTCCTGGGAGTACAAGGTACCAGAACTGTCATTTTACCACCTCTGCCTGGTTCAAAAGCAAACAGATTAATTTCCATTGATGACGTAACATTTCACCATGTGGCCAATCCTGCACGGTCCCCGCTCACTACCCAATAGGACATACCTCTTCAACACAGAAATAACAACACTACTTCGGACTATACAACAATGTCCAACAATGCTACAAATACCGCCTTAGCTGTGGGGAGGGTGGAAAATTTGCTCTTGCTGATTCCAGTTACCACTTCAACAACACCTGTCCAAATTTTCTACACCAACACAACAAAAACTGATGACATAGTCTACCATGAGCCACCACACGAAGTGAATGCATCCACTGGTAATGCACTTGTTCCTGCGTTTGCAGAGACTGCTTCGGGTTACTTCATCTACATTGATGACTTTTCTTCAGACTCATTCACTCTTGTGATTGAAAATGTTTCAAAGACGCGTAAGTTGTATTTATGGCTTAAAAATAACTATTTAATTCACCCATGGAACTATTTATGGTTCTGCTTGATATTTTTTGCATTATTTCTATGGATTGGTTTTGTGACTGTTTTCTTTCTACTTATAAATGGTCATTACCTTCCTGAACGCTCCTCTGTTGAGCCTGTGGATGAAGTCTTAACTCCATATCATTCCTCACATAAGGTCCGAAGAGACTTGTCCCTTGTGAACATTTCAGCTATACCAATTCCTGATGGGATAGAGTGGGACAACGGTCCATTTGATAAATAGAGGCCTCCTGAGTTCATTCCAATTCCATATGTCTTCAAAATTTCTGTGACTGATGTAATTATACCTGGTGTTGTATCTGATGATTGGGATGTCCAAACAGTTGATTCTGTGTTAATTGAAATTGAGGACTATTCAGTATTTGAAAGTGATGATGTATACACAAATACAAAGAATTATGGGGAAATCTTCTGCTATAACAATTGGGGGCATTAATACCTGCACCATGCCACTAGGCATAGACCAGTTTTTAACTACACACAGTGGGAACACTGATCAACACCACCTGTGGGGAGCCCGAAACGTTATTCAGATAAATTTACTTATTTTTCTGGGCATGACACAAAACATCCAGAGTCATATCATTTTAAATTACCTCCTTCAAAAATTAGGAAAATTTTGCTAACTGACGCAAAACTGATTTATTCAGATTTCTTTGTTCCCTGTCTTGCAGTTGAAGGTTACGAATACTGGAAGAACACTATTAATGTAACGAGTGTATGGGGAACACAAGATTGGCAAATACAGGGTAGGGAAGCTTTGTTTAGAGTGTGCCTAATTCCTGTGCAAATTATCTTTTTAAATGATACCATTCAACAGACATCCTGTTTGAGGGTAGCGAAAATGAAAGAGATGAGTACGCCCAGTATCCCCAAACTGGCAAAGTTGAATAATTTGTGATCCTTCCTGAATGTCACAGAGCAAGAACTAAATACAAAGGTTCAGGCTGGTACCTATAACTCTTCACTTTCCATTCCCGGTGGGTGGTTACTATGGTCAACGGACACAAATGGGTGTCAGGCACAATTTGTGAAGTCCTTAGGGGGTTTCAAAATTAGCCAGCCAGACCCTCACTTTGTTTTTAGTCAGACTCATGGGCATAGTTACAACATACAGTGTGGGTAAACTGTGTCAACAGTGGGTACAGACTTACACGTTAACCGCAGTTAAGGAACATCTTAAAACTCTTTCTGAAGATATAGACTTGCAAGATTTTATGTTAGGTCTGAGAAAGCCATGCTCTAATAGATTCATGAATGCCATATGTAATGAGATCTGGAAGCTTTCCCAGATAGAAGCTGCTGCACGTTTAAGGCAGCTAGACAAGGAAAATGTAGAAAAGGCTTAAGCTGTTGTTGACAATGGCATGAATACTATGTCCAACAGGATTTATTACCTAACAAACATAGGTGGTCATTATGACAATAGCGGTGACTGTTAAAGTGGCAGTAATACTGCCAACAGGCTGGTGGTAATTACCGCCAGATTATGACCATGGTGGTGATAACTCATATAGACAGCCAATATACCACACCAATCACCAGGGTGTTAACATCACTGACCACGGCGATAGCCAACAATAGCCAGGCGGAAGACAAGATACCGCCAACCATAATTTGACATAGCAAACAACCACGATTTCCGGGGCGGTACCAAAGCCATCAAAACCCTGGCAGAAACAGAACACAGAAGATAAAAGACTCATCATCAGAGACACAGAGAAGATCAACGCCGTCATGGAATCAGAACTTCAAGTTTTCCCGATGGTCATCTACGCCATGCTCGACCTGAAACACCAAGGCCAACGACGACGACGGTGAGTACAGCCTCCTAGCACACAAGGGAGGGAGGGAGGAAAAGAAGAGTGACTCACACACGCACAACACACACACGCACACACACACACACCATACACATAACCAGCTGCAGAGGAAGACCAGACTCACAGGACACACATCATAATAATGCAAGGACAACAATTAGCCAGAACTGATAGTGTAATGTGATGCCAACAGCCACCATGTTGTCCATGTGACAAGAGAAATATGAGTCACTGTTCAGAAAGGGCCAATGGCCAGTCCAAAGTACAAAAGGCCCACATGGCCACAGGGCACAGACCAAGGCCCAACTTGTTCCCTGAGGAAATCCGCACTACACTGTGCAGGGGCATCATGTTGTGAATGACCAGGCACCTCTAGGGGAAGAGGGGTGGGGGGCACCTCAGCTGAAGTGGGGATCTTCCCCACTGGTTCTTGAGGGGGCTCCATGCCCATTTCACATTGCTGGGGAGTGCAAGGTCACAGTCTCTGAGTTGGGGAACTTGCCCACTGGTTCTGGAGGGGGGTCCATGCCCATTTCACATCATTGTGGAGTGCAAGGTCACAGTCTCTGAGGTGGGGAACTTGCCCACTGATTCTGGAGGGGGCTCCATGCCCATTTCAAATTGTTAGGGAGTGCAAGTTCACAGTCTCTGAGGTGGGGTACTTGCCCACTGTTTCTGGAAGGGGCTCCATGCCCATTTCACATTGCTGGGGAGTGCAAGGTCACAGTCTCTGAGGTAGGGAACTTGCCCACTGGTTCTGGAGGGAGCTCCTTGTACAACAGTCCCTGGAGGGTGGCCTACATGCCCTCTGCTGGAGCTGAGTGCTGCTGTGTCCCAGTTGGAGTTGAGGGCTGCTGTGTCCCAGTTGGAGGTGAGGGAGCTGTGTCCCAGTTGGAGGTGAGGGCTGCTGTTGTCCAGCTGGAGGTGAGGGCTGCTGTGTCCCAGCTGGTGGTGGGGGCTGCTGTGTCCCAGTTGGAGGTGAAGGCTGCTGTGTCCTAGCTGGAGGTGAGGGCTGCTGTGTACCAGCTGGAGGTGAGGGCTGCTGTGTCCCAGTTGAAGGTGAGGGTTGCTGTGTCCCAGCTGGAGGTGAGGGCTGCTGTGTTCCAGCTGGAGGTGGGGGCTGCTGTGTCCCAGTTGGAGGTGAGGTCTCTTTGCCCACTGCTGTTGGAGGAGACCTTTTGCCTGTTTTAGTTAGTGGATTGGGATCCTTCCCTTTCTTGGGTGGTGGAGTGGGATCCTTCCCTTTCTTGGGTGGTGGAGTGTGGTCCTTCCCTCTCTTGGGTGGTGGAGTGGGATCCTTCCTTCTCTTGGGTGGTGGAGTGGGATCTGTTCCTTTATTTCCTCCACAACTAGGAGGTGCCTTCACTGTCCCCATGGACTGTTTGGCTGAGGTGCTGGGCTGGGTCGTTGTGACCCTGCTCTTATGGGCAGGACAGCGGGTGGAGGGGGAGGGAAGAGGTCAAGTTGGGCAAGGTAAATCTTCTGAGGGACGGTGTGGCAGGATGAGGGAGGAGGGATGGGAGTGGAGGTTGAGGGAGTGGTTGTTGAAGGTATATGTCTGCTGGACTTGGGTGACGGTGCATGGGGAGTCTGCTGATGTGAGGTGGATGGCTGTTGGGTGTCTGTGTGCATGCGTTTGTGTCTCTTAGGAGGTAGAGGGGCAGACAGGGTTGGAGAGGACACAAGGGATGCGTGGATGGATGTTGTGGAGGTGTCTGCAAGTGAGATGTGTGTGCTGCTTGGTGTGGTGATGGTGGCTGTTGATGTAGTGCATGCAGGAGTGAGTGTGGATGTGACAGTGAGGGAGAAGGACGAGGAGGAGGGGGAGGCAGTGGAGGCAGTGGATGTTGTTGTGTGTGCAACTGTCTGTTGTTTGTGTGAGTGCTCATGGCCTGAAGTGTGCTGCCTGTGTTTATCTGTGCCACTCTTGTGTGATGTTTTGTGTGCATGCTTGTCTGCATGTGTGCACGGGATGGGTTGGGGTTGATGAGATTGGGCCTGGGAAGTGGTAGTTGAAGGGGGGGATGGAGGGTGAACAGGGACAATGGCTGCCATCAGAGAGGAGGCCAGAGCCTGGAAGGATCTCTGTTGAGCCGCCAATTCACAGTGAATGCCCTTCAGGAATGCATTGTATTGCTGCATCTTTGATGCCAGCCCCTGGATGGCATTCACAATGGTTGACTGACTTACAGAGATGGATCTCAGGAGGTCTATAGCTTCCTCACTGAGGGCAGCAGGGCTCACTGGGGCAGGGCCTGAGGTGCCTGAGGCAAAGGAGCTGCCCATCCTCCTGGGTGAGCGGGCACGGGCAACTCAGTGAGGGGCTACTGGGAGGGCAGTGCTGGTACAGGGGTGGCTGCTGTACCTGCAGTTGGGGTGGTCCCAGAGGTGTCAGCCACCACCAGGGAGCTTCCTTCAGAGAAGTAATCAGAGTCAGTGTTGTCACCTCCTGTCTCTGCTGTGGTGCTCTCCTCGCCCTCTGTCCCACTGGTCCCCTCGGCGTCAGTGGACTCTGCTTCCTGGATCCTGTGGAATAATGATCCCTCTGTCACCGGTGCCCTGCTCCTCCGCCAGATGATGCTAATGCACACATGGACAGGATGACAGAAGAAAAAGGAGAGAGAGAGAAAGGGAGCACTGGGTCAAATGCAGCACAACACCACAGATGGAATACACATTACCGTCACTCACATGGATCAGGATCGAGCACCATGCTTTGCCTGGCTTTCCATTGGCTAGGTACCACAGCAAGATGAGAGCCAACACCTGCAAACTGCTCCCCTCCTGGGAGTCACTAAGCCCTGTCTGACATGGAATGCAACCTAGCTAGGTTACCAGATCTAGCAATACAACCATTACCCTTGAGCGGATCACGCTGCGATCTCTGACCTGGCATTAAGGGGCACCCACTAACTGATACCCACCACCAGGATCCAAGTCACCTACCAATTATAGTTGTAACGCCCACTTGACTCACCCCCTTCTGGCTGCTGTGATGCCCTCAAGCGCCTATCCAGCTCTGGGAAGGTCACCACCAGTAAGTGGGCCATCATGGGGGTCAGGTTCTGACGGGCACCCCATCCTCATTGGGAGGCCATCCCCAGCTGGGCCTTCACGGTCTTCCGGGCCCAGCCTCTCAGATCCTCTCATCTTTTCCTACAGTGGGTGCCCCGCCTGCTGTAGGCCCACAGGGTCCGCACATCCTTGGCGATGACACGCCACAATCCCTTCTTCTGATGGGCGCTGACCTGCAGAGGCAAAACAGACAAGAGGACACCATTACACATACAATCCAGCCTGTCACACATATGGCCCGCCATTGGTGATCCCCATTGGCCACTGTACTCCATAAAGCCCCATATTAGCCAAGGAGGAATAGCACAGCAGTGCAAGACTACCTTCTGCCATGACGCCCAACGCTGACGGAGTTACCTCACTTCCACCTGTCCCCACATACAGGACAGGCGGTCGCCTTTTTATTATGATGGACAACAGTCAGATATATGAGAACTGCGTCATTTCTATAATTTGCACATACATTGCCATTCCCATTGTCTCATCACATTACTGCTCCATGTACACTGAAGTGGTGGTTCTATTGTTCAAATTGTGACACCCTACTCTCTCTTGTGTTCCTTAGATACCTACCACTGCGGGGTAATTGGAGGAGGAGACAAGATCCGGTGTACCGGCCCCTTGTGGACTTGGCTACACTGGAGGACAGGCACATTGTACCTCACCTATAGACTGGACTGGGCCACTATCACAGAGGTGTGCTTAATTGGAGCCTGATCTGATATCCGCTATCTGTCATCCCACTGGGATCCCCCCTCTTGTGCAAGTGCTATTAGTTCTCCATTTCCGGGCAACTGGTTCCTTCCAAGTGACAGTGGGCTTGGCAGCAGGAATGTCACAGCCAATGTTTTCAATCATGCTGGCAAGGGTTTTGTCTGCCCTGGTGAATCACATGTGCAGCTACATTGCCTTCCACCAGGTGGAAAATTTGGTGACTGTGAAGACAGGATTCTATGCAATTGGACATATAGCCAGTATTATTGGGGCGATTGAGGGTACACATGTTGCGTTTGTCCCCCCCATCACAATGAACAGGTGTTGAGGAATCGGAAGAGTTTTCACTCACTAATTGTGTAAATGGTGTGCCTGGCTGACCAGCACATCTCCCACATCTCTGCCAAGTATCCTGGGTCAGTGTATAATGCCTCGTCCTGGTGAATAGCAGCATCCCAAATGTGATGGCAAAACTACAGAGGCACAAGGTGTTGCTAATTGGTGAGTCTGACTCCACACCCAATGTATGTCAGTGTATGCCTTCTGGTGTTATTATTGAAAGGACCTTCGGCCTCCTGAAGGGCAGGTTCAGATGCCACCATCTTACAGATGGATCCCTGTGCTACTTACCCAAGAAGGTCTGCCAGATAGTAGTGGCATGCTGCATGTTGCACAACCTGGCCCTCAGACGACATGTGTCTTATCTGCAGGAGGAGGAATAGTGGAAATGCCCCTGTGGCAGCAGTGGACCCTGAGGAAAGTGAGGATGAGGAGGCAGAGGATGAGGATGTGGACAACAGAACATCAGTTATATGTCAATACTTCCAATGGCACACAGGTGAGACAGTGGAACTGACCATTCCTCTGATTATTGATGTTATCTGTGTGGCTGTAGCAGGATGGCATTCACTTCCTTTTCATCTCTATTTACTGTCACCTATGGCTTCTCATTTTGCAGATGTTGGTGGTGTAACAACTGTGTACTGATTTGATGACTACAGACAGATACAGGTCATTAAATGTATGCTATCACGGTGTTCAGATCATTTGCACATGATGTGACTGTTTCCATAAATGCACATTTTCATCTCATAAAACACTTTCACTCAAGTTGTGTTCAAGGGTGTTTATTGTGGTGCAAATAACTGATGGAAAAGTGCAATGGAATGGGATGATGGTTGAGGAAAGTCCAGGGTATTGTTCCAATCTGTTTGGAGCACAGGTCCAGTGTCCAATGGACCATAGGAAGTGGATGAAAGGCAATTAAAAGTGGACAAGGTGAAAGGGTGGGACACAAGGGGACATTCAACAGGGTCTCATTTCCTGGCTGTGGTCTTGGTTTCGGCAAGTGTCTCTGGCTTCAGTCTGGGCCACAGGGAATGTTTGTGGGTAGTTCACCTTCTGCAGGGGGAGGGGTTCTGGTTGCCTGTGGGTCCTGTGGCATAGCCTCCTGCCTACTAGCTGCTGGGGAAGTTGTGGGCTGGTCAGTAGACTGGGTAGTGGTCGGGGCCCGCTGGTGTGCTGTCCATTCCCTCATGATGTTGGCCATATCTGCCAGCACCCCTGCTATGGAGACCATGTGGTGTTGAGGGCCTGCAAATCCTCCCTGATCTCCTGATGGTGTACCTCCTGCAGCCGCTTGTTCTCCTGCATGTGGGTAAGGATCTGGCCCATCTTGTCCCCGGATTGTTGTTAAGCCCCCAGGACATTAGTGAGTGCCTCCTGGAGAGTCGGTTCCCTTGCCCTGTCCTCCCACTGGTGTACAGCGGTCCTCCCAGTATCCCTGTCCCCCTGTGCCTCTGTCCCCTGAACAATGTGCCCACTGCCACTGACCATAGGTCCCTGATTGTCTTGGGGTGAGGTGTGGACTGGGGTCCCTGTACAGGTGGGCACACTGCTGATTGACGTGTCCTGGGGACAGAGGTTTGGGGACGTTGGGTGGGTGCTGTGGTGCTTGATACTAATGGAGGAGGCTCTGTGGGGAACTGTAAGTGGGCTGGGGTGGCCGACTGACCAATGGTCCCTTATGGGCCAGGTAGTTCATCCAGTTCCTGAAGTCCAGAGTTACTGTCATCCCTTGGAGCATCTTCTGTTGGGGAACTGGATAGTCATGGCACCTCCTAGTTGCTGAGATTGGCTGGGGCACATGTGGGGATATAAGTGGTGTATTATACTTCAATTCTGTGACATATTGTACATCCCTAGCTTCCCCTCTATTGTTGCTGTTGCCCTGCCACCTTTGTTTGTGTATGGTGATGTATTGTTTGATTGTTAGTGCTCCATGCTGGGCATGCTTTGGTGAAGGGTGTACATGCAGAGCTGGGAGGGCTGTCCATGCATTGATATAGCATGCAGGGCTTAGCATTGCGGTTAGTCAGGTGTGGAGGTACAGTGTGTGGGAAGGAGTGGAGTGATGGGAGTGAGGGTGAGGGGGTGTGATGGCATGCAGGTATAGGGTAATGAGTAGTAAATATCGACTCACCAGTGTCCAGTCCTCTGGCTACTCCAGTGAGTCCCTCAGGATGCTGTGAGCTGTGGGGGAGGAGGTGGTGGTCCACCACCAGTCCTACGGATGACGAGCTGGTGCCTTACTGCCACGGAACATACCTTCCCCGTAGGCTGTTCCACCTCTTTCTGTTGTCATCCATTGTTCTTGGATCCTGTCCCACGGCGTTCACCTGGTCCACTATTCTCCGTCATAGCTCCATCTTCCTGACAATGGATATTTGTTGTACCTGTGCTCCAAACAGCTGTGGCTCTACCCTGACTATTTCCTTCACCATGACCCACAACTTCTCATCAGTGAAACAGGGGTTGCCCTAGTGGGGACATGGTTGTTGTGTGGTGTGTATTGTGCAGAAGGTGTTAAGTGATGTGGTGGGGTGTGGGATGTGGGATGCGTAATGGATGGCTGGGTGTTTGTGGTGTGTGGTTGTAGTTGTCTCAGTGGTCTTCGTGTTAGTCTTGTGGCAATTACTGGTATTCATAAAGGGTTGTGGTAATGTGGGTGTGTGTTTTATAGTGCTGTGGGTGGGTGTGTGTGGTGTGTGTATCAGTTTCAGGTGTGTGATTTTCATTAGGCCAATTTTGTGTTGTTTTGTATTTGGGTGGACAGTCTGAGCACACCAGTGTGTACCGACAATGTCATGATGAGGGCCTCAGCGCCATTTGCGATTGATATAATTCAGACAAAAATGTCCCTTTTATATCATGGGCAAAGTCAGCTGCGTTCCATCATGCAGTTAAGTTAGATATTACAGACTTTGAAAAGTGGCCGAGCTCAATGGAAATATATTAATGGTAGTGACTTGTTATCTGCATTTAATTTATCCAAGGAACAACAGACAATGGCTAAAAGGGAAGCAAATTTCACCATGCGTCACATAGAAAAGTTAGAGAAGCTGCCTTTCACAGTTGCAGAAATCCATCAACAGTGTGGCTCCTACATGGCATTATTAATCTGCTCATTTCTACTTTTCGTTTTTCTAAATACCTGAAACATCTTGCCGTGGGCAGGTATGAGTGGCTAGGCGATAGCTATATTAAAGAAGAGTAGGAGTTGCCCTTTGAAAACAAATGCCTGAACGTCGAAACAGAGTTTCTCAGTGGAAGCAAATGTGAGACTACTGTTAGTCATTCAATGATCTGCAAGCAGGTGTCCCTTCAAGGCCTTTGTAATGCTGGGGTTGCGAACTTTGCCTGTTTTCTGAAGGGTACTCCGGTCTCTTTGATTCGACCAGCATTTCCTGTACTTTTGAATGGAAGTTATGTGGTGCTGAGGGACCAAAGCTGTTGCAGTATGCAACCAAGAATTGCCTAAGGAATTTCAGTCTCCAAGGTCTTTACGTGTGGTGGACAAGTTTTATCCCCCACCACATGAGATAAAAGTATCATAAATGTAGCCTCACATTGATACTGCTAATGTAAATTATGACAAGCTGAGCAGACTAAAGGTGCTACTGTTCCAAAAACAAGTTGTGTTGACATTGGCTAGAGAGACGTATGCTGCCCAGAAAGCAAGATCATCAGTCGAGACACAATCCCTATTAAATACCAACTTCCCTAAGCACTTTGGAGTGCTGGTATCCAGATTTTTCAACGCTTCAAGCACTACGGGGATTGTCCATTTATTTAAGGGTGTTGGGTCTGGATTTGTTTCCATCTTCCAGATTGTCTTCGTGGTGATTCCATCGGCGATCCATTCACTCTTTTCAAGTGGTGTTTGGTGGCTTTCCTATAATTTTGGCATTAATAGGTGGAATACTGCTGCTATTTCTTCTGATTCGCAGTGGTTGTGTCCAGCTACACGAATCAATGGATCCACTGCTACCAGCTCAACTGTGCCGTGAATGCATGGTTCAGGTCTTTAATGCTTGGTTGCTGGAAGAATTGGAGCATGATTGATCATTGTCATTCTGACCAGTCCTATGGTGTGTGCAGCCAGTCTTTCACTGCATGTGGAGCCTCTTCGAACATTTGCCTACAGTGTGTCTTGCTGTTAATTCAGTGCCTCCTGTGGACTAAGCACTGCTGATGTCCCTGATGAGGGTTCATTCACAGTCATGCCCTTTGAGGCCGAGGCTGATTCACGAGGCTGCTTATGAGCCGCTGTAGGAAAGTACCATCTTGCCTGGCATGTTATCCCATTTTTACATGTATCTCAGTTTGTTTTTGCTTGTCTCACTGGGATCCTGCTGTGTCAATGAGGCTCTTATAATCAGAACCTCAGTTCTTATGTTCTCTCTGCCTTTAAATTTGTCACTATAGGCTAGTGACCACTTTTACCAATTACCAAAACACCTTTATAATCCTCTAGTATATGGTACCTAGGTACCCAGGGTATTGCGGTTCCAGGGGATCCCTATGGGCTGCAGCACTTGTTTTGCCACCCATAGGGAGCTCAGACAAACCTTTACACAGGACTGCCACTGCAGCCAGAGTGAAATAACACACATGTTATTTCACAGCCATTTTCACTGTACTGAAGTAACTTATAAGTCTCCTATATGTCTAACCTTCACTTGCTGAAGGTTAGGTACAAAGTTACTAAGTGTGAGGGCACCCATGCACTAGCAAAGGTGCCTCCACATAGTTCAGGGCCATTTCTCCGGACTTTGTGAGTGCGGGGACACCATTACACGCATGCACTACATATAGGTCAATACCTAATAGTAACTCCGACTATGGCCATGTAACATGTCTAAGATCATGGAATTGTCCCCCCATGCCAAATCTGGTATTGGGGTGCCTATTCCATGCATCCCCGGGGCTCTACTATGGACCCCAGATACTGCCAAACCAGCTCTCTGGGGTTTTCTCTGCAGCTACCGCTGCTGCTACCCCACAGACAGGGTTCTGCCTTCCTGGGTTCTGGGCAGCCCAGTCCCAGGAAGGCAGAACAAAGAATTTCTTCTGAGAGAGGGTGTTACACCCTCTCCCTTTGGGAATAGGTGCTAAAGGCTGGGAGGGGTAGCCTCTCCCAGCCTTTGGAAATGCTTTGAAGGGCACAGATTGTGCATTCCTTGCATAAGCCAGTCTACACCGATTTAGGGAACCCCCAGTCCCTGCTCTGGCGCAAAACAGGACAAAGGAAAGGGGAGTGGCCACTCCCCTGTCCATCACCACCCAAGGGGTGGTTCCCAGAGCTCCTCCAGTGTGTCCCAGACCTCTGCCATCTTGGATCCAGAGGTGTGAGGGCTTTCTGGAGGCCTCTGAGTGGCCAGTGACAGCAGGTGATGTCGGAGACACCTCCTGATAGGTGCTTACCTGACTAGGTGGCCAATCTTCCTCTAAGGGCTATTTAGGGTCTCTCCAGTGGGCTTTCCCTCAGATAACGACTTGAAAGAATTCACCAGAGTTCCTTTGCACCTCCCACTAACTGCTCCAGGACGCCTGCAAAACTGCAACAAAGTAGCAAGAAGACTACCAGTGACATTGTAGCGCCTAATTCTGTCGGCTTTCTTGACTGTTTCCTGGTGGTGCATGCTTTGGGGGCTATCTGCCTTCATCCTGCACTGGAAGCCATGAGGAAATCTCCAATGGGTCGATGAAATCTTCCCCCTGCTTCAGCAGGCACCAAACTTCAACGTCACCGGTAGTCTGGGACCCCTCTCATCCTGGTGAGCGTGGCCCCAGGAACACAGGTGGTGGACCCAAGTGACGCAGACTGTCCAGTGGTCCAACTGTCCAAATTTGGAGGAGGTAAGTCCTTGTCTCCCCTCTTCAGACAGTAATCCTGTGCACCCGTGAACTGCAGACACAAGGGCTTCTGTGCAAATTTCCACAAAATCCTGCATGCACAGCCAAGCCTAGGTCCCCAGCACTCTGTCCTGCGATGCCCAGCTCCCGGAGTTGATCTCCAGTCTCGTTGGACCCTCTTTTGCAGCGTTGAGACGAATGCCATGTTCAGACTTCTTGAACCCATGTTTTAGGACTTATGTGGGTGCTACCTTCTTGTGTTTGGGCTCTCTACATTGCTGAGGACCCCTTCTGTCTCCTCTCCCAAGTGGCGACATCTTGGTCTTTCCTGGGCCTGGGCAGCACCCTTTTTCTTCATCTGCAACTCCTGCAGCTAGCAAGGCTTGTTTGCGGTATTTTGCCAAGGAAACACCTCTGCATCCCCCAGCACTCCGTGGGACATCGTCTGCATGAAGGAGAAGTTCCTAGCACCTTTCGTTGTTGCAGAATCTTCAGTTTTTCCATCCAGAGGCAGCCATGTAGCACCGTTATCCAGGGTTTAGTGGGCTCCTCCCCCCCCCGGACACTTTCGTGACTCTTGGAATTGGTCCCCTTCCTTTGCAGGTCCTCAGGTCCAGCAATCCATCTTCAATGCTTTTCATTCTGTTGTGGTCTTTGCAAAATCCTCTATCACAACTTTAGTGTGTTTCTGGGGAAATAGTAGTACTTTACTCCTACTTTCCAGGGTCTTGGAATGGGGTATCTTGGACACCCTTGGTGGTTTCTTACACTCTTAACGACCCTCTACAAACTACACTAGCCTAGGGGTCTATTCATGGTTCACATTACACTTATACACAGTATATAGTTTGGGTTGCCCCTAGGCCTATTGCATCCTATTGTATTCTACAGTGTTTGGACTACTTTCTGACTGTTTTACTTACCTGGTTTTGGTTTGTGTGTATAGTTTGTGTATTTGACTTAACTCCTAAGGGAGTATATCCTCTCAGATATTTTTGGCACATTGTCACTAAAATAAAGTACCTTTATTTTTAGTAACTCTGAGTATTGTCTTTCTTATGATATAGTACCTACATGATATATGTGGTATAGTAGGAGCTTTGCATGTCTCCTAGTTCAGCCTTGGATACTCTGCTATAGGTACCTCTATTAGCCTAAGCTGCTAGAACACTACTAATCTTCTAATAAGGGATAACTGTGTCTTGCGGTAGGTGTAAGTACCATTGGTACCCACTATAAGCCAGGCCAGCCTCCTACAGCCGCCCTTGGTGAACGATCGGGCTCTTTTGGGCACTGTGGATTGTGCACTCCTGCAGGTGGACCTGCACAAGAAACTACTACAAACTACTGCTCAGTGGATCTGTCTGCCTATCCTGTCATCGATCTAACATCTGATGATGTGGCCTCTTTCCTGAGGTCCTTTCTATTCAATGGCTTCCAAGATGCTCTTCAAGATTCAAGATCATGACTACTGTTAAATGGATTTGATGATTAGTTTACCATACTAAATTCAAAGTTTGCATTGGTTGCCCTTACTTTTGCCTGCTGTGCTTCTCATGGTCGCCATTATGGGCCTCATTTTAACCCTGGTGATATTTTGACCGCCAGGGTTAATGTGACGGTATTACCGCCAACAGGCTGGCGGTACATACCGCCACATTATGAGTGTAGCGGGTTGGCTTCAGCCTCCAACCTGTCACTTCTCCACTCATACCGCCATGTGGTATGAGCCGCCAAGCCGGAGATGTCAATCTCCTACCTGGCGGCCCACAGAGTACTGACGGCGGCATTATGAGCTGGCCTATCGCCATTGTTTCCGTGGCGTTATCAATGCCAAGAAACCATGGTGGTAGGCCCTACCGGTGACAAGGAATTCCTTCTCTGTCACCGGTAGGTGGCTCCCCCACCCCCCCAACACTCACCTGACACCCTCCAACCCCCCAAATCCCCTTCATTCAAACACCCCCGATTCAAACGCACTCCCCACCCCCTCCGATATACACATTCACCCCATAAACGCACACACACGCACATATCACCCCCCTCCCCCACTACAGTCACAGCGCCCCTCACCCCACACCCCCTCCCCGCCGACATGCACACATACACCCACACGCACCACGCGTACACCCATTCACATACACTGGCATACACTCATTCACTGGCATTCACGCATTCAGATATTCCCATCCATCTACACATACACACATTCTTACACACAGACACACTGACATGCAGACACACTCACTTCACTATTCTTACACGCATTCACTCACATGCATACAACACAACACACAGACACATTCACACACTCAGACACACACAACACCCCCTGCCCTCCCACCCCCTTCCACTGTCGGAAGCCTGACTTACCTTGGGCGAGGAGGTCTTCCGGCAGTGAAGGGATGCTGCTTCCGCCAGCAGCGCCCCACCTGCAGAACACCGCCAGGCCGTATTTCTGCTCAAAATATGGTGTTAGCAGCACCAGGTCACCACCGTCCACCCCTATGAACACTGTCAGATTTCTGCCCTTACTGTGGCAGAAGTCAGGCAGTGCTCATAATCTGGCAGACGGATGGTCGCCGCCGCTGTGGTATGTTGGAGGCAGTCACCGCAGTGATAGGCGGTTATTACCGCAAATGTAGTAATGAGGGCCTATATCTCTTTGTATTTTTTAACATGTTTTTAAAATACAATTATTGCTAGTTTTTATGATTTTAGCTTTTTTAGTCCCGACCATTTTAGCTTGGATTCATTCACCTTCAATGGCGTCATCCTATGGCGTCATACTTGTTATGGCAAAGGGGCTGGTGTAGTGAATCCTATCTTGTCTTAATGGGAACCAGGAGTTAGCTTAGCCTTCTGGCTTGAGAACCTTTGCCACCGTCACCTAGTGAATTTTAACCTACTTAGCTTGCTCTATTTTAGTGCAATTATTTAATTATATGTTTCCAAAATGGCTGCATTGTTTCTAGTTAGGCAAATGTTTTAGTTTCACGTTATCAGTGCCACTGCGCTAAGGCGTCAATATCAAGCAACAAAGATAAACAAACTGTATGTGTTCACATTAGGTACTTTTCCTCTTCACGCCTTCGAGGGAATTGTTTACATAGATTGCCATCCCAAGCCTGTCTTGTTATGTATTGTTTGGGAACAGACCTACGTCAGCAGTCCGAGCAGATCTGTACAAATGCAACTCACTTAGACAGATAGTCAGAGGGATTCCGACCAGATGCCATCGCTGTTATCGATGCTGCATGTCGCCTTGACGCTGACCTAGTCTTTGTCTCCCTATGGAGTCTGAGCTAGACACCTCATTCCAAGGTAATGAGGGTTGGGGGGCTCTTCTCATGGCATTGGCAGAATAGGTTTACCACACCTAGCTCTCTTTTAGGTTAGGGACTAGGTACATCATATTAGGGTATTAGGACATATTTCACATCTCATGTTATTCTATGTCATTGCAAGGTGGTGAGGGTCTTCATATCAATGACTCTCGTGTTCACAATTCTGTTTATTGCATTATTCATTATTATCATTGCAGCCCATGCAACTTATCTTAGATTGCAGTTTTGTTAATAAAACCTATTGAACTTTTACTGCATCTCCTTCATTGCCTGTGTTTGATTGAGACATGTTGCTCATGTGAGAAAGGGGTACTCTCCGTTTAACCACAACACTCTCTGAGAGTCCATGCGTAAATGCTGCCACAAATCAACTTCTACTGTTTGGGTTTTTGGTGAAGTGCTGCTTGTGACCCTGGAGGGTTGGGACGACAGTTGCGACTTGTTGAAGGACTGGCATAGTGTCCTACAAATATAAGTACTTTCACCCTTAAACCGGCAGTCTTGTGTAGAGCAAGAGTCAAACTACAACACCTTCTGCTTGCTGCTCTGGTAGGAAAACTGTGATGTCAGCGTGCCTTGCGGTGCGCCACTGTCACAGATGGGTGGGTGGGCGTTAGCTGGCACAGAAGCGATTCTGCATATTCCCGGCCCTTTGTTTTGCAAAAAGGAATACCCTGTTGTAGCACCCGAGGATCATTATTAACTCCTGCCAGTGTTGGTCAATGGGTTTATAGTGCCTAAATGGACTAACCGAATGCGAATGCCGCATTGTTGCAGTCAGTCCCAAGCTCTTATCTTATAAACAGATCATCACATTAGAGCCCTTACTGGCTCTCTCAGGTCTCTCTGCGTGCCCCAACTGAGTGACATGTTGTCCGATGAGAATATGACCTGGCCCCATGTATATTATGGGATAATGTATCTCATGCACTGTAGCCTACAGCACCTTGCCTGCTACAGCTATAATGTCTTGCTGGGCTTTTTGAGGAATTGCATGGGAAGTGGTTTTGCTTTATTTTTTGTGTTTTTAATTGGTACATAATGTATACTTTTTAATAAATAGATTTTCTAAATACATTTTAAGTACATTTTGAGACTATGTGGCTGTTCACAAATATTGGTAAATATTTTTTTTACTTTATTTTTAAATGTTATTTTTATGATATTAATAGTGTGTTTTTAAATATTTTGTATTATTACTATATGTATTTTAGCACTTTTACTGTTGTTCCTTAGGGTGAATGTGAATAGTAAATCTGATCGCTCCAAAGTCCAACGCTTTCACCTATGTTTTTTTAGGTTGGATTGGAAACAGTTTATCTTCACCCCATCCCCAATAAAACCACTTTCTCCAGTGTTGCTTAGGTTTGGGTGGACATAGTAAAGTTATTCTATCAAATATTAACATATTTTGGCATTTTTATGTTGAAGGTGGGAAATACATTTTGCTTTATTTATGTTTTTGTTTTATCTTTTATTTTAATTGAATTTAATTGTCTGTTTTATGTATTTAATACGTTTATGTTCATTCATCTTCTTGTAGGTTTGTATTGTAAATATTTTACATTTCTGTTAAATTCGTACATATTTCTATGACTTTTTATCTTTGTTATATTAGTATTTTTTTCAAGATTTTATTTTCCAATATATATTTATTGTAATTTTATATAGTTATGTTATTGTTCATCATTTTATGAGTAATATTAATTTTAATAATAATGTATTTTCGAATTTAAGTTTAGTTATTTAAAAATTATGTGATATCATCTTATTTTGTATTCTTTTTTTAAGTATATGTACAGATAGACACTGTTTTTAAAATATTTTAATTTTTCTTAGTATTTGAAATAGTAAAAAAAAAAATTGCATTTATTGGTATATCGTTTATTTACATAATTACTTGTTTACGTTTATTTTTAAGCCGTTTTGTTTGTAGTTCTTAAATGCATTTTTACATTTTGATATTATATATGCATATTCTATATGTCATACGCTTTAAAGTTAGTTATTTTTAAAATTATTACAATGATATAATACATAATAAATATTATGTCGTTTGGTATAGGTGTGAGCTGATATATACTTTGTTGACTATATTTTTGTGCTTTACAGTGTCAATATGTAAAGTCAATATTTAGGATCTTCATATTTTTGTCTCACAGTTTTGCATTGCAATATTTTCGAAGACGATGTGACATCATGGAAAAGTTTCAGAAGTTGAAATGGCCAGGGAACAAAACCCACAGTATGCCATGACGGGACGTTTGACTTGTGTCTAGATCAACAGTCAGCTGAAAGAGCACTGGCGTTGGTGGGAGTGTGGGGGTGGGGGAAGGTCGAAATCGGGTGAGACAACAGTTTCACTGAAGCGTAAAGAAGGTGAACAACACCTCACCACTCTGAGACAAGGCCTGTTGTGCAGATCACTTTGCTTTTCTTGTGTCTTCTTTGGTGTTAGAACAGATATTTCTACCTCCATTACACATATCCATCCAGTTCAGCCACTTTTCACTCCTTCATCTATTGAAAGCACCGAGTAGCAAAATAAGAATCACAACCTTGCCTTGACTTCCAGCAGCAACTAAATGTTCATGGAGTAAGCTGCATAAATTATTGAACGCACTAGTGCCTTACACCATCTTTCAGCTGGATAGATGTCGACTTGCTGAACTGTGAGAGCAGTCTAGTTGGAATGACAATTGGAGCCGGGGCTGTGATGAAAATTGCGCTTTCTGCAAATGCAAAATATTGTGCTAGGGGAAGCAAAGTGGGCAAAATAGACGTGAAGACCATGTGCATGTGATAGCAGCCTTGAACTAAATTGGGGCGGAAAGAACACACCAGGTGCATCCAACACAAATATTTCCATCAGGGTGTGAAGTTGCCACATGTCATGGTCTGTCTGACCCATTAGCCAATTCTTGTTTTTTAAACCACATCAATTTGCATGCTAGAATTATAATGGAAACAACATAAAACCAAAATGCAAAATGCAAAGTGCTATTTATTAAAACATTAGGGGCAGATGTACGAAGCAGTTTTCAAGTCGCAAACTGCGAATCGGCCCGTTTGTGACTTGAAAAATGCTATTTAGGATGTACAAAGCCCAAACTGCGATTCAGTAACTTGTTACCGAATCGCAGTTTGGCTTTTGCGATTCGGTATTAGGAAGGGGCGTGACAAGGGCATCCCTTCCTAATACCGAATCCAGATGGTTTGTATGATTGTTTTGTGATCGAGAATGCGGTCACAAAACAATCTCGGTTAGTACAAGTTTCAAACTGCAGCTTACCCATTCGCAAACGGGAAGGGGCCCCATTGGACTCCTTTCCCTTTGTGAATGGCACCGAAAATATTTTTTCAGAGCAGGCAGTGGTCCCACGGACCACTGTCTGCTCTGAAAAAATTTAAAAGAAAACTTTACATTTTTGATTTTGAAATGCATCTCGTTTTCCTTTAAGGAAAATGGGATGCATGAAAAAAAAACTGCTTTATTTAAAAGCAGTCACAGACATGGTGGTCTGTTGTCTCCAGCAGGCCACCATCCCTGTGAGGGCGGCCATTACCAATGGGGTCGCAAAGTGCGACCTACCCCATGAATATTCATGAGATAGGTCATTTGCGACCCCATTGGAAATAACAAACAGTGTCATTGACACTATTGTACATCAGGTTTTGCGAGTCCCAAAACCTGATATTTGTACATGTGACCCTACATTCGATCAAAGCACCTCAGAAGAAATTAGGCCACTTGGCAGGTGAGCGCACAGACAGGCCCAGAAGCCCTAGAAAATGGTGGGTTTTAAACATGGGAATGTTTTAAATGCAAATATTTACATTTACACACACGCTCTCTCAGCCAATAATTCACAAACCGCTATGGACTGCGTTTCTCCCTCTCTTTGTCAAGTGAGGTGCTCATGGGGTGGTTTCTGTTTGAAAACTGTATTCTTCATTGGCAAACAAAATGCAATGCCAGTGTACTCTCTGTGGTAACATCCACTGACACTTCACCCTGCGAGAAAGGTCAGCAAGTTCCACATTTTATCACTGAAGTCTGACCTTTCTCTCACTTTCATGTGCTCCTCTCTGCAGTGGGCACAGAGGTTTTGTGATCATGGACTTTAATATGTAAGGCACAGTAGAGAGGTGCTGAAAGCCACACAGCTGAAGCCGATGCGATGCCGGAAGAATGAAAGAACCACGGGGTATTCTTTTGATTGCTGGCTTTGAAATGTACTTGCTGATGAGCTCATGGCAAGTTCTACATCTCCAAACTACAAATCAGCAGGAGTAAAAAGAAAAGCATTGACAATGCACTGACAAAGCTAGTAAATCTCATCCGTGATAGTTTAGTTAGTAGTCGGTGTAATAAAACAAGCATTTACAATGCAACGGGTCTCGCGTTTGCTCATGTTAGAGCTGATCGCGTTGTAAACTCCTAACCTGACTTTTCACCTATCTGACAAAAGTGCATTTATGTACATAACCCGAAAAAGTGAAATCAACTATGTAAAGCACTCGACTTCTGCCAAGCGAGATCGCGCTCGTAAATTACAGAAAAAAAAGTCCACGAGCCCGATGCAAAACAGCGAGCCTCGCATGTTTTCTGTACTTGGTCGCTGCACTCGAGGAGGGCTAGCCACTGGAAAAGGCATGACGTATGCGTGCCTTCGACTAATGAAAGCAAGCAGATTTTATTAGGGAAGCCCACGAACCAATAAAAAACACTGACTTGAAGTTGACAGGGCTCCGAGCCCTTTTCTAAATACAAAAGAGTCTTGCTGCGATACGCAAGCGCGAGCGCATGCAACGCAGGCTCGACCCTAAAATGGATATTATTATTATTCTTATTATTGTTTTTATTATTATTATGATCATTACTATTAGCAATATAATTTTCGGGGGAATTTTTTAGTTTTAGATATCCAAATTAGGCGCAGTTCAAGGATTTACTCCATGATCAATTTACAATTTAACTCTTAACAAGTGAGGGTATAAAGCATAAGCAAATGAAATTGTGTATGAGTTGTTTGTATGGCAGGCTGTAGACAACCCTACTGCTGTAACACTCTGCAATTCACACAGAAGCTGATCACTCATCTATTCAAGAATCACAGCTCTCTCACCTAAAAAGAACTTATCTGTCACCTGCTTACCTGTAACCAGACTATGAGCCTTGCCCATTGTTCAGCAGCCTTTTGCTTACTAAGTTTAATGCTATCAAATAAATTCCTTTACACAAATGCAAACACATACAGTGCCATCTGCTGCACGAATTAACATATCATACATATCAGTCTGATGGAGCATTGCCCCGGCCCGAAAGGCACACAGCACAGGCATGTACTTAACTGATCTGTGAAGCCCGGAAGACACTGGAAAGCTTACAAATAAAGTCCTCCAATCAGGGAGTGGTAAAGCACCCAAGGGCCAACGTAAAGCCTCCATTTTATATTGTACCTTTTAACTTTTTCCTTTCTATCTGATGGTGACATTTTACTTGGTTTTTCCCTTATGCGATAATGACCTAAGAAAAAACTGGACATGCAGCCTATTCCTTGCAAGCGTTCCTGCCATGCAGTCTGTCCACTCTGTCAAAGTCTAGGCACAGAGCACACTGCCCTTGACACAGTGCAATAAGTACAGTGCATTTGTAATAAACTGCTTCTGTGCTACATTCAGCAGAGGAGCACTTCTGCTGGCATTATCCTGGACTGCTGGGCACTCTGACTGAGATGCAGCCCTGCTGACTCTGACCTCCATCCTACAAAGGATGATAGCCTGCCCTGCACCAGACTAGCATCCTGGCTTCCCGTTACATCTTACCCAGGTATCGGGAGTTAGGCAATCCCAATTGATATGGCAGAGGGTACTCCCACTATGCTCTCAGTAGCTCAGGAATTAACAGATAGGAGGGTCGCAATAACACCATCATGGTTTAACTGTTTATCTTTTCACCATTTTTTAATGCTGGTTACCATGCTTTGTTTCCTTTGCCTAAGAATCGTAGCTGATGCTTTTTATGGGAGAATGCAATTGTTGTAATGAATGTTTGAAAATACATTTTCACATCTTTCTGGTGTCTCATCTTGGGTACGGATAGTGACAACGAAAATGGTAGATCTGTTTCTACGATTCACTTGGGAATCTGGGTAGTCATATTCAAGTTTGCAAATACCATCTGGTAACCTGGTAAATGTAGGGGTTCAGACTGAGCACTGTGAGCTAGCTAGGAATTGTGTCAACATTTCCAGATGGTGTAGGTAGACTGAGTCCCTATAACCCAAAGTCTATGTTGACCTTATACACAGTCCTACTTAATTTGTAAGAACGGTGTAACAATGGTTTTTGTTGCACCTAATTCTGAAACAGCATTAGTATAATTCTGGATAAATACATTGAAACAAATAACAACTGTGTTTTAGTACATGAATCTGGGTACAGGATATAAATTCAAAATTAATTGTCAGTAAATCAAGTAGCTTAGCTTTGGAATTTTATTAAACTCCATAAAGATATTTAAAGATGATTTGTGAAATCCAAATATATTTTCTGATACTTCAGTACGTGCCTGAGATGCTTTGAGGAAATACTTTATTATTATTGGTAGTAGTATTATTTTGACTCCTTCATTGCCCAGCATGACATTGTGCATGCTTTACCTTCCGCTTCACTAGATGTGATGGAAAACTGCAGCTAAGAAAATTTGTGTTCTGCTTGGCAAATTAAAAACTGACCAGGAATGCTCTATATTTCTATTCCATGCTCAACCATATTTTTTTCTGTCTCTGAAAGCATCTCTTTAATTAACTGGAACCTCACAGTTAAATTAGAAGAACAATTTCTGAAGCCTGTCATGAATAGGTGCAGCCTTCTGGAACAACACTAACAGTTATTACCATGTAATAGAGGGATTTTCCATAAAAGGTCAATGCATGCTTAAATATAACCTAAACTTATCCATAACTATTTCTGCCAACATATTTCTAACACTTTCAGCCCTAGTCATGTGATAGTACTAAGAAACACTAAAAATGTATTTGTAACCCATTATTATCAGAGTGGATTTGAGCAGACGGTGAATGAGATAAAAAAACTCTGAAAAGAGCCAAAACATATTTTAGCCTCAAATTATAGCACTCTTATCATGAAACTGTGAATTAAAGCTGTACAGCGTATATTTTTAGTTTAACGTTTTCCTTAGTGTTCTGGTAGTTTAATCCTGTGAGGTGTTGCCACCCTGCTTGACGCTCCAAAGAGGAATTGCTACTCTCATGATTTCTAAGCAGTGGGCTCAGTTGTTGCACGCTAATTCTGGCATTTGTTCTATTTCATTCTGTCTGTCAGGAAAGTTATCACTGCCACCATTATTACTTCGGTGCGTGTGCCCGTGCTTGGCACCAGCACTTATTTCTGACTGTCTCCCACATGGTGGATTTATTTTTTCTATATTTGAGCAGAATAACTCAGTAGTGTTTAAAAAATCAATCTATACCACAAAATTAATAAACCACGCATATCCAGGCCATTCTTACAGCGTTGGATTACACGGAATAGTAAAATTGTTGCATTTGCTGGAGTGTGATGGTTTGAAAGTAGTGTTGACACTGTAATATGGCAGCTACAGCAGGGGCAGCGGGTGCTGGACCCAGCCCCTGCCACCTGCACAATACCTGAGGTCCTAGCATTTATCATTTTACAAATGTGTTTACAATCCAAAAATGCATGCATCTACCTCTCACCTACCTTCAGCTGTGGCAATGAAAGGCTTCTGCAATCAAGGATGTTTGCAATTTGAATAAGGAGTGTTAGAAATGGGGTCTTTGGTTGATAGTCAGGTTACCCCCTGTTCAAGCAAGGACCCTCACTCTAGTCAGGGTAAAAGAGAATCACCCTCAGCTAACCCCTGCTTGACACCTTGGTAGCTTGGCAGAGCAGTAGGTTTAACTTCAGAGTGCTAGGTGTAAAGTATTTGTACCAACACACACAGTAACCTAATGAAAACACTACAAAATGACACAACACCAGTTTAGAAAAATAGGAAATATTTATCTAAACAAAAAAAGACCAAAACGACAAAACTCCACAAATAACAAGTCAAATTATCAATAAAAAAAAAAAGAGTCTTTAAGTAGTTTCAAACACACACTAACGCTGTCAGTGTGAAAAAGTACCTTGGGAACGACAAAAACAACTCCGCACGGGCGAGTGCGCATCAAAAAGGGCTTGTGGTGCATTGATTCCACTCATGAGCGGGACCGTGCATCGTTTCTCCTTTCGCCGGGTCGGGGCGCGTCGTTTCTTCTCTCCACAGGAGAGCAATGCATCGATCCGGTCAGTACTCTTGGGTCCGGGCAGGCCTTGCGTTGTTTTTCCACACACAGCGGTACTTGAGTCAGAAATCCAGCCTCACGATGATCCGAAAACCCTGCAGCGCAGGTTGTGATCTCCCAGCCTCCGTCAACGATGCTGCACATAATTTCTCCTGCTCCGTGCGTCGATTCTTCAGTCGCGTTTCCTGCGAGTGTCGATTCTCATCTGCGGAGCCGGCGGCGCGTCGTTTCTTCAGCCGCAGATCGGAGTTGCGTCAATCTTTTCCCTCACATCGCTCTATGCGTGGATTTCCTTGTCTCTAGGCTGCCAGCTTTTCCTTTCAGGGTCCCAGGAACTGGATGGGCACCACAGGGCAGAGTAGGAGTCTCCCCAGAGACTCCAGGTGCTGGCAGAGAGAAGTCTTTGCTATCTCTGAGACTTCAAACAACAGGAGGCAAGCTCTAAATCAAGCCCTTGGACATTTCTTCTCAAGATGGAAGGCACAAAAAAGTCCAGTCTTTGCTCTCTTACTCTGGCAGAAGCCGCAACTGAAGGATAGCTCCACAAAGCACAGTCACAGGCAGGGCAGCTCGTCTTCCTCAGCTCTTCAGCTCTTCTCCAGGCAGAGGTTCCTCTTGTTTCCAGAAGGGTTTCTAAAGTCTGTGGTTTTGGGTGCCCTTCTTATACCCAATTTCTCCTTTGAAGTAGGCCTACTTCGAAGTAAAGTCTCTTTTGAATGTGAAATCCTGCCTTGCCTAGGCCAGGCCCCAGACACTCACCAGGAGGTTGGAGACTGCATTGTGTGAGGGCAGGCACAGCTCTGTCAGGTGTGAGTGACCACTCCTCGCCTCCCTCCTAGTACAGATGGCTCATCAGGATATGCAGGCTACACCCCAGCTCCCTTTGTGTCATTTTCTAGTGTGAGGTGCAACCAGCCCAACTGTCAAACTGACCTAGACAGGGAATCCACAAACAGGCAGAGTCACAGAAATGGTATAAGCAAGAGAATGCCCACTTTCTAAAAGTGACATTTTCAAAAACACAATCTCAAAATCAACTTTACTAAAATATGTTTTTTTAAATTGTGAGCTCAGAGACCCCAAACTCCACATATCCATCCACTCCCAAAGGTAATCTTCAATTTAATCAGATTTAAAGGTAGCCCCCATGTTAACCTATGAGAGGGAAAGGCCTTGCAACTGTGAAAAACGAATTTAGCAATATTTCACTGTCAGGACATATAAAACACATTACTATATGTCCTACCTTAACCATACACTGCACCCTGCCCTTGGAGCTACCTAGGGCCTATCTTAGGGGTGTCTGACATGTAAGAAAAGGGAAGGTTTAGGCCTGGCAAGTGGGTACACTTGCCAAGTCGAATTTACAGTTACAACTGCACACACAGACACTGCAGTGGCAGGTTTGAGACATGATTACAGAGCTACTTACGTGGGTGGCACAGCCAGTGCTGCAGGCCCACTAGTAGCATTTGATTTACAGGCCCTGGCACCTCTAGTGCACTGTACTAGGGACTTACTAATAAATCAAATATGCCAATCATGGATAAGCCAATTACATACACATTTTGTAAAGGAGCACTTGAACTTTAGCATTGGTTAGCTGTGGTAAAGTGCCCAAAGTAACAAAAACAGTGAAATCAGAGTCCAGCACACATCAACAACCTGGGGAACAGATGCATAAAGTTAAGGGAGACCATGCCAAGAATGAAAAGTCTAACAAGGAGCAAATGTACCTCTTGCTCTACTAATTGAGGAAGGCAGTCTAGGTAATCTTACAAAGAGGAAATTCCTCTAGGTATCTGTATCCTCTCAGAAACTTCTCCTAGCACCCACTACAAGTTCAGAACCATCTCCCTCTCTCGCTAGACATCCAGCGTGCAGCTATTCATAATATTAGGGAAGCAACGCACTGAATTCGCCAGCTAAATTAAAAATATAAATACAATAAAAACAAAAACTGAATTCGAAAGCTAACTTCTACCTGGTGCTTAGCTCATCCCCTCACTATACACAAATCCTCAGACTAAAAAGCAGGCATAACATCTGTTTTTAAACTCAGTCCAGCTGATTCAACTCATTGCAGGGTAATCACACAGAAACATTTTGCAATACTAGATAGGGGGACTGCATCTTAGAAGGAGTCTATGCATAGTTATTAATCTCTTCTGCAGAGTAGAGGGTAGTGTAAAAAGCGGTAAATTCTGCAGCGATCTGCTTATCTTGTTGAAGCAGAATACATTCAGTCGGCTGCAGCGCAGCTGCTCCTTGCTGTAACGCTTGTGAGCGGAGACGTTGAGCTAGCAGTAGCCCTACCTTATTCCCACTCGCATTGTATTTTTTCTTTGCCCACAGCAAAGCGTATTCTGCCCTTTCCATATCCAGAGCCCTCAACTGCTTGCAAGCTGCATTCAATTGTCGCTGCACTGCCAGGGAGCCCGTGACTTTATGGGTAGTCTCTAAGTCTCTGACTGCGGTTTCCAGTTGTATGCGTTTAGTACACCTGTCTGTGTTAAGGCACGCTGCAATAGCAATAAATTGACCCCTCACAACTGCCTTCAATATATCCCAAAGCAATGTGGCAGCCATATTGGGTGTATCATTGAGGGCTAGGAATGTCTACAGCAGATGTTGCCTTAGTAATATGTGGTGACATTAGCAAATAATCTTTATGAGCGTATGTCTGGTGTACAGTAAAAAAAAAGGTGTAGCACCTGTCTGCAGGATGTGTTTGATGCCAGTTGTCCATCAATTCCACCTCCCCTAGCCAACATTTAAAAACTGGGGATAATTCCCCAGTTTGCCCGGATCTTTGCATGGTCTGTCTACCAGTGTACCATGGACAATGTTAAACTCCTAGTCCTTTACACCCTTAATAGGTGTGTTTCTTGGATAAGACAAATGTCACATTTAGCCTCCTTAACAAGGAGAATTAAGCACCCTGACATTAATACTGAGTATTTTAACCATTGGGGAAAGGAAGAGGGATAAACAAAGAACATAAGAACAAAACTGCTCCCGCCTAGGAACACCAGTAGTGTTGATGGAGAGCTCTCTGTCATTATCTCCAAGACTCAAGGGGTAGGAGCTCCGCTGCCAAAAGTGTCATCTTCAGTGGAGGCTGACCCTTAGTACCCCGGGTCCTCACTATTGAAGGAGGCACCATCTCAAGGTGGGTGCTTTACTGACCTTGTCCGATGCAACAGCCTAGAAATTCCAGCGCCTCAGTGGTCATTCTCTGCCTCCAATATACTTTCATGGTGCTGTAGCTGTTTCAGCAGTGCCACCCTTTCTTTGTGGCTCTCGATCTTCATAGGCTTGCATAGTTTCCTCTTCCTCTGGTGCTGCAGGCAATGCGCATTATCACAGAGGGGTCCAGAGCTTGCTCTAATTGCTGGGACGAGGGGTCCTCAGAGAAAGAAGGCATGCCCATCAGGGCTTCAGTATCTGCCAGGGTCCGGGTGCTCTGAATTTCCTTGTTCCACACAAATAGTATGTGGAAGGGGTGTCCCCATCTATACCAGATTCCTTTTTTGCAGAGAAAATCTGTTAATGCTTGAGGGCCCGGTGGCGCTGCAATGTCATTGAGAAGCGGTCTTGATAGAGCCCTATTTTGAGGCCTTCAAAGTCTATGGTGGGCTTATCTCTGACAGCACTCAAGATTGTTTCTTTTTGCTTATTATAGTGTAGGCAAGTTAAAATATCCTGTGGCTAGCCCGGGGAGTGAGTAGGCTCCCCCGCTCTGTGGATGTGTTCCGATATTATGGTTTGGTCTTTAAGCTCTGGGGCTCCATGGTGGAAAAGACAGACTGCAAACTTCTCCAGACTCCCAGGTATCACCTGCAGAGCGCCGGTATACTGATAATACTGATTTTAGAGCGCTGAGATCTGTTGTCCAAGTCCACCATATGATATTGCATTGCTAGATTCATGTCCCGTAGATGGAGTTGCTCTTGACGGTGTGCATCCAACTCCTCTTCCCAGGATTTGTGAGATTGTTCCAGTGAGTCAACTCGTTGGCCTGAGTCGCCAACGTGCTTCCTGAGGTTCTTCAACTCTGTTGCTATTTCTTGTTTAAGTGTTGCAAAGTCCTCCCTGAGGACTCCAAGAAGTTGTTCCAAGAAGGATTGTGCAACAGGTGCAGCATCTTCTCCCGGTCTTGTTGTCTCATCTATGCCCCCCATGGTAGTGGGGTCGTCCTTGTGAGAGTCTGCCTTCTTCACTGGAGTTTTATCAAACAAATCTTTAAGATGGCCATCTTTGTTCACGTTGCGGTGGGACTCCATTGCAGTGCCCATGAAGTCTCTCGCATCAACTGGAAAGGTCGAGGGAAGGTAACATATGCTGCACTAGGGCGGTCACCACCTCAAAATCCCACAATCTGTGGCCCCCCTGTCCAGCATGCTCCACGTCAGTGGCCAGTAAACAATGAAACCACTACAGTTACTTCTTTAAGCCCCTTCAGTTCAGGAGCTGGGGGGCCCTCCGCCTCCGTCTACCATCTCACACAGCACATCCAAGCCAGCAGAGCTGATCGAAAGGAGCAGGCGTGCTACATTGCACCACCACAGCACTCAAAAATGGTGCCGCCTGGCCCCAACAGGCCCTCACTGAGTGAAAATGCTCTCCCACTCTTCCAATTAATAGTCAGTCCCATGGCATCTGTCACTCTAGGTTGTCCTCCACTGTACCAGGGCCTCAACCAGCAGTCCCATGCCAGGCATCGCAGAGCAAATGCCTCTCAGATCCTGCAGGCCACGTGGTCACCTACCCTGTACTCTGTTACTCTTCGCTGGGTAAGCTGTGGGTCACCTGATGCACTGCTCCCAGTCCGCTGCCTCCACAGGCAACGCCACCAAGAGCTTCAGTTCACACTGCCACTCTTGTTCCAGTCAAAGGCACCCCTGGGTCCCCGACAATCTACCATGGATCCCGCACCTCCAGGTCCCTCACTGCGCCTCTCCAGCTGTCGCCTCTGCTTCTTGCTCTCTGGCAACACAGTAGGTCAGCCACAAGTCCGTCTTCAGGCCCACTGCATCCGTCACTCTGTGGGCCATCATCGACGTCTCCAATCACCGCTGCCACCCCTTATTGTCTGCAAGGCCACCTGCCAGGTTCCTCCCAGCCGCTACGGGCCCTCAGCCATGGGCCCGCCGCACTCCCCATCTTGGGAGCTGCATGTCTGTCTCTTGGCATACCTCAGCCTCGTGCCTTCTCCAGCTGTGGTTTATGGGTCTCTCTGAGGTGAGAACGTGTAGCTGGAAGATTACTCTACCGGTATCCAGCCCGGTACAGCATCTGGGGCAACTGGATCTGCTCCAAGTCAAATCATGGGCAGCAGAGCTCCTGAAGGGTGCTCCTACGCAGACGCCATCTTAACCATGCCTCCTAAACATATCTCTTTCAAGAACACTGCAGCACAGCAAGCAGTTCAGCTCTCTTCTCAGAAACAAATAGGTCTGGTTATATTCACCTACTTATTTTATCTTGGCCTTTGACCCTATAGAGTGATGCAATTACTTTTGGCTAGATTTTTGCTTTACAAATACCACATACATACATATATACCACCCATATCAAATTGTGATGGGCGATCGAGATAAGTAAGACCATCCATGTAGAATTCGCTGGACCAAAACCTATAGGACTAACCAGCCTTACTGTTTCATAAGATAATTGAAAACTGTATCCTTCAGTGATGCTTTCGACCACCTACCAAACCACATTGAAATCACCATCCCTTCCTAAGGAGGGACACATGCACATTTGATTGGACAAGAGTGACCACAGCTGATTACCTTCTAACATCTCTCTTTGTGGTGACCCGTTGAGCCTTTAACAGCAGTGACACACAACAGGTTATTTTAGATTGAGTTTCCAGAGCTGAGGAGGTGACATGATGACATCTTCAGAAACAAATAAATTCACAGTTACATAGATTTCTTCTGACTTTTTTTTCAATTACAGACTAGTACTGTAGTAACTGCACAAGTCAGTAGAGATTAAATGTATCCTTTATTCCAGAAATAACCTTCATGTACAGCAACAATAACTCCTAGCTTGCTCTCCACATCGTAGTCCCAGCCTTCCGTGTCTCAATCTTCCAAACGGCCTAACAAGAATCCCTCTTCCCTTCACAATCTATACACTCCTTACAAGCATGTCACTACAAGTACATTTTGTCTCAGTGAACATGAGTCTCAAAATATGTCAACAGACAAGACTAACTTGTATGTTTTCTCTCTTCACTGCAGGAGTGTGTTTGTGTCATACCTTTTCATGTTTAAAAATGAAAAGGGCTACAGTACATGTTGCTTTCTCTGCATCTGGCTTACTCAGACTACAAGAAGTAATGCCTACTAAAAAAGGATCCACAGCAAAGGAATGTTTTCAGCCTCCCTTGAAGTGGTAAATTATACAGTGCTACTGGTGCTTTTTAACTGTCAGCATGTCTCTGCTAGAAATGGCAGACTATTAAATCCTGAATGATTATTTCTAAGGAGGCATCATTCAATCAGTTATTTTTCTCCTGGTAATGTTTATAACAAAGTTAGAATCATCTTTGGAAATGTGCAGCACAATGAAACACTGTCTCTGTTCTAGGGTTATTGTAAGGAAATGGCTCCCTGTTGCAATTACCCCCCACTTTTTGCCTGATACTGATGCTGACTTCACTGAGAAGTGTGCTGGGACCCTGCTAACCAGGCCCCAGCACCAGTGTTCTTTCACCTAAAATGTACCATTGTTTCCACAATTGGCACACCACTGGCACACAGATAAGTCCCTTGTAAAAGGTACCAGTGGTACCAAGGGCCCTGTGACCAGGGAAGGTCCCTAATGGCTGCAGCATATGTTGTGCCACCCTAAGGGACCCCTCACCTAACACATGCACACTGTCATTGCAGATTGTTTGTGTTGGTGGGGAGAAAAAGGCAAAGTCGACATGGCATCCCCCTCAGGATGCCATGCACACAAAATGCTGCCTGTGGCATAGGTAAGTCACCCCTCTAGCAGGCCTTACAGCCCTAAGGCAGCGTGCACTACACCACAGGTGAGGGCAGAGATGCATGAGCAATATGCCTCTACAGTGTCTAAGTCTATTCTTAGACATTGTAAGTACAGTGTGCCCATATTAAGTATATGGTCTGGGAGTTGGACAAAAACGAACTCCACAGCTCCATAATGGCTACACTGAATACTGGGAAGTTTGGTATCAAACTTCACAGAATAATAAACCCACGCCGATGCCAGTGTTGGATTTATTAAAAAATGCACACAGAGGGCATCTTAGAGATGCCCCCTGTATTTCACCCAATTGTTCAGTGCAGGACTGACTGGCCTGTGCCAGCCTGCTGCTGAGAGACGAGTTTCTGACCCCATGTGGTGAGAGCCTTTATGCTCTCTGAGGACAGAAACAAAAGCCTGCTCTGGATGGAGGTGCTTCACACCTCCTCCCTGCAGGAATTGTAACACCTAGCAGTGAGCCTCAAAGGCTCAGGCTATATGTTACAATGCCCCAGGGCACTCCAGCTAGTGGAGATGCCCGCCCCCTGGACACAGCCCCCACTTTTGGCGGCAAGTCCAGGGGAGATAATGAGAAAAACAAGGAGTCACCCACCAGTCAGGACAGCCCCTAAGGTGTCCTGAGCTGAGGTCACCCCTGCCTTTAGAAATCCTCCATCTTGATTTTGGAGGATTCCCCCAATAGGATTAGGGATGTGCCCCCCTCCCCTCAGGGAGGAGGCACAAGGAGGGTGTAGCCACCCTCAAGGACAGTAGCCATTGGCTACTGCCCTCCCCTAAATTCAGTAGTTAGGGGCTCCCAGAACTGAGGAAGATAGATTCCTGCAACCTAAGATGAAGAAGGACTGCTGACCTGAAGCCCTGCAGAGAAGACGGAGACACCAACTGCTTTGGCCCCAGCCCTACCGGCCTGCCTCCCCACTTCAAGAGAAACTGCGACAGCAACGCGTTCCCCAGGGTCCAGCGACATCTGAAGCCTCAGAGGACTACCCTGCATCTAAAAGGACCAAGAACTCACGAGGACAGTGGCTCTGTTCCAAAGAAACCAAAACTTGCAAAAAAGAAACAACTTTAAAAGGACTCCACGTTTCCCACCCGAAGCGTGAGACTTTCCACTCTGCACCCGACGCCCCCGGCTCGACCTGCGGAGAAACAACACTACAGGCAGGACTCCCCGGCGACTGCGACCCTGTGAGTAACCAGAGTTGACCTCCCTGGGCCCCCCCAGTGACGCCTGCAGAGGGAATCCAGAGACTCCCCCTGATCACGACTGCCTGCTTCCAAGAACCCGAAGCCTGGTAAAGACACTGCACCTGCAGCCCCCAGGACCTGAAGGATCCGACCTCCAGTGCAGAAGCGACCCCCAGGTGGCCCTCTCCCTTGCCCAGGTGGTGGCTACCCCGAGGAGCCCCCCCCCTTGCCTGCCTGCTTTGCTGAAGAGACCTATTGAAACCTATTGCAAACCTGACGGCTGTTTGCACTCTGCACCCGGCCTCCCCGTGCCGCTGAGGGTGTACTTTCGGTGCTGACTTGTGTCCCCCCTGCTGCCCTCAGGTCTGCCCTCTGAAGTCGAGGGTATTTACCTGCTGGCAGACTGGAACCGGGGCACCCCCTTCTCCATTGAAGTCTGTTCGTTTTGGGCACCACATTGACCTCTGAGCGGCCCTGCACTGCTGGTGTGGTAACTTTGGGGTTGCCCTGAACCCCAACGGTGGTCTACTTTGGACCCAACTTTGAACCCTGTAGGTAGTTTACTTACCTGCACAACTAACAAATACTTACCTCCCCCAGGAACTGTTGAAATTTGCACTGTGTCTAGTTTTAAAATAGCTTATTGCCATTTTTGCCAAAACTGTACATGCTATTTTGCTGACTCAAAGTTCCTATGATACCTATGTGGAGTACCTTTCATTTGAAGTATTGATTGTAAATCTTGAACCTGTGGTTCTTGAAATAAACTAAGAAAAGATGTTTTTCTACACAAAAACCTGTTGGCCTGGAATTGTCTTTGAGTGTGTGTTCCTCATTTATTGCCTGTGTGTGTACAACAAATGCTTAACACTACTCTCTGATAAGCCTACTGCTCGACCACACTACCACAAAATAGAGCATTAGAATTATCTCTTTTTGCCACTATCTTACCTCTAAGGGGAACCCTTGGACTCTGTGCATGCTATTTCTTACTTTGAAATAGTACATACAGAGCCAACTTCCTACAGTTATTCACCGCAATAGCGATGTACATATCGGGGATCCTATACAGATATTTAGGGCCATATCTATACTTTTTCATGCAAAACTGCGCCAAAGCAGTTTTGCGCCAAAAAAGTTTAACGCAGGCTAACACCATTTCTTTGCACCACGTGGGCGTCAAATTTATACTTTGATGCTCCGAGGCGCCACGTCGTAAAGAAAAACAACATCAACGCGGCGAAAATGACTTTAATCTGGTTTACGACATCGAAAACTCGATAGGTGCCAATTTTCCCTGCAAGTGCATCAAAAAGTGCCACCAACACACCAAAATGTGCTAAGGAGCCTCAAAATGGATCCCAGAAGCCATGAGAGACCCCAGGAAGACTCATACTGACCAGGAACCAGCCAGGAGGACCCAGACAAGACCCAGGAGAGGGAGAAGAAGAAAAGGAAGTGTTGTTTCAGTGCAGAGGAGCAGGAAATACTGGTGAAAGAGGTGACGGAACACCAGCATCAACTTTTTGTCACCTCAAAATTGCCAATTAGGAGGAGAGAGGCAATTTGGCAACACATTGTGGACAAGGTAACCAGTGTGGCAGAAGTACTGAGAACAGTCACTGAGTGCAAGAAATGCTGGCATGACTGCAAGCGCAGGACCAAGGAAAAGAGGCATGGAACAGGAATGCAGCACTGCAGACTGGAGGTGGGAGTCCAGCACCGCAGGAGGCCCTGGACCAGATGGAGGAAATGGTAGCAGCCGTCATCCCAGAAGAGATCGTCACAGGGATTCAAGGACAGGGCAGCCCAGTCTACCAGGAAACCACACAGATGCAGGGGAAGTTGCATGGGGGACAGAATTGCCTACATGTTAACTGTAAGCGGGGGGACATACCTACTACACAGTTCATGTCAGCCATGAAAATCAGGCAGTGGTAAGGGCATAAGGGCACAGCACCAGTGCATGGGCTCTGCAGGGGAAACCAGGGGCACAGCAACAACAACCTTTGCATGGGGGTACTCTGCCATGCCAAGGATGTTGGAAAGGCAAAGCCAGTCCAGGAGGGTAGGGTACAGCATAAAACTGGCCTGCAGTCACACTACAGCTGGTATTGTCGCTACATGAACTAGGGCTCAATCTCAAGTCTCAGGCCATATCCGCAAGTGGTATTTACCATTGACAACAGTTGCCACTACCACCTGTGCTGTGTGCAAGTCAAGTAGCTAATAAAAGTTACGTGCCCATGGATCAAACACACCCAAATAGAGGGTTCAGGATGACAACGTTATCAATCCCCTGTAATTCCTAACAAAGTGTAAATTCTGTCAAATGCTCATGTCTATAGACGCTATAAACATCAGGTATTGTTACTTACATTATGAAGTACACAGCAGTAATGTCATACCCATGCTGCACATTTCATGGTCTACCCCGTGCCTGTGTTACAATAGCTGCAATGCACACCTTGCAACATCCCAACTGTCACACTGCTAAGACAACAGCATTGAGGGGGAGGACATATGTGTCTAGCTAGTTTAACACACCCGCACTGTCATAAAAGAAAATGGAACACTGCCAGGACCATCAGTGCAATCTAAATTAGCACACATTCCCCAACATTAACATTACACACTACCAATGCTTACACCTGTATCGTGCCATGCCAATGCTATACATAGTATGTGCTTGGTCTCAGCAACATATAGGTGTATGTGAAATATCCAAGATACATGCCAATGCAGCCTACACATCTACTATCTAACAGCACAGCAATGCACAACAAGGTGTGTACTTAATTAAATTATCTGTGCATCTTTGTACTGCTATTAGTCACATAACAAATGCTGCAAGTACTCCACATGTGCCAGGCCAACTAATGCCTATCTTCTGGATGACAATCCAGAACCACAAGACCTGTGATTTGTAAATGGATCTGGATGGACGGTATGCAGTTGGTAATCATGAGGGGCCATTGTAGGTTCAAACACATGAATGTTTGAATTACATGTCTGTCTTCCACACTGGGCTCCTCACACCTAAGTACACATATTTCCTAACCCTGTGCCTCAGGGGGGATGGACATGCAACCATGTCTGTGATAGCCTTCATACTAAGAAGTTAACAATTATACATATGCTGCACTATATCAGCAGCGGTGTACCAAACGTGAAATAGCAAACTATTTTGTCACTTTAAATGTATGATGGAAGCAGTCAGTGGTCCCTTGCACAACATCATGCAAATAAATAATTTGTGACCATGCATTCACAAAGTTCAGGGATCCCATGATGACCCATTAACTGTAGAAAATTGTTTGGATGTAGAGTGACACAGATGGCAAATGCACCAGCTCTGTACCAGCAATTGTGCCCAAGGCGAATATGTTGTTGGGCCAGGATACTTACTGATAGGATTTCTACGCCTACTCCGAAAAGCCATGAGATGAACCTGTTTAGTGCTACTGCAATCTGGTAGAATCTGGGCACAATTAGATTTGGCCATGTGAAAGATTATCTGTCCAGACGTAAACACACAGAAACAATTAACTTAGGTCCAGAAGTTATTTTTTTTATGGGTAGCATTTGTTTATGCTACAGCTATGGAAAGTAGCACAAAATATTATGATATTATCAAGTGTGCATTACAGAATTAATTTAAATGCTGCACAAACAAAGTTGAAATATCGGCCTAATATTAACAGAGGTTAGGAAGATCTTTGTACGTATGGCCATGAATATTGTTTAGACATGGTTTAAAAACATTGGGGACTACATTTGGTTCCTTGCATTAGCATGTGAAATACATCCCATTCCTGGTACACTCAAAGGCCCTGAATAATACTTTTGTTTGTGCCGCATTACCATTATCTATGGACGTCATAGCGGCACTAAGTTACATGATAAAGTTGTCTTTTGTAAGTTTGTGCAGCTTTTGCATCAACAAATGACGATAATGTGTTGCAAAATTTGTATGAATCAGGGCCACTGTTTGTTCAACTTGCATTCCACATGTTCACAAACATTGCATGCAGCATGTCACAAAATCTGCTGCTGTCACTACAGAGCATTTTACTGTACACCCCGGTGGACCAGCAGGTCCTGCTCTCAGGCCACCAGGTCAGCCCTGCGATGTTTTAATTGGTGGTCATTGCGCTGGCTGTTGAAGAGTCTTCTTAGGTGGAACAGCACCTTTGCCCTCCTGAGCCTGCTAGACTCTGTGTGATAACCCTGTATCACCCTGCTACCAGCCTCCAACATCAGGGGAAGGAAGTGGCACACCAGCCACACAAAGGCCCCCAGCTCCTCCTCACCCTTTCCCCCTAGACGTGGCCTTCCCAACATCTCAACAATAATAGGAGCAATAATAAGAATAGGAAAGGGTAAAGAGGGAAAAACAGGGAAAGGAGGGTTGGAAAGGAAACTTAAAGAACCCACAAACAGCCCAACAATACCCCAACTAACAGTACCCACTAAAACACTCCCAACAGTACAAAGACAAATCTAATCTAAAAAAATGACAAAAACACACTTACACTGACTTACACAGACACTTACAAAAACAACAGATTACAATGGCAATAGCACACAAGATTCACAGATACAACTCTATTCACAGCCACACAGTCTAGAAGAGTCACAGACTGCAAAGTGAAAGTGAAAGTACACCCACTGTACCATTTCTGTAAAACAGGATATCCTATTACATCACTTCCTGTCTCAAAAGCGGTGTGTTTTCATTATATTGTGTTAAATTTTATGACACTTACGGGCTTTGCGTCAAATATTTTTGACACATATGCATAAATATTCCCTCGCATTCAAGGATCAATACATTTTTAATGGATAACCAATTTCATGGGGTGCAGTGTTGGAATTAATGCTAGGGTCCAATCGATGAATTAGGGGTGTGAGCGTAATTTTTTTATCCATATGCGTCATATTTTGATGCATATGTGTCTTTTTTGACGCTTTTGCTGTCTATAACTGTGTTTGTGTAATTTTTTATTTTTTTACATACATAAAGACTATGGTGGTCATTCCAACCTTGGTGGTAAAAGGCGCTTACCGCCGTTCAGAAGACCGCCATAACACCGCCGCAGCCGCGGTAAACTGCCACGGTCATTCTGACCCACAACAAGCAAACCGCCAAAATACAGACATCCACAAAAGTACGCCACACCAAAGGCCAGCGGGAAACTGGCGATGACCAAACCTCCACCGTCACGCCAACAGAAATACGCCCACACTATCACTACACACGAATCCACGCGGCGGTCTTTCAACTGCGGTATTCCATTGGCGGTACACACCGCTGCGGTCAAAATACACACACACTTACAAAATACAACCACATTGGACAATTCAAAATGCACACACCTGAGACACATACACACACCACTCCCACACACCCAATTAAATATAAAACACACACCCACATCACCCACAAACCTCCACTCCTAAAGATTCGTGAACACGCACCGAGAAAAGACATCCGAGCACCCAGACGCCCAATTCACTGTCACCCAGCAATATTTGCACGCACTTCACACAACACAACAATACACATCACCACACTTAGCAGCACACAATCCACCCCACACATCACCCACACCACCCCATGGCACCGCAAAGACACCCCAGGTTCTCTGATGACGAACTCAGGGTCATGGTGGAGGAAATTGGACGAGTAGAGCCACAGCTGTTCGGGGCACAGGTGCAGCACACCACCATTGCCAGGAAGATGGAGCTATGGAGCAGAATAGTCGACAGGGTCAACGCTGTGGGACAGCACCCAAGAAATCGGGACGACATCAGGAAGAGGTGGAACGACCTACGGGGGAAGGTGCGTTCCATGGTATCCAGGCACAACATCGCGGTGCAGAAGACTGGCGGCGGACCCCCACCTCCTCCCCCAGAATTTACAACATGGGAGGAGCAAGTCTTGAACATCCTGCATCCTGAGGGCCTCGCAGGAGTGGACGGAGGAATGGACTCTGGTAAGGCAAATCTTAACTACTTCTCCCCCCCACCCCACCTGCATGCCAACTCATACCCCCACCCTCACCCTCACCCCCATCACATCCTACTCCTTGCAACTTTCTCACCATCACAACCCACCCATCCCAACACCTAGCCCTGCATGCGTCCACAAAGCATGGACACCCATCACCTAAGCATGCCCACTGCACATACACATACAAACCCCCCCCAACCACTGTCACAACAGCCCCCACAAAGGAATGCCAGCACTGGGGTACACGGGCACCCACCCATTGCACGCTATGACACACACAGAAGCAATAACCATTCTTTTATACCCCTGCAGGACCCGAACGCCACGACACCGCGCAGGAGGGTCCACAAATGTCCCCTCCACCCCCAGAAGAGGCCCACAGTGAGGACAGCAGCTCTGTCTCCCTGGATCTAGATGACCAGCCCGGTCCATCGGGGACCTCGGGACAGTCGGTTCCCCTCACACAGCCACAGGCCACAGTAGACCTTCCCCCCTCTGGGAACACCAGCACAGCACCCACCCAGCGGGCCCATACCTCTGTCCCCAGGACACGTCAATCAGCAGTGTGTCCACCACTACAGGGAACCCAGGCTAACCCACCACCCCAACAACAACAGGGACAAGACCTGGGGGCAGTGGTAGTGGGCACACGGTCCAGGGGACAGAGGCCCAGGGAAACAGGGGAACTGGGAGGGCTGCTGTGCGACAGGCCCAGGGAACCCATTGTCCACGAGGCCCTCTCCTCCATCATGGGAGCATACCACCGCTCCCAGGAGACGATGGCGACGGTCCTGGCTAGGTTTCAGGAGATCCAGCTTCTGCAGGAGGAACAGTATATGGGGTTCAGGGAGGAACTAAGAAACATCAGTTCCTCCATGGGTACCATCGTAGTGGCCCTGAAAGAGGTAGTCATGACATTGCGGAACACTGTGGCACCTCAAAGGGCCCCTGACACTAGCATGCACCAAGAACTGCCTACCACCTCCGCCGGCGCTAGTGGACAGGATGCCCCGACACAAGACCAACAGGCCACCAGAACCCCACCCCCTGCAGAAGGAGAACCACCCCACAAGTGGGCCCTGAGATCCAGGAAGAAGACAGAGTAAGATGTCAAGACCCCCGCCAGCAAAGGATACCGCCCTGATTGTCATCCCACTGTCCCACATTGTCACCCTGTCCAACCTTAAACTGACCCTGCTCCACTTCCCACAGGCATTTGGACAATGCACCTGTGAAACTGATAGTCTGGACTCTGCCATGGACAATCCTCCACCATCACCCCTCACCGATTTGCAACCACCCATCCAATTTAGAGCACTTGAATAAAAACACTTATTGCACAAAACAATCTGGAGTCTGGCTGTGATTTAGAACACATGTATTAGACATGACCGTGCCAAAATGTTCATTCACATTGTGATGGTAACAAACCGCTGTCACACAGCTGTAGTCCATGGGGAAACAAAGCAGATGTCACGCAGTGGGGCCCACAGCTCTGAAAACGGAAGGGAAAGTCACAACACTGTTACCATACACTGGGGGAAAAAGTCAGACAGTAGAGAGGTAGGAGTCCTTAAGTAAATGTAATATGCCGGTGTCTACTCTTACCTGTGTGTCACTGAAAATACTGCTGTATTACTGTGTTCCTGTTCTCTATGTCGTCCTCTTCGGCTTCCTCCTCTTCACTCTCCACAGGCTCCACAGCTGCTACAACACCACCATCTGGACCATCCTCCTGCAGAAAAGGCACCTGGTGGCACAAACCCAGGTTGTGAAGCATACAGCAGGCCACGATGATCTGGCACACCTTCTTTGGTGAGTACATTAGGGATCCACCTGTCATATGGAGGCACCTGAACCTGGCCTTCAGGAGGCCAAAGGTTCACTCGATCACCCTCCTAGTCCGCCCATGGGCCTCATTGTACCGTTCCTCTGCCCTTGTCCTGGGATTCCTCACTGGGGTCAGTAGCCAGGACAGGTTGGGGTAACCAGAGTCCCCTAATAGCCACACCTGGTGCCTCTGGAGTTGACCCATCACATACGGGATGCTGCTATTCCGCAGGATGTAGGCGTCATGCACTGACCCAGGGAACTTGGCATTAACATGGGAGATGTACTGGTCAGCCAAACACACCATCTGTACATTCATCGAATGATAACTCTTCCGGTTCCTGTACACCTGTTCACTCCTGCTGGGGGGGACCAAAGCAACATGTGTCCCATCAATGGCACCTATGATGTTGGGGATATGTCCAAGGGCATAGAAGTCACCCTTCACTGTAGGCAAATCCCCCACCTCAGGGAAAACGATGTAGCTCTGCATGTGTTTCAGCAGGGCAGACAACACTCTGGACAACACCTTGGAAAACATAGGCTGGGACATCCCTGATGATATGGCCACTGTTGTTTGAAATGACCCACTTGCTAAGAAATGGAGTACCGACAGCACCTGCACTAGAGGGGGGATCCCTGTGGGTTGGCGGATGGGTGACATCAGGTCTGGCTCCAGCTGGGCACACAGTTCCTGTATAGTGGCTCGGTCAAGCCTGTATGTCAGTATGACATGTCGTTCCTCCATTGTCGACAGGTCCACCAGCGGTCTGTACACGGGAAGATTCCTCCATCTCCTCACATGTCCCAGCGGACGGTGCCTATGAAGGACAACAGCGAGCACAGAGTCAAGCAACCCACAGGTACGTAACCACAGCTTGCACATAGCACGATTCCCAATGCATTGAATGGTTTGTATGAGTGTTGGTGCATGGCCTAGGTATGTGTGACGCAGTTGGTAAATAGGCCATGTGGGCCCTTGAAATGGCGGCTGCCTGACCTGTGAAGTGCAACAGTGGGATGTGAGGTCAATGCGCTGGCGTGGCACACCGCGGCGGTAGGCGGTCGAAGACCGCGGCACTAAGGCGCATTGGTTAACATAGAACCCTATGGGTTTCAGGAGCCAATGACGATGTGCGCCGGCGGTCGCGGTACGCACCGCCGCGGGCGTGACCGCCATTTTCTATCTGCTTAATCACTCGATACCTGATCTTCGACAGGAGAGGACCTACACTGCAAGTGCTGCTGTGACCTCGGTCTGGAAGAGACAATGGCTCATGCGACTGTTAAAAGGGCCCCTGCCTTCACTGCGGAGGGGTTGGAGAAACTTGTGGATGGGGTCCTCCCCCATTATGCGCAACTCTACGGTCCTCCAGACCAACAGGTAAGTACACTGGGACCATGCTTAGTGGGCACGGCCTGGGTTGAGTCGGGTGGATGAAAGATGGTGGGGAGGGGAGCGATTGAGGCATGCATCAAACGACAGATGAGAGCATGTGCCACATGGCAAGGGTGGGCATGGGGGGCCACTCACATCGAGTATGCAGAAGGTGATGACAATTTTTCTCTCCCTGTACATGTCACATAGGTAGCTCCCACCAGAAAGTCGCGATTTGGCGTGCCATCGCCAAGGACGTCCGGACCCTGGGGGTCCACAACAGACGGGGCACACACTGCCGGAAGAGGTGGGAGGACATCCGACGCGGGAGCAGGAAGACGGCGGAGGCTCTGCTGGGGATGGCCTCCCAACGTAGGAGGGGTGCCAGTCGTCAATTGACCCCCCTGATGTCCCGGATTCTGGCGGTGGCCTACCCCGATTTGGATGGGCGCGTGAGGACATCACAGCAGACACAAGGGGGTGAGTACAAATACATTCTGCTGACTTTGCGCGCAGTGGAGGTGTCTGGGTGGGGGAGGAGGGCTGTGGGTATCCCTAGGCCAGGGCGATTTCTGTAGGCTAGGCCCCTACGTAAGGCATGGCCCTCTGCCCCGCACCCCACCTCTGTAGGGTGCCAAGTACAGGTATCCATGGCCCTGTGTCATCTATGTGTGCAGTTGTCGTCCATAGGCTTGTAGGCCATGTCCCACGGATTGCGTAGTGGACCCCAAGTGCGCGGCGTAGTGCAGGGGGCTTCTGTGTCTGTCGTGTCCGCCAACGGTAGCGGTAATCCATGCACTCAACATGTCTTTATTTCTCCTCCCCCCCTTTTTTGTGGTCTTCCTGTTCATGTGTGCATTAGCATCATCAGGCGGAGGAGAAGTGGCATCGGAGCACGAGGGAGCTGCATCTCACATGGCCATGGCGGGCCATGCAACTGACTCGGATTTCACCAGTGAGACGGAAGGCGAGGGGAGCTCCACAGCAGGGACTCGTGCTGATGTCAGTGACAGCGACTCGTCCTCTGAAGGGAGCTCCCTTGTGGTGGCGGCAACATCCGTGGCCCCCGCAACAACAGGTAAAGCCGCCACCCAGCGCACCAGCACCGCCCTCCCAGCAGCCCCTCAGCGTTTGCCCCCTGCCCGCTCACCCAGGAAGGTGGGCATCTCCTTTGCCCCAGGCACCTCAGGCCCTGCCCCTGTCACCCCTGCTGCCCTCAGTGAGGAGGTCATTGACCTCCTAAGGACCATCATTGTTGGGCAGTCTACCCTTTTGAATGCCATCCAGGGTGTACAAAGAGAGGTGCACCAGAGTAATGCATACCTGGAGGGCATTCATTCGGGTCAGGCTCTCCATCAGCGATCGTTCAACGCTCTGGCCTCAGCACTGACGGCAGCAATTGTCCCTGTCTCTAGCCTCCCCCCTCCAACTTCCTCCACCCAGACCCAATCCCCTGTACCTCTGCCTATCCCAGACACACCTACAGACCAGCCTGCCCACACCTCAACACCCAAGGGAAGCTCATCCAGACATAAGCACCACACATCACACAAGCATTCACACAAGCAACATCCACATGCAGACATACCAACACCCACTGCCTCTACTGTGTCCCCCTCCTCCTCGTCTCCCTCCTCCCTCCCTGTGACGTCTCAACTCACACTTGCATGCACAACATCTTCAGCCACTACGTCCATCACCAGCACACCCACCAGAACACTCCGCACACGTGCAGTCACCACCCCCACTATCATTTACACGTCCCCTGTGTCCTCTCCAAGTGTGTCTGTCACCCCCTCCTCCAAACTACACAAACGCAGGCAGCCACCCACCCAACAGCCATCCACCTCACGACAGCCTCCAGCCCAAGCACCTGCACCCAAAGACACCAGACTTCACACTCCTACAACCACATCCTCTTCCTCCACTCCCATACCCACTACACCTACCCGTCCCTCTCTTTCCAAATTGATTTTCCTTTCCAAAGTTGACCTCTTTCCTACAACTCCCCCACCCCGTCCGTCTCATAAGACTCCAATCAGCACCTCAGCCACCACAAAACCCGGACCAGTGAAGACTGTTGTCCATGGACTGTGGAGTCCCCCACCCTCAAGGGCATCCAGTTCAGCTAGGAGCCAAGGCACGGCCAGCCCACCACCGGAAAAGCATCCTAAGATTGCCAGTGCCCGGCGCGAGCGACCAAAGACCCCAGGGACCAAAATCCCTACATTGGCACCGTCAGGAAGTGAGGTGCCACCTGGCACACCGCCAAAGGTGGGAAAGGGCCACAAGCGAGCAGGGAAGGGTGGGAAGGGCAGCACGCCCGACAAGTCCGGCAGCAGGCCAGCTGGCCAGGAGGGCCCCACCAGCCCCATCCCAGGTGTGCAGGAGGACACACACAGGCCCGGTACTGCAGCCCAGGAGGGCCCCGCCAGCCACAGCCCAGCTGCCCAGGAGGGCCCCGCCAGCCACAGCCCAGCTGGGCAATGAAGGACCGCCAGCCACAGCCCAGCTGGGCAATGAAGGACCGCCAACTCAAGCACCACTGAACAGGGCAATGACCGCCAAGGCAAGCACCGCTGAACAGGGCAAGGACCGCCAAGACAAGCACCGCTGAACAGGGCAAGGACCGCCAAGGCAAGCACCGCTGAACAGGGCAAGGACCGCCAAGGCAAGCACCGCTGAACAGGGCAAGCACCGCTGAACAGGGCAAGGACCGCTGAACAGAGCCCTTCATCTCAAGCACCGCTCCGCTGGGCACCGTCGTCTCAAGCACCGCTGAACTGAGCCCTTCATCTCAAGCACCGCTGAACTGGGCCCTTCATCTCAAGCACCGCTCCGCTGGGCACCGCCGTCTCAAGCACCGCTGAACTGGGCCCTTCATCTCAAGCACCTCTGAACTGGGCCCTTCATCTCAAGCACCGCTGAACTGGGCCCTTCATCTCAAGCACCGCTGAACTGGGCACCGCCGTCTCAAGCACCGCTGAACTGGGCCCTTCATCTCAAGCACCGCTCCGCTGGGCACCGCCGTCTCAAGAACCGCTGCACTGGGCCCTTCATCTCAAGCACCGCTCCGCTGGGCACCGCTGTCTCAAGCACCGCTGAACTGGGCCCTTCATCTTAAGCACGCTGAACTGGGCCCTTCATCTCAAGCACCGCTGAACGGGGCACCGCCGTCTCAAGCACCGCTGAACTGGGCCCTTCATCTCAAGCACCGCTGGCCCATTGGCGGAAGGGGCAGGCCGGCATCTGTGTCGGGCAGGGCTGCATGAAGCACTCTGGGCACTAGTCCCCCTCCAGTACCAGTGGAGACTGTTATCCACTTGAGAGACTGTGGCTTTGCACTCCCCAGGATTGAACAGTGGGCAAACCACCCACTGTAGAGACTTGAGAGACTGTGGCTTTGCACTCCCCAGGATGGCACAGTGGGCAACCGACCCGCTGTAGAGACTTGAGAGACTGTGGCTTTGCACTCCCCAGGATATGGCAGTGGGCAAGCCACCCACTGTAGAGACTTGAGAGACTGTGGCTTTGCACTCCCCAGGATATGGCAGTGGGCAAGCCACCCACTGTAGAGACTTGAGAGACTGTGGCTTTGCACTCCCCAGGATGGCACAGTGGCCATGGAGGCCCCTCGTGGATCTGGCGTCGTGGACTCATCAGGCTGAGGTGCCCCCCATTCCCTTCCCCCTGAGGTGCCTGTAGTTTTCCTATCTGATGCCCCCGCAGTGTTCTCTCCGTTGGAGGCAGGTATCCTGTGTGGGCTTTGCCCATGTGTTTTGGCCCAGTGGCCCACGAACAATGGCTGATGGACATATCGGACTGGACAATTTATGTATATGAAGTTATAGATGTGTGATATATTTTATACTCAGTCTTACAATATAATTCTATATTTATAATCATTTTCTTTTGCCTTTGCATTCTTCCGGGGGTTTGGGGTGTAACTGTGATGTGTTGCTATGCATTGATGTGTGTGTTGTAGTGGTTGAGGGTGAGGATGGGTGTGTCGCATATGTGTGTCCCCGTAATTTTTTGCCTCCCCCTCCCCTGTGTCGTAGGTGCAGTACTCGCCGTTGTCTTCTGCGCCGGCGTTCGTGCTCCTGGTAGAGGAGCAGGAAGACAATGGCTGGTATGATGTGTAGTTCGGGTTCCATGCTGTCCAGATTCCTCGTGGGGTGTATGGAGGTGAGCGTTTTCCATTTGAAATGTCTGTTTCCGCCGTGTTTTTATCGGAGGGGCTACCGCCCCAGAAAAGGTGGCTGATTGGTGGGTTGTGATAGGGTGGGCGGTACATTGTCTCCTGCCTGTCTGTTGGCGGTGACCGCCGCGCTGTTTGTTTGTCCCGCCGTGGCGGGCGGTGTGTTAAAGTGGCGGTCTCTGTTGGCGGTTTCCGGCAGGGTCGGAATTGCATTTTTTTTACCGCCAGCCTGTTGGCGGTTTGACCGCCGCTTTAACACCAACCGCCAGGGTTGGAATGAGGGCCTATAACTATACAAAGATAGGATGTAATGACCTGCTGTGTGTGCTATTGTTTGGGCACATGTGGCAGACCACACTACTGCGGACCATAATACTCATGTTGTTGTGTCGGATTAGCTCTCTTAACTGACCCAACAGCAACACAAACTGTTGGAATAACATTGGTATTTCCTAGTCTGAGCAGGTGCTGCATCAATAGAGGACAGCAAGGCTACGCAACTAAACAAATAGACTCATGGCCTGTGTGTTTATGTCTGTGAATTGTCTATTTCAATTGTTGTTGTGCCTCTGTGTGTATGTCACAAGAAGTGTATTGCATAATGTGCATGTATGAATGTGTTGTAATTGTATATAACCATCAGATGCCATTCATTGAGGTACATAAGTCATGATATGTGTTTGTTATATCTGTTGCGTCTTATGCTGTGTGTACTTCCTTGCCTTCGGGGACAAAACATTTCCCATGACAAACTATACACAGAATAGATAGAGGACGGTTGATAATGGCAATGTCAGAAATGTAACCCAGCACATTAAATTAAATGTTGGATACCACTTCATGGTCACTTGTGTGCATAATATCCAGGAGTCAGGCATTTGAACATGCTAGGTAGGTACAGTGTTTGTGACACAGATTCTCAAATCCTATCTGAAAATTGTTATGTACACCACTGTCTGAGTCATGTAAATGACCTATTTTTCTCCTGTGGCTGTGGAGGACTAGCAGACCATGCTGCATGCGTTCACATATTTCCAGTGGTTCATTGCACAAAAGTGTCCAGTTCAAGTATGTGGCCATGTTTACCCTGTGTCAGTATTGGCCTCAATGTTGCCACTGTTACGTGCAGGTCTAGTCATGAGCCTGTGGAGCCATTCCCTGAATTAACAGAGGACCCTTCAAAGGAGATTTGACCTAAAGCCAAAGATCAACTAACGACACACATGGGGAAAATCCAGCTATGGCACTGCAGAACTTTAATAAGGCTGACGACAGAGCAACCTTGGTGTGCTTAAAAACTTTATGGATGAGTAATAGGAAACAGGCAGCTTTCATCACAACATGTTTACAGAGGGTGGGCTTGAACATTCCCACTGCAACAGGGAACATTAGTGCCTCTGTGCTAATTATTCTCACAGCTAGTCACCACGCAAGCATCATCAAAAGGTGGCAGCAAAAGTGAATCTGTGTATGGACCGTCAGACATGTTTTGTCCTCACATACACATTGGCAAGCCTTGTTTGTTGTGCTGGAGGCACCGTACCAAATCCACGCATACTGCCATAGCACACTGTTTGGCAATAATGAATACATGCAAAACCAGACAAGGGATGGGGGCTGGATTAGGCAATTTGAATACATGTCCCAGAACTGAATACGACAAGTAAAATGATTAAACTATACTATCTTTTTGAGGATTCATTGTAGACCTACCAGACACAATACCCCAGGAGGAAAGAGAGAGCATGGAAAGCAACTATGAGACAAATGTAGCCACAGGGAACCTCTATGGTTAACGCAAAGACAGAAACCAGTCAGGCTAACAGGATGCAGGCTCTGTCAGGAACAAACATGAACACAGCAAATACACAGTGAGCAGACTCTGACTGGGAAAAGCTGGAACAACACTGTGGGAACTAAAAACAGTTTGTGCTGTGGTCTGCAACGTTACACAATCCCCCAAGGGCTCTGGTACACACGTGATTTGTACGCCAATGCACAACAAGGAAATTCTGAATAGGGCAGCTTCAAAGCAGTTCCAGGCAGCAGCAAGGGCAGGGCAGAGTCAAATGGCTGGTCTGCATGGTAGTGCTGACAGGTGTGTGCAACTTCAGTCTTTCACAAGTCCTGGAGTTGAGTATCAAGTTCAAAGTGCCAAGTGGACCTTTCACATGGGAAGCAATGGACAGCTGATTACAGTTCTGACCGACTACCAGGCAGTGCATTATTTGACCTGAAGTCCATGCAGACTGATGAACTATGACTATGGCATGCCATACAGAAGTGGGAAGCGCACAGGAGTCAGAATGGGAGTCTGGGTGTGTGTAGATGAAGATTCTCAGGGTACAGATAGTCCATTTACAGGGCCCCCTAGAGAAGGGCGGGAGAGACTTAAAATATGGCAGTGGCAAGACATGATCCTTGCAGAGATAGCTGATGTCACACTTACTGCTGACAAGGGTCTGGTTATACATTCCTGTTATTAATGCAATTGCACATCCACTGCCTCAATATGAGACACTTTTGTACCTTATGATTGATGGTGTCATTTGCTGCAATGGACCATGTTGGCAACATGGATGTGTCCCATAGCTGTGGTCCTCTGATATTGCCCTTCACAGGTAAAATAGACAGGATATATGTCATTTACACTGTGTGTGATATTGGCTGTACATTCATACCCATCAAATGTGATGTGGCTTTTTCAGTATCCTAATCTGTATTTCTGCAATGCTCCATGAGGCTAGACTCTGATTATGAATTCCTAGGGATCATGTGATGCATAAACAATTACCCAGAGCATGATTGAGTGATGATGTTAGGTGATATGATAACAAAGTGGTGATGGTGACTATAGTTAGAAGAAGTTTACTGCAATGTGTTGTCTGCGACGCAATCCTGCAGCTGTGTTTGGAAGTTCCTCCTCATTTTCAAAGACAGCATCCTCCTCTTCCTCCTCTTCAGGCATTTGTGAGTCTGGTTCATAGAGGGGAATGTTCCTCCTCACACAAATGTTGTGCAGGATGGCACAGGTCAAAATGATCTTGCAGACCATTTCAGGTGAATATAGGAGCCTGCCTCCGGTGATGTCCAGGCACCTGAATCTGGACTTCAGGATGCCAAAAGTCCTCTCAACTATGGTGCGTGTCTCACGATGTGCCTCATTATAGGCACGCTCTGCTGCTGTGCTTGGGTTGGCAAATGGGGCCATGATCAATGGCTGGATCTCGTAACCCTGATCAGCTGAAAGAGAAAATGAGGCTAAATATTTGGTTGTTGGTTGCACCTTGATTATCACTTTGCATGGCAGTTGTTCTCTTGTGTCATCTGTGACACTTCAGTGTTTGTGGTATTGTGTGGGACCCTAGGCTTATGTGATGTTCTTTCTGCATTGGGTTGTTTAACTATCAAAACTAGTGTTAGGCTGATTGACCTCATACGAGTGGTGGTATATTTCGAGACTTGCTGTTCAGTGTGTATCTCCCATGCATTATGTAATGTGCAAGAAGTGTCCATGTGCCTTGACTGAAGGTGAAATAATACTTCCACTCACACAATTGATTCCACTGTGGTGGTAACACGGTTGCCTCATAAGGGCTGAACATCGCATCCAATTTGACATATGTAATTGCATGTGCAATGCAACAGTGAGGCCCTGTGATTTGGTTAGGTGACAAAGCACAACACATCGCCATATGTTGGCAGCACTGAAGTGTTCACAATTGACAATGCACAATTATCCCATGTGTGACAAGTTCTATGCAATCCTATTTTTGTGCCCTCACTCAGTTGGCTCATGTGCAAACATGTACCTACACTACTGAACTTGCTCCAGGTAAGCTGGCTAACTTGGTTGTGGGGGTGAAGGTTTTAGTGTCAGAAGGTCCATGTGCCTGTACATCTGTTATGTATGTGTGGAATTGTCTCAATCCATATGTGTAGCAGTGAGCACTTTGCATTAGTGTCACATCCACATATTTTCATAGCACAATCCACTTCCTTATTATTAGCGGGCAATATCACCCCAGGAGTGATGTGAGATGTTGGTACTGCCTGAGTGATTCCATGTCACGTTCATTGGAGTCAGCATCATCATGCTATATGTCTCATGGTGTTTGACCTGCAGCAAAACACAATACACACCCCTTACACAGGACGTATTGATTAGAAAGTTGTGTGATTGAGTGTTATTGATGTGATATTGGAAGGTTCATCTTCCAAGTTGTACTGCCAGTTAAGGCCATGTCATTGTCACTGTGTGGTTTTAAATTGGTCCTGTGTGGCTCTGGAGTGGCATCTGTTGTTATTTGCATGTGTCATTTGTCCATAGGTGTGCATCCCATTGGGTCAGGATCTCAAACATGACTACCAGTGTCACAACCTCAGTGTCTTCCTGGGCAATGTAGTGGTGTATGTGTTGTGCGTCCTACAGGGTTGCTGTGCTGTGTTTAAATTCATAGGTTTCTGTACTTACCAACAAGTAGGCCAATGCCATATCATCCATCCTGGAAATGCTGATTGATGGTGCTGTGGCGGAAGATGAATGAATCATGTACACTCCCAGGATACTTTGCCAGAATGTTGGTGATCAACAATGGCCTGCACATTGATGGAGTGTGTGTGCTTCCTGTTACAGTATGGATGCTCCGTTGCAGCAGGTGGCACAATCCGTATATGTGTGCAGTCAATGGCACCAAACACATGTGGGAAGCCATTGAATTGATAGAACCCCTGTTTGGTCTCCTGCTGCTTCTGATGGGTGTTGGGGAAGCTGATGTGGCGGGTGTGAGGGAGATTATGGCATCAAGTACCTTGGAAAGGAAGGCAGAGAATGAGGGCTGTGAAATCCCGGCAACCAGGGCACCAGTGGTTTGAAAAGAGCCACTTGCCAACATGTGCAGGACAGCTAGCAGCTTGGTCTCTGGTGGAATAATGTGGGGTGTCTGCAAGCTGGGTGACAACTGTGGCTCAATGTGGCGCAGCAGCTGCTGGATGGCTTGCCAGTTTAGTCTGTACCTCTGGATGATGTCATGTTCCCTGAGGCCCAGAAGGGTTGTCCTGGTCCTGAATATCCTCTGCTGCCTTCTGCGTTGCCTTTGGGGTCCCTGTTGGTGTGGTAGTAGCTGCTGCTGTTGCTCCTGTGCTCTGCAAATTCGTCAATGCTGGATGAATAGCACCTCCATGTCTTCCTTTTTGAGCTCTGATGTTGCTTTGTGACTTTTCCCTAAGTACTGGTGTGTTTGTCCCATTCTAACGCCTGCCCTGACCCAGGTGTTAAATTTTGGCCCAAATCGGGATTTGCATCATTTTCCAGCTCCACTTCCCAGCCGTGCGCCATTTTTGTGAGGTTGGGTAAATATGGCGCACGGGTGTTTAAGTCATTTTTACTCATTGATGCAAGGCGGTTTCACGCATCCAGAAAATACTCACAGTGGGATATTTTGACGTTAGACGGGTCTAGCATCAAAGTATAAATATGGTGTTAGCTTTGCATCGAATTTGTGTAAAAATAAATTACGCTAATCCAGCGCAAAGGGAGCATAAATATGGGCCTTAGTGCATAAAGTGCCCCATAGCCCTTCTGACCTAATGTACAACATCACAAGTAAAAACATTTTGTCAGTAAGAAATAAGCTGAGATGGGCGAATGGTGCACCTTAATATAACTCAACCTAAATTTCTCCTAGCCAGGGACGGCTCCTCTTGTATGTCAGTGGAATGTCGCCCCCCCTCCGCCAGAGCAGCAGCTGCAAACCTTTTACAATAAGACCATAATAAACTATGTTTATTATGGTCTTATTGTAAAAGGGGTAGGCCATAGGCAATGACAGGGACAGAGGGGCAGTGCACAGCACTCCTCCTCAGTGGGCATGTGTGTTTGGCTGGCGTCTCGGGTCAGTCAAACACACATGTGCACAGGGCTGTCTCCAACCTGGCACTGTGTTGTCGGGTTGGAGAGAGCAGACAGAGGCTCCCACTCTGCCTCAGAGCACCCAGCCAGGGAGCTCCGTCCAATCCTAAGGCTGCTTTCATGCTGCCAGCAGCATGAAAGCAGCCTTAGGACTGGCTGCAGGGCAGGCTGGGAACCTGTGCCTGCAAGTACCGGAGCCAGAGGAGCTGAGCAGAGCGGAGCGGTGCGACGAGGAAGGTAAGTTTGTTTTAAACTATTTTTTTACTGATTGCAGAGGACCCCTAACTTTGTGCCCTCATGTTTCACTTTTTGCTGGTGTTTCCCTGACTCTGATGGCGCTCTAGGTACTGCTAACCAGTCCCAGGGCCTGTGCTCTGTGTAAAATCATTATGCAAATTAGGCTAATTATAATTGGCTAAGTCAACCTACCTATAAGTCCCTAGTATATGGTAGGGCATGTAGGTTTAGGGACCCTAGCATAGATAGTGCACCCACTGCTTTGGTGCCCAGTGTCATTTTAAAGGCAGGCCTGCCTTGCTGGCTGCTTTTAAATTAAAGTTATATGCAAATTCAACTTTGGAATTAAAAGTCACCCCTAAGGTGCGCCCTATGTACCCCTAGGACTGGGTGCAATGTAACTATAAGCAGGGACCTTATAAAAATAGTTTTATAAGCTCTGGTGAGGTAAAACAGCCAAATTCATGTTTCCCTCATAGTAGCAAATGGCCTCCATAGGCTAGAATGGGAGACTTTATTTTAATTTTAAAAGTCCCCTTAAGTAACAGATACTACAAGTTTGGTATCAAATTAATTGTTATAACAAATCCCAAAACTTCCAGTTGTGGGATTTATTATAACATGTTCAGGGAAAGAGTTTTAAACTTTACCTGAAAAGTTGCCAACTTCAGCCGTGCAGTGTTTTCCTGCTTTGCTCTGATTGGCCAGCCTCTGGCAGCCTGGCCAGGCTGCTTGATGAGATGTGAAGTGGCATGTCTCAACACAAAGAGATGTGCCTGGGGGAGGAGATCTCCCCTCAGCAGATGGGAAGGCAGGAAGGAGGGAGGGCTGCCAAACTGGTCTTCAAAGGCAGGAAAGGACATTTGGAGCTACCCAGCAACACCCTCACATCCTGCAAACCCAGACAATTAGGTGCCCCTTGATTAGATCAGGAGAGGGGTGTGTTTAGGATTTTTAGCCACACCAGTGGGTGGGCTCAGCCAGATGTAACCTCCAAAAATCACTTTCAGCCATGATGGATTTTTGAGGAATGTTGCTCCCTGGGATTGATTTTTAGCACACTTCCCAGGAAGTGGTCATCACAGGGGGAAGGACCCTGCCCCTGATTGGAGAACCAGGACCCCCCTGTTTTTCACCCAGGAGCAAGGATAAAACTGGCAGACCTGCACCCACACCTCAGATCCTTATCAGGTTCCAACAAGGAAGAACTACAGAAGAAGAAGGACTGCCCTGCTGGACCCCTGGCCTGAACCTGTACACTGCACTCTGGAGGACTGCACCAGCTGCACACTTGGCTTCACCACAAGACGTACTTTGCCTGGCTTCTACTGGTTCATGGAGGGACTCCCTGTATCCTTCAGGTGAAAACCTGCTAACCAGAGTCCCCTGCACCAACTCCTGAAGAAACCAACTAGCTGACCACTGTCCAGTGGCTAAAGAATAGTTTGCCCAGATGCATTCCGGGAGTTGTGGTCCGCACCCTCAAGGAGCATCTCAGAGCTTCTGGAACCTTGGGTGAACTGTGGACCTCAAAAGAACCTTAAAAGAACATCTGGAAGAAGATCCAGAAGTTTGGAGAATTTTGGAAAAAAGCTCCATGGAGGGACCGACCCGCCGCAGCAACTCTAGCCGGCTTGCCTCAACCGCGACCAGGCCTGACTTGCAGGTTCATCCCAGTGAAGAAAATCTCCAAAAAAGTGACTAAGTCTAAATGTAGGAAGTTGACCGGGACCTCCCAGGCAGTGTATCCGAAGAGGGTTCCAAGGACTTCAGATCAAGATTCAGTTTTGCCCCGGTCAAAGGATTTTCACCTCGTAAAAATGACTAAGTCCGAGGGTAAAAATCTCCACCGAGGGCTCCCGCGACGCGTATCCTAGGAAGAGTTTCAGGAGGTCGGATTGGACTGGCAGGTTCGTCCCGCTGAAGAAAATCTCCAGAAAAATTACTAAATCCTAAGGTAAACTTTTGACCGAGGCCTCCCGTGGGCTGTAGCCGAGCCGAGCTCCATTGCGGTCGATCTTAAACTTTGACTTTGCCCCGGTTGAGGTGCGACCAGATTACCCCTTCAGCGCTTTCTGTTTCTATGTGCTAGAAAGCATGAATTCTTTAAAAATTCATATCTCCGGTTCCCCTTATCCGATTTTATTTGTTTTGGTGTCATTTTGAAGCTAAAAATATTTCCAATTTTCATAAATTGATTCTGGATTTTTAAACTGTTTCCTGTGTTTTATTTCATTACTGTTTTGTGATATTTGAATGCTTTACGCTTTGTCTCCTAAGTTAAGCCTTGTCGCTCATTGCCAGGCTGCCAAGGGTTGAGCTAGGTTTAATTTACTGAGACCTAACTGGACCTAAGTGGAGGTTAGTGGCCTATTGCTAAGTGTAGGTACTTACCTGTCCTTACCAATAACCCACTTTCCAACACCCCTGCCACGTGCCTTGGTGCCCTGTTCCTTCCCTCTCCCCGTGAGCCGCAATTACTCCTAGCTCGAGAATTATACACTTTTACTGGTATGTATTCTTCCATATTAGGACACAGGACAAATGACGTGGAAGACATGGCTAGACATGGCTTATAAATCCCATTCTGTGAGTAAATGATTATGCATAGCAGTAATTGCAGGAAACGCTTTATTTTTGTACCACACTATTGGCCATATTTGTAAACTGTTTGCGCATCAGTGATCAGTCGCAAACTCCTCACTGATTGCAAAACCACCATTTTCATATGTACGAAAGTTATTCACAATTACTAGTTTGTGAAGCAGTGTTTTGTAAATCGTTATTTTTGCGACTCAAAATAGTGAGGCAAATTTAACAAATCTGTAGTAGAGACTCATTATCCTTCTGTTAAACTCATTCGTAAAATGCAATTTGTCACAAAATGACAATTTTGCACATGCAATATAGCACCAATTCGGGACATGTGGTAACTATGTGCAAACTATAAAAACAGCCCCAAAATGCATCTGCGTGTTCAATAACGGTGGCTTTATATGGGATGGGCAGAAGAAGGGGTATACTGGTTGGTTTGCATAGAAGAAGAAGACAGGAGAGTATTTTTAGAAATATAATAACTCTTTTCCAACAAACTGATAAAGAAATGTATGTAAAGTGCAGGCTAAGTAGCGCTGTACTATTGGATCTCATAGGTGATTTACGGCCAGATCTTAAGTGTAATACTTTGCAAAGTAATTTAGGCCCGTATTTATACTTTTTGACGCTAAACTGCGCTAACGCAGTTTAGCGTCAAAAGATTTTGCGCCGGCTAACGCCATTCTGAAGCGCCATGCGGGCGCCGTATTTATTGAATGGCGTTAGCCGGCGCAAGCAGACCGGCGCTGCCTGGTGTGCGTGGAAAAAAACCACTTACACCAGGCAGCGCCGGCGTAGGGAAAAATGGCGCTAGGGCGTCTTAAAAATGGTGCAAGTCAGGTTGACGGAAAAAATCGCCTCCACCCGATTTGCGCCATTTTTAACGACGCCCAGACGCCATTTACATGACTCCTGTCTTAGTAAAGACAGGAGTCATGCCCCCTTGCCCAATGGCCATGCCCAGGGGACTTATGTCCCCTGGGCATGGTCATTGGGCATTGAGGCATGTAGGGGGGCACAAATCAGGCCCCCCTATGCCACAAAAAAATATAAAAAAAAAAATGTTTATACTTACCTGAACTTACCTGAATGTCCCTGGGGTGGGTCCCTCCATCCTTGGGTGTCCTCCTGGGGTGGGCAAGGGTGGCAGGGGGGGTCCCTGGGGGCATGGGAGGGCAGCTGTGGGCTCATTTTGAGCCCACAGGTCCCTTAACGCCTGCCCTGACCCAGGCGTTAAAAAGTGGCGCAAATGCGGGGTTTTCTGCCCCGCCAACTCCCGGGCGTGATTTTTGCCCGGGAGTATAAATACGACGCATTTGCGTTGCAGTCATTTTTTTGGACGGGAACGCCTACCTTGCATCTCATTAACGCAAGGAAGGCGTTCACGCTAAAAAATGACGCTCTTTACTCATACTTTGGCGCTAGAAGCGTCTAGCGCCAAAGTATAAATATGGCGTTAGTTTTGCGCCGAATTTGCGTCGAAAAAACAACGCTAATTCGGCGCAAATGGAGTATAAATATGCCCCTTAATGACCACGCATTTGCAAGTTCATGTTCTTTTATGTTCTTTGCACCTATTAGCCTCTGGTCGTTACTAATGTGTTATTACAGCTGCTAGTGGGGTTTCACAGAGTGCACTAGCTCAATTTCTTTTTTCATTACTGTATGGAATATTAATACGAATAACTAGCCATTTTATTTTCCCAGCAATGCACAAGAATTACGAAATACAAAAACAAAATTTTATTAAATTGTCAATTTTCCACGTGATTGTCTGGATAGATGGTACACGTGTGCTACATGGTACGCATGTGCCTATCTGACTACCATCTGACACGGAGTATTTATTTTTACAATCCTAATTTTACAATCGCATTTGCATTTACAATGTAACAAGAGTTTATTGCATGTACTGAATGAAAAATTACATTTAATATGACAAGGTAGCAAATACATATAAATGACCTACAGCAACAGCTGGCAGATTTTGACTGCAAAATGTAAAGTGACTTATACAGTGAAAAGGTGTGGATGTTTAATCCACGCCACAGTTTTCATAGCTCACCTCTCTTCAACAAGGTAGGGTATTTCGTATCAGTGCTGCAGAAATGCAATGCCTGCATTATTCATATTTTAACAGGTATAGTTGTGGGTTTAGTGCCCAAAAGACCCACAATTGGAAAGGGCAAAAGCATTCCATATCTATGGAAAACATGTGACTGGCATTTGTTTGGCAGACCTCAGCCCACAGCAGATGTCAAAAATCTAAAGCTACAAATACAAGCACAGTGGGTTTCTGTGGCTTTTGTTATGATATGCTATATCACCAGCTGCACAAACAGCCAGTATCCTTATCACCCAACAACACATGGCTAATACTCCAATCAATTGAACCCCGGGTGAAGGACCTGGCCTTTAGATGTGTTTTATATGCGTGCCACTCTCCATAGTACCAATTTGACAGTAGCATTAATTAACAGCTTTTGGTCTGCAAGAACTCCTTGGGAATTTTAGTGGGAAAGTCAAGTTCTGGGGTCGTCATATAACGTTGCCCCTTGACCTGCTCCTACCCAAATTTACAAGACCAAACTAGTCTGACAAATAATAAGTAATCAAAATATGTTTTTTAAATGTTACTGAGGAATTTCCTTTTTTTTTTTCAAAGTGTCTCATGTCAGCCGCCACCTCATCGGCGGAGGGTGTTTCGCTTGACAATGGCTGACAATGGCAATGGCTGACAACAGTTCCAAGATACCATGGAACATAACTCCTAATCAAATTAACACAAGAAAGCTCAGAGAGTACATTAAAGTATGGTACTGTGCAAGGCACAGATTTTGATAGCGTTTTGTGATCATACAAACGTGGCAATGTCCTTTGTAAGTGTATGTAAAGTTAGGAGAACAATGTATTAAATGCCTTGCAGAATAACGCATAATTATTTTTTCTAAATGATACATGATCAAGAGTAGCCCTATTATCATTCTAGATTCACCGTCTGTTAGACCTGACAGCCTTAGGGTGGTCACCCCTAACTTTTTGCCTGCCTCCCTCCACTTTTTGGACACTGTTTTTGCTGGCTTTTAGACTCCTCGCACTTTACCACTGCTAACCAGTGCTAAAGTGCATATGCTCTCTCCCTTAAAACATGGTAACCTTGAATCGTACCTGATTGGACTATTTCATTTACTTATAAGTCCCTAGTAATGTGCACTCTATGTGCCTAGGGCCTGTAGATTAAATGCTACTTGTGGGCCTGCAGCACTGGTTGTGCCAACCACTTAAGTAGCCCCTTTTCCTTGTCTCAGGCCTGCCACTGCAAGGCCTGTTTGTGCAGTTTCACTGTCACCTCGACTGGGCATTTAAAAGTACTTGCCAAGCCTAAACCTTCCCTTTCTCCACATATAAGTCACCTCTAATGTGTGCCCTAGGTAACCCCTAGAGCAGGGTGCTGTGTGGGTGAAATTCAGGACATGTACCTGTGTAGTTTACAGGTCCTGGTAGTGTAAAACTCCTAAATTCGTTTTTGCACTACTGTGAGGCCTGCTCCCTTCATTGGCTAACATTGGGGCTGCCCTCATACAGTATTGAAGTGGTAGCTGCTGATCTGAAAGGAGTAGGAAGGTCATATTTAGTATGGCCAGAGTGGTAATATAAAATCCTGATGACTGGTGAAGTTGGATTTAATATTACTATTCTAGAAATGCCACTTTTAGAAATCTTTCTGTGCCTTACAATCCACGTCTGGCTGGGCTTAGTTGACAGCTACTTGTGCATTCACTCAGACACACCCCAAACACAGGGTACTCAGCCTCACTTGCATACATCTGCATTTTGAATGGGTCTTCCTGGGCTGGGAGGGTGGAGGGCCTGCTCTCACACAAAGGACTGCCACACCCCCTACTGGGACCCTGCAGACAGGATTGAACTGAAAGGGGACCTGGTGCACTTCTTAGCCACTCTTTGAAGTCTCCCCCACTTCAAAGGCATATTTGGGTATAAAACAGGGCCTCTGCCCTACCTCATCAGACACTTGCTGGAGAAGAAACCTGTATCAGAACCAGCATCCTGCCAAGAAGAACTGCCTGGCTGCCTAAAGGAGTCACCTGACTGCTTTCTACAAAGGACTGCTGCCTTGCTGTTGCCCTGCTGCCTTGCTGAACTCTTGTCTGGCTGTAAAAGTGCTCTCCAAGGGCTTGGATAGAGCTTGCCTCCTGTTCCATGAAGTCTCAGGACCAAAAAGACTTATCTTTTTCACTTGGACGCTTCGTGCGCCGAAATTTTCAATGCACAGCTTGTTCCGCGGCGAGAAAAACGCCGCACACCAACGCTGATCGACGCGACGCCTTCGGGACGACCGGAACTTCGACGCACGGCCTCGGAAGGACAACGCCGCCCGACCTCCAGAGGAGAAATCGACGCGACGCCTGCCGTGAGAGCGAAACTTCGACGCACAGCCCCGCAGAACGACGCGCCGCCGGTAAACAAGCAGGAGAATCCACGCACAGACCCGGGACATCTGGTAATCCCCGCGATCCACAGAAAGAGACTGCCCGCGTGCCGGAAAACGATGCCCGATTTCCCCGCGTGAAAAATAACGACGCAAGTCCGTGTGTGCTGGGGAGAAATCGACGCACACACCCTTTTTCCACGTATCTCTTCTGTGGCCCTCTGAGGAGATTTTCCACTCCAAACCAGGTACTTTGTGCTTGAAAGAGACTTTGTTTCCTTTTTAAAGACTTAAGACACTTTATATCACTTTTCAGTGATATCTCTACAAATTCACATTGCAACTTTATTCGTTTTGACCTACAATTATCCTGATAAATATTATATATTTTTCTAAACACTGTGTGGTGTATTTTTGTGGTACTATATGGTGGTATTGTATGATTTATTACACAAATACTTTACACATTGCCTTCTAAGTTAAGCCTGACTGCTCGTGCCAAGCTACGAGAGGGTGGGCACAGGATAATCTTGGATTGTGTGTGACTTACCCTGACTAGAGTGAGGGCTTTTGCTTGGACAGGGGGTACCCTGACTGCCAACCAAAAACCCCATTTCTAACACCGTCCTTCCCACCCCACTCTTCCTTGTGAACACAATGAATTTTCAAAATGAATTTGAGGAAGAACTAGAGCAACAAATAGATACAAGGCTGGAAAGCAAGTCCAGTGCAATTGGGTTTGTAACTAGTTGTTCCCAAATAATATCATGAACTGTATGTAATTGGAGCATATTGAAAAACAACAGAGGGCCCCTGCAAAAAAGAATCTAGGACTTGCAATACCAGGGGAAAATATTATTCAATGCATTAATATTTTGTATTATTAATAATAATATTAATAATACAAGCTGATACACAACTGACACTTATTGATTATTTCACTTTCATACTAACCTACAGATAATATTACCTGATTACACATAGTACACAACTTATACAAATTAAAAAAATCATATTAATTGAACATAAGATTATGACATTTCTCACCAAAAAGCATACAATGATGAATACATCCCCCACAAACAAACATGTACCCCTACAACTCCAACACACTAACCATACAAGCTCTCACAATCATACTCTACTTAGAACAACTCCATATGCAAGTAAAAAATACTTTTCATCAGAGATCCAAGATAACACTCTCCCACCCTGACTCACAGAATCAGTTTAGAGATTCAAAACAATTGCATCTACATGCACAGCTCCAAACTGATTGAATACTCTCATCTAGTTAGACACTAGTGAAATAGAAACAATAACTTTGATGCTAACCATGAAAATCGTTTTTTTTAACATAGAGTTTCTGCCCTTTGTACTTAAGCATATGCATCATGTAAATCTCTGAATTCACATATAAGTGGAATGGTTTACTAGCCTTCTGTTCACCTCAATGAAGCGAAGACAAACGTTTCAGTGTGACGCAAAGACACAAACACCTTCATCAGGCTTCTGAAAACAAAGAGGGTTGAAAGTGGGTAAGGGAACATAGGTCTCAAGAACAGGTACAGATACCAAAATGTTCTGAAACAAGAGCACAAGGCTCGAATTACAAACACTCTTCATACAAAAGCATGCATTTTATAAACAGCCAAATGTTCTGACAACTGCCACCACCATGTGTCATATCCATCACATTACCAGAAAACAAGGTGCTCAAGGCATAGCCCTCAGGATGAAAGTGCCAGGTAGGCTCTACATTGTGTCAAAGGAAGGTTTCAGAAATCAGGGTAGAAGAAGAAAGGAAAAAAATAATATATTAAACATGCACCAAACGTTAATAGATATCCCACCAAGCATATACAAACTCACGTAATATCTACTGACATAAAGTTCTTACTTATAGTCATCAGATGTGACAACCATCAAAGATTCAAGTAAAGGATGGGTCATGTCACCAACGATGCAGAAAGGAGCTAGAAGACCCTTAAATGAGGAGGCTTACAGCTGCGTCAAAGGCAACCACCGGGAGGGATATCAAGGACAAATAGTCTGAATGGACACATCCAGGATCCCTACATTAGACCCCCAATACTTACCTTGCAGTACGATGGAAAGGGCAGTTTAAACCATACGCAATATGGCCTCTCTTGCGATGAGAGATGTCACAAAATATGCTAAACCACCAGAATGGCAGTGGGCTCGAAACAGGAATCAAATGATAAAGCTAGGTATCTGTTAAAGGAAGAAGTAATATAGAAGATTTTCATGTACAGCACATCTAATCAGCTAAGGCTGTATAGACAGGCGAAGTAGTGTGTAGACACAATAAGATCTCCATGCCCAATAATATTGATAAACACAAACAGGGCCCTGGATGGCAAATAATCCAATCTAGGCATTTCAGGCAATGCTATGAGGTCATAGACCCTGAAATAAGACACAGAGGCACAAGCACAGATGTAGGCCTCTGGTAACTAGTTTACCAATAAAGAAGTCACAGCGTGTAACAATCCAAAGAGGGGATAACTGTTTCAGACAGGGATAAGTCCAACTACTGGACCGGACATGATGAAAACTGCTGCATCCTAAAGCCACAGTAACCTGGCATGTACCCCTGGTAGAGGGAGAATCTCACATGATAGTCCACTGTTCTACCTACAAGCTGGTATCCAAACACTTTAGACGAACTGACCAGGGGAACTGCCTTATCTGACTCTCCCTGATCCACTTAACTGATATATGTTAGGGCATTGCGACCACAAACCACCACATTGCTCAACCCATTTATGCGAATATTCATGTTAAAGTGACACCAGTATATTTGCTTCAGTTTAAATCATGTTTGCTGTGGTTTTAGCTTTTTCCATTGTTATTGCGTCCCAATTATCTCACCTGTTTGTTAGTCTCCACTTCTATGTTTTTTCTGCTTTTGTTATAGCCAGGCTTCTGTAGACCACTCCTTAAGTTTGCTTTGCATTTCCTTCTTTCTGTGTGTGTCCACAAGTTATTATTTTTGTGCCCCCTCATCTGTCTTCATACTATCTCCGATGGCCAGGGTGTGATATTTTTTCTTTATTTCTGTTTCCTTTCCCTTGGGTGTGCCCCCTAGCAGGATCTATCCATATCTTATTCTACCTGAGGTTGTAGTAAGTTTTTCTCCTCCTTGGCAACTTTGTTGAAGTCATATTATCACTTATGTTATAGAAGATGTCTATGTAGCATAAATAATAGTGCATGATGAGGGTGCGAGTTATAGTCACTTTTGGACATGTGTTATAGTTACTTGACATAACTATAGCTGGTGAATTTCAGTGTTGTTTTTAGTTTAAAATGTTACGTGGTGACTGAACTTTTCACCTAGCTCTAATGTTACCTTAAGCTTTGGTTTTCAGTGGTTTTCTAGTTTTTTTTTCAGCATAAGGTAATTGTTTCTTACCATAAGTAAACCTTTGGCCATGCGTGTCTAGATTGGCCCTTCTTAGATATTTTATTTGTGACCAAATCTATGCTTTGGGATCCAGATTTTTGCCCCCCATTTATCTATAGATATCTTGTGGTTCCGGTGAGCTTCCTTCCATCGCCAACAGCCGCACCACGCAACCATTTACAACACCATCTTATTTGTTGAACAGATAACGAAGCAGCACATGATCAGTCCATTTCATTTATTTTGCAAAAGTGCTTCCCCATTCAAAATGTCAACGCATTTCGACTGAACGCCTTCCACTGGACAATTACCCACAAGCAAACAGCTGCCCAACATGCACTTGTTTTACATTGTTTCTTTTCACACACCCTCCTTACTCTACTTGCCATCCTGTTGCTCTCTAAGGTATGTGAGCGCCATTTTGAAAAGGAGTTTACTGCAATCATACTTAATCTTTTACAACATAATGCATAAGAACCAGCTTGAATATTCAAGATCAGTTTTTGATTTTCTTAAAATTCAATCCTCATCTATTAAACACATGATTGTGCAACACAAAATATTATGTATGACATGACCTTCCTAATCGTAATCAATGTTTCATTTGCATATGATCCAATGCTATTGCTAAACACATATTTGATAATGTTCAATAAAATAATATCCTAAACCCACAGTTTGCAATACCTTATATCAAACAAATTACCATACCTAATTAATGTAAAATAATATGTATAGCATATAGCTAATAATCTGGACCAAATTATAATATTCACCTTGCATAGATCACATAACATATGATGTATATAATTGTGGTTCCATACAAATGATTCATCTGATATGTCCAAAACAAATATCCAGAATAATGTAGTACTGCTCATGTGCATCTCAATAGAACAACTATATGTCTCCAGTAACAATCATGACAGATGCTGTACAGACTACAAAATATCAGTCAGGATTACAAAGACACATCTACACTGCCCATGCAATCGCTATACAATGCATCCATCTCTTTATATGACCCCATACCGGGTAAGAAATATAAAAAGTGACTAGTGCTGTGCAAACTACACTGTTGGAAATTAAAGTGCATAAAGTCTGACAGATATAAGGTAAAGTGTGGCATTGCTAAATTCACAAGTTTCACAATAATTTACAGTAAACAATACTCCGTTTCTTATACATGCTCTGTGTACATCCGCCCACATACATTTCCCATAAAATACTGTATGGCAGACAGTTCTCTCTCTGGCACCTCGAAAATGCTGAATATGAAAGTGACCTATGTGCTATATTTTGCAAGATCATGGGAGCTTTTAATGTTCTTTAATAGCACATAACCATCAATCATTACCTATTGTGTAAAGTGTAAAGTGTTATCATAAAATAAAGAGCATATATCAAATGAGGTGCAAATAGCTAGTTAGTATATATATGGATTCTTTATCCTGCCACCTATGAAAGTGATCTGTGCCATAGACTGCAAAATCATGGCAGTCAATGGTGTTCCAACATTGCACAGAACCATATCACAATACCTGTTGTATAAAATGTAAAATATTGCCCTGCAACAAACAATGTGCAAATTGCATTTTAGTCTCTGTATGCTAACTTGATGTTAGCAGATATTAGAGTGACATGTACTGTATTCAGGATGATCAAAACCATTATCAATACTGCTAGGTTGCAAATAACCAGCCCCTATTACTAATTAAATAAGGTGCAAGGTGTTGTCAAAAATCAAGAGATAGGGGGGTAACACTCCAGGACAACTTTTTACAATATACTTCCAACAAAGTGCAAAACTTACAACCCATTACTTCACACATAAGAAAACGAGTACCTCAATATAATACTTTCTGCAGATGATATTCCATATATATAATTCATTTCATATTGTCACAACTACCATATTCTGATTGGACAAAGTTGTTCAATTGGCAGGTAGGGGAACCACCAGAAGGTCAAATTGCTGTCTCCTTGACAACCTAATCCAGTTCTAACAGATTCCCATCCTATCGCTAAATGTGCACATATAATTCTGCATCTAAGTTGTTCCCCCATGGTTTCCCAGTCCTCAAGGATAAGATCATCCTGGATTTCATTCTTAATTCCAGTACCATGTTTTATGCCAAAGAAAGTCAAACTCTTGCAATCTACTTCATGCACATCTCAATAATGTTTTGCCACAGGATATGATCTGTCTTGATTCTTAATGGCTCTAAGATGTTGCAAGAATCGAATCTTTAGCTTTTGAATAGTGCTCCCAATATATTTCTTTAGACATGCACATTGGATGACATACACTACAAATTGTGTCACATGTGATGCTCTCTGTAATAGAGCACACTCTCCCCTCAAATGCCACAAAAGACTGTGGCCCTCATTATGACTTTTCTGTTTCTGTCCGCCAGTGCCATGCAGTCAGAAAACCATCAGTGCGAAGATCTGACTGTGAGAGCTATTATGAATTTCCTGCTGGGCCAGTGGGCCAAAACAGCATTTCCCCCCGCTGGTCCAGCGGGAAACTACCTACAACATTGTAAATCAGTCAGTGAAAAGTTTGTCGTCGCTACCCATAGTGTCCCCTGCACTGCCCATACCGAGTGCATGGACAGTGCAGGGATCCCCATGGGCCCCCCTGGCACTCCGTGTCCGCCATGCAGAAGCTGGCGGACATGGTGGTCGTGACCCCCAGGCCATCACTGCTAGCAGTGCTGCTTTGTCGGTTTCAGACCACCGGCACTGCCAGGCCATCGGCTGGTGTAAATGTGGTGGTGCCAGTGGTCCGACTGTGGCACTTTCACCACGGTCGTAATGTGGAGGCCAGACAGCCGCATTGGTGGTGGTCAGACCTCCCCCGCAAGTCTGGCGGTAAGAGAACTGCCAGACTCGTAATGAGGGCCCGTGTGTTCTTAGCAAATTTTCATGCTTTGCAATGGCCACAGCTCCATAACCCCAGACTCTTTTTTGCCAGCCACGTTGTGTTCTCCTTTTTCATGAACAATCTTTTTGTTAAAATATCCCCCAATGATCACGCTTTTCAATATGTGATCTGAGGGTGCAGGCCAATCTTTGTCCTTATATGTTCATCTTGTCTCAAAACATGTCAATTACGTGTCAGGATGTTTTTTAGTGCTGAGTGTTCTTTATTAAACTCCAGAAAAAATCTAAGTTGGGAAGTCTCAGCATGTCCCTGTGCCTATATATATATATATATAAATATATATATATATATATATATATATATAGAGAGAGAGAGAGATATAGAGATATATATATAAATATCTATCTATCTATCTATCTATCTATCTATCTATCTATCTATGTATATATATATATATATATATATATATATATATATATGGATATATATATATATATATATATATATACACACATATATATATATATATATATATATATATATATATATATATATATATATATATATATATATATATATATATATATAAACCCCGCTGGGTAGTTATAGTTATGTTTGTGTTTCCATAGGAAATGTATTTTTTGTGTTGCTAATAACTTTGGCCCCATTTGATAATCGCCATGAAATGTTCCAACAAAGTGCTACGCTTTGACTAGTTTGTCCATAGAAAGTATCACCATGATCTGTCAAGGAGAGGCTGAGAAAAGGGGAGGTCTTAAAATGCATTTTCCTTTTCATTTTTCCTTCTGAAATTTAGACACTACTACAGCCCAAACAGTTGAAGGAAATTACACCAAATTTGACTGAAACCTAAATCTTGATCCAGAAATAGTGCTTTTTGTTTTCCGTACAGGAGTTTTAGAAAAGTTAAGGTTAAAAAAATGGTATATGTCACACCGCAGAAGATATGCAGAGCTGACACATCTCAAATGAGATCAGATTCCCTGACACCACCTCAACCAGGAAGTGGTGGCAGCCATCTCAGGACTTGGGAATCAGTCTTAAGACTTGAAAACAATATTAAAAAGACATAAGAGATAGATCTACTATATGTATATCTGTATTTATAGTTAAATTATTCATAGTTAAGGTTATCAGAGATAGGAAGTTCTTGGATGTTTCCCCATTAATAACTTTGTACCCATTTGACGAATCTCCAACAAACTTTTTGAGCTTATTCCTTCTTCTACATTGGAGGAGTAGGGAACGTTTTGTGGTGACTGGTCAAAGGGGATCAAAGATAAAAGGATGGTACTAAAACACATCTGTACACCAATGCATTTTTCTATAGACGTTGTACCCACATGTAGCAGGTAAATGTCCAGTCAGATTTCAATTATGTGTGGCAGGATTACACATTATAGTGTGAAGATGATACTTTGGGGTGTTATAGGTAAGTAGAGTAAGTATTTTCTTAAGTTAAAAGGCATTTCAACTTAGTGGTATCTAGCTGAACTTAGTGATATCTGTTGTTGTGGAACTTTTGCTAAATTTCATGGAACTTTATTGTATTGTGTGTAAGTACCACAGTGCATAGTGATGACAAGTCATTATGTGATTGGCTAATGACTACCTCTATAAAAGTTAAAGATAGCCATGCAGTGTTTAGGTACACTTTGGCTGTTTTCTGCATTTCTCCCTTAGATACAGGTAGGTATTAGGCTAGATATTTCCTCCAACCTAGTACCACTTTATAGTGGTAATGGTAGGGAAAAATATGTATAACTATCTATATATATTGTTTAAATGCCTGGGGTACTGCCTCAGGAGTACGTACAAAAAATATAAATACACTGTAGTACACTAAATTTGATAACTTTAGTCAACAGTGTACTTTCAATTTTAACATATTTAAATCTTCACAGAAAGTCTACAGTTTACGCACTAATACCTAAAAATTATTGATCTGCTTAAAAAGTGGTAATAGAAAGGAAACACATATAAACCTAATACCCACATATACAAGGCCCTAACCAAGAATGCAGTGTAGGTGTGCTGAAAACTATTTGTCTGCCTTTTACATTTTGCAAAGACAGCCGCTAGCCAATAAGATACAGCCTTCTTATCAGCATGTACTGCAGTATATCAAGTTGCAGTACTATACCAAAGCACAATATATTATTAAGTAATTTAACACAAGCACTTTTAACTTTAACACTACTTACACTATTTAAATCTTTTTACATCTACTACCAAAATTTAGCATTTACATCTCATAATCTATATTTCTGGCACATTACATCTACATCTGTTCACCCACTTACATGCCACTCTGCTCTATGACACTCCAGTCTACACCACACCACTCCACATTATTGTGCTCTCTGCCACTCCACTCTACATCACTTTTCCACTGTACGGAAGTCCAATGTACACTACTTCACTCAAAGCTATTACACTGAATGCCTCTCCTTTCTATGCCACTCCACTGTATGTCACTCCAGTATATCCTATTCCACTTTATCCCACTCTATTGTTTGTCACTGCAGTGTGCGGCACTACATTCTATGCTGTCCCACTGTACACCACTACACATTACCTCACTCTGCTCTATGCCACTCCATTCCATGCCAATCCACTCTACACCACTCTACTTCACAATATTCCACTGTATGCTACTCCTCTGTTCACCACTCTAATCCACTGTATTCCACTGTATGCCACTCAACTATACCATACTCCAGTGTATGCCACTCCACTCTACTCCACTGTACTCTGTTCCACTATACTAGAATTTACCACACCACACTCTATGACACTATTCTTCTCTACACTGTACCATACAACACTTAACAACGATTAACTGAATGACACTCAATACTATGATTTGAAACACAATTTTATTAAAAAATAAAAATCATTTAAATTTAAATGAAAATAGAAAGGTTTAAGTGCTCTAGAAAGGTAAAATGAGGACACATTTTCTGAATTCTCTAATTGAGACAAAGGCTTTTTAATTAGTTTATTTCTTATATTTTTATCCAATTGATCACTTGATTACTTGTTGCATGAGTTACTTAAGCGTTTTGCACACTTCTTCTTAATATTATTATTATCATCCTCATCACCATTATTGGGCTCTCAATGGGTTACATTTGGATGATATTTGTGCTATATACGGCCTTTTTTCATCAGGCGGACATCTTGGAAGGCATTTTTGAACAGCTCCTTCATTTCTTTATGTATTGCAGTATACATTGTAGGAAACATATTAAGGGGGTCACTACGAGTCTGGCGGTCACTAGAGTGCCAGGCTCATGGATGCCGGTCAGCGTCCGAGCGTCACATTACAACCATGGCATCCGGGCCACCAGGGAACCACCAGCTCTGCTAGTATTCGGAAATCCTGGTGGTTTGGATGTGGTAGCAGTTCTAATCCTAATCTAATGCAAGCAGCTCTGCCCTGCGGGTTACGAACCCCTTCTCCACCAGTGGTTTCATGGCAGTACCACTGCATTGTAAATGCTGGCAGAGAACGGGTGCAGGGTGCCCCCCTGGCCAGCACCATCACAATGTTCTTAATGGGATGGTAAAAAACGTCCGCCAAACTCATAATGGCCCCCTAAATTGTGAAGCTTTAATTCCATTAAAATGGCATTTAGATGTGACACACTTTGTCATAAACACAGAATGTTAACATTCTGTATCAAGCACTCTATCTTCTCATTCATTAGAACACTATGGTAAAGCTGCAGTTGATCAGATTGACAGGTAGTTAACTGACAGGCTGATAGTGCAGGTTTCAGTGTGCATGTCAGAATGTTTTACTGAAATAGATGAGGAGGATATTTGAGAACTCATTCAAAATTTGCCCTCATTTTTTACAGCCTTAATCATAATTTCTATGATAGAACAAACTCCCTCAATTTGTTCATTTCAAAATGAAATATATTCAATTGTATGGCTTTTATTTAAATAAGATGGCTTCAGGTGTGCCACAGCGACCATTAGGAGACTGTGGGAGGCTGCAGTCAAACACTGGGGAATAAACTGCCAGGCTGTTGCTGCTGTTGGATTTACATTTTACTCACAATGCCAGAATTTATCCTCATATAGCTGAGGAAGATCATGTGAATTTATGGAAAATATGGTCTCAAAGTAGCATCTGGAGACTTTTCACAACCTCTATTAGAAAATTATGAGACAAAAAAAAAACAATCTCTCAAAAAAAGGGTTTATCAAATCCCAGGTGAGGATAAGCATTTTATACTTGTTAAACACCGCAATTACTAAAATTAGTATGGTGCCACCAGCGAATGATATCGTGGGTGAAGACTGTTATCACCCTTTCTGAGTGCTCCTTTTTGTGAGGCTCAAAAATAGGCTTTCAATACATTTCAAGGGCGACCATGTTTCAGAGTCCTGTTATGGTTGCCACAACATGCTGATAATACAGCAGCCAGCCAATTAAGGGGGTCTCCCCTTGGGACCACTCCTCACATGCCCTTTTAGGTCAAGGAGTACTCAACCTGGCCCTTATACATATTTTTTATTTCATTTTAGGACACAGGGTCCATGTCCCAGAGTCATAAAAATGATGCTGCAACATATTATTCAGGCTGTGACCAACCAATCAGGATTGACTAGTCCACTTTAAAGAGGGCAATTAGACCATATTGGGAGACCAACTGTCACAATATCACTAATTTTTGGACCTTATGAAAGACAGTGACATCGAACAATAAGTCCTAGGTCTGGAAACAATATTCTGAATACCCTAAATAGGCACATAACGTTGAATTCTTCAAATAACATAGCCTACCTGGCCCGGACTTGTAGCATGGGTCTAAGTTTTAATAATAGGTAGATCTACCCGCAATAGAGAGTCATGGTAAATAATGGGACTGTATGAACTATTCTCACCTGAAATGTGTCCTCATGATTCTGAGTGCACAACTTACAAAAGCTAAGGCAAACATTGTGCAACTCTGGAATATAGGGACAGTGTATGGCAGCAACCAAACATGACTTGCAGACAAACACTGAGCCAGCAAACGCATGCAAAGAACAGAAGCACACAGCAAAAACAGTAGCATAGGGGTTGCACAGAAGTACGTCGTGTTTGAGAGTAACATGAAGGGGGTCTGAGACAGAGAGAATCATACAAGGGGACAGCAGGATAAAATGGGCACTCTCATGGAGCGCTTCAGCAAAAGGGAAAAAAGTGTTCCCAAAAGAAAAGCACTCGTGGAATAAAGAGGAAGCCAATGAGAGAGGAGGTGAGGAGGATCTGCTCCATGGAATGGCCAAAGACTTACTAGATGAACCGATACAAGTGGAGTCAGTCAATAGAAAGAACAGCAACTGTGAGTGACAAAAGGTAAAGTCAATGGTAATCAATGGGTGGAATGCATTCATAGGTAAGCTTTCAGAATGTCTCCAATATGCCTTTGCAACCAGGCAGCTTGGCATTCTGGTAGGCTTTGACCTAAGAGGGAGTGGTTACCATTGTACAAGAGACCACTCATCAGGCTGCTAGCTAATGGTGCCAATGCTCACACTACTCAAAGAATGAGAAAAAAAACACTGCTTGGCAGTTTCTACATTGGCTATGTGTGTAAAACAACTCAGAGCCTTATTTAGAGTTTGGAGGATGGTGGATAACCTGTCTTTCAAGTTGAAAATCTATTATATAAATTTGTACTGCATGAGATGAGATATCAGTCATGTTTGTTACAGAGTATTTGGAGTATAAGACCATCAGTCATAACAGAATACATAATGTGGAGGTATGTAAAGCACAGCTGTCATGCCAGAGCGAGTATTGCACTGACATTTAAAGCACCACTGCGATTTCAGAATGTGAAATCATCTGATATGTAAAGCACCAATGCCATGACAGCATGCACAGTTCCCAAGCTTGTATAGCACCATAGCCATACCAGAATCTATATTGCTCAGGTACGTACAACACAACTGACATATCAAAACAGAATTGCTCCAACATGTAAAACCCCATTTCAATGTATGAATAACTGTCAGCATGCCACAAACTATCCTAAAACTCCTGCTCACATTCGATGTGCAGGACCATCTAATGCTGATGATACCTAGTGGCAGCTCCTCTCTATGCTACCGCAGACATTGAAGCAGCCTGCATTTTCTACTTGAGTCATCATAGAAAACAAGGTCTACCCACATGGGATCCACATACACATAAGCTGTAGCATCATTTAAGAAGTTACTTGTTGTTCTGGCCTAAAAATACAAGCTTTGCTCAAATGATTTTGTTTTTAGTGAGGGAAGCCAACATTCCACTCAGATGAATGCAGGCACTGTCAGGGAATCTGGCAGTAATATGGCTGTTGGTGCTATGAAGGTTGAATTATGGGAGCCCATCCAGCCATAAAAGTAGCCCCAGGCTTGTAGCCTACCAGAAAATACCAGAGAGCCTGGATCACCAGTCAGAACCTGCATAAGTGGAACTGACTATATATTTGCCCTGATTTGACATTATATACAATACATTCGACATACTCTTCTTTTTTCCCAATAAAAATATTTATGCATGGTAGTTATACCGAAGAGACAAGCTCAGTCTTCCATGTCAAATCTGAACTCCTCACCCTATTAACAGTAGTATTTAGGTTTTCTTCTGTTGCTTTGTCCTGTCAAGCCCTTGGACTAGCCTTGAGCTAACTTCTGTAATACTTAATATAGGGAGATTCACAAATCACAATCTTCAATGACAATTTCATTAGGGGATGTACTCTGCCATTTTAAACCATGGGTTGTCTGATCAGCACACTCAGCTCTGAAATGGTATCAAGCAGATTATTTCGACCTGGGTGGAGGCACCATTTACACCTGTGCCTAATTTCCACCACAGCCCCATCAGTTTCTCTCAACAGCTGCTGGCAGTAATTGTATGGCAAGATCAGAGACTGTCATTGGGTATCAAATTATAGCACAAAGCTCATTAGGTAGGCCTAGATGAAGGGACCACTTGCACCCATGCCTAACCTCAACCATGACCCGAACAGGTTCTCACAGTGGCTCTTGTCAGATATTTTCTTCAATTACAAAACAGCCTTGTTTCTGTGGAAACATGGCAGTATGGTAGCAGACTTCGATGTGGTTGAGCAATCCTTCCCATATTCACAAGGCCGCACAGCCATGTACTCTCCTCTAAATGCTAAATGAAAATCAGGTGACAACAGTGCTTAATTTGAGCTTGATTTTGCAGTAGTGGCCACTGGCACTTATCACTGGGAATTGTAGGAAATTGGGGTACTTTGTGAGGGACTGAAACCCTACTCAGGCAGCAACCACAATTCTAGTCAGGGTGAAAAACAGGCAAACCCCAAATTAACCTGTGTTTCATCCCCTGGTAGTTTGGAACAATAGTCGTTGGCCTTAACTTAAAGGCAATATGTAAAGTATTTATGCGGCACTTCAAATAGCAACAAAGTGGAAACACATCACAAGAAAAAGCCCCCACCAATTTAGAAAAATAGAGTAAAGTTTAATAAATTATTTGAGACCAAACTACAAATATCCAATCAGTAGAACCGTAGACATGCAAGTTCAAAGTGTTCCGGTAAGTATAACGCCACTTGCAGTAATCTGGTCACTCAAGACTGAGTGAAAGTCCAAGTTCAGGCTGACTGTGTTGGAATGCGGGCCCGATAAAGGGACAAGGTCTGTCCGCTGAAAATGTTGCTGTCTAAAGTTCATTGAGAAGAGTTCTGTTTGCCGTGTAGGGGGACATGAGGAGCAGGAAGAGCATTACAGATTGTTGTCACCGCAGTGCAAAGATCAGGCTGGGCATAGTGGATGGTCTGTGCTGTAGCATGAAAATCCAGGTGAGCATCGTTGATGGCCTTTCTGGAGATTCACGTTGGCGGTCAACGTGAGCAGTTGATGTTGTAGCGTGAAGTGCAGATTTTGCGTTGCTTGTCACTGTAATGCAAAGTTTGGGTTAACCTGAGTTTTGTGTTGGTGGTTGGCGCAGGCAGCAGGATCTTGACACGAACAGGCCCGTTTGCAGTCTTGAAAAGCCCAAAACATCGGGATGTCTCCTTTTCCTGAAGGAAGAGCTCATTTGATGCCTCACCATGGGTCCAGGACCAGAGGGGCACCTCTTGGGGATAGGAACTCACTCCAGCAAAGGTCTGTAGGGATTATGGCAGGTCCAGTTGCAGGCTCAGGGAGCAGGTCATCTGAGCAGATGTAGTGATGCATCTAGAACGTGATATGTCCCTGTAGCTCAGAACAGGAAGTCAGTCAGCTGACCCTGGGACTAATTCAGCCTAGGATGAAGGATCAAGGTGCAGTCTTCGTTCTCAGCCAGGAGGACAGCATGGCAGGAGGGTGTTAGAAATGGGTTCTTTGGTTGGGAGTCAGGTTACCCCCTGTCCAAGCAAGGACCCCCACTCTAATCAGGGTAAGTCACACACAATCCAAATTATCCTGTGCGCACCCTCTGCTAGCTTGGCACTGAGCAGTCAGGCTTAATTTGGAAGGCACTATGTAAAGTATTTGTGCAATAAATCATACAATACCACAATATAACACCACAAAAATACACCACACAGTGTTTAGCAAAATATATAATATTTATCTGGATAAATGCAGGTCAAAATGAATAAAGATGAAATAAGCAAATTTAGAGATATCACTGAAAGTGATATCAAGTTTCTTAGAGTTTAAATATTACTGTAAAAGCAATAAAAAGAGTCGTAAGTTCTCCTAGGAACAAAAAGTGTCTTTTGCAGAGCAAAGTACCTGGTTTGCGTTGAAAAATCCTCGCATGGGACCGCAGAAGAGGAGGTGCATGGAAAACGGTGAGTGTGCGTCGGTTTCACCCCTTCGCACATGGACTTGTGTTGTTATTTTCCACGTGGGGGGCAATGTTGCGTTGAATTCCGGCGCACTGACTTGGTTCCTCTTCAGGTTGCGGGGTTCTCAGACACCCCGGGGACGATGCGTGAAATCCTGGGCTTGCGAAGCGAAGTCACAGGGGCCGGGTCGATTCTGGTAGGCGATGCGTGGAATTTTCTTCCGCACGGCAGGCACTGCGGCGATTCCTCTCAAGAAAGTCGGCGTCATCGTTCTGAGTCGGCTTGCGTCGATCCAGTAGGGCTGTGTATTAAAGTTATGGTTGCGTCGCTGTGTCGATCTTCGGTTGCGAAGTTGGGCTGCGTCGTTCCGGACTCGGCGTACGGTGAATTTTTCACTGCGAGCAGGCAGTGCGTCGTTCTTGGCAGGCGGTGTGACGAAATTTTGCTGCACTGAAATTTCAGCTGCAGGAGAGAAGTCTTTTTGGTCCTGAGACTTCAGGGAACAGGAGGAACGCTCTATCCAAGCCCTATGAGAGCACTTCTGCAGAACAGCAAGAGAGCAGCAAGACAGCAGGGCAACAGCAAGGCAGCAGTCCTCTTCAGAAAGCAGTCAGGTGAGTCCTTTGGGCAGCCAGACAGTTCTTCTTGTTAGGGTGCAGGTTCTGGTTCAGGTTTCTTCTCCAGGAAGAGTCTAAAGTCTGTGGGTTTGGGTGCTCTTCTTATAACCATTTTGGCCTTTGAAGTAGGCTTACTTCAAAGAAAAGTCTCACTTTGATTTACAGGCCCTGGGCACCTCTAGTGCACTCTACTAGGGACTTACTATTAAATCAAAAATGCCAATCATGGATTAACCAATTAACAGTACAATTTACACAGAGAACAGATTCACTTTAGCACTGGTTAGCAGTGGTAAAGTGCTCAGAGTTCAAAAGCCAAAAAAACAGGTCAGGAAAAATAGGAGGAAGGAGGCAAAAAGTTTGGGGATGACCTTGCAAAAAGGGCCAGGTCCAACAGAGGGTAACAGAGCAGAAGAGTAGCAGGGCAGCAGAGCGGCACAGCTGTCCTTCTGAGCTATCCAAAGGTGTACTGAAAGGTTGGATCTGAGGGTCTACTTTTTATCCTTGGTGCCAGCTGTGAAGCAGAGACATTTCTAGAGGGTTCCACCCTCATATGTACTTGCTGATTCCTACCTCCCTGTCCTAGCCCCAGCTTATCTTGGGACATAAAATACTAGTGTGAAACCCTTTTGTGTGCTGAGGCAGAGCCTTTGCGATGTGCAAATGTGGTAGGTGAAAGATCCATCCTCCTATGATGTCAGTGATGGACCGTCTTGCCAACACCTATTCACCCTTGTCTCACTGTCTGGGAGCCAGCCACAAAGACCAACTGCCAGCTACTCCTAGTCATGTGCCCCAGGATACACGCTACAGGCACCAAATGGTTGGGACAAGAAAATGCCAACTTTACCAATAAATAGAGTTTTAAATTAGAATTTCCTGGACACCAAACTCAACATTCCCACTTGCTCCCAATTGAAAGTTATTACTTATTAAATGTAATGAGGTAACCCAATGTTATCCTATGGGACAGGTAGGCCTTGCAATAGTGAAAAACAAATTGGAACGTTTTTCACTACCAAGACATGTAAAAGTTAAAAGTCCTTGTCGGCCTTTTTAAATACACTGGACTCTGCCCTACGGGCTGGTTAGGGGCTACCCTGGGGATGATTACATGTATTGCAAAGGATGATTCAGGCCTGGTAAAAGGGTTATATTGCCAGGTAAAAAATTTGGTTTATAATTGCAGACACACACTGCAATGGCAGGCCTCAGACATACTTAAATGGCTACCTGAGTGGGTGGCACAATGAGTACTGCAGGCCTCCTCGTAGCATTCAATTTACACGCCCTGGGTACCTGTCGTATTACTTTACTAGTCACTTTAATTTAATGTGCCAATTGGATGTAAGCCAATTTCAACATGTTTAAAGGAGAAAGCATATGCACTTGCTGGAGTGGACAGCCAAGTAAGGCTTCTTCCTGCCTCAGATTCAGAAACCTCAGTTTCGCAGGTGAGACACCATCACAATTTCTCAACCTTAAAGGTCGACCAGATCTTTAGACTTGGTAAAGGAGGTAGTAGTGAGAAACATTCAATCACAAACAATGGAATTATACCATAAAGAACTTTAAATACCATGAATAATTCAACACTAAATCAAACTCCTGACCAAATAAACTTTCAAAGCCTTATTACAATCCCAAAATCAATGTCACATAAATAGTGTGCAAGTCTAAATTATAAAAATACATGAAAACCATAGGCTGACCAAAGATTCTGAAAAGATTCAACCTACTAAACATCAATACTGTTAGACACTCCAAAATAATATGTGGATTAGCAACAACACAATATGAACATCAATATCAAATTTTAAAGCAGATGATAGTGACATCAGTAAATTATCAAAATACAGTTTAACAATCAATTCCAGAGCTGGGCCATTCCTAATACTAACCAAAATTGAGACTTGCATGTGTGGGAATGGGCTAACACAAGCAGGCAAAAGCAAACATAAAAGAAGACAAAAATAATTTGGAAATCAACTAACTAAATAATTCACTACAAGCATATGCTGCTGTAAGTGACTAAGCTTAAAGGGAAACCAGAAAACCCATTTCATGGGACAGCATACACCGTTGATTTATCAGGACAGAATGTCACCATCTTCTGGCGTCAGTTGGCAGCAGCATCAGGGCATTGCAGAACACGAGTTGCACATAGGACAGATCAGCATTTCAGAATTAGTTGGCCTTATTAGTACTGAATCACATAACAGAGTAGGGCAGTTAAGACTATGATGAAGACACTCATCTGGGGACTCAGAGAACAGAATGGGACAGCAGACTTAAACAAGAATAGAACTGATTTTCAGGAAAGCTGGCGATGGACTGACATCAAGAAAGTTCAGAGGGGAACTGCTCACAATTGTAAAGTTCTTCACTAATTAAAATAGCCAAAATACATTCCATTGGTCAATTCGGTAGGCACACTAATGGCGTCAGTTTCAGCATTCAATCATTGTAGATGGCACCACCAACTTTTGATACATTCAGAATTCTTCTCAGGAAAAGTACATTGTCATCTCCCTCCGGTTACAGGGTTCAGCCAAAATATTACATATTCTAATAAACTACTACTTGCAAATGCTTTCCCATGGCACATAATAAACTAAGTTAATATTCTTTCACATAAGCTTCATGAATCTTCCTGTGCAACTCAGCAGCTAAAACAAATATTGTTACATTAACTAAACCTGAAACGTGCTCTTCCGCTGGAATACAATAGAACATTCAACATGCTGCCTAAAGAAAAAGAATTCAGGTTAAAGGGAAAAATGAACACAAATAAAAAACAAATCATGACTGCTTTCAAAATGAACTTTGAGGCCAAGTCAAGTAAGAAACCCTAATGCACATTAATACAATTAATAAATTAATACAACTCTTTACATTTCAAATAAAATATGCAAAGCAAATTATTTCATTTCAAACATTATTCATGTTATGTCAAAGCCATTTGTATTGTATTTATTTTTCTAAACATAATGTGTTTAATTTGAACACATTTAACACTCATAAATACATTTCACTTCCATTGTATCTACCTGAAAATAATACTTTCATGTAAATATTTATTAATAAGTCACACATTTATGAAGGTAAAATGTTTCATATTAAATGTGAAATCAAAATACGGCTAGTAGTCACAAATGTCCACCACAATTTTATTTCTATGTTAATTTCTGTTAGACCTTTAAAACTGCAGATTATTAATTGCCATGTATTACGTCTATGCCACTAATGTATTAATGAAACATAATCTTCCTCACACTTTAGCACTGTTTAGCAGTGTTAAAGTGCGCAGAGACCTAAAAGTCTACAGAAATGGGTTCAGAAAACAGGAGAGTGAAGGCGAAATCTTTGGGGATGACACTGCCCTAGAGGGCTGTGTCCAACAGGGATCAGCACTTATTTTTTATCATCAGACATTTCCAGGGAGGAAAGGAGGGCAACCATACTTAGGAGGAAGAAGGAAGGAGATAAAACCTGGAAACCATCACAAAAGGAAGAAGCGGGAATGTAAAAGTGAGATAAAGGGTAAAGTGGTGTCTGGAATGGATTAAAGAAGCATGAGGAGGATTCCAGACTGTGAAGCCATGGTATTCAGTGTGCTGACATTTAATTGCTTCAGACACTGTCTTCCGAGCAGAGTTTTGGAAACCAGCACTCATTATTTTACAAATTAAGCACTGGGTAGTGAATACCGCCCGCAGTATCTTACTTGATGGGTGTTTGGTGGGCTGCAGGTTGGGATGGAGGTGGTGAGGATTTTGCAGTCTGGTTGGTGGTATCGCCGCCTCTGTGCAACCGTGTAATTGGAAGCTGCATGGTGGAAATGATGAGTTCCTCCCTCCACCATGATTTGAATGGAGGCTTTAAAAACTCAACTGAAGATCATAGTCCCTGGGCTCTTCCAAGACAAAAAAAAAGGGGGTTGCTTTTGCAAACTAGATTTTCTACGTGCTATAGCTGAAAATACATTTCAGGTGTTGTTTGCTTCCACTTGCTTTTTCGTCTTTTATTTTTCGGATGTGTCGTCTTTTCTTTGTTCTCTAGAGTTCCCGAGAATTACATTATATTGTTAGCTTTTTGTGCACACAGAAACTGACGATTACCATGTGGAAAATGTATGCTTTCAGTTCACAGCGCACAGAGCTAAAATTATCATTTCACCGAGCTGTCCAAAAAGACAAGTCAGCGTGGAAAGATTTATGGAGCTTGGAAAACCCGTTGCTACCATGTATGCCCTACACATGGATACAATTAGATGTGAAAAGTTAATTTGTCACAGCCTTGTCTCAAAGTCAGTGTGAATCATGTTAAGAACAAAGCAGTCCAAGCAGCACTTTCTGAAATGTGAAAAAATTGGGTTAAAATTCTCATTTTTAAAATCCCTATTTCTGAAATAATAAAAGCGACTTGGCTCAGACCTTCCTCTATTTGCACACAATTAAGGACAGTTACATATGGTTTGTTCTTCACTCGAATAAAGAGTCCTGAAATGCAACACAAAGTAAATGCTGGTTGGGGGGAAGAAATATACATAATTCCCAATTCATATCATAATTCTGCTTTAAGAAGCTCAAAATTTCAAATTGAAACCGGACTGAATCTCAAATCTAGCTTTGTTAAGAAGGCGTCTGGTCTAGAGGCAGCTTTAACTTCTTGCAGGCCTCAAGCTATTAAAAAAAATACAAAATTCTAAGGCCCATATTTATACTTTTTTAGCGCCGCATTTGCGCCGTTTTTTGCGTCACAAAGCGGCGCAAACTTGCAAAATACAATTGTATTTTGCAAGTTTGCGCCATTTTTGCATCAAAACATGACACAAATGTATTTTGCAAGTTTGCGCCGTTTTTGCGTAAGAAAATGACGCAAATGCGATGCTAAAAAAGTATAAATATGGGCCTAAGTATACATATATAAATAGAGGAACTTTGGTCGGTCGCCTTCATTTATTACTCTGTCCAACTGTTACTCATAGTTTGCCTTTGCTACAGGTCAACCCACTGCATTGGCTTTCTTGCAAAAGGGTCAAGTGCAGTAGTTCAACCAACTTTAGCCATTGACTCTCCTGAAATAGAAGTGCTTGTCATGGTGAATGATGACATTTGACTTATTAAACGTGGACATCTGTCTAAAAGAATGGAGCGTCAGTACAAAGGTTGGTACTTTGCAATGTCAGTACATTTTTTGATCCTATTTTTATCATTTTAATTTTGTGGCATACTTCCATTTTTATGCTACATCTTCTGGTTGTAGTAATTCAAAGCAAATACAACTTTCTTGTGTCAATATGAACTATATTTTCCTATGATATCTATTAAAACTAAAAAGAGTTTCTATTTTTTTCCACTATATTTTATTGCATTTTATAAAGTCATTTGCATCCAACTGACACCATATCAACACACATTAGACACATGAGACAAGGGTGTTGAGGGTCAGCCCCACCTATACAAAGTTGGATCTTACAGAATATATGATCAATTTTAAGAAAAGATCAACACATCCACCCTTTCACCCTCTCAACAACAACTCCCATAACAATACAGTACATTAGTCTGCCGTGCCAACCAAAACATAAGGCATATGCAAAATGTCCATGTCTATTCCAGATCTAACACTTGCTCAAACAGTTTCAATTATGTTTAGGGGACCAGCGGAAGTAAAAGGCTAGACAAATGGCTTTCAAAATATCAAGACATGTATTGGATAGCTGCCATTTCCTCTGCATTGAACTGTTCCAGTAGAGTGTCTCATGCCATAGCTAATGGGTGTTTGTGTAATCTTCTACTTTCCTCTCTCCTTATGGCCAAGCCCTCGAGCAAACATCCTTGTGCCAACTTTGCTCTGTGGGGGGAACTGAGGACTTCCAACACTGTATTATTTGACGTTTAGCAAGGAGATGAGCCAGGTCTACCAAACAAGACTCTGTCAAAGCTGATTTAAGCCGGGGATACAACCCCAATATACAATGTTCTATGAAACCTCAGTGGTCTTGTTTTATAAGGGAGCGTAGAATGCCCCCGTCTCTTGGCCAGTAAACAGTTAGCCTAGGACATGCCCATATCATATGGATCAGATCAGCATCTGCTGAGCGGAATTTTGAACAATTGGGTATAGCCGCCGGGAAAATGTTGTGCAACACCAGTGGAGTCACATATGTTCTATATAATAGGGAATACTAAATTAACTTAAATGGAGTTTTAGGGGGTACTTTGCGGGGCTACTCCAAAAGAATCCACCACTCTTTGTTGTGAAGTGTGCGACCCAAATCAGCCTCCTATTGGTCCCTAAGAGGTGTGAGTGAAATGCAGAGATGGGACCGTAGTCCTCTACAGATTCTCTTAATCAAATGTCATCCTGTGCCGATCTCATAAATTGCCTGCACTAATGCATCTGTACCCGGCTGTGATCCGTGTGAAGCCCACTGTTGATATATGTAGCACAGTATAATGTTAAGTGTAAGAAATTAAGCCCCAGGTACATCATGAGATTGAATAAAGTCTTGATGTGAAACCAGCTCACCATCTTCAAAAATGTATCTTATCGTTGATCCCTGCAGCCTCCCATGTGATGTCAGTTTCATAACGTCAGAGCTCCTGTAGGAGGGAGAGGCTGCATAGTGGAATGCTTGGGGTATAGACAGGGGTGGTGCATGTAACACATAGGGCAGCATTCCAGTATCTGATGGCATTGTGTATCAGTAGTGGAGAGTCGGGTGGAGGGTGTTTATGCCCCAGCAGGAGCATCAATTGTAGTTTCCTGGTACAGAGGGAAGTATCTGTATAACCTATTTCTTGGAAATGTATCCCAGCAAGCCGGTGTGAAAGCCACTGTAATTGAGCTGCAAAACCATACGCACGGAAATCCAGGGCTCCCAATGTGCCACCGTCCATCGGGAGTCAAAACTTGCGAAAAGCAATGCAGAGACAGCCAGTGCTCCGAAATAGGTCAGTCTGAAGAGAGTTCAGGGTCTTAAAAATATATTGTGGCATCACTATGGGGAAGTTAGCCAAGTAATACAGCAATTTAGGAAGCATTACGATTTTAGCTAAGACCATTCTGCCCATCACTGATAATGGCTGTGTGATCCAGAATTCCAGAATTTTATTTGGGCCCTGAGTGCGGAAATTACTCTAAGTAAGTTTCTCTCAAGCAAACCTGAATGGGAATGATATAGGTTTACGCCTAGATATCTAAAGGTGTCATAAATCACAAGAGTTGAATGTTTCCCCAAAGGGAACTGTATCTCATGCTATAATGCATAGGATTTAGCCTGGATCACCTGCAATCCCGTCAGCCCGCTCAATGTTTAAAATATATCAGAAACAGGGGTAGATCCCCACCCAAATCACATGTCTATATAAGCATATCATCGGCACACAAGGAAACCCAAATGAGAAAGAGGGCCATATGGGATATCCCAGCCCATGGTCTCTTGTCAATTCTTCTGTGCTAAGGGTTTCCTAGCTAACAAAAACAATAAGGGTGACAGTGGACAAACAAATATATTGTATTGTGCACCGATATGTGTGCCTGTTTTGGCACATACCATTGGATTAGCGTAGAGTACCACGACCCAGGTAATGAAGGCACTGCGAACACCAAATCACTTTAGTAGTGCAAATAAGTACTCTCAGTCTAAGATGTCACAAGACATCCCGCACTAGGAAAGGAGTCCTTTGCCAGTTCCATGACTTGATATAGGCTCCTATTATTCAGCAAAGTACTTCTATGGGGGACAAAGCCACACTGATCAACATTTATCAGTTCTGGCAGTAAGGGAAGCAGACGCTTAGCTCGCACCTTACCAACATTTTTGTAATGAGTGGTTAAAAGAGAGAGGGGTTTGCAGGAAGAGCTAACTTCCAGAGATCTGCCCGGCTTCAGCAAAAAGGTAACAAGTCCCTGACTAGTAGATGCGGTAATGCACTGGCTGCTAAAGATACTTTATAGAGTTTCTCTATTCCCATCACAATTGGTCCTGTAGTTGCTTTGTATAAACCTGGAGTGGCAGGAAGTACTATACATACTGTGGCTGTTACTATTGAGATGGTTATCTAAGGTAACAATCCTGTGGACTCAACATTGAGAGAAATCCTTCAGTCCCAACACAAGGGAATACTCCATGTCCTGCAAGTTCAGATCAAACATTGTCGGACGGCATTTTCCCTGAAAGAAAGGTTTTCCCCAAAGATCACCACCCTTTTTCATGCCCAAATGAATGTACCCCCAAGTGTTAAAGGAGGGTATCTCTAGGACAGGAATTCCCTTAGGTTCTCCAAATTCTGACATGTCCATTTAGAATTCACAACATAATGCAAATCCCAGTACATCTAAGGGAGAGATAATAACTATTACCCCAGCAGAGCAACCTGGTCTTGCTGCCCAAGAATTAGATGATTGGTTCCAAAGGGATAAAGATTCAAAATAAAGATGAAGGTTCAGGAACAAGTGGAAAGACTGTTCAAACATCAGTAAGATAAAAGACAACAAATTGTCTAAATTTCAATTAGATTTAAATGAGGTAGTACTCGCAAATCTTGATACGTCCCAGTTAGATATCTACCAAGAAAATTAGCTCTTTTTTATATGCAAAGATGTCGCCAGACTTATGTTGGTCAGGCTTATGAAAGGTTGTCCAAATTAGATCAGAAATACAAAATTGAGTCTTGCAGCAGAGTTATCATTTAAGTTTTAATGACCATGATGTCTCTAACATGAGACCACCAGGAATGAAGCTGCAGATAACAGAATTAATTGCCTATATTTGAAAGTGGAGTGAACTGGATTGGTGGGTGAAGAAGAAGGAACCAGTGAAAGTCAGATGAGAGCTACTTTCTGCTGGAGTAGAAGAAAAGGAGGAGGATATAAACTCTTCCAATGAGAAAAGTTCCTGGTGGAGGTTATGACCATGTGCCCTGGAGTAGAAGTGATTTTGCGTCATTCACAAATGATTTTCTAAAACTTTGGGAAATACCAGTGGAATGGTCCAAAGAGATTGAAGCCCATATTTATACTTTTTGATGCAAAACTGCGCTAACGCAGTTTTGCGTCAAAAAAATTAGCGCCGGCTAACGCCGTTCTGAAGCACCATGCGGGCGCCGTATTTAATCAATGACATTAGCCGCCGGCGCTGCCTGGTGTGCGTGGAAAAAAACGACATACACCAGGCAGCGCCGGCGTTGGGGAAATGGAGTTTGGGCGTTAAAAAATAGGGCAAGTCAGGCTGAGGCAAATTTTTCGCCTCAACCCGATTTGCGTCATTTTTTTTCACTCCCAACCCCCATTGAAATGACTCCTGTCTTAGCAAAGACAGGAGTCATGCCCCCTTGCCCAATGGCCATGCCCAGGGGACTTAAGTCCCCTGGGCATGGTCATTGGGCATAGTGGCATGTAGGGGGGCACAAATCAGGCCCCCCTATGCCACCCAAAAAAAAAAAATACCTACCTGAACTTACCTTAAGTTTCCTGGGATGGGTCCCTCCATCCTTGGGTGTCCTCCTGGGGTGGGCAAGGGTGGCAGGGGGTCTCCCTGGGGGCATGGGAGGGCACCTCTGGGCTCCTCCCGAGCCCACAGGTCCCTTAACGCCTGCCCTGAGCAGGCGTTAAAAAATGGCGCTAACAAGGATAGACGTCATTTTTTTTGACCCGCCCACTCCCGGGCGTGAATTTTGCCCGGGAGTATAAATACGACGCACATGCCTCGGAGTAAATTTTTTAGACGTGAACGCCTACCTTGCATCTCATTAACGCAAAGTAGGTGTCCACGCTAAAAAATGACGCAAACTCCATGGACTTTGGCACTAGACGCGTCTAACGCCAAAGTATAAATATGGAGTTAGTTTTGCGTCGGAATTGCGTAAAAAAAAACGACGCAATTCCGGCGCAAACGGAGTATAAATATGCCCCTGACTGTTTTGTGAAAATATCAAAGGTCCTTTGGATAGATTTGAATACTTTGTTTGAGATTGTGGTTCCAAGTGATTTGTGGGTTGAATGCAAAATAGTCATGGATTGGCCTGAAAAAATACATATGAGACATCCAGTAACAAAGGGTCCATCGCCAGTGGTAAAGAGGAAGTATCATCAGGTGATTACATTTTTAAAATCAAAGGTATCTCCTAAAGACATAGATTGATTTAAGATTAACAGGATGACTCAGGAGTGCAAAGAGTCAGTACGGTACACACTGATGCAGGCATTCAAGCATTACAGTGGGACAGAGACAATTGAGAGCAAAGATGTTTCAGGTCCTGAGCTCGCCCCCCACGACCGCAGCACCAACCTGCTGCCCTCTGCCTCTGTCCCATGAGCACGCTGCCGTTTGCGTGTTCGAGGCCCTCCTCCACCCGCAGGCATCCTCCTGCGCCTCATCCCTGGTGGCTAGTGGGCTCACTTGACCCGTGTGCCGCTTCCGCCGTCCTGTAAGTGTATTTTTTGGCTTTTTCGTTTTTTCCGCGCCTCGTCGCCGGCGCTTCTGCCCCCTTTGTGCCCCCCTGATTGCTGTCTCCCCGATCGTGTATTGTGCCATTATTGTATTTCTGATTGTATTCCTGATTGTATTTTCTCTTTGTAACTGCTTGTAGTTTTGCTCGTTTTCAGTGTTTTTTGCCCCTTGTGCGCTCCCCGTTCCCTGCCGCTGCCTCCCTGCGGCCCCGCCCCCCTCGCGCCCCCATTTGCCGCTCCCTCCCGCCTCCTGCCTCCCAGCTGCTCCTCCCTCCCCCCTCCCGTCTTAATGGCTGGCGCTGCGCGTCGCGAGTGAGCGAACTCTGACCTGTTTCAGGTCCTGAGCTCGCCCCCCACGACCGCAGCACCAACCTGCTGCCCTCTGCCTCTGTCCCACGAGCACGCTGCCGTTTGCGTGTTCGAGGCCCTCCTCCACCCGCAGGCATCCTCCTGCGCCTCATCCCTGGTGGCTAGTGGGCTCACTTGACCCGTGTGCCGCTTCCGCCGTCCTGTAAGTGTATTTTTTGGCTTTTTTGTTTTTTCCGCGCCTCGCCGCCGGCGCTTCTGCCGCCTTTGTGCCCCCCTGATTGCTGTCTCCCCGATCGTGTATTGTGCCATTATTGTATTTCTGATTGTATTCCTGATTGTATTTTCTCTTTGTAACTGCTTGTAGTTTTGCTCGTTTTCAATGTTTTTTGCCCCTTGTGCGCTCCCCGTTCCCTGCCGCTGCCTCCCTGCGGCCCCGCCCCCCTCGCGCCCCCATTTGCCGCTCCCTCCCACCTCCCGCCTCCCAGCTGCTCCTCCCTCCCCCCTCCCTTCTTAATGGCTGGCGCTGCGCGTCGCGAGTGAGCGAACTCTGACCTGTTTCAGGTCCTGAGCTCGCCCCCCACGACCGCAGCACCAACCTGCTGCCCTCTGCCTCTGTCCCACGAGCACGCTGCCGTTTGCGTGTTCGAGGCCCTCCTCCACCCGCAGGCATCCTCCTGCGCCTCATCCCTGGTGGCTAGTGGGCTCACTTGACCCGTGTGCCGCTTCCGCCGTCCTGTAAGTGTATTTTTTGGCTTTTTCGTTTTTTCCGCGCCTCGCCGCCGGCGCTTCTGCCCCCTTTGTGCCCCCCTGATTGCTGTCTCCCCGATCGTGTATTGTGCCATTATTGTATTTCTGATTGTATTCCTGATTGTATTTTCTCTTTGTAACTGCTTGTAGTTTTGCTCGTTTTCAGTGTTTTTTGCCCCTTGTGCGCTCCCCGTTCCCTGCCGCTGCCTCCCTGCGGCCCCGCCCCCCTCGCGCCCGCCATTTGCCGCTCCCTCCCACCTCCCGCCTCCCACCTGCTCCTCCCTCCCCCCTCCCTTCTTAATGGCTGGCGCTGCGCGTCCGCGCCGCTGGCGCGCCGGAGGCGCACCAGAGGCAAGCCTGTCTGCGCCCGTCCGCGCCTGGACCGCGCCCAGCGCCACACCCCCTGGCCCTCGCGCCCCCGCATCCGCTACTCAATCGACGAACTCCGCGCCTTCAACCCCGGCCCCTCCACTGAATGCTGCCGGGCATCCCCGAAGCACACTAAAGGACCTTTTTCCTGCCGTACCTGCAACTTCTCCTGCATCAGAACGACCAATCCAACTACTGAAACATTCAACCCCAACCACCTGAACTGCATCCTCATCAACACCCGCTCCGCACGAAAACACGCCATCGAGCTCTGGGATTTGCTCGACACCACTGCTCCTGACGTGGCTTTCCTGACCGAAACCTGGTGGAACGACTCCTCGTCTCCGGACATCGCCATCGCCATACCGTACGGCTACAAAATCACCAGAAGAGATCGAACCAACGGAATCGGCGGCGGAATAGCCATCGCTTACAAAGCTACCCTCAAAATCCACACCCACTCGGACGACACCCTCAGGACAGCCGAACACCTCCACTTCCAGATCCACACGGACCCCAACACGACCCTCAGAGGAACCCTCATTTACCGCCCTCCAGGACCAAGAGCCCCCTTCAGCGACACCATCGCCGACCTTGCAAGCACCCACGCCCTCGCTTCCCCGGATTACATCCTCCTGGGAGATCTGAACTACCATCTAGAAAATGCCAACGACGTCAACACCGCATCACTGACCTCCAACCTCCTCAACCTCGGACTCCGCCAGCTAGTCAACACGCCCACCCACATCGCCGGACACACCCTTGACCCCCTCTTCACCTCAAGCAACCACATTTCCTTCAGCCACACCTCCGAACTCCACTGGACCGTCCATCACTGCGTCCATTTCACCTATAAGAAAACCACAGAGCAACACCGCATCCAGCTACCTCCGCACCGCCGCTGGGGCAAAGTCACCCAAGACCAACTGACCAGCACCCTCATCAACAACCTTCCACCCGACGCAACCGACCCGAGCACAGCCGCCATCAACCTCCATCAATGGATCCTCGACTGCGCCAACACCCTTGCCCCTCTCAAGAAACCCACCGCCATCCAAGGAAAGAAAAAACCAGCCTGGTTCACAGACGATCTAACCACCTCCAAAAGCATCTGCCAGAAGCTCAAAAAGAAATGGATCCAAGAACGCACACCCGACAACCTCGCCGCCCTCAAAAACGCCAACCGCGAACACCACCAACGGATCCGCATCGCCAAGCGCGCCCACTTCACCGAACGCATCAACAACAACGCCCACGACTGCAAAGAACTCTTCGGCATCGTGAAGGAACTCTCCAATCCAAAAGCCAACTCCAACGACATCCCGCCCTCCCAGAAACTCTGCGACGACCTCTCCACCTTCTTCCACCAGAAAATCGCTACCATCCACGACAGCTTCAACACCGGTCCACCGCCAGACCCCACCCCCGACGTCTCCTCCCGCGGCTGCCGCCTCACCGCCTGGACCCACGTGGACGAGGCAGAAACCATAACAACCATGAACACCATCCACTCAGGCTCCCCCACGGACCCCTGCCCACATCATGTTTTCAACTCAGCCAACGCCACCATCGCCCCCGAACTCCGCAAGATCATCAACCTCTCATTCACTTCTGCCACCTTCCCGGACAGCTGGAAACACGCGGAAATCCAACCCCTCCTCAAAAAACCCAAGGCCGACCCCAACGATCTCAAAAACCTCCGTCCGATCTCTCTCCTCCCTTTTCCAGCGAAAGTCATCGAGAAGATCGTCAACACTCAGCTCACCCACTTCCTCGAAGACAATTCCATCCTGGACCCCTCACAATCCGGATTCAGACGAAACCACAGCACTGAGACTGCTCTCCTCGCCGCCACAGATGACATCAGACATCAAATGGACAACGGCGAAACCTCAGCCCTCATCCTCCTCGACCTATCAGCCGCCTTTGACACCGTCTGCCACCGCACCCTACTGACCCGCCTCCAGGAAGCCGGCATCCAAGATAAAGCCCTCCACTGGATCTCATCCTTCCTCTCCGACAGAACGCAGAGAGTCCGTCTCTCCCCTTTCCGCTCCAAAGCCACCAACCTCATCTGCGGCGTCCCCCAAGGATCCTCCCTCAGCCCTACGTTGTTCAACGTCTACATGGCCCCCCTCGCTCAACTGGCCCGCCAACATCATCTCAGCATCATCTCCTACGCCGACGACACCCAGCTCGTCCTCTCCCTGCCAAAGACCCGCTCACCGCCAAAACAAACCTCCACGAGGGACTAAAATCCATCGCCGATTGGATGAACAACAGTCGCCTGAAACTCAACTCCGACAAGACGGAAGTCCTCATCCTTGGGCGCACTCCCTCGGCCTCGAACGACTCATGGTGGCCCTCCGTCCTCGGACCCCCGCCCACCCCTGCCAGCCACGCAAGAAACCTCGGCTTCATCCTGGACTCCGACCTCACCATGTCCAAACAGGTCAGCGCCGTCTCCTCCTCCTGTTTCAACACCCTTCGAATGCTCCGCAGAATCTTCAAGTGGATTCCAACAGAAACCAGAAAGACGGTGACCCAAGCCCTCGTCAGCAGCAGACTTGACTACGGCAACGCACTCTACACAGGCATCCCAACCTAAGACATCAAACGACTCCAACGTATCCAAAATGCCTCCGCCCGACTGATCCTCGACATACCCCGCCGAAGTCACATCTCCCCTCACCTAAAGGAACTCCACTGGCTCCCGGTAGACAAGAGGATCACCTTTAAACTCCTGACCCACGCTCACAAGGCACTTCACAACACCGGACCCTCCTACCTCAACACCAGAGTTAACTTCTACACTCCAACACGTCAACTCCGATCCGCCAACCTCGCCCTCGCCATCGTACCCCGAATCCAGTGCAAGACATCCGGCGGCAGATCCTTCTCCTTCCTCGCCGCCAAGACCTGGAACTCTCTCCCCACATCTCTTCGCCAGACCCAGGACCTCCTCGCATTCAGAAGGCTCCTCAAGACCTGGCTCTTCGACCGCTAAATCAGCAGCGCTCCCCCCCCCAGCGCCTCGAAACCCTGACGGGTACATAGCGCGCTTTATAAATGCTATGATTGATTGATTGATTGATTGATTGATATTGAACATTTTGTGGTCTGGTTTGAGCATGGATTCAGACCTGAGATTAGCACAACGATTCAACAGCATTTAATTTGTTGTCAGAGTAAGTCAATTGATGGCATTTTGAGATATGCCAAATTTTGTAGTGATGAATTGAAGATGAAGCAGACAAAATTGAAAGAGAAGCTGATGGTGGCACAAATTAAGACTGCACAATGAAGTCAGAATCAGCAATTTGTTGGGAATGTTGCTTTTATGCAGGGTGTTTCAACAGGGAGCTCTGATGATGCAAGGTGATAATGGATTTCAAACACAGGATAGAGGTTGTGGTATCCTAATTGATCCTAGTACTGGGATTGGTGTGGAAACATTGAAGAAAACAAATACTTGTTTCATTTGTGGCAAGATAGGGCATTGGAAGTGAGAGTGTCATTTCAATATTGGTAACATGGTGAATGAGAACCAGGTTCAGTGTGGTGGATTTGTATAACCTTAGGTTAATAATCCATTTCAGACATAGCAGGTACATAGACAGAGACCACAACATATTAATGTGCCTCAAGTTCCAGCGATGCAGGATCCACAAGCCCCAATGCTACAACAGAATGTAAAAGCTTCCAGGTCTAACCTGAATCAGGCCAACAGTGCAAACAATAACCCTTCTGTGAATCATGGTATGTTTCCATAGTACCCTATTATATATGCAGATGAGGATTACAGCTCATATATGTTGCAATGACAGTGCCTGAGTGGGGAGGAGGATTGAGTGCTTGGCACAGCCTTAGGGGTAGACCAGAGTGATCCATTCATGGATGGTGAGGTGAAATGCCGCCCCATGTTATTCTTAATTGATACTGGTGCTACCCATTCTATTGTTAGAACAGTAGAGGTTCCCAACCTACCCCTATCGGGAAAAAGAATCCCAATTGTAGAAGTTTCTAATAAACAATTGGCTAGCCCTGTCACTGAAGCTGAATCTGTTAAAATAGGGTTGTTGGAGGAGAATCACACATTTGTGTTGTGTGAATCAAGTCCTGTAAACTGTTTGGACATAATGGGGGTTATTCTAACTTTGGAGGAGGTGTTAATCCGTCCCAAAAGTGACGGAAAAGTGACGGATTTACCACCAGCCGTATTACGAGTCCATTATATCCTATGGAACTCGTAATACGGCTGGTGGTATATCCGTCACTTTACCGTCACTTTTGGGACGGATTACCACTCCTCCAAAGTTAGAATAACCCCCAATATGTTTTGCAAGCTACACAGTTCCATTTATTGTACCCCCAAAGGCATTGGGTTACAAACTCATGATGAAGATGTTGCCTTTAAACTTGTAAGTCAAAATTCAGATGTCAGACTGAACCCCATGTTGACAAGCAATGATTTGCTCCAAGATTTGAGACACACAGTGCTACTTGGAGTCCGAGACTTATCAGGGAAAGACATAGATATTATAATGGTGCTAAACCTAGACAAATAACAGTGAAGCCTAATGCTGAGTATCTGAGAATCCCTCAATATAATCTGACCCCTAAAACCATTGCTGGGATTGCTTCTGTGATTGACTCAATGTTTTAACTAGAAGATATTCCAAAGGAGATCAAGGGGTGTCCATGTAACTCACCCATTATGGACTTACAGAAATCCAATGGGAAGTACTGCATAGTGCAGGATTTGAGAAAGATTAATGCCATTGTAGTCTCTTGTTGTCCAGTGGTACCGAATCCAGATGTGATTTTATTTCAGATTCTACAGTAGGCCGAGTGGTTCATTGTAATTGACCTTTGCTAAGCATTTTTTGTCATACTATTGCATGAGGGTAGCCAGTTCCTCTTTGCATTTTGGTATGGTAGTCGTGTTTTAGCATGGTCTTAACTTCCACAAGGGTACACAGAAGGTCCTTCCATCTTCAACCAGATCCTTAATAAGAATATGGAGTCCTTGGAAATGCCCTATCATTCAGTTTTGGTACAATATATTTATGACCTATTGGTGGTACCAAATACTCTGGAAGTTTGTAAACATTATACCATTGCCCTTTGAAGCATTTAGCTGAGCATTAATTTCAAGTTTCCCCAACCAAGTTGCAGTACTGTAAACAAGAAGTATGATACTTCGGGCATCACATTGACAAAGGTGCTCTAAAGGTGTCACAATGAAGAGTCTCAGTGATTCTGCGAATGAATCCAACAACCATTCAGAAGGAAGTCAGGATGTTCTTGGGAATGGTGGATTACTGTTGCTAGTGGATTCCCAACATTTCCCTAGTGGCCAAGCATTTACAGAGGCTGACACACAAGGATGTGTCAGATAAGGTATCATGGGATGACATTTGCATGCATACTTTCTCAGTGCTGAGAGAAAGTCTCTGTTGTGCCCCTACTCTGGAAATACCTGATCACAATAAATGCTTCACTTTGGTTTGCAGTGAGAGGTAGGGTTGTGCTCTCTCAGTGCTCACTCAAATGCTTGCAGACCCTTTGCTTATTTTTCAGCTATCCCTGATCCAGTAGTTGCTGCGTTGCCTGGCTGTCTCAAAGCCATGACCGCAACCAGTGTCAGCATTGAGCAGTGTGAAAGCATTGTTATGGGTCATCCTTTGAATGTTTTTGTCCCCCACTCTGTGGAAATATTGTTGACCTCGCACCAGAACTCAACATCTTCTGAATAGCCCAGAACTCAACATCTTCTGAATAGCCATTTGACTAAATATAAACATGTCATACTTGCTCCTAGCAATGTCACTCTCAAAAGATGTACAACCTTAAATCCTGCTAACTTATTGCCTATGCCTAGAAATGACAATGTTGAAGGTGAAGCTGAGCATGGCTGTCTCGATGTTACTGAGCCGTGCACCAAGCCAAGATCTACAATACCTCATGTGCCACTAATTGAATCAGATTATGTAATGTTTGTTGATGGCTCGTGTTTATGCAACTATGTAGGAAGCCTGAGAGCTGCCTATGCAGTCTGTACTACCTCAGGTGTGGTCGAAGCCTCCAGGCTTCAAGAACTGTTTTCTGTACAGATAGCTAAATTGATTGCTCTTACTAGAGCATGCTGTGTTTCAGACCAGCTAAAAGTGCCAATTTTCACTGATAGTCCGTATGTCTTTGGTGTTGTTCATGACCTTGGACAATTATGGTCATAACTGAGATTTATGACCTCTTCAGATTCCCCTATTAGGAACAGAGAAAGTGAGCATAACCTGTTAAAGGCATTATAGCTGCCTGTTCAGATTGCGGTTGTGAAGTGCTCTGCACACCGCAAAGGAGATGATTATGTGACTGCAGGAAACTTGAATGCTGATGGGTTTGCCAGATCATCTGCCTTAAATGCTTGTACTTTCAATGGTGAATATCAAAATGAGGGAACAGGTGAGACCAATTACAACCTTTTGCTAACCACATCAGATACCTGGGAGGAAGTTAAGAGACTACAGGAGGAAGTGTCAGACACAGAAAAGCATGGTTGGGTTAGAGCTGGTTGTATTAAAAGAGACAGGGATGACACTTAGGTTTCAGGAGATGGAAGACCTGTCTTGCCTGACAGTTCATTACTCCCAATGGCAAGACATTATCATGGATCTCCTCATGTAGGTGGGGACACTATGGTGTATGTGTTTCAGCAGACGTGGTTGAAGCCTAGGAGACAAAGGGAGCAGGTTTGTCAAGCTGTTGGGGACCAGCAAGGGTCTGAGACAGCAAATATGTGGCCTGAGGGGGGTCTGAATGAGTCAACAAGAAACAAGAGGGTCTTGTCTTGAAGTGTGAACTGCACCAAATTCAAATTCTGGCAAAGGACTTAATGCTGCAGTAAAGTGAGTAGTGCCTGTAGACCAGTGGCCAAGAGGACAGAGCTTGCCTGAAGTGCAAGTACCACACACTATTCCAGTTCTTGTATCTTTACAGCATGCTTTTGAGATTGATTTATATTAATCAGACTGTTAACTTGAATAAACTCTTTAACTTACTAACTTTATTCCCGATTCCTGGTCCTCACTGTGTAGCCAAATAGGTTGCACTGTTAATTGGAATTGTTTGTCTGATGCTAACACCCTTCACCCTTTCATGTTGACAAAGAAACAATCCATCATATAATTGATTGTAAGAGATTAGGCCAATGCTCCATCAACATTAAGCAATGTTTAGTGGTATTCTAGATAGCAAGACCTTAGTTAGGCCTTGAGTGTACATCCTTGCCTACTAAGACTGTTACGAAGTCTTCAGCTCTGATTACAGGTCCAGGGCTACATTCTGATCCCTAGTCGACACATGCTTACACATTGATAAGATAGGAACTACAACTTGTTTGATAATTATCACACTCTTGCAGTTTTCCCCCAGACCATTCCAGTAGATCAACCTGCCTGAGGGTAAAGGCTCATAAAAAAGGCAAAACATGCTGAATTTGCTGTGTTAAATGCCGTTCCCTATTTCATACCTCATTTGAAAGTTAAAAAGTTGGAACAGGAGTTATTTACCACACATGGGAAATTCCTCAATCAGGATATATCTTATTTTAAAGAATTTACAAAAGTAATTATCAATAGATAATTAATATTAATTAACAATTAATTATTAATCATTATAATTAATTAACTTCCCATCCTATACCTCTACAAACCCCACACCTAAAACAGAACTTAAAAATTAAATTACTCACACAATGTAGTTATCAATTAAATAATTGATAATAGTTATAATGAATTATTAATTAATTAGAAATGACGTACTCCCCACTATGTACCCCTGCAAACCCCAACCCGCTACACCACTGAAAATAACAATTAACAATTAAATTACATTTTAAAACAACTAAAGATGTACAAACTGTAATAAAAACATTAACAATAATTAAACAATTTAAAGCATGTACAATTAAAACATATACTAAAATACATGAAGATAAATAAAAAACAATAGTCTTTACAATTATATTTTTGTAAATGATATTAAGAACACAGATATTTTTAACATCAATATTACTTACTTTAGGGAATTGATACTTTTGTCAACAATATTCCTGCATCACAATATTAAAAACCAAGAAATTAAAAACTAGGGCCCATATTAATACTTTTTGACGCAAAACTGCGCTAACGCAGTTTTGCGTCAAAAAAATTAGCGCCGGCTAACGCCATTCTGAAGCGCCATGCGGGCGCCGTATTTATCGAATGATGTTAGCCGGCGTTAGCCGCCGGCGCCGTCTGGTGTGCGTTAAAAAAAACGACATACGCCAGGCAGCGCCGGCGTAGGGGGATATGGGGCTTGGGCGTCAAGAAATGGGGCAAGTCAGGTTGAGGCAAATTTTTCACCTCAACCTGATTTGCGCCATTTTTTTTCACTCCCAACCCCCATAGAAATGACTCCTGTCTTAGCAAAGACAGGAGTCATGCCCCCTTGCCCAATAGCCATGCCCAGGGGACTTCTGTCCCCTGGGCATGGTCATTGGGCACAGTGGCATGTAGGGGGGCACAAATCAGGCCCCCCTATGCCACAAAAAAAACAAAAAAAACACTTACCTGAACTTACCTTAATGTCCCTGGGATGGGTCCCTCCAGCCTTGAGTGTCCTCCTGGGGTGGGCAAGGGTGACAGGGGGAGTCCCTGGGTGCATGGGAGGGCACCTCTGGGCTCCTTCAGAGCCCACAGGTCCCTTAACGCCTGCCTTTTGCAGGCGCTAAAAAACGGCGCAAAAGCGGCCGTACGTCATTTTTTTTGACCCGCCCACTCCTGGGCGTGAATTTTGCCCGGGAGTATAAATCCGACGCACATGCCTCGGAGTCGATTTTTTAGACCGGAACCCCTACCTTGCATATAATTAACGCAAAGTAGGTGTCCACGCTAAAAAATGACGCTAACTCCATGGACTTTGGCGCTAGACGTGTCTAACGCCAAAGTATAAATGTGGAGTTAGTTTTGCGTCGGAATAGCGTATAAAAAAACGACGCAATTCCGGCACAAACGGAGTATAAATATGTCCCTAGATATTTGTGTGCCTCAATATTTTTAACTCAATATTTTGCCTGCATACCTTCTTGCCTAGTCCTCTGATAGTCTAAGGTGAGTGGCAAGGGAAACTTTTAATCAGGATGTCTATTCTCCTTCAGCAGGCTTTCAGATTCCACACAAGTAATGTAGCAGTAGGACCAGGGTAGATGTGCACAACTTCACTGGGATCTTGGGTTTTGCAATATTCAGAAAGAAATAGGCAGGTCACATCTACAACTTATTGAAAGCACCAAAGCAGGCTTCATGTGAACCTGATCACAGTAAAACTCTTTCAAGGGATGATGTGGAGCGTTAGCCCATATTTACATTTTTTGGCAGTTGGGCAGCAGTTCACTAATCCACTGAAAAATATTATAGATGATAGACAGTATGCCGAACAAATTAAACATTCACCCCCAGTCACAGCTCCGGGTTAAATCCATGTTTTTTGCTCACCATGTCATTCCAGTTTGGATCTAGCCATATGGAAATCATTCTTGACCCTTCTCCTAGTGGGAACATTCTACCCCGAACTGCCAGGCCAGGTCCACCCTAGACTGAAAACAAGCATGCTGGGACTGGTTTTGGGGTACCTCCCTCCCCCTCATCAGCCAGGAGCAGAATTAAGACTGATTTGCATATGATCAAAAAACAATGGATTAAACGCAGATCTCTGGCTGGGGTTAATGTTTGCATTGTTCAGTATTCCATCCACCATCTGTTCTTTTTGCTTTTGATGCCCTAAGTGCGAAGGTTATGCCCAGACTTGGGTCCTGTGCTCACTGTGCCACTAGATTCAAGCTAGCCTGGATGATGAAGGGTGATACCCTGAAACCAGTCCCAGAATGCTTGTTTCTGGTCCACAGAGGATCTCGTCTGGCAGTTTCTGTTGGACTGTTCCCATAGGAAACAGGGTCAAGACTGATTTGCATATGGCTGGGTCCAAAATGGGGGGGTGAGGAAAAAAACAATGGATTAATCCCAGATCTGTGACTGTGGGTGAATGTTTGTATTGTTCAGCATTCCGTCCATCATCTGTTCTTTTTGCCTTTGTCACCCTAAGCGAGAAGGGTATGCCCAGATGTGGGTCCCATGCTCAATGTGCCACTAGATTCAAGCTAGCGTGTCTGATGAGGGGTGATGCCCTGAAACTGGTTTCAGGATGCTTGTTTCTGTTCCAGGGAGGACCCGGCTTGGCAGGCCTACGTGGACTGTTCCCATGGGGAGCAGGGTCAATACTGATTTGCATTTTGATGGGCCCAAACAGGGAGGTGGGGTGAGCAAACAAATGATTAATAAAACCCAAATCTGTGATGGGGGTGACATTTTGCATCGTTTAGTATTCCGTCCATCATCTGTTCTTTTTGCACTAATCCATTGAAGCACCTCTTGTAAATGAAATCTCCCTGTCAATCCCTGGTATTTTGATTGGTTTGTCTTTATGGTGCTAATTTTGAAGCACAAATCTAGCCCTACAGAGCCGCTACACCTCGGCCCAAAGCATACTTGCTTTACTGTCAACTTTCCGTATCTTGTTGTTATGTGCCACCACGTTATCCTATGCTCCAGGGGTACTGGTGTGAATGAAAACTATGTTTACCTAATCCAGCCAATTGTACCCAATCCAGCCAATCTTGTAGATTAAACCTGAAGAATATCTTGATCTTGTTTTCTATGGAAGGCATCAACTAACTCATTAGCTTTTGCTGCCCCCGTGGCTTTGGATGGCCTCACAGATATGAAGTAAGGCAAGGCAGTGCAAATTGCTGTGTTGCCTTACTCTTTGCTAGAGAGGAGTTCCATGGGTGCTGTGGTGGGTGTTTCCACACAACGCCCATGGATTTTTGACATATTCCCAGATTTAGAAGGACTTGTAAACCTGGGTATGTGCAAAAACCCTACGCCTCGACAGGGAGGTGCAATAAGGAGAAATGTCACTATTCTCCTCATTTATGTACAATCAGTGCTGCAGGCCCACTAGTAGCTTTTAATGTATAGGCCCTGGGCACATATAGTGTACTTTTTTAGGGACTTATATTTAAATTAAATATGCAGATTGTGGATATACCATATTTAGGTGAGTGAGCACATGGACTTTAGCACTGATTAGCAGTGTTAAAGTGCCCAGATGCCAAAGGCCAACAAAAACAGAGGAGCAAACGTGAGGCAAACGAGGCAAAATGTTTGGGGGAAGACCACCCTATGGTTGACAGATCTAACACCCTTCATAACTTTTTTCCACAGAAAGTATCCACACCAAATGTGCATTCTTTTTCCCACATTTTGGGGATTCTAAAGATACAAATGATTTATGGATTCCATTGGAGGGAACTGAGAAAAGAGCCAAAATATAGCAAAGTTTTTGTGTTGAAAAGATTCAAAAATATACTTTGCAAAAATGTATTTTCTTTTTTCCTACAAAATGGCATCAGCTGTGCTAAGATCACCATCTTCCATTTTTCATGAAAAAGCAGAGTTGTAAAAGAACACAATTTTTTACCATAGTTTTTGCATTTGTTAACAGAAAAGTCAATTTTTCCTGTTGTTTGCGTTTCCACCTACTTGCAGCTTGTGGTTTAAACAGTTATGGAACCCAGGGGTGAACCCAAACAGACATAAATTTCTGAATCTTAGACAAGATTCTGAATTCAGCTATGGGTCATTTGTGTAGATTGCTCATGGTTTTCCAAAAGAAAATTATTGATTGAGTAAAACAAAAATGATGAACATGAGTAGGAAAAAATAGGAACTGGAGACAATGTTTTAATCTTAACTGGTAGATTCACAAATGTAACATACAGTTCATCCTTCAGATCCTTCGGTTCACAAGGATATATTGTATTGGTTGTCCAAACACACATGATTAGCAGAACTAACAACCGAGCTGCAGCTTGTAATGATTTTTCATTGTGTATCATCCAGTTCTTAATTTGTACAAAATAAAAAATAATCATAAGTGCCAGGGCCCTTGTCTGGAGGCCACTGCAACTTGCTCCACCCATTGCCCCTGCCAGTGCTGCCAATGACAATTCAGATTATTCCAGGCCCCACAGGTATAAGAATAGCTTGGGAGGCAGTCGTATTTTTAATATATTAATAATAAACTGTAGTGTGCTAATCTCTAAATTAGACAGACAAAGCCACGATGTGGCAGCTGTTATAAGTGCCAGTGTTGGTAATTATGTGCTGTACCGAGCACCAGAAGACACTGGCTTAAATTAAGCACTGCTACCAACCATGCTGCAATTCACATATTAAAATCTATTTAATGAAAAGTGGGTATAAAGGGACCCTATGTATTTATGAAATGTGCATAATATACTGAATTTAGGGATACCTGGTATTTGAACACGTCTGCCTTTGGGGTTACATATAGTATCATACGATTGGGAGAGCATTTCCCAAAATATGTTCTTTATTGCACACTAGCTTACACTTGTAATCGAAAAATAGAAAGAAATCCAATTGGTGAGAAGAAATATTCCGCTATTACGCTATTCTGTGTTCCCACTCTTCTCTCAGTAAAATCAGTACCCCACTTGTTAGGCTAGGCCCGCTACATGAACAGCCCAAAACATGATGTAGAGACATCAACTTTCTGGCATGAAAAATAACCCTTTTTGGAAATGTGGGTAGCTGCAGAACCTATCCCTGGGCTCTGCTGATATTCAAGGAAACCTTTCACACCTAAACATTTCTGAAAACCAGATACTGTGTGGAGCCCAAGGTGTGGTGACTTGAATAGACCACACAATGTTTTCATTGGCACAAGACCCTGTAAACCCCCAACTTAGGCTAATATCAGACACTTTCTGTGAAAGAAAGTTATGGAATCTGTGGGGCTCCACCCAGCATTTCTATATTTTACAGATAAAAACAATACCCCACTTGAGTGGCTGGGCCTAGTGCCCGCTAAAGGAAAAGGCCACAAAATGCAACATAGAGTCATTAAAGTTCTTGCAATAAAAACAACCTTTTTTGTTGATGGGATAGTTGTAGAATTTAGGTCTGAACCTGTCTGCCAAACAGGGTAACCTACTAACCCAGACATTTCTGAAGATTATACATTCACAGAATTCCGGCTTGGTGTTACTTCCATGGATCCCACTCTATTGCTCTCCCAAAGTGCCCCGCAAACTTCAATCTTTAGATAAAATTACAAACATTTCTCACATTTCTGTGAGGGAAAATTCCAGAATCTGCAGGGATGCACAAAATGTGTATTACTCAGTGTACGAAAGTGGACTACTCAAGCAGCAACCACAATCCTTTTCAGGGTAGGGGACAAGCAAAATCCAAATTAACCTGTGGTCACCCCTCTGGTAGCTTGACACTGAGCACTGAGATTCACTCAGAGGCAATGTGTAAAATATTTGTGCAACGAAGCAAACAGTAACAGATTGAAAACACAGCACAAAAGGTTCCCACAACCCCACACAGCGCAGATGTAGAGCAAAATATAATAAATAAACAGGACTAAACATTACATACATCCAATCAGTAGGACCGGAGATAGGAAATTTTAAAGAATTTGGAGCCACATGTACAAAGCATTTTTCTAGTTGCAAACGGGCTGATTCGCAGAATTGGCCCATTTGTGACTAGAAAAATGCTTTTTGGATGTACAAAGACCAAATTGCTATTCAGTAACTTGTCACAGAATCACAATTTGGGTTTTGTGATTTGGTATTAAGAAGGGGCGTGTTCAGGGCGACCTTTCCTAATATAGAATTTGAATGGTATTTAACATTTTTGTAACCAAAACAATCACAGTTAGCACCAATTTTAAATTGGTGTTAACCTAGTCGCCAAAGGGAAAAGGGTCCCTAACGGACCCCTTCCCCTTAGTGAATGCATGCAAAAACATTTTTTAAGAGCAGGCAGTGGTCCCACAGACCACTGCCTGCTCTTAAAAAATGAAACTGAAACATTTCATTTTATTTTGTTTAAATGTACCCCATTTTACTTTAAGGAAAACTGGCTATGTTTAGAAAAAGGGTTGCTTTATTTACAAGCAATCACAGACATGGTGGTCTGCTGACCCTAGCAGGCCACCATCCATGTAATTTGTGCAATTCCCAGTGGGTCGCAAATTGTGACCTACTTCATGAATAATAATGAGGTAGATCTATTTGCGACCCACCAGGAATCGCAAAAGAAACTCTTACATGTGGGATTATGATTTCCCAATTGCGATTTGAATGGAATTGCAATTAGGAAATTGCAATTCCAAATGTTCGCACATGTGTCCCAAAGTGAGAATAGCGCCAAAAAGTACTAAGTGCAAGCTCGTGCTATCTGCTGGAAAGGGTCAAAGTCACAATTTCAGGCTGACCGCTACTCTTGCCACAGGCATCAGGTTAGGCCCACTGAAGTGTACCTTTTCTAGTTCATGCCAAGAGTCCTGTTCACTCTAAAGAGGACTGCAAGATGCAGGAGCAGGAAGACTGTTGCAGAAAGCTGCTGGCATAGCACAAAAATCCAGCCAGTGTCACAGGCAGGCATTGCTGGAGCCTTGCTCTGGCATCCTCACAAGGAGTCAATGTTCGGTTGGGAAACGTTAGGCTGATGGAGCTTGACGCTGAATCACAGTGCGAGCAGCAATGTCTCACGTGGGAACGGGCCTGTTCGTAGTCAAGATGAGCCAATAAGCTAGATTTCAGCTCACTGAGACATGCTAATGGTCCAGGACCTGAGGGGCACCACTTGGGGGTCAGGAATTCACTACAGCTGGGTCCAGGGGCAGGTGCAGCATGTTGGGGGAGACTTTTATATCCCTGAAGCTCAAATCAGGAGACCAGCAGACTAGCTCTTAGAGTCACTCTGGGAGCCCTGGGTTCAATGCAGGTCCATTACTTACTCCCCAGGCAAGAGGGCAGCAGGTCAGCTGTGCCTTTGAAGTGAGGGAAAAACTTGCAGAGATTTCCCTTTGAGGTCCCCAGCCACACTGGCTTCTCTGTCCTGGCTCCAGACTAACTATGGGGCTATCCAGCCCTATGTGTGGAGGTAGGACACAGCCTATTCAAGTGTAAGTAGGGTTGTGCTCAGCTCAGCTCCTCCCTCCCATCCTAGCAGTGGTGGCCCATCCAGGCCACCAAAGCTTCCTATTTTGAATGGCAGTCTGGAAGGAATACACAAAGCTCAACACATAGTCATGTGACCCAGTTAAAGGCTGACTTCACCATAAGTTTGAATTTTAAATTAGGATTCCAGAGACACCAGTAATGAACTGCCTACCTACTTATTCCCACTTGGAAATTAAATTTATGAAATGTAATAAAGTAACTCCAATGTTATCATACGGGAAGGGTAAGCCTTGTAGTAGTGAAAAATGGCCTTAGGAGTTTTTCACTACCAAGACATGTAAAGTTTAAAGGTACACATCCTACATTTAAATACATTCCACTTTCCTCTGGGCTGTCCAAGGCCTACCATAGGGGTGACCTGTGAGTATTAAAAAGGAAGGGTTTGGTTTGGCAAAAGATTTATTTTGCCAGGATGCAATGGCAGTTTAAAACTGTACACAAAGGACTGAGACATGTTTTAAGGGCTACTGAACTGGGTGGCACAATCAGTGTAATGTACATGCCCTGGGTACATATAGTACCACTTTATGGGGGACTTACAAGTAAATTAAATATGCCTATTGGCTGAAATCCAAATATGCAATATTTTAATAAGAGAGCACTTTTGCACTGGTTATCAGTGTTAAATTGCACAGAGTCCTAAGGCCAGTAAAATCAAAAGTGGTGGGTAAAGGCGGAAACACATTTGGAGTGACCCTGCAGAGAGGGCCAGGTCCAACACTCAGCATTCCCATACTTTTTCCAATAAAAGCACTACTCCACTTGTATGTGCCCCAGCGCTGATCAAAAGTCAAAGTGCTTATGGCCTGGTCCACTTTCAAAGCAACCAAAAAAAATCAGGCTTAGGAAGCACTTTCTCTTGGGTTCAGACTTTGGTTCAAAAGAATAATGCTTCTGATTAAAGAAACAAGAAGCATGTTCTCTTGCAGTACAGAGGATGATTCGTTGATGTCCTCTACACTACAGAGGTAGTGCCAAGAACATCATTGCCTCACCATCTGCACTAAGGGCGTTAACATTTTGTTTTACACAAAAATATTCTATTATTAGATCTTAAAAGATGCCCTGACGTGATTTTGGCACTGTATCACACAAAGTGATTCTGTTGAATTCACATATTGCATATATAATGAAATAAAATATCTCAATACCACACCCACGAGTAAAAAATCATAGATGGCAATTTATGAAAACATTGCACCAATCAAGTTCACAATGACTTTTGCAGAGGTGCTCCATGATAAGTGCAGAAAGTGCTTATATAGTGATAAAATTGTTGTAAAAATCCTAAACAAGAGAAACCCATATACAAATTTCACAAGACTGTCTTTAAAAGTAAAATATATGCAAAGTCATCTTTGGATTTGAAGGTACTTCCAAAGTGGTAATCTACCTTATTTTTACATATAGGTCACCTCTAAGATCTCCCTTTGTGCGCCAGGGGTGGAGTGACATGTAATTATAAGCTGAAATATTATTTAAAAAATTTTTTTGATGACCTGGTGAGGGACAAAATGCCTATTTTGTGTTCCCCTTGTAGATATTTATCTCCATAGGATCTGGAATATTTTATTTTAGTATAAATATTGCTAGGAAGATGTTCAAAATATCATTCAAGGACTTAAAAGGTTGGTAATGATAAATCCAACAACTTGCCACTGTTGAATATATTATAACTAATACAGAAAAGAAGTTATAGGACTCTACTTTCTGTGACCCAAAATCCAGTCTTCTAACTGCCTCTCCTGTTTGGGCAGCCTTAACAGGCTTAGGCAAGCCACATTATGAGGTGATAAGAGCCAGATGGGAGGCCCAGGAATCAAATTTGCTGAAGGTCTGGAGTGGGAGTGTAAATGGAAATGAACCACACCAGTAGGTTGGTTAAGCCAGGTCTTACTCTCTTGGGGAGGAATCCCCCATCTTGAATTTTAAAGTGAGGTGCTTTATGGGACTAGAATATGCCACATTTTGGAGGAAGCTGTCATGCTTTTCAGTGAAACCCTATACCTTATTGGACAGGGATGCCCCCTGCCTGTCACCCCAGATCATTGAATAAATATGTAACAGCTACATAGCAACTGAGATCTGCTGCCTGAATCTACAAGGAGAAGAAGGACTGCCCTGCCAGAACCCTGGTCTGCATGCCAAAGGATTGCACTCTGAAGGACTGCACCTGCTGCACACTGGCTACTACAGCCCTGATGATTTTGGTGGTCATTACAACCCTGGCGGACGGTGTTAAAGCGGCGGTAAGGCCGCCAACAGGCCGGCGGTAAATAATTTGCAATTACGACCGTGCCGGAAACCGCCAACAAAGACAGCCACTTTAACACTCTGATCGCCACGGCGGTACAAACAAACAGCGCGGCGATCACCGCCAACAGACAGGCGGGAGACAATGTACCGCCCACACTATTACAACCCACCAATCTGCCACCTTTTCCGGGGCGGATTCACCGCAGATAAAAACATGGCGGAAACAGGAATTCCGAAGGGAAAACGCTCACCTCTACACACCCCACGAGGAACAAGGACACCATGGACCCCGAACTCCAAATTCTCCCTGTGATAGTCTTCCTGCTCCTCTACCAGGAGCACGAACGCCGGCGGCGAAGACCACGGTGAGTACTGCACCTACGACACAGGGGAGGGGGAGGGAAAAAACAGGGACACACACACGCAACACACAACACCCCCACCCTCACCCACTACAACACACACACTAATGCATATTGATACATCACAGTTACACCCCCCAACCACCCCGGAAGAATGCAAAGACAATAGAAAATGAGTGTAACCATTTGTAGGAAGTTGGTTCTGTAAGCACTATTTCAAAGTAAGGAATAGTATGCACAGAGTCCAAGGGTCCCCCTCAGAGGTAAGATAGTGGTAAAAAGAGATAATACCAATGCTCTATTTTGTGGTAGTGTGGTCGAGCAGTAGGCTTGTCAAAGGAGTAGTGTTAAGCATCTGTTGTACATACACACAGGCAATAAATGAGGAACACACACTCAGAGACAATTCCAGGCCAATAGGTTTTTGTATAGAAAAATATATTTTCTTAGTTTATTTTAAGAACCACAGGTTCAAATTCTACATGTAATACTTTGCATGAAAGGTATTGCAGGTAAGTACTTTAGGAACTTTGAATAATCACAATAGCATATATACTTTTCAAATAAAACACATATAGCTATTTTAAAACTAGACAGTGCAATTTTCAACAGTTCCTGGGGGAGGTAAGTATTTGTTAGTTTTTGTAGGTAAGTAAACCACCTACGGGGTTCAAGTTTGGGTCCAAGGTAGCCCACCGTTTGGGGTTCAGAGCAACCCCAAAGTTACCACACCAGCAGCTCAGGGCCGGTCAGGTGCAGAGTTCAAAGTGGTGCCCAAAACGCATAGGCTTCAATGGAGAAGGGGGTGCCCCGGTTCCAGTCTGCCAGCAGGTAAGTACCCGCGTCTTCGGAGGGCAGACCAGGGGGGGTTTTGTAGGGCACAGGGGGGGACACAAGTTAGCACAGGAAGTACACCCTCAGCAGCACGGAGGCGGCCGGGTGCAGTGTGCAAACACACGTCGGGTTTGTAATAGGAATCAATGGGAGACCATGGGGTCACTTCAGCGTTGCAGGCAGGCAAGGGGGGGTCTCCTCGGGGTAGCCACCACCTGGGCAAGGGAGAGGGCCTCCTGGGGGTCACTCCTGCACTGGAGTTCCGATCCTTCCGGTCCTGGGGGCTGCGGGTGCAGGGTCTTTTCCAGGCGTCGGGATCTGAGAGTCAGGCAGTCGCGGTCAGGGGGAGCCTCGGGATTCCCTCTGCAGGCGTTGCTGTGGGGTCTCAGGGGGGACAACTTTGGTTACTCACAGTCTCGGAGTCGCCGAGGGTCCTCCCTGAAGTATTGTTTCTCCACCAGTCTAGTCGGGGTCGCCGGGTGCAGGGTTGCAAGTCTCACGCTTCTGGCGGGAAACGCTGTTGCCTTTAAGTTGCTCCTTTGGAAACAAAGTTGCAGTCTTGGGTGAACAGGGCTGCTGTTCTCGGGAGTTTCTTGGTCCTTTTAGAGCAGGGCAGTCCTCTGAGGATTCAGAGGTCGCTGGTCCTGGGGAAAGCGTCGCTGGAGCAGTTTTCTTCCGAAGGGGGGAGACAGGCCGGTAGAGCTGGGGCCAAAGCAGTTGGTGTCTCCGTCTTCTCTGCAGGGTTTTTCAGCTCAGCAGTCCTCTTCTTCTTAGGTTGCAGGAATCTGAGTTCCTAGGTTCAGGGGAGCCCTTAAATACTAAATTTAAGGGCGTGTTTAGGTCTGGGGGGTTAGTAGCCAATGGCTACTAGCCCTGAGGGTGGGTACACCCTCTTTGTGCCTCCTCCCAAGGGGGGGGGGTCACATTCCTATCCCTATTGGGGGAATCCTCCATCTGCAAAATGGAGGATTTCTAAAAGTTAGAGTCACCTCAGCTCAGGACACCTTAGGGGCTGTCCTGACTGGCCAGTGACTCCTCTTTGTTATTCTCATTATTTCCTCCGGCCTTGCCGCCAAAAGTGGGGCCGTGGCCGGAGGGGGCGGGCAACTCCACTAGCTGGAGTGCCCTGTGGTGCTGGAACAAAGGGGGTGAGCCTTTGAGGCTCACCGCCAGGTGTTACAGCTCCTGCCTGGGGGAGGTGATAGCATCTCCACCCAGTGCAGGCTTTGTTACTAGCCACAGAGTGACAAAGGCACTCTCCCCATGTGGCCAGCAACATGTCTCGAGTATGGCAGGCTGCTAAAACCAGTCAGCCTACACGGGTAGTTGGTTAAGGTTTCAGGGGGCACCTCTAAGGTGCCCTCTGGGGTGTATTTTACAATAAAATGTACACTGGCATCAGTGTGCATTTATTGTGCTGAGAAGTTTGATACCAAACTTCCCAGTTTTCAGTGTATCCATTATGTTGCTGTGGAGTTCGTGTTTGACAGACTCCCAGACCATATACTCTTATGGCTACCCTGCAATTACAATGTCTAAGGTTTTGCTTAGACACAGTAGGGGCACAGTGCTCATGCACTGGTGCCCTCACCTATGGTATAGTGCACCCTGCCTTAGGGCTGTAAGGCCTGCTAGAGGGGTGACTTATCTATACTGCATAGGCAGTGTGAGGTTGGCACCCTGAGGGGAGTGCCATGTCGACTTACTCGTTTTGTCCTCACCAGCACACACAAGCTGGCAAGCAGTGTGTCCGTGCTGAGTGAGGGGTCCCCAGGGTGGCATAAGATATGCTGCAGCCCTTAGAGACCTTCCCTGGCATCAGGGCCCTTGGTACCAGGGGTACCAGTTACAAGGGACTTACCTGGATGCCAGGGTGTGCCAATTGTGTAAACAAAAGTACAGGTTAGGGAAAGAACACTGGTGCTGGGGCCTGGTTAGCAGGCCTCAGCACACTTTCAATTCAAAACATAGCATCAGCAAAGGCAAAAAGAGGGGGTAACCATGCCAAGGAGGCATTTCCTTACACCATTGTAATATATTAAAATCAAGTAGGCAAAAATATATATATATATGTATATATATATACACCATTTACAAAAAATATACCAAGCATAGTAGTCCAGGTAGTGCTCCAATTAAGTCCGTGGAACACTGGGCATCAGAGAGCAACAAAACAGGCACCTCAGGGGGAGGGAAAGGGGGGCACCTCAGCCGCTTGAGTGAACAACGCCAAATCAACGAGGGGGCCACATGCCCACTGTACAATCCTGGGGAGTGCAAAGCCACAGTCTCTCAAGTCTCTACAGTGGGTGGGTTGCCCACTGTTCCATCCTGGGGAGTGCAAAGCCACAGTCTTTCAAGTCTATACAGTGGGTGGTTTGCCCACTGTTCCATCCTGGGGAGTGCAAAGCCACAGTCTCTCAAGTGCATAACAGTCTCCACTGGTTCTGGAGGGGGCATGGTGCCCAGAGTGCTTCATTCTGCTAAGGACAGAGGTAGTGGATGGATCTCTCCACTGGTTCTGGAGGGGGCATGGTGCCCAGAGTGCTTCATTCTGCCCGTGACGGACTCAGTAGCGTCAGTGCCCTTGGCGGTCATGGGCCACCGGTGCATGAAACGGCGGTGCCCTGTTCAGCGGTGCTTGAGACAGCGGTGCCCTGTTCAGCGGTGCTTGAGACGGCGGTGCCCTTTTTAGCGGTGCTTGAGGTGGCGGTGCCCTGATCAGCGGTGCTTGAGACGGTGGTGCCCTGTTCAGCGGTACTTGAGATGGCGGTGTCCTGTTCAGCGGTGCTTGAGGTGGCGGTGCCCTGTTCAGCTGTGCTTGAGACGGCGGTCTCCAGTGCAGTGACTCAGCTTCTGGTGGACCTTCCTGGCCCAGCAGGGCTTTTGCTGGTGGTCCTTCATGGCCCAGCGGGGCTTGTGCTGGCGGTGGCCTCCTGGGCAGCTGGGCTGGTGCTGGCGGGGGCCTCCTGGGCAGCTGGGCTGGTGCTGGTGGGGGCTTCCTGGGCAGCTGGGCTGGTGCTGGCAGTGGCCTCCTGGGCAGCTGGGATAATGGCGGTCTTCTCCGCCGTGCTGCTCTTCCCAGACTTGCTGACCTTCTTGTGCCCCTTCCCCACCTTGGAAGGTGTCGCAGCTGACTCCACACTCCCACCTGGACCCCTGGGAGCGGCTCTGGTGGCTGGAGTCTTCCCCCTCTCCCGCCGGGCACTGGCCAACTTCTGATGCTTCACAGGTGGGGGACTGTCTGTGCTGTGGCTCTGTGCTACACTGGCTGCCCTGGTGGCCGGTGCACTCCAGATTCTGATGACTACAGGCACCACTGATGTGTGGCTGAGGTGCTAGTTCGGGACCTAGGAGACGGACGGGGTGGGGAGGTGTGGGAAAGAGGTCAAGGTTGGACAGGAAAAGTTTCTTGAAGACACTGGGACGGGTAGCTGGAGGGGGTTTGGGAGTGGAGGAAGAGGTTGTGGTTGTAGGAGGTGTTCGTTTGCTGACTTTGTGTGAAGGTGCATGCGCTGGAGGCTGTTGTGAGGTGGATGGCTGTTGGGTGGGTGTGTGCCTGCATTTGAGTATCTCCGGAGGGGGCGTCACAGACACATTGGGAGAGGACACAGGGGACGTGTGAATGGTAGTGGGGGTGGTGACTGCACGTGAGTGGGGTGTGGTGGTGGGTGTGCTGGAGAGGGATGTAGTGGCTGTAGAGGTAGTGCATGCAGGTGTGAGTGTAGACGAGACAGGGAGGGAGGAGGGAGACGAGGAGGAGGGGGAAACAGTGGAGGCAGTGGATGTTGCTATGTCTGCCTGTGTGTGATGCTTGCGTGAGTGCCTGTGGGATGTGTGGTGCTTATGTTTGCCTGAGCTTCCCTTGTGTGTTGACGTGTGTGCATGCTGGTCTGTAGGTGTGCTTGGGATAGGCTGAGGTATAGGGGATTGGGTCGGGGTGGAGGAAGTTGGAGCGGGGAGGCTAGAGACAGGGACAATGGCTGCCATCAGTGCTGAGGCCAGAGTCTGAAAAGCTTGAAGGGCCGCCTAACCAGAATGAATGCCCTCCAGGAATGCATTTGTTTGTTGCAACTGCCTTTCTACACCCTGGATGGCATTCAAAATGGTAGACCGCCCAACAGTGAGGGACCTGAGGAGGTCAATGGCCTCCTCACTGAGGGCAGCAGGGGTGACTGGGGCAGGGCCTGAGGTGCCTGGGGCGAAGGTGATGCCCACCTTTCCGGGTGAGCAGGCACGGGGCGAAGGCTGAGGGGCTGCTGGGAGGGCGGTGCTGGAAGGTGGGGTGGCGGCTGTACCTGTAGATGGGGGGGGGGCACAGATGTTGCTGCCACCACAAGGGAGCTCCCATCAGAGGACGAGTCCGTGTCACTGGTCTCAGCTCCTGTCCCCGCCGTGGAGCTCCCCTCGCCCTCTGTCCCACTGGTGAAGTCCGATTCCGTAGTGTGGCCCTCCATGGCCATGTGGGATGCAGCCCCCTGGTGCTCCGGTGCCACTGCTCCTCCGCCTGATGATGCTAATGCACACAACAACAGGGAGACCACAAAAAGGGGGGAACGACAGAAGAAAGACATGTTGAGTGCATGCATTACCGCTACCGTTGGCGGACAAGACAGACACAGATGCCCCCTGCACTACGCCGCGCTCTTGGGCTCCACTGTTCAATTCCTGGGAAATGGCCTACAAGGCTATGGACAACATCTGCACACATAGATGACACAGGGGCATGACTAGGTGTACTTGGCACTTTACAGAGGTGGGCTGGGGTGCCACATGGCCTGCCTTACGGAGGGACCTTGCCTACGGAACTCGCCCTGCCCTAGGGAAACCCACAGCCCACCTCCCCCACCCAGACCCCTCCACTGCGCGCAAATTCAGCAGAATGCGAGTGTACTCACCCCCTTGTGGCTGCCGTGATGCCCTCAAGTGCCCATCCAACTCCGGGTACACCACCGCCAGGATCCTGAACATCAGGGGGTCATGGTGAGACAGGCACCCCTCCCACGTTGGGAGGCCATCCCCAGCTGAGCCTCCGCCGTCTTCTTGCTCCAGCGGCGAATGTCCTCCCATCTTTTCTGGCAGTGGGTGCTCCGTCTATGGTAGACCCCCAGGATCCAGACATCCTTGGCGATGGCACGCCAAATATCTTTTTTCTGGTGGGCGCTGACCTACATGATTTGTACAGGGGGAAGAAAAAGTTATTACCAACTGCATCGTCAATGTGATTGGTCCCCATTCCTACCCTTGCCATGTGGCACATGCACTCACCATTGTTTCATGTACGCCGCACTCTCCCCCCTTCCTTCTTACATCCACCCCTCTCCACACAGGCATAGCCCATACATCATGCTCCCAGTGTACTTACCTGTTGGTCTGGAGGACCATAGAGTAGAGTGTACTGGGGGGGGACCCCGTCCACGAGTTTCTCCAACTCCTCCGATGTGAAGGCAGGGGCCCTTTCCCCAGACACTCAAGCCATTGTCTCTTCCAGACCGAGGTCACAGCAGCACTTGCAGTGTAGGTGCTCTCCTGTCGAAGATCAGGTATCGAGTGATTGAACAGATAGAAAATGACGGTCACGTCGGCGGCGGTGCGTACCGTCACCGCCGACGTACATCGTCATTGGCTCCTGGGACCCATAGGGTCCAATGTTAACTAATGCAGCCGCATTGCGCCGCGGTCTTCGACTGCCTACCGCGACGTGTACAACGCCAGCGCAGTTACCTCACATCCCATTGTCCCACTTTACAGGTCAGGCAGCCGCCATTTCAGGGGCCCACATGGCTTCATTTTCAACTGCGTCACTCACACCTAGGCCTAGCGTCAACACACATATAGGCCACTTTTTGATTATGAATGGTGTTCTGTGTAAGCTGTGGGTACGTACCTCTGAGTTGTTTGACTCTGTGCTCGCTGTTGTCCTTCATAGGCACCGTCCGCTGGGACATGTGAGGAGATGGCGGCATCCTCCGGTGTACCGACCGTTGGTGGACCTGTTGACAATGGAGGAAAGACATGTGATAATCAGATACAGGCTTGACCGTGCCACAATCCAGGATCTGTGTAACCAGTTGGAACCAGATCTGATGCCAGCTATCCGCCATCCCACAGGAATCCCCCCTCAAGTGCAGGTGCTGTCAGTGCTCCATTTCCTTGCAAGTGGGTCAGTTCAAACAATAGTGGCCATAGCATCAGGGATGTCCCAGCCTATGTTTTCCAACGTGTTGTCAAGAGTGTTGTCTGCCCTTGCTGAAACACATGCGGAGCTACATCGGTTTCCCTCAGGTGGAGGATTTGCCTACAGTGAAAGGTGACTTCTATGCCCTGGGACATATCACCAACATCATACTTGCCATTGATTGGACACATGTGGCTTTGGTACTCCCCCCCACAGGAGTGAACAGGTGTACAGAAACCGGAAGAGTTATCATTCGATTAATGTACAGATGGTATGTTTGGCAGACCAGTACCTCTCCCATGTGAATGCCATGTTCCCTGGCTCAGTGCATAACGCTTACATCCTGCGGAATAGCAGCATCCCTAATGTGATGGGTCTGAGGCACCGTGTGTGGCTATTAGGTGAGCACCTGGAAGCTAGTCAGTGGGAATGGTTGTCTGGGTCTGGGGATATCCCTCCATGTTAATGTGTGTCTAACAGTTGTCCCTCGCCATTTGCAGGTGACTCTGGTTACCCCAACCTGTCATGGCTACTGACCCCAGTGAGGAATCCCAGGACAAGGGCAGAGGAACGCTACAATGAGGCCCATGGGCGAACTAGGAGGGTGATCGAGCGGACCTTCAGCCTCCTGAAGGCCAGGTTCAGGTGCCTCCATATGACAGGTGGTTCCCTATTCTACTCACCAAAGAAGGTGTGCCAGTTCATCGTGGCCTGCTGTATGCTTCACAACTTGGCTTTGCGATGACAGGTGCCTTTTCTGCAGGAGGATGGTCCAGATGGCTCTGTTTTTGCAGCTGTGGAGCCTGTGGACAGTGAAGACGAGGAAGCAGAGGAAGAAGACATGGACAACAGGGACTCAGTGATCCAGCAATATTTCCAGTGGGACACAGGTAAGAATACAAACCTGCCTACTACATGTATTTAAACACTACTACCTCTCTATTGTCTGTCGTTTTCACCCAGTGTATGGTCACTGAGTTGTCACTTTCCCTTACAATTTCACAGTTGTGGGTCCCACTGTGTGACATCTGCTTTGATTCCTCATGGACTAGAGCTGTGTGACATAGGTATGTTGCCATTACCAATTAAAAAGCTTTTTGCCACAGTTATTGCTGATACAGTATTCCGAAATCACAGACAGACTCCAGATTGTTTTGTGCTTTAAGGGTGTTTATTTAAGTGCTCAATATTGGAGGGGGTTGTAAACTGGTGAGGGGTGATGGTGGAGGAATGTCCATGGCAGAGTCCAGTCTATTAGTCTCACAGGTGCATTGCCGAAATAGCCATAGGAAGTGGAGCTGGGGCAGTTAAAGGATGGACAGGGTGACAAAGTGGGACAGTAGGATGACAATCAGGGTGGTCTCATTTCTTGGCGGGGGTCTTGGCATCTTTCTCTGTCTTTGTCCTGGATCTCAGGGACCGTTTGCGAGGTGGTTCTCCCTCTGCAGGGGGTGGGGTGCTGGTGTGGTGGTCCTGTGGCGGTGCCTCCTGTCCACTAGCGCCGGCAGAGGTGGTGGGCAGTTCATCGTCCAGGCTAGTGTCAGGGGCCCCTTGTAGTGCCACAGTGTCCCTCCTGGTGTTGAGTACTTCCTTCAGCACCCCTACGATGGTGCCCATGGTGGAATTGATGGTTCTGAGTTCCTCCCTGAAGCCCATATACTGTTCCTTCTGCAGGCGCTGGGTCTCCTGAAACTTGGCCAGTACCGTTGCATCGTCTCCTGGGAGTGGTGGTATGCTCCCATGATGGAGGGGAGGGCCTCGTGGAGAGTGGGTTCCCTGGGCCTGTCCGCCCCCTGTCGCACAGCAGCCCTCCCAGTTCCCCTGTGTTCCTGGGCCTCCGTCCCCTGGACCGTGTGCCCACTACCACGGACCCCAGGTCCCTGTTGTTGTTGGGGTGGTGGGTTAGCCTAGGTTCCCTGTAGTTGTGGACACACTGCTGATTGACGTGTCCTGGGGACGGAGGTATGGGCCTTCTGGGTTGGTGCTGTGCTGGTGTTTCCAGAGGGGGGAAGCTCTGTAGTGGCCTGTGACTGGGTGTGGGGAACCGACTGTCCAGAGGTCCCTGATGGGCCGGGCTGGTCATCTAGATCCAGTTAGACAGAGCTGCTGTCATCACTGTGGGCCTCTTCTGTTGGCGGTCTGGACATGTGTGGACCCTCCTGTCCGGTGACATTGGGTAGGGGTCCTGCAGGGGTATAAAAGCATGATTATTGCATCTGTGTGTGTCAAGGTGTGCAATGGGTGGGTGACCGTGTACCCCAGTGCTAGCATTCCTGTGTGGGACCTTGTGTGATGATGGTTTAGGGGAGTGTATGGGTATGTGCAGTGGGCATGCTTTAGTAATGGGTGTCCATGCTTTGTTGTTGCATGCAGGGCTTGGTGTTAGGATGTGTGGATTGTGATGTTGGGACATTTGTGAGGAGTTAGAGTGATGGAGTGACGGTGAGGGTGGGGGTATGTGGTGGCATGCAGGTAGGGTGGAGGATGTAATAGTTAAGATTTGACTTACCAGAGTCCATTCCTCCACCTACTCCTGCGAGGCCCTCAGGATGCAGAATCGCCAAGACCTGCTCCTCCCATGTTGTTAGTTGTGGGGGAGGAGGTGGGGGTCCGCCGCCAGTCCGCTGAACTGCCAAGTGGTGTCTGGAGACCACGGTACGCACCTTCCCCCGTAGGTCGTTCCACCTCTTCCTGATGTCCTCCCGATTTCTTGGGTGCTGTCCCACTGCATTGACCCTGTCCACTATTCTTCGACATAGCTCCATCTTCCTTGCAATTGAGGTGTGCTGCTCCTGTGATCCGAATACCTGTAGCTCTACCCGGACGATTTCCTCCACCGTGACCCTGAGCTCCTCCTCTGAGAACCTGGGGTGTCTTTGCCGTGCCATGGGGTGGTGTAGGTGATGTGTGGGGTGGTGTGTGGGGTAATAAGTGTGCTGATATGTAGTGGTGTGTTGTGTGAGGTGGTGGAAGTTATGTGGTTGATGCTATTGTGTGCCTGTGGATGCTAGTGTTGTTGATGGTGGTGTCTCTCTCTGGCTTTCGTTCATGATTTGTGGTCGTAAGGGTTTGTGGGTGATGTGGGTGTGTGTTTTATATTGTATTGAGTGTGTGGGAGTGGTGTGTGTATGTGTATCAGGTGTGTGTATTTCGAATTGCCCAAAGTGGCTGTATTTTTTAGATGTGTGTTTATTTTGAGCGCGGGGGGGTGTACCGCCAATGGAATACCGCAGTTGAAAGACCGCCGCGTGGATTCGTGGGTCGTGATAGTGTGGGCGTATTTCTGTTGGCGTGACGGTGGAGGGTTTTTTATCGCCAGTTTATCACTGACCTTTGGTGTGGTGGACTTATGTGGGTGTCTGAATTTTGGCGGATTCCGAGCTGTGGGTCATAATAGCTATGGCGGAATTCCGCAGCCGCGGCGGTGTGTTGGCCGTCTTCTGCACGGCGGTAAGCGGCTTTTACCGCCAATGTTGTACTGAGGGCCTTTGTCTTGATTCCAAAAGGATTAAGGAGTAGACTCCCTGAAATCAACAGGTTAATAGAGCTTCCCTGCACCATCTCCCTCAAGAAGTTCCCAGCCTGGAGTGCGTGCAGTGGACTTTCAAGGATTTGGCCAGGTGCATTGTGGGAATTGTAGTTCCAAACTTCCAAGCACTATCTGAAAGCCTCTAGACCTGTCGATTTGTGTTTTGGACAATTTGAATCCTAAAGGGGAATTTCGGAAAGAAGTTCCAGACGTTTGGAGAAACTTGAAGCAACTTTTGCAAAAAGCTCCATAAGTGGAATGACTTGACATCAAGAGTCAAGCCGACTACCTTCACCTGCAAACTGGCCTGGAGTTCAGGCTCTTCCCGCTGGAAGCTCTGGAGCCCTAGACTTCCCGGATTTGAACAGGGCCTTGTGGAGAAGCAATATGACAACTAGCAATCAGCCTCCTAGAGGGGACTGGTCGACATCAGGAGAAAATCCTCCAGAAAAGTTTCAAAAATTTTGTCTGGGTCCTCCTGCTTAGTGTATCCGACAAGGGCACCATTGCAGTGTGCCTGAAACTTTGACTTTGTCCCGGTCAAGCGCAACCAGATGTCCCAAGTTGGCGCTATAGGTTTTTCAGCACTAGAAAGTGATTGATCTTTAAAAATTCATGTCTCCAGTTTCCTGTATTGGATTTTTGTCATTGTGGTGTAGTTTTAAAGATAAACATATTTCCTATTTGTATAAATTGGTGTTAGATTTTTATTGTGTGTTGTGTCTTACTTATTTAATGTATTGGTGTTTTTAAATGCTTTAAATATCAGCTACCAAAGCTTGAACCAGTGGCTAATGGGTTAGGACTTTGACTTGACCTTATATTGGGTTGGTGGCCTTATTGCTAGTGGTAGGTGCATACGGACCCCTAGTAATAAGCCACCTTCCAACAGTGTCAAAGGAATGGTCAAGGATGAAGTGGGCCACCATCACGTGGGTGAGGCCTTTCTATCCATAAATACTGGATATTTGTTTTGGAATAATAGCAGAGAATAGTGATACGGAAAGTTCCAACTTTAGGATTTTACTCCAATGCCATTCTGCTTGGAGCCCCTGACTTTCTGATTGATAGATTATTCAGATCCCAGGTAGCAGCTGCCAAACTTGCCTTAAATAGAACCCGGAGATCCTCAGTGTCCAATGCACTGAAAGATTTGCACAGGCTTCCATTGAAGCAGAGGGTTCAGTGTCTCTACAACAAAGACTGAGAGGGTATACTCCCAGGAGAGCCCTTCGCTCGAGCTCTGCACATCTTGTCTGCATAAATAAGTTCCTGAAAATAAGACAAGGTGATCAGCCCTTCACAATTAAGGCAGCCAAGCTATGGAATAAACTCCCACTTACTCTCAGGACATCTACGGACCTGCTACAATTCAGGAAAGCCTTGAAGACATGGCTCTCACCCTAACATAACTCTGCCCCTGCACATGTGCTTAACCTTCTGTAGAGTGGTATCCTCTATTAGTTTTCAGCACCAATATACCGGTTTGTTGATAGTCATGCTTTAAAAATGTTATAAATGAATAAATAAATAAACAATGCTTTTTCATAAATACTAATCCCATTTTAGGAGCTGGAAAAGTTTTTCAGATGCCTAAAATGGGATTCCAACTGAATACTGATTTGGTATCTTGAAGAGGTGTTTTATAGTATGTCCCTTCCAAATACAAAATTGGTATCTTTTGTTTGAATGTTTTGCAACCAAAATCTGATTGCAGAATTTACCAGCACCTCAAAGGAGGTAGCAGCAAATTTGCAAAGGGAAGGAATCCCCTTTGTGAATGTAAAGAAACGTGGCTGGAGAGTAGGCAGTGATCCAGAGGACCAGTGACAACTTTAAACAAACATAAAAAAATGAAACTTTTATTTCAAATGTGACTCACTCGGTTTCCTATAGGGGAAAAATGGGATGCATTTAACAATTGTGACCATTATCTTGCAGACAGTAAACACTAAGGCCCAGATTTAAGAAAAGTGGTGCTTCACATTGTGAAGCAGCATTTTCCATGCTCCTCCCCTGCATACATCTAACGTCACCATGTGTGCGCCACATTTATGATACAGCACACCATGGCAGTATGAGGAACAGTAGCGTAAACATTTTTGGTGCTATTGTGGTGCTTTGCTCCATTAGTGTCAAGGATTCCGACGCAAGTGAAGCATAGTGCAAGGAGGCCCAATGGGTGCATCACTTTAACGCCTGCTATTAGCAGGGGTTAAAAATGACAATGGAGTAGATTGCATTGCTCCATTTGTGCTCCATTTGTGCAGGCCTCCTTGTGCTGGAATGCCCCCTTTGCATATATTATGCATGGTGCATGCATAATGTGGTGCGAAAGGTTGCAAAATGGTGCAATGCATGCATTGCGCTACTTTGTCAATATGGTGCAGCAATTTTGCAAGACTCACGCCAAATTAGCCTTAAAAAAAAGACGCTAATGTGGTGCTAGGCCTTCTTAAATTTAGGCCTAAATCTGGTCCATTGTTCTGAAAATTTACATTTCTGCCACCGTTTTCTCAAAATTATACTAGGTTTTGTGCGTCCACAAGACTCGCAGGCCGGCTCATGCTTTTTGGAAAGTTATAAATATACTGGAATATTTCATGATTACCCTTTCTGGCTTCTTAGCAAATGTATATGACTTCCTTTTCAGGTCGAGCACGCAAGCGCTTCAGACCTGTTGTCATCGATTCTGTGGGTTTTAACCACGCCCATTTCATACCCACTACTTTGATTAGGTTGTAGGATTGCCTTTAAAAATTCCCTTGATTTCATTTGCCAAATTCATGCATACGTCATGCCTTTTCTGGGGCTTAGCCCTCCCTGAGAGCACTGAGCAGCCACTGTAAATATACGCAGCGTCCATGTTTTACATATGTTTTCTGGACTACTTTTTAGGGTTGAGTGCGCAAGCACTCTGGGCCCTGTTGTAATCTCTCTCGGGGCCTTTATCCACACCCATGTCACGCCCATATGTTTAGTTGATTTGTGGGCTTGCCTTTTAAAATTCGCTTCATTTCATTTGTGAAGGGCATGCATATATCATGCCTTTTCTGGTGTTTAGCCCTCCTCGACAGCACCGGTAAAGTACTGAAAACATACGAGGCTCCATATTTTCTGCATGATTTCTGGACTACTTTTTCTTTTTCTTTCCTATGCAGTGCTATCTGCTGGACAGTAGTCAAACACTTTGCATGACAATGACCCTGTTAAATAGATAATTGCATAACAGGAAATAAGTTTGACTGCGAGCGAACTCCTGTTTCCTTTTTTGTGCTCCTCACGCTCATGGCATGGCACTTTAAATTGGCTCGCTTATGTAAAACTGTATGACTTTTAATTTTCAATTTATGTGGCAAGAAAATTCCAGTTAGGAGTTTACACCGCTAATATCTCTATATCAAACAAATGTGAGACCTAGTGCATGGTAAATGTTTGTTTAAAAGTTGTGAGCTCTCCTCTCAAAGGAGGCTGTTTGCTTTTCAGAGATCCTGCGTCTCTTACCTGGGATCGTGTCCGTATGTGCTACGTTTCTGAACAAAGCTCCAAATGTCAGTCGAATAGCTTGCTGTTATGCGAAGGCTGAGGTGAATGTGACATTAGATTTGCTGGGCACCAGTAGTGCTCTGGGCATAGGGGACTGAAAACAAAGCCATTACAGTGCCTCATTAGTCTCACAAATAAGCAGCGAAGGGGAAGGGAACTGCTTCTACCTATCACTATGCAGGCAGACCGCGGAATACCTTGATGTGGTTGGGGCCTGTTAAGTTCATACATAGATCAGAGAAAATAAATTCCACCATCTGCCTTCAGTTTCCTGCCCCTGCCTCCGCAGGAAGACCAACAAGCTGAACTCCAAATGTGTCTATTTGTGTAAAAAAAGGAATAGTTCTACCAAAATTAAGTATACAGAGCTGAACTTCCCCAAGCGCATGGTCTGTTAATCAATTGACTTTGACTGTCCAGTCCAATTTGTGTTGTCGCACTCCCGGTGTATCCTTCTCCACCTCTTCCTGATGTGACAAAGAAGCCTAGTAGCACACACAATGCTGCTCATGAGGGGTGCACATAAACATGGGCTTTTTGTAAATACTTGTTTTACATTTGCTTTTGAGCATAGGCTTGGTGGCAGTCATTGTTTGTTTAGACCTTGGGCCTTCCGTGGATTGCCAACCTGTGGCAGGTACTTTTTGTTATTGGAATTATTGTTTATGTAAGAGCGACACTTCTAAGGGAAAATTATGCAATGAACCTTAATAAGTTTGAAAGTCACTTTTACAACGTTCAGCCTTCACTTACTCAAGGGGCTCCCTTTGTAAAACATCCCTTCATATGCAGCATTGTTCTGGACTCCCAGCATGGTTGATTTACGTCGGAAGAGAAATTCCTTGGTATGGCTAGAATATTTGTAACTGCTCTGTTAAATTCCTCTAATAGGTGGGCATTCTTATATTGAGCCACAGTGCGTTGTATTGTGCTGATATGTTGAGTCTTAAAGCGCATTGAACACTTGGATAGGCCAGCCTGTCCTTTCCGCACTGGTAAACTGTGAGCACCGTGTCACACCACATTCTGTTGGCTTTCTTGCCCCTCATTGTTATCAGTATGCAGAAAGACTGTGAGCTGGAGACCTGATCGTTTGCTGTGTCTCACTTTTCATTTTTAGGTCGTGCAAGAACTTTGACCTGTTGTAAGTGTTGTGGGCCTTTAACCATCCCATCTCACACTCATCAATTTCACTTATTCATGGTCCTGCCTTTCAAAAATCACTTCATGTCCTTGATAAATGGTTTACATTTGTCCCGCCTTAAGGCTGTTTTTGTCACGCCTTGCAGAATGCACCTCTTACATGGATTATTGCATGATCCCTATCAGCTTCAGCGTGGGTGAACTTTTGTTTTCCTTTTATCTCTCCCCTATCTGCTGCATTGCGGCCATGGCACTCAGAGCGCCAACAGGCACAACAGCATAAGCTCGATCGGCGGTAAATAAGCGCTGGTCACATTGTTCACAGTTACTTGATCATAGTCATTTCATGTGGCTCTTCCCTTAAAACACTTGAAATTGGTAAAGGCTTTACATAAAACAGAAACCTTCAAAGCAAAAGCGGTTCTCCCAGCACAGTGGGAGAGCCGATACTACAATATTCACTGCACTTGGGAAACTCGCCCCATAATACTTTGCAGGGTATTACTTTTGCAAAACATTTCTGCCCATAACTCAGCCTGTGGTGGTCCTCTGACAATGAAACCACCTTCAAAACGTTCATCACAATGTGCTCTTTCTGTCCAGATCATGTCTTAGTTCCCACACTACGTTAGTGGGGACCCTAAATAATTAACTCCTCCCACCATTCCGTTTATTTTTAAGTGATCTCATGGCTGGAATTTGAGTTTTACAGCTTAGACTATTTTGCTTTTTAAGAGCCTTGCTTGTAATAGGATAGTTATAGGTCTGCTATTTCTGAAAATATGTAATGCACTATGCTCTCTAGAGGCTAAATACAGTTACATTTCATTATTAGATTTAATTTTCTTTTTGTGTGGTTAAGCTCTCTAAGGGTTAATTGTATAGTTACATGACCATGGGGGTCATTACAACCCTGGCGGACGGTATTAAAGCGGCGGTAAGACCGCCAACAGGCTGGCGGTCTTTTTTTTAGTATTATGACCATGGCGGTTACCGCCATGGTCATCCGCCGCTTCCCCGTTCCGCCCGCCAGGGCGGAGACGACCGCTGGGCTGGAGACCTGGGTCTCCAGCCCGGCGGCCGTGACAATACTGCCCTCAGTATTGTGACCCGGCTTACCGCCGTGGATTTCCAGCGGTAGGAACCAGCACTATCAGTGCCAGGGAATTCCTTCCCTGGCACTGATATGGGTCTCCCCCACCCCCCACCACCACCCCAACTCCCTCCCCTACCCCCCCACCACCCTGCCACCCCCCAAAGGTGGCAGGGCCCCCCTCCCCACCCCGACCCCCGACATTACCTTACACTTACACACCCGACACGCACGCAGGCACCACCAACACACATACACGCACACACACTGACATACATGCCAACTTTCACACACATAGTCAGACACGTACACCCACATTCAAACATACACACACACATCCATACAGACATACATACAGACATGCACACATTTCCGAAACACGCAACACCCCCGCAAGCATACACGCACTCACACACCCCCCCTACATACACAGACACACACCCCCATGCACCCACACAACACACAACACCCCCCACCCCCCTCCCCTAACGGACGATCGACTTACCTGTTCCGTCGATCCTCCGGGAGGGGAGGGGAGCCATGGGGGCAGCTCCCCCAACACCACACCGCCAATAGAACACCGCCGCGCAGAATCCCAGGACGTGATTAGCTCGGCGGTGTTCTGTTGGTGTGGAGGTGGAGCAACCTCCACTTCCCCGCCGACTGCAAGTATGGCTGTTGGCGGCTCTCCGTCGGAAAACCATGGAGGGCAGCCAACGGTCATAATACGCCGAGCGGCAAACCGCCACTACTGGCGGTCTTCCGCACGGCGGTCCCTCGGCGGTCTTCTTAAAAGACCGCCGAGGTTGTAATGACCACCCATGTTTCTTAAAAATGCTATTTTCATTGTGGTGTCCTCTAGGGACTGTTCTCAGCATTACAGTCATAACAATGTACATTCGTGGCACACAGAAACTTGGCCCATAATGCTTTGCAGGGCATTACTTTAACAAAACATTTTTGCTCATCACTCAATCTGTGGTGGTCCTAGGAGAATGGGACCACAACCAAAGCATTCAGTATGACATGCTCATTCTGTCTACATCGTTTTTATGTCAGTGGGGACTCCAAAAATAATAAGTCCTACCACCATTTATTATCTTTTTAAGCTCTCTCATAGCTAAAACTTTTGTTTTATAGCTGGAAGAAGTTATGATTTATGGGCCTTGTTTATAATGTTGTAATAGGCATGCTAGCTTTGAAAATGTGCAATGCACTGGGTTCTCTAAATATATGGTTACACTGTATTACTTTCCCCTGTCTTTTTCATATGGTTATGCCCTTTAGGGGCTGACGATATGGTTACATGACCATGTTTCTTACTAATGAAGTTTTTGTTATGTTATTTTGAGCATTACAGTCTATTGTCAAAGGTTTCTTTCTAATAAAGGTTTATATGATATTTGTATATGCTTTAATAATCTCTCCTAATTACAATTATGACCATGATTCAGGCCAACTTAACATCCTTATTACAGTATGTCTGTTTGAACATTCTTGATATGTTTGGGTGACCCTTCTAGTTTATTTCTCCTCTAAGGCTGCCTTGTGTCTTTTTTTGGGGACTAGTGTTAGCCAGCCAGCAACTCCGATGATGGGGTGGTGAAATTGATATCCTATTGGAATTAGAATGGCAGATTTAAATTAGGGGGCTAAATAGAAACATTTTCATTTTGTGCTGTAGATAGAGGAAGAAGGTAAATGGAAGTGATTCAGTTATATGCAGGGTCATTGGAATTATATGGAAGGAAAAAATGAAATTATGATGCAGCGATGGCCAATTTTTGTGGCAGAAAAGTCCAGTAAGAATTTACAATGCCAATAGCTCTAACCCTGGAAAATGCAAGACCTATTGCATTGCCAATGCTTGTTTATTTTAATGAGGAAGAGCTCATTCCTCTGAAAACTCTCTCGAGATAGTGGAGCTCACACATTTTGCTCTTAAATATGTCCCACAGTATATTCCTTCCCTGGCAGAGTTTTGAGTAATTAACATTGGTATTTCTCGCAGTTCCTTCAGCCCAGCCCTCCTCTTTCACTCCTGCTCTTCTGGTCAAATGTCATACAGGCCCAATGTTGGGACTTACACTTGTCCCCACAGCCTCCAAAGGAGAACTGAAACTAAGCTCTACTGTCTATTCCTGCATTGTTTTTCAAATCCAAAAGATTAGCCTTTTATTAAAGTATCTTGGTGAGCCACAAAATATAAAACAACGTCTATAATATTTTACTTCTTGGCTCCTTTGTCACCCAGAGCTAATCGAAACGCATGTTTGTCAGAGAGCAGTGGCTTCCGCCTCCAATGAAAAGTTGCTCAAATGAATTTTGATGAAGTTCAAAAAATGAATTCACTTAGTACAGTCACAGAGAGGCTACATGTTGAATATGAAAGTGCAGACAGTTATAGGTAAGGTCAGTCTTTGAACCTGAAGAAACACTAATGGAAAACAGCCCTATGTGTACTGCAAAAGTTTCGAAAATTGCATTTGCTTAAACACTGCAACAGAAAATTAATTTTCCATTATTTATAAATATGTTCCTTGACAGCCGCCAGGTTTCCGTACCAAAGATGAGGCAATTTACATCTTAGAAAATGTTAAAGGTCATTTACTGTTCTGTAGTGGCATCTGAAGCACTTCCTAAAAGATGTATTGCTAGGTACAGCTAACCTCTGATTGAAAAGCTGTGCAAGGATAATTGAAAGAAAACAAATTATGATACATGGCTTTTCCTTCATGGGAGATTTGAAGATCTGCGTTTAAGACTCACTACAAATAACTGGGAACAGTTTAAATGAGAAAAAATAGAGCATACCGAGAACTTATAAGTGGCTACATTGGTGTAGGTGTCTCGTGGCGTTATGGGTGTTTATTAAAGGATTCACGCAGTGTCATATAACTCAAAATCCTCAAACCAGGAGCTCGCATTCAATCCCAAAGGCTAAGGGCATGGTTTTGAAAGCATGTCTTTCACTTTGATGACTGAATGCCTCAGGCCTGCTGCTGAAAGGCAAGCAAACGCATAAGTATATACACGCTTTTATAAGATGGAACAGTAAAAATGGTAGAATAAATATCCTAGATGCCAAGATCCCTTAATTGAAATCCATAAGAAATTCTGAAACCAAACTTCTCATCTCCCCACAAGCCGATCCTGCTTTACTTTGAAAAGTTATCTTCCATGTGTTATAGACAATTTTGGATTGCGATTTCCAAGTCATACCAATTTTCATAAGGAAATCTCACCAAATATTGTCCATGCAGCCCATTCACCGATTAAAAAAAATTGATAACTCAATCCGGAGTTACTATTATGAAAATATGGTTCTTTGAATGTATTTATTTACAAAGGTGTATTGCCTATAAATAAGGTTACCTGATGTCAGAACCCCTTTCGGAGGGCCATGATGCATGCAGGGGTTACTGGGACCAACCTACTATGGTTCCTGCTCATCTGGGCTGGGTACCTTTGTGTACTTGGCTCTTAGTGGTTGCTGTGGCCGATAAGTTAAGGCTCCCTTGTGGGGGATGTAGATACGGGTCAGTGAACATGAGACATAACACAAAGTGTAAACAGTACAAACAAAATATAATTGTCTAGCCAAATACGTACCATTGTAAGAAAAAGTAGTATTTTATTTTTAACTCTACACATGCGAAGAAATGTGACATTCAAATGCAACAAAACAATCCCCCTTGAGGTCGGAGCTCTAGTAGTTGTCAGGCGAATCTCTGTCCCATCCTCCTTGGTGTAACATGTTCAGGTTTATTCCCCATTCAGTCGAGGCTGCATAAGGGAATGCATGCTATTAGGCTGTATTCATGAGTTCCGCTTGACTTTTCAGAATTATACTCAAAAGTGTCTAAGGTGCTGCAGAACCTTCAGCAGTGAATCTCCTGGGGCCCTAAATGCCCAAGTTCAAATGTTATACACTCCTCCAGCATTGAAGCGCTGGCACTCTTACTAGGAGAAATCAGGCTGCTCGTGATACAAGTAGCTGCATCATGTGGGTGCAGGCTCACTCTCCGGGGTGAGGCAGCCACAGTCCCCAGGGATCAACCAATCAATCGGTTCATTTGTAGAGTGCGTGCTGTCACCCCAAGGGTCTCTGGGCACTTTGTGCCCTTGTATCCGTCAAAAAGCCAGGTCATGAGTTTTTTCCAGAAGTCGGTCATAGAGGGTGCTGTTTGGAGGTGGCTTGGTAGGGAGATCCAGGTTTTGGCAGCGGTGTAGGAGAATGAACAGCCTCCGATGTGGCTGCAGCAGATGCAGGGGCTGTGTGCGAGGGTGAGTGAGGCAGAGCGCAGGTGTCTTTCGGGATGGTAGAAGTTCACCCAGAGGTTGATATAGGATGGCCCTTGATTGTGTAGTGCCTTGTAGGCATGGGTAATGATCTTGAACTGACATTTCTTCTGGATGGGGAGCCAATTGAGGTACCTTCGGTGGAGGGTGATGTGAGTCTTTTTGGGTAGGTACAGGATGAGCCTGGCTGCGGTGTTCTGTGTGGTCTAGCGTCTTCTGGGGAAATGGGTGGGTAGTCTGGTGTAAATGGCATTGTAGTAGTCAAGGCTGCTTGAGACAGTTTTTCTTGAGTCAATGGGGATCCATCTGAAGATCCTGCGGAGCATGCGGAAGGGTTAGAAGCATGAGGAGGCGATTGTGTTGATTTATTGTTTTATTGTGAGTTGGCTGTCGAGGATGATGCAGATGTTGCATGCCTGGGTTGCTGGTGTGGGTCCAAGTTCTGCTAGCCACCAGCTGTGATCCCATATGGAGGAGTTTCTACCGAAGATCAGTACTTCTGTTTTATCTGAGTTAAGTTTGAGGTAGCTGTCTGTCATCCATTTGGTTACAGCTGTCATGGTGCTGCGGACGTTGGTTTTGGCGTTGGTTGAGTCCTCAGTGAGGGACAGGATGAGTTGAGTGTCTTCAGCGTAGGAGATTATGTTGAGGCAGTGGGATCTGACAATGTTTGTGTGGAGGGTCATGCAAATATTGAACAGAGTAAGGCTGAGGGAGAATCCTTCGGATATGCTGCAGGTGATGTCCTTGAGTGTGGAAAAGAAGGGAGGCAGTCAGATGCTCAGTGTTCATCCTGACAGAAAGCTGGTGATTCGATTGTGGGCGTTTTGCTGTATGCCGATGGTGTGGAGTCTATCAATGAGGATATGGTGGGAGACGGTATCGAACACTGCTGAGAGGTCGAGGAGGATCAGGGGCGTTGATTCTCCTAGGTTGAGGAGGACTCTGATGTCATCTGTGGTGGTGACAAGCGTGGTCTCAGTGCTGTGGTTTGCATGGAATCTGGATTGCGATGGGTCGAGAAGTTGGCATAGTTCGAGGTATTCAGTGAGTTGTCTGTTGTTGGCCTTCTCACATACTCTGGTGGGGAAAGTGATTAGGGAGATCAGTCGGTAGATTTTGAGGTTGCTGGGGGTGACAGAGTGCTTTTTCAGTATGGGTCTGACCTCCGCGTGTTTCCATTTATCTACGAAAGCCGCTGTGGAGATGGAGATTTTGAGAATGTTGGTGAGTTCTGTGTGTGGTGGGGGCAGGGGTTGGTGGGAGACCCGGAGAGGATGGATGGCTGATGGTCAGGGTGGTCTGCGCTGTGAGTTGGGACCAGGTGATGAGCATTCGGTTGATGTCTCCTGGTTGCTTGCAGTTGTTGAAACCTGGGGTGGAGGGTTGGGGGTTCAAAGTTGTTGTAGATTGTGGTTATCTTGTTGTGGAAGTAGTCAAAGAGGGAGTCACAGAAATCCTGGGAGGGGCGGATGTATTTCTCTGTGGTGGGAGGGTTGGTGAATACTTTGACAATGTTGATCCTCCTCAACCTCTCAGCAGCCTTCTACACCACATCAGGGATGCGCTCAGATGAATTACCTCCTTCCTCACTGTAAGAACCCAGAAGATCTACCTCCCAAGTTTCATCTCTGAACACAAGGAGATCACCTGTGGACCCAGCTTGCCCCACGGTCTCAACATAATTTCCTACACCGACAACACCCCAACTTATCCTCTCATTAACCGACAACCCCTCAACCACCAGAACCAGCTTCCACAGATGCATGACAAGCGTCTCTGATAGGATGAAGAACAACTGCCTGCAGCTGAACACAGACAAGACGGAAGTACAGATTTTGGCAACAGCAGCAACAAACAGACCGACACTTGGTGTCCAGCAGACCTAGGACCCACACCCACTGCCTCCGACCGCGCCAGAAACCTCAGAATCATCAATGACAACAAGCTCACCATGAAATCACAGATTAATGCCTACTCCTTTACCTGCTTCCTAACTTTGTGCATGCTACATAAGATCTTCAAGTGGCTACCTCTGTACATGATATGCACTGTGACACAGACCCTCATTACCAGCCAACTGGACTATGGCAACACCATCTATGTAGGAATCACCACACACCTCCCACAGAGACTTCAGACCATATGGAACGCTGCAGCCAGACTCAACCTCGGCCTTCCCTGATGAACCCACATTACACCCCACCTCAGGCAACTCAACTGGCTCCCTGTCCAAAAGAGATGACAATTGAAGCTGCTGACCCACATACACAAGGCTCTACACAACCAAGGACCTGCATACATTACCCGCCACCTGAACTTCCACCAGCCGTTGAGAAAGACTATGCTCTGCCTCCCTTTCACTTGCCCATACTCCCTGCATCTACCGAAGCAGAAGTAAAGGATGCTCCTTATCTCACATTGCAGCGAAACCCTGGAACAGCCTCTCCACACACCTCTGGACCAATACCTCACTTCCGGAATTCGGATGGGCCCTCAAGACCTAGCTGTCGAATAAGCCTCCAGGAAATCCAAGCACCTGGGTACCGTTGTGGGTGATTAGCTGTGCTTTCGAAATCCTGATTGATTGATTGAACAATTCCTTCATGTGGTTGGCTACGGAGTTGATGCGGCTGGTGATGGCTGCTCTCTTGGCTTCCTTGATATGCTGGTGGTATTTGCTGAAAGCTGCCTTGTAGGTGGCTCTAGCGGAGGGGTCTTTTGAGGCTCGTCATCGCTTCTTGTGATGTTAGCAACTGCGCTTAGTGGTTCTGAGCTCTGGGGTGTACCAGTTGGCTCATTTTGAGATTTTGATTGGTTTGACTGGTTTCAATTGGGCGAATTATCGGCACAGTTGGTGATCCAGGTAGCAAAGTTCCAGATGGCTTGGTTGAGATCTGCAGAGGTTTCAGTCTGTAAATGGCTAAGGAATTGGGTCCATTGAATTTATGGATAGGAGCAGCTTCCAACTCTCAGTGATGTGGTAAGTCACATTCTCCCCAGTGGGGGGAATTAAGTCGTTCAGCTTCCAACTGGAGTGCTGCGTGGTCATGTTGTCCTCCTGGTCCACTATCAGTTAGGGCAGATCTTTTGGTGTGGCTAGACCCACATATCACAGCCACACTCCAGTCCTTGGTGATGGTCCAAAGTCTTTGATGATTAGGTCCCGTCAGCACCTTCTGGCACTTGCCACTGTATCTTCTGGATGCAATGTAGACTACTCAGGTGTAATCGCCCACTGTTAAGAGGCATGCTTTGTGGACTGACTGCACAGCCGCTTTAACTGAATATTCTCCTTCCGGAATAGAGTAATGATTCTTGGTGACAAAAAAAATATGACCCCTCAGTCCTCTTTCCTCTCAAATTGTTTAATTATTTTGAGATTTGCTTGTTGTATTATTTATTGTTATATTTGTTCGAACAAAATATGCATATGGCCAAGCATTCTTTGAACATGTTTTTATGCAACCTTGGCATATTAATAATCACATCTCCAGACTCGTGTCCTCCGCAAATGACCGGGCCGTGTCTTTCACACATGGATGTTGACAGTTGACTCACCCCGCACTGCGCCCACGGTCACTCACATTGCTTGGTTTCAGGTTACCTTATCTTCCCACTTGGGTCCTGCTAGGCTTCCATCGTCTCATCTCCTGCCTGGTTCATGACACCCCTTCCTCCTTTTGGCTCCTCCCTTCAATTTGAGTGCTTGGCTCTGTGTTTCCTGCGCTCCGGCTTGGCAACAGTTCTGTGTCTTCGGCTCCAGCATCAGCAGTCCAGAGTTCTCGAAAGAGACAAAACAGAAATTGTTATCTTTTCCTTGTGTGCACCCACGCTCACAGGGGAAAAAAGGTCAGTGCACTGAACAATTGCAATTAAAGCTGGCATTTTGGCTTCATGACTTGGTTACTGACACCCCCTGGATAACAGATCATTTAGTAGTCCTTGCAACTTTATAACTCTTTGACAATTGCATTGTTTATCTGCCTATGCTATAAATAGGCCAACAGTGACTTCATGATGATAATGATGTTATCCCAGTGCCTAGTGACATTAGTGTTTGCTTATTATTATTGAATGAGAAATACACTGTTTATCTTTGATGGCTCACAGAGCTGCATTTTGCCACAGTGTTCTGGTTAAAACTACAAATTCACAAAGAAACTTTACTGGTGAGTGGTCTGGGCCTTGTCAGAAAGCCAAGCCCACAGAAACTATTTCTGCTTGAGCGAAGATGTCTAAGACCGAACCAACAATGGCCAACCTAACAGAGGCCTTGGCTGTAGTTCAGGTGGAAGTAGCCACACTGAGAGACGGAAATCAATCCCTCAGTAGTGGACTAGAGAGGAGTCCTTGGAATGAGTTCTCTAAGCTATTCCACATCATGACAATACATATTTAAAACAGCCAAGTTTTACACCAAACAGTCAAACAGGCCCAGGTGAGACAGCACCCGTAAATCGGACTGTAGTAAGCCCCGTACTACTAGCACCACCTGAAAGGTTTGCTGAGGAAAGTAGCAAATACAAAATATTCATGAACCAGTGTCATCTCCAGTTCCTTTGTAGGCCAAACGCCTTTCCTGATGATGCAGCAAAAGTAGAATTCGTCCTTTCCTATTTGGCAATGAACCCTGCCAATTGGTCCATTCCGTTGGTCCAAAATAATGATCCCCTATTATATAACTTTTCCGCATTTAAAGCCTAGATGAAGAAACTGTTTTCTAAGCATACATTTATGTAAGCAAGTGACACTGAGTTTCTAAATCTAAAACAGGGCAATAAGGACCTGCTAACTTATGTGACCAGTTTTAACAGATTAGTGTCAGAGATCCACAGGCCTGAAGATAAATATTCTTTGCTATTTTATTGGGGCCTGCAAGATGATTTGAATGATGTTTTGGCACAGATAGCGGATCCCCTCGAGGATTACTCAGAGGTTATAGATCTAATTGTGAAACTAGATCATTGGCTGATTGAACGAAAGGGAGAAAAGACAAAGGGTGACTAAACCCGTGTCCTTGTGTTGCACAGCAGAGATATAAAGGAAGACCACAGAACAAATAATGGGGGGAAACCCATGCAAATAGGAGGACTACGTTCCTCATTCACAACGGAAGAGAAGGAAAGGTGTTGCCTTTGCTGCAGAAAGGCAGGACTTTTCGTGTGTGAGTGTCCAATCAGACCCAAGATAAAGACGTCAACACCCAAAAAGACAGCTGCCTCCATGGTTATTCCCAGTGACATTCCAGAAAGATAATCTTCCCAAAGAAGGAAGAGGTTGATTCACTAGGTGAGCAGTCACAGATCTCAAAATCTCTTAACAGAACACTCCCTAGAACTCCATGAAATGTTATCATCACAGTGACCATGGTATTAATAATCACACTAGGAAAGTTCAATTGGCTTTATTAAACTCAGGAGCAACTGGAAATTTGTTAGATATCAGCCAAAACTCTGGGTATCTTGCTCTTGCAAAAACAAGATCTAGAGTCAGTTTGAGTGGTGTATGGCTCAGTGTTGTCCTCAGGGCTCATAACATTCCATTCTGAACCCATCACCCTCATTTGTGACAATGGGCACCCTGCAGTCATCAATTTTGATCTCATCGATACCCCAACTTTTGGGGCCATCTTAGGGATGCCATGGCTTCAACGCACAATCCAAGGATTGACTGGAAGACTCGTACTGTAACATTGAATTGGAATCACTGTCTGCAATATTGCTACCAAGAAGCTCCCAACTGGGATTCTCAATTGTTCTGCATTATGACATCAGCAAACAAGCCTGTTACGCTCCCTAAACAGTACCAATCTTATGTGAACGTCTTTGACAAGATTCAGGCAACCAGTTTACCTCCACATCACAGTTTTGACTGCTGAAATTATTTAAAACCTGGTGCTACCTTACCATTCAACAGAGTTTCACTTCATCAGAGCCAAAAACACAACATCTCAAACAATATCTGGACGAACTACTGGCCATCGGTTTTATCTGACATGTCTCTTCCCCTGTGTCTTCCCCTCTATTTTCTGTTTGTAAAAAAGAATGAGGAATTTAGGGCATGCACAGATTACAGGGCAGTTAACAGAGTGATTGTGAAAAACAAGCACCCTTTACCTCTAATACTGGTTCTGTTGGAGCAAGTACGAAAGGACGAAAGGCTACCATTTTCACCAAACTTGACATTTGTGGGGCTTACCATGTCATATAAGACTGCAAAGGCAATGATTTAAAAATGGCATTTCGCACAAAGTATGGCTTATTTGAATACTGTGTCAAGCTGTTTGGGTTATGCAAAGCCCTAGCAGTGTTTACATTTTTTTATAAATGAAGTTCTTGATAAATTCCTAGATCACTTTGTAATTGTCTACATTGACAACATTCTCATTTACTCACACAAAGAGCACGAACACGAGAGCCATGTGTTGCCAGTTCTCCAGAAATTGCTGGAACATCAGCTTTATGCTAAACTCAAGAAATGTCTTTTTCATGTCTCTCATGTAGAGTTTCTGGTCTTCTACCACCCCAAGGTGTCCATATGGACAAAAGAAACTGCAGCCATTTTGCATTGGCCTACTCCCATGTGTGTTAAGGAGGTGCAGACAGTGTTAGGATGCACCAACTTCTATTGCCATTTTATTACACATTTTTCTGACACAGTCGCTCAAATCACACAATTATTGTAGAAAGGGGCATCCTCACATTGGTCACAAGAGGCACAATCTGCATTTGACAATTCAAAGACATGTTTTACCACTGCTCCAATACAAAAGCACCCTGACCTGCCACTACCATTTTTTGTAGAAGCAAGCGCTTCTCAATTGGCAGTTAGGGGGTTTATATCAACATGACCCTGAAACTGATAATTTGCATCCGGTAGCCTTTCTCTCCAAGAAGCTTCTAGCAGCGGAGCAAAATTACACCATAGCCAAGAAGGAGCTATTGCCAATTAAATAAGCCTTTAATGAATGGCACCATCACTTATGGGGGGGCTCGATTTCATATCACCATTTACTCAATCACAAACATCTTCTGTTTTTTTAGGTCAGCAGGGGCGTTAATGCCAAGACAAATGAGATGGGTATCATTCTTCAATGTGCCTGTCTTTGTATTAACTTACAGGCCAGGACCAAAACGACTAATGGAAGACACCCTTTCACACATTTATGTTTCCCCTCAGAAAGAACAAGTCATCTAAAGACTAATACCCATAAATCCGCCCGAGAGAATAATTTGTTCCTGCTCTACTCTCCCCTTTTTGGACCAATTAAAAGAATTCTTACAGAATGAGGTTACAGAAAAGTGTTTGAAGAACCCACAACATTCTGTATCTGAAGGGTTGTTTCACAATAATCAACTTTTATTTGTCTCCATAGTTCGGAAGAATAGACAATACAATGGTGTAATTCATCTGCTTTAGTTGGGGATCCAGGAGAACATAAGACCAAGGAATTGTTTACACACTGGTTTTGGTGGGAGTCTATAGACAAAGATGTATGAACTTTTGTGCAATCTTGCCATATATTCAAATTAAATCAACTCACACAGCTCCAGCAGGATTACTATTCCCACACACAGTTCCAACCGCACCATGGCATACCATTAGCATGGGCTTTGTGATTCATCTACCCAAGGACCATGGATACACCATCAGACTAGTGGTAGTTGCAGTGTTTTCTAAAATGTCCCACTATATTCTACTCCCAAAATGACCATCAGCACAAGATGTAGTGGAAGCTTTTCATTAAAAACATCATTTGCCTCCATGGTTTACCCTTCATCATAGTCTCAGATCATGGTGCACAATTTATGTCAAACTTTTGGCAGGAAGTATGTTCGACTCTGCATATTGATCACTGTTTGTTCTCCGCACATCACCCTCAGACAAACGGTCAGATGGAGAGGACAAACCAGACTATAGAACAGTATCTCCATTGCTTGATGGCCACCTTAACTAGCAGTTTGGTATGGGTTTTACTCCAGCAGAATTTGCCTATTATAACAGTATACATACAGTGCCTAAAATGCCTCCATTTAATAGTACTTTAGGCTATCACCCAAGACTTCTGCCCTTCCAATTATCTAAAACAGTGCCTGCAGTAAATGTGTATCTTATTGAATTACAGGCTATCTGGAAAAAGGCTAAACTCCATTACATAACACAAAAGAAAGCATTGCATCCCATCACCCAGTACTGAGGAGAGGTCTTGGGAAGCTGCACCACAATTGGTTCGACAATGTCATGCCCGCTTCCCCTCTAAACCACGCCCGGTTAGAAGACCTTTAGGGAGGTACTGTTACGGTGAGTGCTTTAAGCGCTGTCTGCACACACCCTTTATCTGACTGTTCTCCTTCTAAAATAGTGTAATGATTTTTGGTGACAAAAAAGGATGACTCCCCAGGCCTCCCTTCCTCCCGTATTGTTTGTGAATTATTCTTAGATTTGCTTCTTGTATTATTTATTGCTGTGTTTGACTGAACAAAATCTGCACATGCACAAGCATTCTTTGACCACCTTTTTACAGAGCTGTATTTTTCAAGAGTCTCCAGGTTAAAATTACAGATACACAAAGAAAGCATATTGGTGAGTGTTGACTTATTTTAATAGCTGAAAGTGATGTATTACTGTGAAAGGTTTGATTGCACTGAAGTCTAGTGGCCTAACTGTGCTTTGTTTTCTCTTGACTAAGGCCACAACACAACAATCTTCGGAGCCACCAGTCACAGAGCTACTGCAGACCAGTGTTTTGTCTTCTCAATTCTTACTCCCATCTCCATATTCTAACCGCTCCCCCCTCTGAACAAACCTCTCTAATCCTGTGGTCTCCAGTTGTGTAGGACTAGTCCATAGGGGTGTGAGCATTAAGCTTCCCTCTAGGTGAGGGTCCTGGCCTTGTCACCCACACTACAGCGGCCTCTCCTGGTATATTTTGCAAATGGGGTCGCTGCTCAGGAATTCACAAGTCCTGGCACGCTAGTCACTCAACATCTTCACCATTGGTCCCCTCTGGCATACAAGGTCACTACAACAGGGCAGTGGGGGCTCAGCACCACCTGCACAGCTCTCAATACTTGGCTCAGTCAAGGGCAGTCCACTCCTAGCATATGAGCTACATCTGAAGCCCAATCTGTGCATAGCCGAATCTTCACACCACCCACAGAGGGTTCTCTGGGTAGGGCTCCCACTGGAACTCACTCCCTCCAATGCTCTGCTGTTCCCCACAAGGCCCACTGGTCCTGACAAGCAGGCGGGCACTGGTGCTACAGTATCTAGGGCAGATGGTCATGGCTTCCCTGGGTGATGTCCCCTCATCCAGCAGAGATTTTAGCAGGCCTGCTAACAGGCCTTGGTTCCCGGTTCTGGTCATAGACAGAAGTCTTGGAGGGCTTTCTCGTCTCACACAGCTCATCTTGCTGCATGGCAGATGACACATTTTTGGGGACTCAACCTCCCCTTCTTATAGTCCTTTATGTTGAGGTTCTGCTTTTTTTTTTATGTGGGCCCTTCTCCTTTTCATCTTCCTTCAGAAAAGAGGTCTGTCACTGCAGACACGACTCTGAAGCTGATTGTCCACAGTACAATTCATGGGAGTGACCAGAATTCACACCTGGGTGTCAGTCACAGTGGTATATGCATCAAAGGTTAATTTTAGACCCCCAAGCCTGTTCTTTATAATTCCCTTATGAGCCTCATCTTCTTTCCTGAGATTTGTTCAGGCCCTTTCCTTGTGATCTATCACTGAATCAAATAGCAGTCTTTTGAAATGTAGATGGAGTCTCTTCCTTTTCCCTCTAGCATGTGCCTACCCAGCTTAAAGGAATACAGAAATACACAAATCTGTCTGAGGGATTCCTCACCTCCTCATGTCTTCATCAGGCAGGCATGCTTCCCAAAATGGAACTCAAAATATTCATGCAATGCACTATTGCATGCACACTCACTCAGTGTATATTCACAACACTCAGGCCCTCATTACAGCCCTGGCAGTGATTGATAAAGTGGCGGAATTACCACCAACAGGCTGGTGGTAAGTACCAACAAATTATAACCATGGCGGGGAAAATTCCCATAGACAGCCAATGTACCACACCAACCGCCCAGGCAGAAACAACAGTCACCATGGTGGTAGCCACCAATAGCCAGGCGGAAGACAAAGTACCACCATATTTTGACCCTGCAATCCACCACCTTTTCCGGTGTGGTACCAACGCCATCAAAAGCTTGGCAGAAACATATCACAGAAGAGAAAGGACTCATCATCGGAGACACAGGGAAGAACAACGCCGTCATGGAACCCGAACTGCAAGTCTAAGGCCCAACTCGAATACTGACTTAATCTGGATAGTACAGTGCAGGGGCATCAGTTTGCAAATGGGCAGGCACCTCAGGGGAAGGGATGCACCTCAGCTGGATGCGGGAACAATCCAAATGGCTCTGGATGAGGCTCCATGCTTTTTTTCTTTGTCCTGGGGAGTGCAGGGCCACAGTCTCTGGAGTGGGTGACTTTCACACTGGTTCTGGAGGGGGCTCCATGCCCATTGCTCTGTCCTGGGGAGTGCAAGTCCACAGTCTCTGGAGTGGGTGACTTTCCCACTGGTTCTGGATGGAGCAATTTGCCCATTTCTTTTTGCTGGGGAGTGCAAAGCCACAGTCTATCAGGTGGGTGATTTGCCCACTGTTTCTGGATGGGGCCCCTCTTACAGCAGCCCCTGGAGGGGGGCCTACATGGCATCCACTGGCCGTGACGGCTACAGTGTGTTGGTGGATGGAGGTGCCTCCTGGGCAGCCTCTGCAGTTGCTGATGGCTGCAGTGTTGTGGTGGATGGAGGTGCCTCCTGGGCAGCCTCTGCAGTTGCTGATGGCTGCACTTCATCAGCTGGCAGTGGGAGCCCCGTGACAGCTGGTGGTGGAGGTGTCACACTGCCAGCCTCCACTGGAGTAGAGTGCTTTGTCTCTTCCATTACATGGGGCGTGGATTCCTTACCCTCCCTGGCAGGGGTGGATAGCCTCTTCCCTTCTTGGATGGAGGTGCAGGCTCCTTCCTCTTCTTGCCTGGAGGTGCAGGCTGTTTCCCCTTCTTGCATGGAGGTGCAGGCTCCTTACCCTTCTTGGATGGAGGAGCAGGCTCCTTCCCCTTCTTGCCTGGAGGTGCAGGCTCCTTCCCCTTCTTGCCTGTAGATGTAGGCTCCTTCCCCTTCTTCGATGGAGGTGTGGTATCCTTACCACCACGAGAAGGTGTGCTACCACTGTCCCTGTGGTCTGTTTGGCTGAGGTGCTGGACTGGGTCTTTGGTACCCTGCTCATACGGGTAGGATGGAGGGAGGGGGAGGCAAGAGGTCAAGTTGGGTAAGGAAAAGCTTTTTAGGGACGGTGGGGCGAGAGGCGGGAGGAGTGATGGTAGTGGAGGATGAGGGAGTGGTTGTAGGAGGTGTATGTCTGCTGGATTTGGGTGCAGGTGCATGGGCAGTATGCTGATGTGAGGTGGACGGCTGTGTGAGTGCTTGCATTTGTGTCCTTTAGGAGGGGAGACAGACAGGGTGGGGGAGGACAAAGGAGACGCATGCATGGCTGTTGTGTAGGTGTCAGCTAGTGAGGTGTGTGTGCTGCTTGCTGTAGTGATGCTGGTGGTAGATGTTGATGTAGTGCATGCAGGTGTGAGTGTGGACGTGACTAGGAGGGATGTGGAGCGGTAGGAGGAGGCGGGGAAGACAGTGGAGGTAGTGGATGGTGTTTGCGTGAATGCTTGTGGGATGATGTGTGGTGCTTTTGTTTGCCTGTGTCACTCTTGGGTGTTGTCTTGTGTGCATGCTTGTCTGTATGTGTGCATGGGATGGGTTGGGGTTGAGGAGAATGGGACTGGGAAGTGGTAGTTGGAGGTGGGGATGGTAGAAACAGGGACAATGGCTGCCATCAGAGAGGAGGTCAGAGCCTGAATCGATCTCTGTTGAGCCGCCAATCCACTGTGACTGCCCTGGGATGCCAGCCCCTCAATGGCATTCACTATGGTTAATTGCCCTACAGAGATGGATCTCAGGAGGTCAATAGCCTCCTCACTGAGGGCAGCAGGGCTCACTGGGGCAGGGCCTGAGGTTCCTGGGGTGAAGATGCGCACCCTCCTCGGTGAGCAGGCACGGGATACTCGCTGAGGGGCTGCTGTGAGGGTGGTGCTGGTATGGGGGTGGCGGCTGTACCTGCAGCTGAGGTGGTCGCAGAGGTGTCCACCACCACCATGGAGCTCCCATTGGAGGAGGTATCTGAGTGTGTGTTGTCTCCTCCAGTCTCCGCCATGGTGCTCTCCTCGCCCTCCGTCCCACTGGTTCCTTCGGCGTTGGTGGACTCTGCCTCCTCGGTCCTGTGGAATGCAGCTCCCTCTGTCACAGGTGCCTCTGATCCTCCGCCAGATGATGCTAATGCACACAAGGACAGGATGACAAAAGAAGAAAGGGGGGAGAATGACAATTGATACACTGGGTCAGTGACTGCACCAACATCACTTTTGGCATACATATCACCGTCACACACAGGGTACAGGCTTAAGCACTATACATTGCACTACCAATGATATGGCTAGTCACTAAGGCAAGATAAGGACCACACACCGCCAATTGCAGCACTCCTGGGTCCCACGATGCCCTGGCTGAAATGGACTGCTAACAAGCTAGGTTACCTGTAGGTGCCATACACTCATTACCCTTCAGATGACCCATGCTGCAATGCCTAGCCTGTCCTTAGGGGCACCCACTAACACACATCCACCACCTGGATACCACCCCAACAGCAACAATATGTAAGGATACCCACTGTACTCACCCCCTTATGGCTGCTGTGATTCCTTCAAGCACCCATCCAGCTCAGGGTAGGCCACCGCCAGTATGCAGGCCATCAGGGGGGGTCAGGGTCCGATGGGCACCCCTTCCTCATTGGGAGGTCATCACCAGCTGGGCTTCCGTGCCCAGAGTCTAAGGTCCTCTCACCATTTCCGGCAGTGGGTGCTCCACCTTCCATAGAACCCAGGGTCTGCACGTCCTTGGTGATGTCATGCCATATTTCCTTCTTTTGATGGGCGCTGACCTGCAGAGGCAATAAAGACAGGAGAACACCATTAAACAAACAGTCCAGCCTGTCACAGAAATGGCCCACCATACCCGTTTCTATCACCATTGGCACACACATAGCCCAGCGCACACCATGTACACCGCCACAAGACATTCCCCCCACCGCCTCGTCCCTCTACACTATGCTTGCACACACACCTCCATGCATCCTTCCCAAATGCATCGTGCCCAAAGTGTACTCACTTGTTGGTCTGGAGGCCCATACAGGTGTCCATAATGGGACAGGACCCCATCCACTAGTCGCTCCAACTCCTTTGAAGTGAAAGCTGGGGCCCTTTCCATGGGCACACAGGCCATGGTAGGTTCCAGACACAAATCACAGTAGCACATGCAGTGTAGGTGTTCTCCTGTTGAAGATCAGGAAACAAGTGAGGAATCAGATTGAAAATGGCAGTCACGTCCGCGGCAGTGTACATCGTCACCACTGGTGTACATCCCCATTGGCCACTGTGCCCCATAGAGCCCCATATTATCCAATGAGGAATTGCACGGGGGTGCAAGACCGCTTTCCGCCACGACTCCCAACGTCGGCGGAGTTACCTCACTTCCAACTGTCCCTACATACAGGACAAGTGATCACCATTTCAGGGGAAGAAACAATCATATCGATAATTACTGCATCATAGATTAGATTGTCACATACTTTGCCATTAACACTGTCCCAATACATAAGTGCACCATGTGGACTGCAGTTGTGATTTTGTTGTTTCAGTTGTGACAGCCTACTCACTTTTGTGTCCCTTAGATACCTACCACTGCGGATGAATAGGAGGTGGAGACATACCTCCGTATACAGACCCCTGGTGGACTTAGCCACACTGTAGGACAGGCACATTATCCTCACCTATAGACGGGACAGTGCCACAATCACAGAGCTGTGTGCCCAGTTGGAGCCTGACCTGATCTCATCTATCCGTCATCCTACTGGGATCCCCCCTCTTGTGCAAGTGCTATCAGTTCTCCATTTCCTGGGGTCCCCTCTCTTGCGCAAGTGCTATCAGTTCTCCATTTCCTGGCAACTGGTTCTTTCCAAGTGACAGTGGGCTTGGCAACAGGAATGTAGTCAATGTTCTCAATCGTGCTGGCAAGAGTCTTGTCTGCACCAGTAAAACACATGCGCAGCTGCATTGCTTACCCCCAGTTGGAAGATTTGGCCACTGTGAAGGCCGTATTCTGTGCAATGGGACATATGCCCAATATTATTGGTGCGATTGAGGGTACACATATTGTGCTTGTCCCCCACTGCCAAGATGACAAGTGTACAGGAATCGTCAGAGTTTCCACTCACTGAATGTGCAGATGGTGTTCCTAGCGGACCAGTACATCTCCCACATCAATGCTAAGTATCCTGGGTTGGTGCATGATGCTTTGTTCTGAGGAATAGCAGCATCCCACATGTGGTGGCCCAACCACAGAGGCACAGGGTGCCTTGGTCCCCACCCACTGTATGTGAGTGTATGCCTCTGGTGTTAACCCCATAGATTGTGTGTAGCTAAATGTTGTCCCTCAATACTTGCAGGTGACTCTGGCTACCAAAACCTATTTTGGCTGCTAACACCTGTGAGGAATGCCAGGAAAGGGCAGAGGAATGTTATAATGCGGCACATGGGCGAACCAGACGGATCATCGAAAAGACCTTCGGCCTCCTGAAGGCCAGGTTCAGGTGCCTCCATCTGACAGGTGGATCCACGTGCTACTCACCGAGAAGGTCTGCCAGATAGTAGTGGCATGCTGCATGTTGCACAACCTGGCCCTCAGATGCCATTTACCCTTTCTGCAGGAGGAGGAGACAGCAGATGCCCCTGTGGCAGCAGTAGACCCTGATGACAGTGAGGATGAAGAGGCTGGGGATGAGGACAACAGAACATCAGTTATCCGTCAGTACTTCCAATGAAACACGGGTGAGACAGTGCAGCATCACATTTCTATGACTTGTGTATTCTGTGTGGCTGAGGCATAATGGCATTAGCTTTCTTTGAACTCTACTTACTGTCACCTATGGTCTGTCATTTTACAGATGTTGGTGATATAACTGATGTGCTGACTACAGCCAGCTACAGGTCATTACTTTTATGCTCTCACAATGTACAGTTCATTTGCAATGGATGTAGCTGTTTCCATAAAGACACATTTTAAAAACATGAAATACTAGAAGTCGAGTTTTGTTCATGGGTGTTTATTGAGGTGCTATGCAATTGGGGGGAAAGTGCAATGGAATGGGGTGATGATGGTGGAAAGCCAAGGGTATTGTTCCAGTCTGTTTGTAGCACAGGTGCAGTGTCCAAGGGGCCATAGGAAGGAGAGCAAAGGCATTTCAAAGTGGACAAGGTGACTGAGTGGGATACAAGGGGGACAATCAGGAGAGTCATTTTCTGGCAGGGTCTTGGCAAGTGTCTCTGGCTTCTGTCTGGGTTGCAGGGAACGTTTGTGGGATGGTTCACCTTCTGAAGGGGGAGGGGAGCTGGCGGCCTGTGGGTCCTGCAGTGGGGCCTCTTGCAGCAGAAGTGGAGGGCTGGTCAATGGACTGGCTAGTAGTAGGGGCCTGCTGGTGTGCTGTTGCCTCCCTCATGATGTTGGCCATGTCAGCCAGCACCCCTGCTATGGAGATCAGAGTGGTGTTAATGGTCTGTAAGTCCTCCCTTAACCCCTGATACTGTCCCTCCTGCAGCTGCCTGTTCTCCTGCACGTTGTCAAGGATCTGGACCATCGTATCCTGGGAATGTTGGTAGGCTCCCAGGATCTCGGAGAGTGCCTTCTGGAGAGTCGGTTCCCTGGTCCTGTCCTCCCTCTGGTGCACAGCAGTCCTCCCACTGTCCCTGTTGGCCTGTGCCTCTGTCCCCTGAATGGTGTGCCCACTGCCACTGACCCCAGGTCCCTGATTGTCTTGGGGGCGAGGTGTGGACTGGGGTCCCTGTACAGGTGGGCACACTGCTGATTGACGTGTCCTGGGGACAGAGGTGTGGGTATGCTGGGTGGGTGCTGTGGTGTTGGATCCTGATGGGGGAGGCTCTGTGGTGGTCTGTGAGTGGGCCTGGGGACTGGCTGTCCAGTGGTCCCTTATGGGCCAGGTAGGTCATCCAGATCCTGAAGTCCAGAGTTACTGTCATCATTGGGGGCATCTTCTCTTGGGGGATTGGATAGTCGTGGCATCTCCTCTCCACTGACATTGGCTGGGGTACCTGTGGGGATGTAAGTGATGTATTATGCTTCATGTGTATGACATATTGTACATCCCTGGCTTCCCCTCTATCGTTGGTGTTGCCCTGTCACCTTTGGCTTGTATATGGTGATGTATTGTGGGATTGTTAGTTTTCCTATGCTGTGCCAGCTTTTGTGACGGGTGTCCATGCAGGGCTGGGAGGCCTGTCCATGTATTGGTATAGCATGCACGGCTTAGCATTGTGGTTAGTCATATGTGTAGGTGCAGTATGTGGGATGGAGTGGAGTGATGGGAGTGAGGGTGAGGGGATGTGATGGGATGCAGGTGTGGGGGGGTGATATGTGGTAAATGTTGACTTACCAGTGTCCAGTCCTCCGGCTACTCCAGTGAGTCCCTCATGATGCAGTATTCTCAAGACTTGCTCCTCCCATGCTGTGAGCTGTGGGGGAGGAGGAGGGTGTCCACCACCAGTCCTCTGTATGGCAAGCTGGTGCCTTGCTGCTATAGAATGTACCTTCCCCCGTTGGTCATTCCTCCTCATCCTGATGTTGTATCTTGTTCTTGGGTGCTGTCCCTTGGCATTCACCCAGTCCATGATTCTCCGCCATAGCTTAATCTTCCTTGCAATGGAGATTTGCTGTAGATGTGCTCCAAACAGCTGTGGCTGTACCCTGATGTTTCCTCCACCATGACCCTTAACTCCTGCTCAGTGAAACGGGGTGCCTTTGTGGGGACATAGGTGTTGTGTGTGTTGGTGAGAGTGTGTTGAGTAATGTGTTGGGGTGTGTAATGTGGGGTGCGTGAGGGATGTATGGGTGTAAGTGGTGTGAGTCTAGTTGTCTCAGTGGTCTTGGTGTCAGTCTGGTGGAAATTATTTGTATTCGTAAAGAGTTGTGGGTAATGTGGGTGTGTGTTTTATAGTGCTTTGGGTGTGTGGGTGTTGTGTGTGTATGTGTATCAGGTGTGTGTTTTTCGTGTTGGCCAATGTGGTGTTGTTTTGTATGTGGGTGTCCATTCTGAGTGCGGCAGTATGTACCGCCAATGGTTTACCGCTATTGAATGTCCGCCGTGGTGATTCGTGGGTCATAATGTGGTGGGTGTTGTTCTGTTGGCGTAACGGTATAGGTATTGGGACTGCCACTTTTGCACTGACCTTTGGGCTGGCGGATTTGTATATGTGGCAGTATTCTGTCAGATTTGTGTGTGTGTGTCATAATACGGTTAAGAGATATTCGCCACCACGGCGGTATGTTGGTGGCCGTCACCGTGGCTGTAAGCAGCATTTACCGCCAATGTCATAATGAGGGCCTCAATCTGCATGCACTGTTAGGCACTGAAGCTTTTCTAACTTTAACCAAGGTGTGTAATTTACAAACTCACACAGTGCCAGCACACATGCTCACTATGTGCACGCTGGAAAAAACTTCACCCTTCATGCATTTATGTATTCTACTTCATGCAAGCACACATAAAACCAGCATGTGCTTACCTTGAGAATGCACCGCACAACAATATTTCTCTCATGTATTCCTCTCTGGCATACATACACCTGACATGTGTACTAACCACACATGCCTTGCACAGTTGTGTCCATACTTGCACTGTACCTTTCCCAGGCAAACACACAATCAATGAAGAGTCACTACACCTGCGCTGCAAAGCACTCCACATCTTACTTCTTGTAGGCCAAGGGGGAGTTAAGCTCACAGCAGCACAACTTGTAAGCACCTGCATGAGCCTGCAGGCATCACTCCAGTGACACAGGGTAAAAAGCCAGTTCATTACTACTGATCACTATGCGGTATGCGGCCACCACCGCACTCATGCTACTTAAATTCTGGTAAACGCAGTAGACTTCCACCAATATGAGGGTAGCACTCTGGGCAGCCAACAATACCTCAATCCATGAGACAGACCTATGTCAAGGTGCACATGCATGATCCGTGTTTGCCTATGACAGAAAAAAATCACTGTTCGTGATCCAGACACCCAGTGCAGGGGAACATGTTTTTACCATGCAGAGAAATTTTCCTTCCCAAAAGTTAATGTTTACTATCAAGAAGGCAGAGATCGAATCATCTTAGCGCATAAATAACTACAGAAAGTTACTGAACGTAAAGCCAAGTATTCAACTATTTCAGGGAAGCCAAATGTTTTACTTGCTAAGGGATGGTAACGCCAAAATCCAATAAACATGCAGTCTGAAGTACGAATCAAAAAAGCCTGGCTGCCAAACCAAATATTATGGTCTCATCGGACTTCGGACAGGTCTTTGCACAAGAGTGAAGTAAACGCAAAGGTAATATTGTTGAAAACAGGCTACAAGAAAGGAGACCCCCATGAAATTAAAGTGATTCAACTTTGAAAAGATGATTGCTTTTGCTACTGAATGGTTATTTCCCGCAAAGCACACTCTCGGCATCCTTCATACAAACATTGAAAAATGAGTATAAAATAAATGGTGCGTGGAATGGAGCAGTCTAGAAAGCAAGGAGGTGTATCACAGGGTGCAAGATTAAAGCGTTACAGAGGGTGCAAGGTGATGCAGCAAAGCAAGTATATAAAATGCAGGCTTCCTCATGCAGGACCGCTACAGGAAAGGCAGTAACCAACAGAGGGCGGGGGTGCAGCGTAAAGTATAAGGCGGCGAAGTGCAGGGTGCAAGGAGGCAGCTTAGGATGCAAGGTCTGAATCGTGCTAGGTAAAAAAGGGGATCAAAATTGTCTGCAGTGGTGAGCACTGTACGTTGCAAGGGGGAGGAATGCAGGTTTAAAGCTTTCCTTGCATACACTGAATAAGTGCAGTCCAGATAGCTTCAGTGTATTCCTCCCCACAAACATGACAGGTATCACATGGGTAGGAGCAATACACACACCATAAAACACATACAGTTCGGACAGTTACGGTATAAGCTTCCTTCAGGTACAGCTTGCGCAGCAGAGTACCTGGTTGCTCAAAAACACAGAACCACAAGAGAAGGCAGCAGCAGTTCAGTAAACGGGAGTCCGTCTTGGTAAGTGAGACACACATCAAAGCCAACATCAATGTAGAAGCCTCGAAGAGAAGAGTAGGCCTGAAAAGGGAATTTGTATGGGCGAAAAATGAATGGCCAGGTGGGAGCCCTGTTGTGGTAGTGGCACAGTGGGAGAAGCCCAGGATTAAGCACAGGGGGTAGCGTGGAAGGGCAAGGCCATACTTACTGGGTGGACGGTCCTCTAGTAGTAAACTTGAATGCTTCCTCACACTAGTATACATCTCAAATATGTGATCATACAACACTACATATAACGGACAGCTTCTATTTGGGTTGATGTTCTGGCCTCTCAATTTTACCCTCTTTTTTACCTTTGGTGAGTCACTTTGTGTCCATGTCATACAGTTCCAATATCATGCCATATTCAGAAACGTATTGGTGTTTCACCTAAGTGTACATATTTTTATGAGGGCAAATTTCTTTTGGACTTCATATTTGTAGGTATGCACAAGTCATTACCTGACCATTTCTGCTCCATAAATATTCAAAGATTTTCTCATGTTATGGTAGTAATAAATATCCTTACGTGTTTGCACTTAATATTTCTTTCGCGTGAAAAATATACAACTATATTCTTGCATGCAGAACAGAAATGTACACTCCAAAAGCGCACTGGAAACATTTGAATGCCTTAAGGTCATAAGTTTGCACTCTTCTTGGGTAGTACCCTGACATGCAGATTTACAACTTTCTTTAAGATATAGATGTAGAAACAGGCTAGCATAAAGAGCTATTTACACATAAGAATTTATATAACGTTGGCAGTCTCAGCCTGAGGGGCCAAGTATTGTGATTTATGTTATTTTCAGCTTTTTTTCTCTGAATATGTTTCAAGCACACTGAAGGGTAATGCAGGAGACTAACAGCACTTCCCAGCAGAGCTGCTCTTAGGTCTTAAAAGAGCATTACCAGTACTTCCACGTTTGGCTCCTCGAATGTTGATGGCACTGTGCTCATTCTTCTAGCCGCTACTGCTATAGTTTTAATGGGACATAATTAGTACTTCTCAACAAGGACAGTAACATGATTAGCCAGCAGGCCTCTTTCCTTTGGTGTTGCAATATCTCTAATACCGCTTCTAAAAAGGGCGGCTGTACTTTTAAAGACCTAATATTAATTGGCATTTCCAGATGAACATTCAAGAATTGAGTTGGCATATACTTCACTTCCTCTCACCTTTCACAGCAGGTATGATGAACAAGAGTTTTCACTGTCCGAAGACTGAAATTCTGCGCTGAATATTTAGTCAGAGCGCTTTTAAACCTGCCTCTTACATGAAATTCCCATGACTAATACATATGTGACTGACACTGTCCAAGCCTCACGGGCCTTTTGGAGGCAATGCCCAATCAGGAAATCTACAGATTGTGAACTTTGCGTAGTTACCACTAGCATAACAATAGGAAATGCCTCTCACATGACACAGAATTATGCATAATTATGCTAAATGTGACTCTCTGTGCCTCGCGCGAAAAAGAGACAAAGACGCATTTTGAGTTATACAAAAAATGTGCAAAAAGACATAAAGCATGCATGTAGCCATTCTGATAAGGAAGTTGCGCTCTGACTACAGCTTGTTCCTGTCTAGCTCTGTTTCCTCATGTTCCTCAAGCCATCCAGCTCCATCCAATCATTTCTTGATTTCTTGCCCAACTCTCCCATGTTTAAACTTTATCTTTCACTTTTAGTATAGTTTCCCTGGCCCTCTGCATTTATGTTCAATTTTTTTCCATCTTTTTATGCTTTTTTGCCACTCCTGTCCCTCTCACCTATAGCATCTGTTCCAAGAATCCCGTTTAGTGGAAGTCACCTAGGATGTCAGCAGGCAGCATGAGAAACAGGTATGCTGAGGCTTAGGTTGATGGGCAGGAAATGGGGAGGATGGAGGGAAGATGTGAATGATAGTGGGGATTCTCCATGACGCTCTCGCCACTGCACAATTGTCTTCTCCATGAGGTGCAGCACAGTATTGATTTAATCTGAGGATAGCAAAAAGTAATGAAAGTAGCAGTGAAGTAATAGTGTGTGTAGGTGTAACTGATTTGTACGACAAATAAGATTATTTCGGATGGAGGTTAAAGAGGAGAATTTCGGATTGGTTTTCTCAAACAATACATATGTTTGCTTGTAAATTATACACTTTATTATTATTGCATATAGCAGTAATAATACATTCTTCTTGTTCTTTTCTCTTTGTAGGAACTCCAAAGAAGAAAAGACCTCGTAAAAAGGAATCCTCCTGCTGCCTCAACGGTAGGCATTCCTTCTGGTGCTGGAAAGTCAAGTATAGGTTGTTATTTACTTTTCTAAATGTCATTTAATAATCACACCTACAATAGGACGCAGAATGGCTTTCTGTTAAGCTGTGTTTTAGTTTCTTTTAATTTTTCCTAACTGTCTTTAACTTCCCTTTTATCTACTCCAGGAAGTATCTTTAAACTGTGCACTCCTTTTTGCGTCGCCTTTTAAATTCTGCATTCTTCGTCCTCCAGACTTACTTGTTTTACTCTTCTCCCTCCCTTTTTGTCTTACTGTGTCATCGTCAACCTCTCCCTTACCCATCTTATATTTCTTCTCCATATGCACATCTCCTTCCTTTAATCATGGTTTTACTGATCTGTTCCTAGTATTTCCCCAAATTTTAAAGCATTTATAGGATTCAATTTTTGAGTATTTGGTTTTAAAAATGTAGAGGTATATCTTTGGAAGTGATTCTTTGGCTAGAAATACATCTATATTAGTTAGGTATTTTCTTTTGCGCAAATGCTGTGATTGATAGTGATTTCAGTAGATAAGTGCATTGCTTTTTACAGGCTGTTGAGGCCAATACCGAGGAATAGATCCAGAAGGAGCAACATCAGGAGGAGGAGGAGGAAAAGTAATTGACTGCTGTTATGAGTACTAAGTCAGGGTACTTCCACAGTGCTCACTGCTGCAGTAGTTTTGTTTTAATAAGATATTCCTATCTTTCGTTCCTTCTTCCGAAGCCTGGCCACATCCTTTTATGTTATTCACCTTCCCATGCATCCAGAAATTGGAGGCAATCAAAATGGCCTATCTTCGGCTGGTGATAATGAAGGAGGAAGAGGAAGAGACAGTGGTAGCAATAGTGGTTCTGTGGTCCAGTGCCCGGCCGGTGGAATCAAGGGCAAGACACCACCCACTCAGCCACTTCAGACAGCTGAGTGAATACTCCCACACAGCAGCCACAAACACACCTTCCACAACCAAGATCCTTTTCGGACAGGTACTCAAAGGAGGGAGAGGGTGTCAAATCATGAAGAGCACATTAGGACCTTGCATGTTCAATCCTCCCAGGACACTTACCATCACTTCCTGCTACCGGAACTGGACAGGAAGTGCAGGTACTAGCAAGACACACCAGTCTAGGGCAGCACAGAGACAACATGTGTGGAGACAAGTTTCCCCATGAGTAGAAGTACAAAGTAACAGAGAAGGCTCTTCATTAATTAACAGGTTAGAATCTTATTTTGAGCCGTATGATCTCAAGACACAACAACTAGTGACAAAAGAAAGAAAAAAAACTGGTGAGGAACCTGTATACATGTTCCTGTGCTACATAGCTGGCTCTAATTGGATAGCAATCAAATACAAAACCTCGGTCCTTAGTTAGAAGTGGGGGAAGCAAATTATATTGCTCATTTTGTAATCGCCCTTCCTCAGATCAGGCACTTGCATGGTCAAGTGAATGACCACAAATAGCAGCAGAGAAAAGGAGCCCCACCAGCCTATAATGAAGAAACACCTGAACAGATGCCTGAAGCATGTGTGTTAACTACTCTACTTAGAGAAGCAGAAGCAGAGCAAGGGCCCCTGGAAAACTGTTCTGCTCAACGTCTGCCTGGGATGAAAGTCGTCTACATTAACAGCAGCTGTTGCACTGTCATTCAAAATGTGGCATGCTGGCTCAAAACAAAAAAGTGGTGAAAGATCTCGATAATCCTGAGATCTTGCAAAGACAAAGCAGTCAGGCATACCACATATAAGAAGCATTGTGTGCACATTTTAACTCTATGAGAAATCTTGACTAAGAGGGCCACACTTTTAGCTAGCATACTAGGAACCAGACAAGTCCTTAAAAGCTTTTATAAGAGGCTAGACAATCTTCAATACATTCACCATCGAGGTTGTAGTTCAGCTGCACTGAGGGCTGTCTAACATCAGCTACGCAATGCAATCTTTTAAAAAATCCATTGACATTCAGGGAAATCTGCGATAGAGTAAAAGCCATGGAGCTAATTAAAGACAAAGCCACACTCCAATGCCAGGAAGGTAAGCAAAAAGAAGGGATTGAAGCAGGATGTGGTGGCCAGTGTCTTGGGATAATTGAGGCTGTAGGTTCTTAGTGTCCACTTCATGATATGACATCTTCCTCATCCTTAGAAAAAGACAACACATCTCTGACAAGTGGTTGATTAATTTTGTATAGTTTAGTTCTGAGGAGTTTTGAGGCATTTAGGGAGCAGGGTAGATCTGTTGAGAGTGGAGTAAAAATAAACACTTTGGACCTGATTCACAAAGTTAAACATTCTAAGTTTATGACTTTTGGTATTCACAAAAGTAAATTATGAATAGTATCTTTACGTCCGCACTCTGGATGGAAACTCCGCACTCAGGGCAGACTCTGCTCACTCATGGTGGAGATTCCGCACTCAGGCCGGAACACAAAAGTCTCTAGATGTATAACAAAAATAGCATTTAATACATCACGGACAATATGAAATAGCTACAGGTAGGCACTGGGCAGTTACATATTTGGATGTGTAGGGTGTGTATTGCAGTGGTAAATTGTCTATCAAAAACACACACCACTAAAAGAATATTGAAAAACTTCATAAATTCAATAAAACTTCTCCATAGATTCACATTAAGCCCACAAACATGGGTCATGTAAAGTCTTCCTCAAACAGTCAAATTGTAAATGCAATATACTGTTCTAAAACTAGGAACAAACATCAGATTCCTAAGTTCCTCCTAAACATACCACACACACACAATGTCAGTGCTTACCACCCACTCCCATCTCCAACTAGAAGTCACAGCCTGGCAACAGACGTACATTCTGAGCTGAATGTGTTTGTTGGGTTGTCCTGGTCATGTAACAGAATGATGTGAGTAGAAGGAGCAGGAGGTGGACAACAGAAAGCATCTTCAGGCAAAGGATTAACCTCTTTGGCATGTCCAGCAAAGATATCAGGTTCAGATTCCGTTTTCCCCCTTACGTCATCTTGGAGATGGTTTCTGAGTGGGAGCAGGATCTTGATTCTGTGACCTTCCGTTCCCACACCATCCCAGCATATGTCAAGATTAAACAGCTCTCCAATTCTTTGCCACTGCCTCATTCCCAAAGATGTCAAGTGACACTGTGGCCATATCTCTGGCAGTCAGAGTCATGATGCTTGTATAAGGTACTGAGATGCATAAATAGGTGAGTACAGCTGTACATCCATGCTCCATACTCTGGCAGGAAGGCCAAGGGTTGCCAGGAACATTTACATCTTATGCCACTTACCACATTTTGTTGGTGCAATTGATTGCACTCGTGTTACTTCAGCCACCTCACCAAAATGCCCACATTTTTCTCAACAGGCACCGCTGACACTTCATCAATGTGCAGTGGCTGCTTTATGGATGTGCATGTCGTTTTCCAAGTTAGCACATATGACAGCTATATATTCTGCAGGTCACCTCTTTCCCGGCAGCTGGCAGCGGGAGAATTTGCCAACATATGGCTTCTGGGTAAGTACTCAAACTAAAGACAAGTTTGCATATGTGTAAAATTGTTTTAATGTACATAAATCACATTGGAATATTTCTAGTGACTCATACATGATGCCAGCAGGTACTGCATGTGTAATTTCATATCCTAGTAACTTAATATATTCAACAGGGATATGCACCAAAATCTGTACTTTTTCTTCCTCAGGTGATGCTGCATATGCACTTTCCTCTCATTTTCTCACACCATACAGATGTGCACACATACGGACATGAGCCATAACCAAGCATACGTTTGGACTCCTAAAGCTGCATTTCAGATGTTCTTGACCTTACAGTGTGTGTGCTGCTGTATTCCCCTGAAGTTGTGTGCAAGATAATAGTAGCCTGTTGTGTCTTGCACAACATTCCGGCATACCAGGGCTTACACATACCTTTGAACCCTACGGTAGGTCTGAATCCAGGAAATAGTGCCATAGTACCTAACAGAGGGCAGGGTATGCTGCTGCGTGACTAGCTGATTTACACTTTTTTTTCTTAAGCCACTAGTTGTGTTGCAAACTTTATGTGGTTGCACAGTCTATTGTCAATGATGATTGATTAAGTCCCTCATTATGACATTGGCGGTCTTTTCAGAAGACCGTTGTGGTGACGGCCGCCAACAGACCACCGCTGAGGTGTTTTGCTTTACTGTTGACTGAGCCAAAATACACACACTGAGAGGAGTCAAAAAGATTCTCTGGACTGCACTTCTGAATCTAAAGAAGACATTTATTATATATTTTGTGAGGCTCGTGAAGGAAGGTCAAAATAACCGAAAGTGTACTTTTAAAATGTGCAACAATGAAGTAGGACCATGTACAAAGAATCCTCAATCTATAAACAGAAAATATATACATGCAAAGATACAAACACCTATTTTGTATATATGTATATATATGAATACACAATACAAAGCAAATAATTAATAAAAATGCATCACCGGAGGGCCTGTCTGGTGCTTCATCTTTCTCCTGCCAGCAAGTCGTTGACCCTGGTTCGACCACAATGAGAAAGTAAGATCTCTACCCTCCTGGGAAATATATCAGGCATTTGACGTCTGAATCCTGATTGAGGTCTCTGAATCTCCCACTGTTGGCCTGGGTCTTTTATATACCTTAAACAAATGAGGAAGGAGCTTTCTGGAAAAACCTCTCCCACTCGGTAAGAAGTATTAAAAAATGCTAGCTATTTTAGGTCAGCTTTGAAAGAAACACGTCAGAACTTGGCCAAAATCCCAAGGTGCCTTTCCCAAAACTAAACTGTTCCCTGCTTTACCATAAACATCATTCTAGTACATCCTTATCTTGCTGACGGACTCCTCCATGTTATGTCCTAGCCCTTCAGTGAGAAAAGAACATGCAGAATAGAAAGCACGTTGCATAACATGTTTTGTACGGAAAACTACTTGCACCTTTAATTTGGCGGTGAAGCTAAGGCAAAGCTGAATACAAAATGGAGTCTGTAACTGGTGACCACTAAAGTGACGTGGACAGCTAAACCAAGTGCAGTGGTGCGACACAAAGTCAGTGGTCAAAACACAAATATCACTACAGGAGGTGGCAATCCGCCTGCCAGATAATGACACACAAACCTGCCAGAAAGCAGCCAAACAGCAATTCCGCCAGACCATAACAGTCTGTCCCACCACTGTCGCCACCACCCCTACAACACACCGCCCTCCAAGTAATGATCCACGAATCGCCACAGCGGACACTCAACGGTGGTTAGCCATTGGCGGTGCATACCGCCGCGGTCGATTTGGCCACGCCACACCAACAAAAGCCAACACTGGCCAGATTGAAAACCCCACATATGACACATATACACACACCCACCAACAGCTATATAGAACACACCCTCACACAACCCACAAGTCTTTGCAAACGCGAATACCTATTGATACGTTGCCAGCCCAAACATTTACAGATCTGCACATACAAACCACAACCACCTATACAACCGTCACGCATCAGACACCACACACCATACCCCAACACTGAACACACAACAACACTGGTCACAATCAGTACTCCACAACAACCCACATACACACACACCCTGCATCCCGACAAAACATTCCACCGTCTGCACAACACACACACCACACCCACTACACAATAGGCATGTCCCCACAAAAGAACCCCCGTTTCACTGATGATGAGTTGTAGGTCATGGTAGATGAAATCGCAAGGGTTGAGCCACAGCTGTTCACTGCACAGGTCCAGCAGATATCCATTGCCAGGAAGATGGAGATGTGGCGGAGGATTGTGGACAAGGTGAACTCCATGGGAACCTATCCATGCACAAGGGACGACATAAGGAAGAGGTGGAACGACCCACGGGGAAGATGCGTGCAATGGTATCCAGGCACCACATTGCCGTCATGGGAACTGGCGGTGGACCTCCAACTCCTCCCCTACAGTTGTCAACATGGGAGGAGAAAGTCATGGCTATCCTGCATCCAGAGGGCCTGGTTGGAATCACTGGAGGGCTGGACACTGGTGGGTCACCATTACTACCCCACAACCACCTACACCTGCATGCCATGTCACTCCGTCACCCTGACTCCCTTCACCCGACTCCATCTCAAACCCAGAACCCCCCCAGAACCACCCTCACAACTGTGTACCCCTGCATGCCCTACTCACTCCAAGTACACCCCTCCAAGCTCCGGATGCACCCATTTTAATAATGCATGGGCAGCACGTAGCACTTCCAATCCCACAATCCATCACCATACACAAACCAAAGGTAGAAGAACAACACCTTTCCCATAGAGAAAGCCAGAAATGCTGAATACGTAACTGACAATAATTGTAACACATCTCATACATGGCCACAGGTACCCCTGCCAATGTCAGCGGCCAGCATGTGCCACATCAACCCAGTCTTCCACCAGAAGAAGGCTCCAGTGATTACAGCAACTCTGGATGTCTGGATCTGGATGATCTCCCTGGACCATCTTGGACCACTGGTCAGTCAGACACCGCAGCCAACACCCAGTCCACCACAGGGCACCCCACATCAGACTCCAGTGCCACAGCAGCCACCCAACACCCCCAAACCTCTGTCCCCAGGACATGTCAATCAACAGTGTGCCCACCTGTACAGGGCCCTAAGTTGACACCATACTGCAAGACGATGAAGGTCCTGGTGTCAGTGGGAGTGGGCACACAGTTTAGGGGACACAGGTACAGGGGGCCAGGGCCAGTGGGAGGATAGCTGTACGCCAAGGGGTGGCTCAACCCAGGGAACCAACTGCCCAGTAGGTACTCACACATGTCCTGGGAGCATACCAGAAATCCCAGGTCAGGATGGACCAGGCACTTACCATCTTGCAGGAGAACCATAGGCTTCAGGGGGAACACCACCAGGAGGTCATGCAGCAGTTGCAGGCCTTCAATACCAACATGGCCACCATTGCAGGGGTGCTGAGTGACACGGCTACCATCATGCATGAGTGCACAACACACCGGCGGGCCCCTTCCACTAGCCAGTGTACTGACTAGCCCTCCCCATCTGCTGCAGCTAGTGGACAGGAAGACCTGCCACAGGACTCACAGGCCACCAGCACCCTTCCCTCTGCAGCAGAATAACCACCCCGCAAACGTTCCCTGTGACCTAGACAGACACCAGAGAATGTAGCCAAGACCAGATCCACCACAGGAAAATGAGCCCCTCCTAATTCTCTCCCTTGTGTGCCACAGATATGCCTTGTTTACTTTGGACAGCCATTGCTCCTTTCCCTATGTCCCCAGGGATACTGGACCTGTGCTACAAACCAACTGGGCCACTACACTGAAGATTTCGTCCACCATCACCCCACTCTATTGAACTATTCCTTCCTTTTTGTCAATTCAATAAACACACTTTACCACAACTGAAGGTTTTGTGCTTTAATTACAACAATATGCAATGTATTGACCTGTATCATACTGTGCATATGTAGCATAAAGTGTGAATCCATCCAATGGGCAGTCAGTTTGGGGTACACATAACCAGTGTGAGAGCATAGCACAAATCACCATCCACCAAACTGTGAAAGCAGTATGTAGGCATCACATGAGTTCACAGTAGTGACCACACCAACTTCTGTAAAAAAGGAAACCATTAGTGACATTCAAATGAGAAGTAAAGCAAGTAGAGCAACACGAGCCCCTGTAACATAACAGCCTACATTCAGCTGGTCACTTCAACTTAGAGATTTGCACAGCTATTGACTCCAAACACCATGAGTGAGGAGAAACAACTCATCTCAGGCCCTCACACAAGGTACCACAGTATTAGCTATGCCATGCAGTCAGTATGCTAATACTTTCTCTGGACCACCTAGTCTGGGCCACACTATCAGGGAAAATGAAGTCACAGAGTGGTTGTGTGGGCACACTGTAACATTCCCAGCAACAAATGCTAATTACTGCATGGAACGAGGACACAGTTTGTAGTGGGAATGTATTTGAAGATGCTAAACTACAGATACATTGCATGGGCTGAATGCGCTTGATCACTATCACCAGGACACTGGCACAACTGACAACAGTGTCAGGTCAAATAATGCACACATTTATGCTTGGCACAACACAGCAGCCACACAGCACTATGATGTAATGGAAGAATGAACAGAAGTACAGTCTTACCTGAGTGTCATTGGAAGTACTGATGTATCAGATGTGTCCTGTTGTCAACATCATCCTCCTCCCCATCCTCATCACTTTCTTCGGTGTCCTCTGCTGCCACAGGTGCATTGTCTCACCCTCCTCCTGCAGGAATGGCACATGGCACCTGAGGGCCAAATTTTGCAGCATGCAACAGGCCACCAGTATCTGGCAGACCTTCCCAGGGGTGTAGAGTAAGGATCCACCAGAAATATGGAGGCACCTGAACCTGGTTTTCAGTAGGCCAAAAGTCCTTTCGATTACTCTTCTAGTCTGACCATGTACCTCATTGTAATGATTCTCTGGCTCTGTCCTCGGCTTTCTCATTGGTGTCAACAGCCAGGATAGCTTTGGGTAGCCAGAGTCACCTGGAAGTAGTGAGAGACACATATTACTTATGTACAATAGCACAGAGGAAAACACCAGGTGGCATACAGTGGCATACATTGGGTTAAACCTCAAGCTCACCTATGAGTCACTCTCTCTCTCTCTCTCTCTGTAGCTGTGCCATCATCTGTGGGATGCTTCTATTTCTCAATACATAGGCATAATGCACAGATCCTGGAAACTTGGCAGCTACGTGGGAAATGTACTGATCAGCAAGGCAAACCATCTGGACATTTATTGAATGATAATTGTTCCTATTTCTGTAGACCTGCTCATTTGTCCTGGGAGGTACCAAGGCAATATGGGTCCCATCAATGGCCCCAATCACATGTGGTATGTGCCCATGGTATAGTGTGCAGCCTTCACAGTAGGTAAATCATCACTGTGGGGGAATGAGACATAGCTGCCCGTGTGTTTCAGCAAGGCAGCCAAAACTGTACTCAGCACTTTTGAAAACATTGGCTGTGACATACCTGCAGCCAAGCTCACAGTCACCTGAAAAGAACCACTGGCAAGGAAGTGGAGCACTGACAGCACCTGTACTGCAGGGGATATTGCTGTAGTAGTACGAATAGCAGGAATTAGATCTGACTCCAATTGTTGACACAGTTCAGTGATTGTGGCCCTGTCCAGATGATAGGTGAGTGTAATGTGGCGTTCCTCCAATGTAGCCAAGTCAACTAGGGGTCTGCACACGGGTCCATGCCTCCTCCTCCTCACAGTGGTTGGTATCTAATTAAACCAAACTTCAGAAGTGGGCGAGAGCAGGAAGGATGGACACACAACATCACAGTACATAGAGCAGTCACATCCAATTCACGCAAACAATGATTGTAATTTGCACCAGTGTCCTCTACATACATGCAAACGGACTACTTTATTGATACATACTATTCATTTGCCCTTGTGTCTCACATATGTAGTCGGACTAGTGTGTCATGTTTTGTAGCGTCCCTTTGTACATGTTCCGTCAAATACTCATCTAAAAGAAGTGCACTGGTATGAGATCTGATGTGAGTGCCAGTCCTACACCAAACCAAAATATATAGCGGATTTGATTTTCCTTGGTGTGTACCACTGGTTCCCATAATGCACACTGAATTGGCTGCCATGAGTACCAGCATCAGGAAATAGTACCCGCCTGTCCTGTATGCAGGGACAGGTCAAAGTGACCTCACTTCACTGCGTTTGGCGACATGGCAGGGGTGGTCTGCACCGTCATGCAACTCCTCATTGGTTAACATGGAAGTCTATGGATCACCGGGGCCAATGATGATCACCCCGGTGGTTACGGTGTTTACCAGTGTGAACATGACAGCCATTTTCGGTATCCCACTTCACTGGATTCCTCTCACCATAACTAAACCACCACTGCATGTGCTGCTGTGTCCTGTGTCTGGAATCCACAATATCCTGTGCTAGGACAGGGCCCCAACCTTCTCATCTGAAGAACTTGAGAAGCTTGTGGATGGGGTCCTACCCTTGAATGGACAGTTGTATGGGCCTCCAGATCAACAGGTGAGCATCTTTTGGGTACTTTGAATGCAACATTGTTGAAGTAATCCTCAGCAAGGCCTACTAGTGCAAGGGGTTTGCCCTTCTCTGCACAAAGTCCTCAGACCATATAGGAAGAAGTTGGCACAGAAACTGAAAAAAAAGAACATATATTAAACCTCATGAGGTGGTACTACAGTTCAAACAGCACCCTTCGGTAATGTTTGAAGTAGCACACTGAACTAAGAGAGCATTGTCCTTTTATACCCACGCAGGGGCTAAAAGAAGGTGGTACAATTATAGAAGCAAGACTTACATACATGTAAGTTCATATGGAAATGCACAGTCGACAGGTAGGAGGGGCTAACAGTTTCAAGGACTAGTTGACACATTACTGTCTGTTATTGATTACTAACAGCTGCAGATCTTACTGAGCATGTGCGAAAGTGGGAGATGCTAAATATAACTTGTCACTAGACAGATTTTCAAGAGTAGTTAACAGAAAGGTAGGACAGAGCAAATTGCAAGCACATGGCAGAGAAAATGGCTGACATGAATACAAAATGGATTCCACCAAATGTTCACAATAATTGCTAAATACAAGATGTCTTCTGCTAATGCTTAATCTAGTCGCTATTAAATTACAACAGACGACCCTTTCAGCATTAGCTGAAGACATTCGTCTTTCTGGGATAATCTAAATATTCATCTTGTATATTTATGCTCATCATTTCAGCTATTTCCTTCTCTAACATGTGTTGTGCTTTCATTTCTGTAATATTTCTTTTGGCAGACATACAAGCAGTAATACACATGGAGCAGAACATTGGACCACACTGAATACAGATACAGCATGTGAAAAATATTGCAATTATTACACACAGGATAGTCAGTAGTTTCCAGCCCCAAGCGGAAACAAGAGCCCAAAACCATCCAGAAAAAGTCCAAGTACCAGTCTCTGTGTGGATTTCTGCAGCAATTTTATGCAATTTAGATATTGCATCATATACTGAAGGTGAGTGATCTGAAATAAAAACACAGCAACTACTACAGATGAAGCGACATGCACCACCTCGATCAGCTAATATCACATCTAGTACCATACGATTTTGGAGCGCTACAATCCTCGCAATTTGGAGCTCCTCAGTAATATTCCCAAGTGCCAGAGCTGCCTGATTGGTAACAGCTTCCACAACCCTAGTCAATCGTCTCACTTTCCTACTGTTTACCGCAGCACCCACAAAGGAGAACAACCCTAAATTAAAATCAACATATTGTTGCAGGCTAGTATCCGTTTGGTCTACCTCATTTGTACTTATTGCCCTTTTATATCTATTTTTAATGATGTCATTGAACAGTTTAAAATCTCGGAGATATGAGGCAGGGGCCAAAAACACAAGGGGTAATAGAAAAGTTACATAACACACACCTGACCACCCAACAGGTAGTTGGTAATATCCATAGTTACCACAAACAACATATGTATTATGAGAAGCTGTAAAAACACTATTATTTACACCCTCAATAGTAAAAAACAAGGTACAATCGCTTATCCCTACTGGAATTCGCCCAATGCTACATATACATAAATCTGCTTTAGTTTTTGTAACAGAAATCACAAATTGTTCTTTCTTGTCAGAGTCTCTTATATTTGTGAAGACATATGGTATTGAAACATTGTCCGGTTGATACTCTTCCCATTCCCATTTAGTTCCTTTGGCTTGGGGGATACCCATCTTTGTCTTAGTAGAATACTTTATTAAGGCGAAAAAGAAGTCCGCCCTCTGTACGTTTTCCAGATGCAAACAAAAGCGTATACCAAGCTTGACAACGACCATTGTGTGAAAAAGGAAGAGGAATGAAAGGTGTTCCTCCTTTCTTTTGATGCGCAGGTATCATTCCACATACCCAACAGTTAGTAGTATTTGTAGCATTCTGAGTATGATGCAACATCTGAATGAAAGTATTATTGAAGTACGATTGACGGTGCTTCTGCTCCTGATAGGGAAGCGTAAAGCAATAGTGATCCTCTGGTACTGGAGTAGTGGCAACAAAAAACTCACGAGCAGGAGCCTTCTTTTCAACAAACCAGGTAATTATTGCTATAACCACCAAAACAACAACAAACCCCATAGTACTAATGATCAGTTTGTTATCCATTTTAGCAACAGTGATAATCGACCCTTTCAGAAATTAATTAAAAACAATCGTTGGAGCTCTTATCCCTGGGCAGCTGCTGATTTCTTCACCACGGGCCAAGACTGGTGTCACTACTCTAATGCATGGCTGATCCCCCCCGTTGCCACATTGGCTCTCCGTTTCACTAACCCAGGGTGGTAGCTCAACCAGTTTTCTCCAGCACTACGGGGTCTTTCCTCGGTCTCAAATTATATCGCAACACTCCAGAAATTGTATGGTCCGGGAAGAACTCCGCAGATTCGTCAGGTGATATAGCACGGCCTTTCTCCGTAGTCAAAATCTCTCGATGATCGGTCAGCACAGCAGGTTCCACCAAGGTAGGTAGCACTCTCTTGCAGTGAGTACTATGGACCCAATTCTTTCGGTTCGTCAGTCGAACTGCTGTCCTTGTCGCAAGGAGCACCTGTCTGGGTCTCGCCACCTTGGTTCCAAGCTGCTTGATCTTTCAAAGGACTTAATCATCACCTGGTCACCAGGTCGGAGTTCATGGCCTTCACCTGTAGATCTGTCAGGAAGTGCTTCTCGAACCTGTTGATGAATAGAAACCAAATTGTCAGTTAACTGTGCCAAATAATCATTCATCAGGACACAAGGTACATCATATACAGAATTTGGCTTAGGAACTTCCCAACTGTTCATTGGCCTTCCAAACACTATTTCGTAAGGAGTAAGGCCAATTCGAGAGTGTGGCACTGACCTAATAGACAATAATGCCAATGGTAATGCATCCGGACAAGTTAAGGATGTGGAAGCCTATATCTTCGCTAGCTTCAGCTTCAAAGTAGCATTATACCTTTCCACCAACCCTGCTGATTGTGGGTGGAAAACCGCTTGGAACTTCTGTTTGATCCCTAATCCTTTCAGGATATACTTAATAACTTCCCCAACAAAATAAGGTCCGTTTTCATTCCATAAAAGTCTGCAAACACCAAACCTAGGGGAAAAGCACCTTTGCTGTGGTAATGGCAGTATTATCCTTTGTGGGGTACGCCTCTATCCATTTACTGAAGGCACATACCACCACCAAGACATACTTTAAATTGTTGCAGTGTTCAAGCTGAATATAATCCATTTGTAGAACTTCAAAAGGTGCAGTTGGTGTGGCAAACCCTCCTGCAGGAGTGCATGTCCCTTTTCCAGGATTGTATTGTAAACAGATCAAACAAGACTGTACTACTCTCTTAGCTGTACTGGAAATTTCTGGATGCTCCCAAACTTGCGTAAGCAACTTCGTTATTGTTGAAGCTCCAACATGTGCCAGCCCATGTGCCATCTGAACCATAGGTTGTACAAAAGCTATAGGCAATTTCCGTTTATCCATCTGCTTATTCTGCCAACAGCCCTCATCATCCAATTCTCCTTCTTCAGACCATTGCTCACGTTCTTTAACAGAAGCAGATTTCTGTATATCTAATACGTCTTGTCTAGCATTATGCCAACGTTCAGCTTGTGACTTCACTACATACATAGAAGTAGTACTTCGCTGCATTGCAGTCTCACATGCTACGCGGTCCGCAAGGGCATTACCTTGCCCTATCTTATGGGTCACTTTCTTGTGTGCACTACATTTCACAATAGCTAGTTTCTTTGGATATGTCAATGCAGTCAAGAGGTTATGCACTAATTCTCTGTGCATTATCTGCATCCCGTGGGATGTGAGAAAGCCTCTCTCCTTCCAAAGCAAACCAAAATCATGAGCCGCTCCAAAAGCATAGCGGCTGTCTGTATAAATGTTCACACATAAGTCAGTACTAAGCTCACATGCTCGTGTCAAAGCTATTAGTTGAGCTGCCTGAGCTGACTTCTGTGGTATACGAGCTGTCTCCACTTCATGTGTATTGTGGTGATTGCATATGCAGCTGAGGTCGTACCGTCTGGCAACTTCAAACAAGACCCATCAACCCACAATTCCCCGTCTACATCTGGAAGGGGCGTATCTTGTAAATCAATACGACCCTTTCTCTGATCTTCGGTAAGGAATATACAATCATGTGTTTCTTATGACTGAGGCTGAGTCACCGCATATGGCAACAAAGTGGCTGGATTTAGTGTTGCACATCTCTTCAGTGTAATGTGAGGGGAAACAATGTCAATTCATATCCTGTCAGACGAGCGCTAGTTAAATGTTGTGTCTTTGTTTGTTTTAAAAGAGCATCAACCGCATGGGGTACTAACACCAACAGCTTATGTGACAAAACTATCCCTTCACTGCACAAAGTCCTCAGACCATATAGGAAGAAGTTGGCACAGAAACTGAAATAAAAGACGAAGTTTATTAAACATCATGAGGTGGTACTACAGTTCAAACAGCACCCTTCGGTAATGTTTGAAGTAGCACACTGAACTAAGAGAGCATGGTCCTTTTATACCCACGCAGGGGCTAAAAGAAGGTGGTACAATTATAGAAGCAAGACTTACATACATGTAAGGTCATATGGAAATGCACAGTCGACAGGTAGGAGGGGCTAATAGTTTCAAGGACTAGTTGACACATTACTGTCTGTTACTGATTACTAACAGCTGCAGATCTTACTGAGCATGTGCGAAAGTGGGAGATGCTAAATATAACTTGTCACTAGACAGATTTTCAAGAGTAGTTAACAGAAAGGTAGGACAGAGCAAATGGCGAGCACATGGCAGAGAAAGTGGCTGCCATGAATACAAAATGGATTCTGCGAAATGTTCACAATAGTTGCTAAATACAAGATGTCTTCTGCTAATGCTTAATCTAATCGCTATTAAATTACAACAACATGGCTGGATGTAGATGTATGTGTGTGCAGGCAGTGTGTCATATGGGGAGTGAATTTATGCTGCATGCAGTGTGTATGCAGGGGTATGAGTAATGTATAAGGTTAATGTGGAAGCTATGCAGTATGTAAGCCATTGCTGTAACAGAATGTGGTGTGGAGTTCATGGTGTCCTTCTTTCTGTGTTCCCTTTGCAGGCTAGGCCAAGGACTTGCAGACCTTGGGGGTGCATATCCGGTGGAGCACCCACTGCTGAAAGAGGTGGTAGGACCAGCAAGGCTGGGTCCGGAAGACCGCAGAGGCCCAGCTGGGGATGTCCTCCCAGCGAGGGACAGGTGCCCGTCGGACCCTGACCCCCTAATGGCACGCATACTGGCGGTGGCCAATCCGAAGTTGGATAGGTGCTTGAAGGCAGCACAGCAGCCACAAGGGGGTGAGTACACACTGTTTTGAATTCTTTCCTGCTGCCTGCCATGGTGTTTGGGTACAAGGGTGTAGTCAGTGTATGGCCCTAAATGCCCGTGTAGCGGACCTTGTAGAGTCCTGCTTGTCAATGGTGAGTGGTATGTACATTTGGTCTTGGCAGTTAGCTGGTATTCCATCTTCAACTGAGACCTACATCCTGACTCACCAGAGTTGTTGTGATGCTCTGATGTCCACTGCCTAGTTGTTGTGACCTGGCAATTGCATGTTGTGCAGTCACTTGGTCGGAATTGTGTAGCTGTGCCATTGTCAACAGGCAGACATGGCTTAGTGAGTCCCAGTAGGTTTGCAGATGGTAGTGTTTGAGTACATTTGAGCTGTTGTTCCCAGGCAATGGTTTGGTATTCTGGTTGTTACTGCCCAGTTTTAGTTACAGTGAGTCACTGTGATGTGTATGCCATATGTGCTGTTATTGTTGTGACTGATCCTGTGCTCCCTTTCTTTCTTCCACATCCCCTCTCCTTTTCTTCTCCTGTCCTTGTGTGCATTAGCATCATCTGGCGCAGGGGCACCAGCAGGTGAGGGAGCTGCAGCCCACGGGACCCAGGAGGCAGTGTCACCCAACACTGAGGGGACCAGTGAGTTGGAGGGCAAGGAGAGCACCACGAGGAGACAGAAGCTACAATTACTGATCCAGATACCGCCTCTGATGGAAGCTCCCTGCTGGTGTTGGACCTCTTTGAGACCTCCCCAGCTACATCCTCTTCTGCCACCCCCGTACCAGCACTGCCCTCCCAGTAGCCTCCCACCCAGTTGCCCATGCCTGCTCACAGAGGGTGGGTGTCTCCTTCGCCACAGGCACCTCAGCCCCTGCCCCAGTCAACCATGCTGCCCTCACTGAGTAGGCTATTGACCTCCTGAGATCCATCTCTGTAGGGCATTCAACCATTGTGAATGCCATCCAGGGGCTGGCATCCCAGATGCAGCTATGCAATGCCTACCTGGAGGCATTCACAGTGGCTTGGCTGCCCTACGGAGATCATTTCAGGCTCGGGCCTCCTCTTTGATGGCAGCCAGTGTCCCTGGCTATTCCGTCCCACCTCCAACTACCTGTTCCCAGTCCCAGATCCCTCTCCCCCCACCCATCCCAAGCACACATTCAGACCTGCAGGCACCCAGGACAACAGACAAGCGCAAGCACTACAGATCACACTACAAGCATACACACAGCCAACTCACAGAAGCACACACAACAGCCACTGCCTCCACTGTCTCCCCTTCACCTCCTCCCTCCAAGTCACAACAGCACTCACACCTGCAAGCACTGCATCCTCAGTCCCAGATCCTGCCACCTGCACAGCCTTGCCCACAGTCACCGCAACAGCAGGCACGCAGACTAGCACCCCATTCACCACATGCACAGTCACCACCATCACAACCACTTGCAGCACACTCACCCCACTTGCAGACACAACCACAACATACATGCACACAACCTGTTTGTCTTCTCCCACCCTGTCTGCCCCACCCCTCTAAATAAACATAAACGCTCCCACTCAGACACTCAACAGCCATCTACCTAACACACGCACACTGTACATGCACCTGCAGCCTAGTCCAGCACACCTACTCCTCCTACAACCACTCCCTCTACCTCTGCTCCCAAACCTCCTCCCACACTCCACCCCACTGTACCTAAGAAATATTTCCTTGCTTGCCTTGACCTCTTCCCTCCTCCTGACCCACCCTGTCTTGTCCAGAACAGGAAGGTCCCACTCCCCATGCCCAGTACCTCCAGCTCACAATCCCCTCATGCCCCCCCTGGTGTGGCACATGTCCCTCCCCCGCTAAGACACCTCCCACTATGGGCTACAGGACAGCCACTCTGACCCCCCCACTCAAGCACACTCTTCCAACCCCTAAACAGAGGAGAAAAGGCCTGCCCCCTCCCAAAACCAATTCCAAGAAAAGACTTCCAATCCCCCACCACCAAACCCAAATCCAAGGTTCCCCCTTCCAAGAAAAGCTGACCTACACCCTCCCTTTCCCCCCTGCCCCCTGAGGTGCCAGCTTCCACGTTGATGTCCCTGATAAGTGGAGTCACTTGGCCTGTCAGGAGTCACGTTGGGCCTCCCACGTTGCCATGTGTAGTGGCATGGCCACTTTTAGACTGGCCAATGGGCCTTTGTTGTATATAGTTCGATTTAGTTATTGTGATTGCTATTCCCATCGCATTACAATGGTTGGACCAAAGGTATTTGTCCTGGCATCTTTTTTACTTCTGGCTTCTATTGTTGTACATTTCAGCAGATTGTTCTCTGTGTGCGGTATGTGTGTGTGGTGTGTGGTGTGCGTGTGCATGTGGGCGTGTCATTCTCCCCACACTCACTTGTGTGCTAGGCAGCTGTACTCACCGTCGTCGTTTTTGTCGGCGTTGCTGCTCCTGAACTCCCATCATGTGGTACAGCGACAGCAGAGCTCCCAGTTCGGGTTCCATGGCGGCCGCTGACTCGTCTGTGTCCCTGGAGGTGAGTGTCTCCTAATATACAGGTCATTTCTGCCAGGCTTTTCATGGCGGTGGTCCAGCCCTGGAAATCCTGGTGGTCTGCTATGTCATAATATGGTGGGTGGTGAATGGTGTTCCACCAGTCTGTAGGTGGCAACCTCCATGGTCAGTGGCCAGACCACACTGGTGGTTCAGGCAGTGCATTGACTGTATATGGGAGGGCTCACCGCCATCCTGGTGGCGGTACCACTGCCATCACGGCGTGACGGTCAGCTGACCACCAATGTCATAACGAGGACCAATGTCCATTAATTACATCATGAGACTTCTCTCTAAGCCATACATATAGTTTGTCAATAACACATTTAATAAGAGTCAAAAGTAGGCTCTGGTACAGTTTTTGTGCCCATGTTAGTTTATAGTGTTGACAAAGTTCCAAATGACTCCTTTACATGTCAATTCATTTGTGTGATCTTGCCGGACAATGGAAATCTTAATTTTTCTCTGCATAAAGTGTCAAAAGCAGTGATGCCTATGCACACAGTCAGTGGCATTTGGCACTGTGTACAAGAAGGAAACCTAGAGGTATATGTGAAACAGAAAATTGTACAAGTAAATGTTAACCTTAGGTTTTTTAGATACCCATACTCCAAATAAGCACACCTTCCCCATTGGTTATATGAGTTAAAACCCACCCGCACTGCCCACAAACACCACCATGGACCCAGCACCACAACAGATCCTGAACCCACATCACCAAAGAGGACATCGAAAGACTCATGAACTCCATCCACTCGGGAGCACCCTCGGATCTGTGCCCTCATCATATCTTTGCCTGGCCAGTGCCACCATAGCACCTGGGCTCTTCTGAACTATCAATTGATTCGTCTAGACCGCCACCTTCCCATCAGACTGAAGGCAGGATGAGATCAACCCGCTGCTCAAGAAACCCCAGGCCGACCCACGGTAGCTGAAAAACTACAGACCCATCTCTCTGCACCCTTTCCCAGCCAAAGTAATGGTCTAGACCACGGAGGCACAGCCGCACTCCTCGACCTCTCCACTGCGTTTGACACCATCTCCCACTCCACCCTCTGCGCCAGACTACACAATGCCGGCATCCAAGATAAAGCACTGGAATGGATCATGTCCTTCCTCACCGAAAGAACACAGTGTCAAACTACCGCTGTTCACACCAGAACTTAAAAACACATGCTGCGGAGTTCCCCAAGGATCATCACTTAGCCCAATGCTTTTCAAAATCTACAGGGCCCCACTAGCCAAGATCATCAAACAACACAGGCTAAACATAGCCTCCAACCCAACTGATCCTCTCTCTGTCCGATGGCCCTGCAAAGGCCAAGAGAAATTTCCACAATGGGATGAGAACAGTCGCTGCCTGGTTGGAAGCCAGCTGCCTCATACTCAACTCGAACAAGATAGAGATTCTCGTAATCAGCTCCAGCCCTTCCGCCTGGAATGACTCCCGTGGCCCACTGCACTGGGAAATGACCATGCTCCCACGGACCACAGACGCAATCTGGGCATCATCCTGGACTCCTCTCTATCCATGACCTGCAAAGTCAATGCTGTCTCCTCATCATACTTCCACACCCTCCGATTACTTTGAAAGATTTTCAAGTGGATCCCCTCCGACATGAGGAAGACAGTCACTAACGCCCTCGTCACTAGCAAACTGGACTACGGCAAAGCACTCTATGCCGGCATCACCAAGAAACTACAATCAAGACTACAAAGAATCCAGAATGCAGCAGCCAGACACATCCTGGGCACCCCCGACACAGCCACATCTCCTCCCGCCTCACATGTCTACACTGGCTCTCAGTCAACAAGCGCATCACATACAAACTCCTGATCCACACCTACAAGGTGTTACACAACATAGGACTGGCATACCTCAACCACTGCCTCGCCTTCTACATACCCAACAGACATCTCAATTCTTCCCAGCTCGCCCTTTCAGCCATTCCCAGGATCCAGAAAAGAACAGCAAGAGGAAAATCCTCCTACCTTGCAGCCCGGATGTGGCACATGTTACCTCTCAAACTCAGGCAGACCGCATCACTGAAGCAATTCAGGAAGGACCTCAGGACCTGGCTTATCAATTGAGCAGCACACCCGCAAACAGCGCCTTCAGACCCTATGAGTGATTAGCTGCGCTTTAGAAATCACTGATTGATTAATTGATTGATTGGCTGAGTGTACATTGAACAATAGCCCTTCTACATGTGACATGAGGGTGTCAGGCAGTGTTATGAGCTTAATATCCTATTTATTAAAAAGTGATGCAGTGTGCTGTGCAGCAAGTCACCTTTCTGTGCTGCACTGTGTTATTGGGAAATGCCAGGAATGCACGTATGTAAGGCATGCAGCACATTTCTTTCCTTTCCCCCTGTGCTGGTGCATAATGGGATGCCTAGTGCCAACGTAGGCACCCTTGCACAATAGTGCAAGGGTGCCTGTGTTGCATGCAGGATTGTATTTGTGCAGTAAGAAGCGCCTTTCTGCACAAAAACAAAAGGCTTTTTTCTCTTTCTATTTGTGATGTGGAGAGTCCGCAGTCAGGCCAAAACCCAATCATATAATACAGGAAATGACAAACAGGAAGTAACCAGCAGAAACTTCATCACAAGAGCTTCCTGTGATGAACTTCCTGCTGGTTGTTCCCTATTTGTAGCAGGCAGTAATTTTACAATAATTCTGAACCATCCTCACCTGCAAGCAAGATCCTCTGCCATCCTGATGCTCTGTATACCAAACTTGTCCTCAACATGGCTGAGGAATTGATGTCAAGGCACCCCCTTTCAGCTAAACTTAATTTAAAATCTTAGCTTAAGGGGCACTCAGCTATTATGGGGACCCGGAGGAACAGCTGACTATTGCAGAGTACAACAGATTCTGGGAAGATATTGCAGTGCATTGTAGTGCATTGGGTGTATACCTTCGGCGGGTCCAAATGTGTAGGAAGCACTGGGAGGACCTGCGACGCTGGGCCCAGGTAATAGACCTGTACTCTCAGCCACACATGCATGGACCCCCACCTCAGCCACTGTACCAGGTGGTCCTCAGAACAGCCTGGTTGACCAGCCATGCTCAGCAGGAGGAGTATGAGCAGCAGAGACCTGGTAAGTGCATGAACTGCTTTACGTGTCTGGTAGTATGATGTGAGTGGTGAAAGAGATGTTACATCACATTATTTTGTCAGCTTTCACGTTCTCGGCATAATCGTTACAATACTTATATGGTCTATGTCTTCTTGGAGCAATTGAAATGCTGTTTTATGAGGGCATTCTGGGACTTGTAGAGTAGTAAACACAACAGGGGTAATTTTCACTTCCAGTTGCATTTTAATGAGTAAATGCACTTACAGTATCATGATTAGTCAACAAAGGACCTTATAATACTCAAACACCACACACCCCCTCCGATTCATAAACAGACCCCCCCTGATTCACAAAGACACACCCTCACCCCCTCTAATTCACAAACAACTCCCCACTTCCTACCCCCTCTGATTCACAAACACACACTCCCACCCCTTCCGATTCAAAAACACACACCCCCACCCCACATACAGGCACATAGGCACCCACATGCACTACGGATACACCCATTCACTATCACTGGCATACACGCATTCATACACGCACTGGCATACACGCATTCATGCATGCATACTTTCAGACATACTCACACACATGCTTTCACACATTCACACTGACATGCAGACATGCACTCACTTCACCACTCAAACATGCGTTCACACTCATGCATACAACCTCGCAAACACCCACAGACGCATTAACACGTGCACTCACACACTCAGACACACACACACAACACCCCCACCCTACCACCCCCTCTCCCATGTCGGACGCCAGCTTACCTTGTCGGGCGAGGAGATCGTCCGGCATGGAACGGGAAGGGGTGCTGCTACAACCAGCAGCGCCCCACCAGCAGAACACTGCCAGGCCGTATTTCTGGTCAAAATATGGCTGGCGGCATTGTACTGGAATGGAGGTGGAGGTGGTAGCAACATCAGCTTACCACCGTCCGCCAGTATGAACACTGCCGGATTTCTGCCCTTATTGTGGCGTAAGTCAGGCAGTGCTCATATTATGGCGGATGGATGGTAGCTGCCGTGGAGGTATGTTGGCGCCCGTCACGACGGCGGTAGGTGGTTTTTACCGCCAATGTTATAATGAGGGCCTATGTGTCAATATCCACAAACTCACATGGCACCAATCCTAAAGGTAAGGGTTAGTAAGTACTGAAGCGGATATAGAGCAAACATGAGACAGATGTTACTGTGTGTGTAATTTCTGTAAATTTCTTGGCAATTTTCTTAATGCTGTTCAAGTCATGGGTCTGTCTGGCAAGCATTTTAGGGATGTGACATTTTTCCTGCAGTGAATCTGATATGTCAGACAATGTATCCCTATGACATGAATGTCCTAAATCACATCAGCCTGCTGTTGGAAATACTGATCCTCCCACTGGCCACCTAGACCATCTCCCAACCCCCTCCGCATGGGACGGACCCTGTTCCAACCATCAGGTCTACCAGCATGGGAAGGGTGGCACATGGGAGGCTGTAGGGAGGAGATTGGGACCTAGGGCATACCAGCTCCTTGCAAGGGGCACCAGGTCCCTCAAATGCTTGAGAGAAAGCCTGGGAGGCAGAGTCATGGGAGGAGTGTGTAGGGGAACCAACACATCTAGCTTGGATGCGAGGGTTGAAAGGAGGTGATGATTGTGTTGGGTAGGTGAATGCTTTGGCTAGTTGGCACTGCTGGGAGTGGGCACTCCTCAGAGGCAAAGTGGGAGGTGCAATACTGGCCAGACCTTGTATTGGCCTTGGTCGTTTGCCCTGTGGGCCAACAATACACTCCTGAGACTCCTTCTCAGCCAACACCACTTTGTCTTCTTCCTCCTCTACTTCTTCCTCAGCCTCCTCCACTATTGCAATGCTGGCCACAGACATAGTTGCTTGCGGGAAGATTCAGATGTTGCCCCCTCATCAGAGAAGAGGAGCGTGGCCCCTCTGAGTCCAGTGCAGCACGCGTGAAAAATAAGTGGTAATAAAATGAATTAAAATGAATTACCTTCTTTTTTCACTGCTCCCAGCCCGAGCATTGTTTGGGGGTGGGGCTTTGCTTCTGACTGGCAGCAGGGGAGTGGCGCTCAGTCCCCCAGTTTACACTGTGTATGGCAGTTTGGCTGGCTGTCTTAAGCCAGCTAGCCTCACATGCACAGTGGAAACCTCCTGTGCCTGCTGGAACATCGAGTAGGTCCCTCTCTAGCCAATCCTGGTGTTGCTCTCATGCTGCTTATCTGCAGCATCAAAGCAGAGTCAGGATTTGAAGAGGGGAACTGCCTGGGGCGCCAGGAAGTGCTATCTCACTAACTGCACAAAGATGAGGACGAGGAACAGGAGAGTGAGAGACTCACATTGCCTTCAGCTTTAATTCCAGAACTGTCAATCACAACCTGTTATAATAACGAGCCATGATTATGAGCTTAAAATTTCAGCCTAAAGGCATTGTGATTTTTTTACCTTGCCTGCCATGGAACTGCAGCTCGATAACCCTCCACTGTTGAGGGTCATTGGCCGCCACTGGGAGCATTGGGTTCTCTCTGGTGGATGGTTCAGCTTTCTCAATCAATTCATTGTCCTAAGCACCTGAAATACAGAGGTTGCAACAGGATAAGTATTTACCTTAGTCTATCAATGTGCTACAATACAAGGACTGGGTCCAACAATCTTTGCATTGATCTGCTGTTACACATGCAACCTTTTTTGTGTAAATCTACATGTGACAGCTCACACTGTAGCACTGAGGTTCAATGCTGATGTCCAATGCAAAATCAGACTCACCAACTCCAGTCACAGCCATGTGCGGTCTTGCAATCCCCCATGATGTCAGCTGCCGAACCTGGCTCCTTGAGTGTGTTGCAGAAGATGTGGTCCTCGATTCAACAGCTTGAGGAAGAAGTGACACCAAAATTAATGTTCAGCATGATTGATATGTGTGCATCCAAGTATAGCATAAAGATACTACTCGTAACTTACCTTTGTGAATACCAAAAGTCATAAACTTAGACTTTTGGTCAAAGTTTACCTTTGTAAATCGGGCCCTTTATTTTTTCTTAATTATGGGTTTTTAATGTATTATGATAATGATGATTATTATTGGTATTCTTATTATTATTTTATTATTTTTATTAGTTGATGTATTATTATCAGTTGTACTTTTTACTATAATGTTCATAAACCAGGATGCTCCACATGCCTACCTTTGAAGCAGACCCTGAGCCTCGACCTTGACCCATTCGAAGGAAATGCCCAATGCGCATCTTTCTCTCTCTAACCTATTCTCTACTTGACTTGAGCTCCTATACCACCAGGCTAACCCCAGTACAGGCCTCTTTAGCCCACTTATGAAATCAGTGTTGGAAACATGATGCTCTAACCTTTGCCACTCCCCTTCATGTCTTTCTGTCACCTGAGAGCATCCACCCTCCCATCAGTCTGTTGCAGTAATATTGCAGTACTGCCCTATCCTCCACATTTAGTCACCACTCACCACTAAGGAGGAATGATACTTGAAAAGTCAATGGAATACAGGAGATAGGCTTATATTATGCATGTGGCGAAGTTCAGCCTAACACAGAACCCTTCCACTCTCTCCTTTTAGTTCTTACCTGAACAGACATGCATTGCCTGCGACCTTCCTCTGGACTTTCTGTTGAAGTAGTGGGGTTCCAAAGGAACTAACTGCTGCTGACCTTAACAGACCCAAACTGGGAAGATGTCACAGGACAACACAAACTTTTTTTATCCAGAGTGTGGCAGGCAAACCAGCAACAGGAATACTCATTCTGCAGGATGAGACACAAAAAAAACATAGGCTGAGGGGAACCTCCTAGACAAAGACCAGCATAAATCAATACAGTATAAAGTTGGAGTCTTTCTCAGTGGGTTGTAAATTGTGATGAAAAATGCACACTAATTTATTCTCTGACCTTTGATGTCCCAAGATGAGGTAGAGGGTGTGGGCAAAGAAGAATATTTGTGTATATGTGGCCTAAAATACTTTAGTATTGCTTGGAACACATTCACCCAACAAATGTGAGACCTGTTCATTGTGGAAATAGATAACAGCACTTTATATCTCACAACTTAGGAGAAGTGCGTTAGAGCAGATGGGTAGGTAGAATTGGGTGAAATTTTAAATAGAAACACACCATTTGGCCACTCCATTTGCACTGCACATCTGTCATGGATAGAAGATGACAGTTAATTTAACCATATCAGTCTTTAGCAACCAACAGACTATGCTGAAGTCCAAAATGGCAAAGAGGCACAATTTAAAACATGATACCAGAGTGACGAAACTCAAATCAGTAGAACCAGAAATAGTACATTTCAAATTTTCAGGTAGATATAGTGCCTAAAAGCACAAAGCGGCACTTGAGGTCATCTGGTTGTGCTAGACCGGGGTAAAGTCACAAATTCAGGCCAACTGCGATGGTGCATGCGCTGGATACAAGGATCAGGTTAGTCCAGCTGAAAACATTACCTTCTCAAAGTCTGGCAAGAAGAGCTCTGTTTGCAAGGAGGAGGCTGCGAGGCAGCAGTAGAACACAACTGGTGGGGGCAACCCTGCAAAGAACATAGAGGGACCCCCCCTTCGGACTCACCAAGGCCAGGTTCTGTGCTGAGGGGGCACGCTGGACCTTGGGCCTCCCAGCACTGTGGGGACCTTTGTTACACCACTGTTGCAAGGAGCAGAAAGAGCATTGCAGATGGTCTTCACTGTAGCACGAAGAGCTAGGTTGGTGATGTGGACAGTCATAGCTGTAGTTTTGCGTTGGCAGGTATCACGGGCTGTCATTGCTGCAGTATAAAAGTGAAGATCTAGTGTTGCTGGTTGTCACTGGCAATAGCTGTAGCACAAAGACTTGGGTTAACTAGAGCTTCACATTGGTGGTCATGAAGGCAGCTGAGTCACAGCCCACAGGGCCTATTTATGCTTGCGAAGAGCCCAAAACTTCAAGATTTCTCTTTTTCTGAAAGAGGATTACTCTCTGATGCTAGCCAAGGGTCCAGGACCCAGGGATTCACCCCTGGAGGAACAGGGACTCACTCTAGCAGACACCCGAAGGGCTCCCGCAATCAAGTTGCAAGTCCAGGCAGGTCCTGTTGCAGCAGATCAGCTGGGCAGTTGTAGGGAGGCCTAATAACCTTTTTGTGTACCTGTAGCTCAGAATATGAGGTCGGCCAACTGACTCTTGAAGTGAGTCAGGTTAGCCTGGGGTGAAGGGAGCAGGTCCAGTCTTCCTTCTCGAAGAGCAAGGCAGGCCTTGAGCAGGAGGGCTATTTTCTAGGGAACAAAGCAGACCTGAAGCAGCAGGGCAGTTCTCTGGTAGGAGCAAGGCAGTCCTCTAGAGAACAAGGCAGGCCTCATGCAGCAGGGGAATCATCTGGAGAACAAAGCAGTACTTCTTCTGCAGTATAGACAGGTCCAGCAATATACTGAAGAGTGGTCTGGAGTGTTAATATTTATGCAAGGTGCTAGCCATTGAACTGGGGAATTCCCTACACTAACGTCACATATGGTTTTTGTTAGAAATGGGGTCTCCAGTTGGCACTTTGTCCAGTAGGGATCACAAACCTAGTCAGGGTAAGTCACAACACAATCCAAGTTATCCTGCACCCACCCTCTGGTAGGTTGGCACTGAGCAGTCAGGCTTAACTTAAATGTGTAAAGTATTTGTGCAAAACTTTATACAATAACACAGTGAAAACACCACAAAAAGACACCACACGGGTTTAGAAAAATAGAGAATAGTTATCTGAATAAAATACTGTTGAAACTATGACAATCCAATCTATACAAGCAAAGTTATGAATGTTTAAAGATTAAATCCAACCAAAGGGCCTAGTAAACATAATAGCTCCAACTGGGGCTATCATGGGGCTATCTGGGGCGTTGTTGACAGAGTCGTTCCCAACAATCTGACACCACTGGTGCCCGTCAGAGAGTTACACGGACCCCCAGGTACAGTACCTTTTGAAAGCAAAGAACAAGAACATTGCACATAGTCGGAAAGAAGCGCTGATGGAGTTGATGCAACGTCAGTCCCCTATGGCTTCTGAGGAAAGAGGCATTGGTTCCACGCTGTGAAGCAGGTGTAGGTTTGGTTCGGTTCCATCCGTATGTAGGGGGAAATAATGGGTTGTTATCCGCAGTGCGTCGATTCCTTGTGACCCTGCGGGGTCACTGGTCCCACTCTGTCAGGACGCGATTTGTCAGCTTCACAGTGTTGCGATGACCCTGAGTGGTGTCAGCGGAGTCATGGCAACGTCGGACTTGCTTTGCAGGCCACAGTCATTGCGTGTAGCAAGGTCAATGGAGCAGGAGCAGGCTGCACATTGCTGGCATCACTGAAGTCGTTCCAAAGTTGCTGGATTCGGGTACTAGCAAAAAGCTAGTTGTTGAAGTCTTTGCTGTCTCTGGGACTTGGAGAGCACTTTTGGGGAAGGCAGAGTCCTTCCAGCATAGTCAGAGGCCAGCAAGGCAACAAGGTAACAGCAGGGCAGCAGTCCTTTGCAACAAAGCAGTCCAGAGAATCCTTTGGGCAGCCAGGCAGATTTTCTGACAGAGTTCAGGTGCAGGTCTAGAAGTGTCTGGTTTGGTACGGTAAGGGACCCAGTTTATATACCCAAAAATACATTTGAAGTGGGGGAGACTTCAAAGACTGGTTTTGAAACGCACAAGTTCCCCTTTTAGTTCAGTCCTGTCTGCCAGGGTCCCAGTAGGGGGTTTCACAGTCCATTGTGTGAGGGCAGGCCACTAGCCTTTGAAATATGAGTGTCAGGCCGTCCACCCAGTCCAGGAAGACCCATTCAATATGCAGATGAATGAAGGTGTGACTGAGTGCTCCGTGTTGGTGGTTGTCTGGGTGAAATGCCCAAGGAGCTTTCAACCAGCACAGACCAGACATTGATTGGAGACAGGCTGTAAGGCACATATGGCTTTAAGTGCCAAGAAACGCTCACTTTCTAAAAGTTGCATTTCTAAAATAGTAATTTTAAATCCAACCTCACCACTAAGCAGGTTTTCCCATTACCATTCTGGCCATACTAAATATGACCTGGTTACCTCTTTTAGATCACAATCTACCAATCTACCTAATGCTAGTGTATGAAAGGAGCAGGCCTCACAGTAGTGGAAAACAAATTTAATAGTTTGTCACTAGCAGGGCATATAAAACACATATGTACATGTCCTGCCCTTTACCTACATAGCACCCTGCCTTATTGGTTACCTTGGCCTGCCTTAGGGGTGACTTATATGTAGCAAAAGGGGAGTTTAAGGCTTGGCAAGTACTTTTAGATGCCAAGTTGAAGTGGCAGTGAAACTGCACACAAAGGCCTTGCAATGGCAGGCCTGAGACATGGTTAGGTGCTACTTATGTGGGTGGCACAATCAGTGTTGCAGGCCCACTAGTAGCATTTAATTTATAGTACTGCACTTTACTAGGGACTCATAAGTAAATCAAATATGCCAATTGGGGATGAACCAATGTCACCATGTTTAAGGGAGAGAGAATATCCACTTTAGCATTGGTTAGCAGTAGTAAAATGTACAGAGTCCTAAAACCTGCAAAATCTGTGTTAGAAAAGTGGAGGGAGGCAAGCAAAAAGTTGGGGCGTGACCACCCTATGGGTTGTCAGGTCTAACCGTTTTGCAAAGTTTTTCTCTTCCCCCTGTCAAGGCTCCTAGATGCCTGAGGTGACATAAGACTAAAGTCAGGTTCCTTTGTGAATTGGAGGCAGGCCCTTATAAAATAAAAGTGGAACAGGGAACGGCCCTGCCCCCAGCTATCCAGGCAGGATAGCCCATCCTGTCTAAATCCAGTCCCCATTGTGTCACTGTCTGTCAGGAATACACAAACCCTGAAAACAAAGTCATTGACAGTCATGTAACCAAGGGCACTAGCAGAAGGTACCAATTGTTAGGACAAGAAAATGGCAACTTTCTAAAAGTGGCATGTTCAGTCTTTACCTTTAAAGATGATTTTAAATTATGATTCATTTAACTATAAACACAATGGCCCTTTATTACAACCCTGGTGGTAAATCCCGCTTACCGCCATGCTGAAGGCCGCCAATATACCGTGGCTGCGGCGGAAATCTGCTACAGGTATTATGACCCACATCTCATAATCTGCCACAATACAGACACCCACACAAGTCCGCCACACCAAAGGTCAGTGATAAATTGGCGATAGAAAAACCTATACCGTCACGCCAACAACAATACGCCCACACTATCACGAACCACGAATCAACGCAGCGGTCTTTCAACCACGGTAATCCATTGGCGGTACACACCAACGCGCTCAAAATACACACACATTTACAACCACAACCACATTGGACAATTCGAAATATACACACCTGATAGAGATACACACACCACACCCACACACTCACAACACTATAAAACACACACGCACATTACCCACAATCCCTTACAACGACAATTTTTGGAAGAAGCAGAGAGAGAGAATAGCAAACACTACACTAGCATCCACAAGCACACAACACCATCACTCATACACCATCCATGCACCTCAAAGAACACACCCCAACACATCACCCCACACATCACATCAACTATCACCTCACACATCACCCACACCACATCATGGCACCTCAAAGACACCCCAGGTTTTCTCAGGAGGAGCTCAGGGTCATGGTGGAGGAAATCATCCGGGTAGAGCCACAGCTATTTGGATCACAGGTGCAGCACACCTCCATTGCAAGGAAGATGGAGCTACGGTGCAGAATTGTCGACAGGGTCAACGCAGTGGGACAGCATCCAAGAACACGGGATGACATCAGGAAGAGGTGGGATGACCTACGGGGGAAGGTGTGTTCCGTGGTCTCCAGACACCAGATTGCTGTACAGAGGACTGGCGGTGGACCCCCATAACTAACAACATGGGAGAAGCAAGTCTTGGCAATACTGCATCCTGAGGGCCTCGCAGGAGTAGCAGGAGGACTGAACTCTGGTAAGTCATATCTTTACTACCATATCCCCCCACCCCACCTGCATGCCATCACATACCCCCACCCTCACCCTCACCCCCATCACTCCAACGCCTCACATATGTCCCACTATCATAAGCCACCCATCCCAATACCAAACCCTGCATGCAACACCAAAGCATGGGCACCCATTACAAAAGCATGTCCAGTACAGATACCCACACAGACCCCAAAACACTAATCACACAATGGCAAACACAGCAATGCAAGCACAGGAGTAAAGGGTAACTCACCCAATGCACAAGATGGCACACACAGATACAATAACTATGCATTTACACCCCAACAGGACCCCACCTAACTTCACCGGACAGGAGGTGATAGACATATCCAGTCCCCCCACAGAAGAGGCCCACAATGATGACAGCAGCTCTGCACGTCTGGATCAAGATGACCAGCCCGGCCCATCAGGGACCTCTGGACAGTCGGTTCCCCTGCCACTGTCACAAACCACCACTGAACCTCCCCCCCAGGAAACACCAGCACAGCACCCACCCAGCGGGCCCATACCTCTGTCCCCAGGACACGTCAATCAGCAGTGTATCCACCACTACAGGGACCCCAGGCAAACCCACTAACCCAAGACAATCAGGGACCTGGGTTCAGTGGCAGTGGGCACACGGTTCAGGGGACAGAGGCACAGGATAACAGGGAAACTGGGAGGACTGCTGAGCGAGAGGGGGAGGACAGGCCCCGGGAACCCACTCTCCACGAGGCACTCTCCAATATCATGGGAGCACACAATCATTCCCAGGAGACCATGGGCACGGTACTGGCCAAGTTTCAGGAGACCCAGCGGCTGCAGGAGGAACACTACCTGCAGATCACAAAGGACTTAAAGTCAATCAAAACCACCCTGGTCACCATTGCATGGGTGCTGGCACACCTGGCCAACACCATGAGGGACACAGTGGCACACAAACGGGCCCCTGACACTAGCCTGAGCGATGAACTGCCCTCAACTTCTGCCGGCCCTAGTGGACAGGAGGCCCCGACACAGGACCAACAGGCCACCAGCACCCCACCCCCTGCAGAAGGAGAGCCACCCCGCAAACGGTCCCTGAGATCCAGGCACAAGACAGAGAACATTGCCAAGACCCCCGCCAGGTAATAAGACTCTCCTGATTGTCACCCTTCTGTCCCACTCTGTCACCCTGACAACTTTGAACTGCCATTGCTCCACTTCCTATGCTCCCTTGGACAATGTACCTGTGATACAAAGAGACTGAACTCTACCATGGATATTCCTCCACCATCAACCCAGCCCATTGCACAGCCCCCTCCACTTATTAGCACAGAAATAAACACCCTTGAATCACAAATCAATCTGGAATCAGTCTGTACTTTCACAAATGTGTGATTGCAACCTCTCAGAAATATAACAATGTCAATGTTCATGTTCACATACCCATGTTACACAGTTATTGGGCATCAGTAAACATAGCAGAGGGCATAAAGTGGGACCCAGATCTGTGAAATGGAAAGGCAAAGTGACATGTCAGGGTCTATAAACAGATGTAAAAAGGCAGATTTATGCAAAGTCCTACAGTAGTATGATATGTGAGAAGCAGTGCCATCCTCTTACCTGTGTCTCACTGGAAGTATTGCATGATGATGTTGTTTTGGTTGTCTGTATCTTCTTCTTCTGCCTCCTCTTCTTCACTGTCCACAGGCTCCACAGCTGCCACAAAAGCAGAAAAGGCACCTGGCGTTGCAAAGCCAGGTTGTGCAACATACAGCATGCCACGATTATCTGGCACACCTTCTTGGGTGAGTAGTACAGGGATCCACCTGTCAGATGGAGGCACCGGAATCTGGCCTTCAGGAGGCCGAAGGTGCGCTCTATTATCCTCCTAGTTCACCCATGTGCCTCACTGCAGCATTCCTCTGCCCTTGTCCTGGGATTCCTCACTGGGGTCAGTAGCGATGACAGGTTGGGGTAACCAGAGTCACCTGCAAATATCGAGGGACAACTGTTAGACATCCTCCAACCCTTAGGGACTCTTCCATACCCAGACACCTAAGTCAACTGTATTGGGACCTTGGGCTCACCTATTAGCCACACCTGGTGCCTCTGGAGTTGCCCCATCACATAAGGGATGCTGCTATTCCTCAAAATGTAAGCGTCATGCACAGAGCCAGGATACTTGGCATTCACATGGGAGATGTACTGGTCTGCCAAACACACCATCTGCACATTCATAGAATGGTAGTTTTTGCGATTTATGTACACCTGTTCACTCCTGCGGGGGGGGGACAAATGCCACATGTGCACCATCAATGGCTCCAATGATGTTGGGGATATGTCCCAGGGCATAGAAGTCACCTTTTACTGTGGGCAAATCCTCCATCTGAGGAAACACAATGTCTCTGCGCATGTGTTTCAGCAGGGCAGATAACACTCTGGACAACACGTTAGAAAACATTGGATGTGACATCCCTGATGCCATGGCCACTGTTGTTTGAAAGGAACCACTGGCCAGGAAATGGAGTACTGACAGGACCTGCACTAGAGGGGGGATTCCTGTGGGAAAGCGGATAGCTGACATCAGGTCTGGCTCCAACTGGGCACACAGTTCATGGATTGTGGCATGATCAAATCTATAGGTGATAATGATGTGTCTGTCTTCCATTGTCGACAGGTCCACCAGGGGTCTGTATACTGGAGGATGTGCCATCTCATCACCTGCCTCAGCGGACGTGCCCTATGGAGGAGAAGGGTGAGCAGAGGGTCATACACCACATAGGTTTCACAAGGCTGTTTAGCACAATTGTGATATAATCAGTGTGTGCCTTTGTCTTTCCGTATTCGTGGCCAAAAGTGCAGTGACGCAGTTAGTTGGCCTGCCATGTGGCCCCCTGAAATGGCGGCTGCCTGACCTTTAAGGAGGGACAAGGAGAAATTAGGTAACTGCGCTGACTTTGATTAGCGTCGCGGTAGGCGGTCGAAGACCGCTGCACAATTCAGCATTGGTTATCATTGGGTCCTATGGGTTCCAGGAGCCAATGACGATGTACACCGGGGTGAAGGTACGCACCGCCGCAGACGTGGCTGCCATTTTCTATCTCTTCACTCACTTGATACCTGACCTTCAACAGGAGAGGACCTACACTGCAAATGCTGCTGTGACCTGAGTCTGGAAGCGACAATGGCTACAGTGTCTGGGGAAAGGGCCCCTGCCTTCACTGCGGAGGACTTGGAGAAACTGGTGGATGGGGTCCTCCCCCAGTACACGCTACTCTACGGTCCTTCAGACAAACTGGTGAGTACACTGTGTGCATGGTGGATGGCACAAGAATGTATGGAGTGTCCTGGATGGAAGAGACAGGGGGCACAGGCCAGTATGTGAGGATGGTGAGTGTATGTTTTTCTGGGCCAGTGTGGGAGGTTTGTGGGCAATGAGTGAGAAGAACTGGATGGGGCAGTAACATCCATTCTTACTTCACTATTCCTCTAGGTCAGCACCCACCAGCAAAAGGGTATTTGGCGTGCCATCGCCAAGGAAGTGCAGACCCTGGGGGTCTACCGTAGATGGAGCACCCACTGCCACAAAAGATGGGAGGACCTGCGCCGCTGGACCAAGAAGACGGTGGAGGCCCAGCTGGGGATGGCCTCCCAAAGTGGAAGGGGCGCCCATCGCACCATGACCCCCCCCCGATGTACCGAATCCTTGCGGTGGCAAATCCTGAGTTGGATGGGCGCTTGAGGGCATCACAGCAGCCACAAGGGGGTGAGTGCAGTCTCATTCAGCCGACTCTGCGCGCTTTACGAGGTGTCTGGGTGGGGGAAGTGGGCTGTGGGTTCCCCTACGCCAGGGCAGACGTGCCAAGGTAGATCCATTGTTTTGCAGGCTCAGTGCCACTCCAACCCCAAAGGTGGTAGTGGCCCTCTACACCTAGTCAGGCTCCTGTGGGTTCCAGCTGTGCATCAAATGGGTCTAGGCAGAGTCCCCCATGGGCATGTGCTTTTCCCCTGCACTGTTAGTGAATGGGCTAGTGTATAGGGCTGCTCCCTGTGTGTTGTGTCCGCCAACGGTAGTGGTGTTGCAGCCATTGACCACGTGTCTCTTCTGTCTTTCCCCCCTTCTTGTTTTGTCACCCTGTCCTTGTGTGCATTAGTATCATCTGGTGGAGGAGCAGTGGCACCCGAGCAGGAGGGAGCTGCAACCCACATGGCCCAGGAGGGTGAATTTACGGAGTCTGAAGCACCAGTGGGACGGAGGGCGAGGGGAGCTCCACGACGGGGACAGGAGCAGACACCAGCAACAGCGACTCCTCCTCTGATGGGAGCTCCCTTGCGGTGGCGGGCACCGCTGTGCCCACCGCAACAACAGGTACAGCCGCCACCCCCCCACCAGCACCGCCCTCCCAGCAGCCACTCATCGAGTTTCCCGTGCCCGCTCACACCGGAGGGTGGGCATCTCCTTCGCCCCAGGCACCTCAGGCCCTGCCCCAGTCAGTCCTGCTGCCTTCATTGAGGAGGCTATTGACCTCCTGAGATCCCTCACTGTTGGGCAATCAACCATTTTGAATGCCATACAGGGTGTCGAGAGGCATTTGCAGCAAACAAATGCATGCATGGAGGGCATTCATTCTGGCGTGACAGCCCAACAGAGAGCCTTTCAGGCTCTGGCCTCAGCACTGGTGGCAGCCATTGTCCCTGTGTCTAGCCTTCCCCCTCCAACTTCCACAACCCAGACCCAATCCCCTGTACCTCAGCCTATCCCAAGCACACCATCAGACCAGCATGCACACTCATCAACACACAAGCGTAGACATGGCAAACATAAGCACCACGCATCCCACAGGCACTCACACAAGCACCATCCCCATGCAGACACACCAACATCCACTGCCTCCACTGGGTCCCCCCTCCACGTCCTCCTCCTCCTCCCTCCCAGTCTTGTCTCCACTCACACCTGCATGCACTACATCATCAGCCACTACCTCCATCACCAGCACGCCCATCACCACACACCGCTCACGTGCACTCATCACCCCCACTACCATTCACACGCCCCGTGTCCTCTCCCAGTGTGTCTGGGAGCCCTATTCCCAAACTACACAAACGCAGGCACACACCCACCCAACAGCCATCCACCTCGCAACAGCCTCCGGCCCATGCACCTTCAACCAAATTCAGCAGACGTACACCTCCTACAACCACTACCTCTTCCTCCACTCCCAAACCCCCTCCATCTTCCCGTCCCAATGTGTCTAAAAAACTTTTCCTGGCTAAAATTGACCTCTTTCCTAACCCCCCCGCGTCCTTCCCCTAGAGCCAGGATGTCCAGGTCCCAACCCAGCACCTCAGCCACCAAATCCTCCAGCGCTGTGGTCGCAGCAAGTCCTGTAACATCGCGGGCAGCACCCATCAGGGCTGCCAGTGTGCCACCTAGCGAGGCCAAGGATCAAACCATTCCACCACCTGCCAAGATGAAGAAGGGGCCCACATACCGTAGGGAAAAGCCGCACCAACCACCCAGCAAGTCCTCCTCCAAGCCAAAAGAGGACAGTGCCAAGGGCCCAGCAGCGACATCCAAGCTGGGGAATGGACACAAGGCTAAGGGGAAGTCAGCACAGGGCATGGAGCATCTGGCTGAGGGACTAGTGTCACTCCTTCTGGAAAACAGAACAGCAACGTGTACGGCGGTGGACACCGCCACCTGCACATCTGCTGACTCAGCAACAGTCCACAGCATCATCCCCAGTGGGCAGCCGTCCAAGGCTGCAGGAGATGTCCTGCTGTCTCCCTCCACAGGTGCTGACACATGCACCACCGGCACCATCTCTGCCACAGACACCGCCACAACCACTGCCGCCAGCCCCGCGACATGCACCAACAGTGCCACCACAGCCGACAATGCAATCAATCCCAGTGGACAGCCGTCCGAGGCTGCAGGAGATGTCTTGGACCCTGCACAGTGTACATAAGGCACCACACCCAGCACTGTTAGTACCAGCAGGTGGCAGGCTAAGTTGCAGCAAGGTGGAGTGTGTCTCTGACTCCATGGAGTATCATGCTACCTGTTTCTAGGCAATCTCATGGCACACACACCCAGGTGAGGGAATGGGACATGCCACACTGCATGTGTAGCACTCCGGGCACCATGCCCCCTCCAGAACCAGTGGAGAAAAGCATCTACTACCCCAGTGCTTGGCAGGATGAAGCACTCTGGGCATTGATCCCCCTCCAGAACCAGTGGAGAAAAGCATCCACTACCCTAGTCCTTGGCAGGATGAAGCACTCTGGGCACTGATCCCCCTCCAGAACCAGTGAAGAAAAGCATCCACTACCCCAGTCCTTGGCAGGATGAAGCACTCTGGGCACTAAGCCCCCTCCAGAACCAGTGGAGAAAAGCATCCACTACCCCAGTCCTTGGCAGGATGAAGCACTCTGGGCACTGAGTCCCCTCCAGAACCAGTGGAGAAAAGCATCCACTATCCCAGTCCTTGGCAGGATGAAGCACTCTGGGCACTAAGCCCCCTCCAGAACCAGTGGAGAACAGCATCCACTGGGGCTTTGCACTCCCCAGGATAAAGCAGTGGGCAAAACACCCAATTGAAGGACTTGAGAGACTGTGGCTTTGCACTCCCTAGGATAAAGCAGTGGCCAAACCAACCACCCACTTGAAAGACTTGAGAGACTGTGGCTTTGTACTCCCCAGGATAAAGCAGTGTGCAAACAACCCACTTGAAAGACTGAAGAGACTGTGGCTTTGCACTCCCCAGGACCAAATAGTGGGCATGGAGCCCCCTCGTGGAGCAGTGGCGTCATCCTTTCATCCGGCTGAGGTGCCCCTCCCTCCCCTTCCCCCTGAGGTGCCTGTTTATTTTTGAGCTGATGCCCCAGAAGTGTTCACTATTGGAACACTATCCGGACTTGTGTAGTTGCTGTACATATTTGTACATACTGATGGTTTACAGTTATTTTGGACTATCTGAATTTTCGATGATTACACTTGTTACAATCATTTCATTTTGTCCTTGTCTTCTTCCAGGGGGTGAAGGGGTGTAAATGTAATGTTGCTGCATGTATTTGTGTGTATGGTGTTGTGGGTGAGGGTGGGGGTGGGGGTGTTGTGAGTTGCGTGTGTGTGTCACTCTCTTTTTCCTCCCCCCCGTGTGCTAGGTGTAGTACTCAGTGTGGTGGTCGTCGCCGTCTTTGCTGCTCTTGGTAGAAGAGGAGGTAAACCAACATTGGTAGCACCTGAAGTTCAGGCTCCATTGCGTCCTGGTTCCTTGTTGGGTGTTGAGAGGTTGGTGGTTTCCGTTCCAAAGACTGTTTCCGCTGTGCTTTTGAAGGCATTGGTACCGCCCCGGAAAAGGTGGCGGATAGGCCTGTTGTAATACAGTGGGCAGTACATTGTCTGCTGCCTGTCTGTTGGCGGTTACCGCTGCAGTGTTTGTTTCTACCGCCCTGGCGTTCAGAGTGTTAAAGTGGCTGTCTGTGTTGGTGGTTCCCGTCATGGTTGTGATTCCATTTTTGTAACCACCGGCCTGTTGACGGTATTACCGCTGCTTTAACACCGACCACCAGGGTTGTAATGAGGGCCAATATCTGCTCACAATCAAACATTATAACTTAAATGTAATAAAATAACCCCGTGTTAGCCAGTGGGAGAGAGAGGCCTTAAAGTAGTGAAAACGACTTTAGGAGTGTTTCACTACCAGGGCATAAAACTTAAACCCAAAAGTACTACTTTTTAAATGTAAGGCAGTCTGCCATATGAGCCATTAGGGCCTACCTTAGGGGTGATATATGTATTCAAAAGGAAGGATTAGGCCTACCAAAAGGTTTATTTTAGCAGGTCGAAATAGCAATTTGCAACTGCACTACATGCTGCTGTGGCAGGTATGATACATGTTTTAAAAGGCTACTTAGTCGGTGGCACAATGCGTGCTGCAGGCACACTAGTAGAATTAAATTTTAAAGCCCTGAGTACATGTAGTATCATTTACTAGGGACTTAAAAGTAAATAAAGTGTGCCAATTAGGTGTAAGCCAATTTTAACATGTTTTAGGAGGGAACACACACCTCTTTAGCACTGGTTAGCAGTGGTAAAGTGTACAGAGTCCTAAAGCCCAAAAAAATGTATTTAGCAACTAGGAAGCAGTGAAGGCAAAATGTTTGGAGGAAATGCCATGCCAAGAATGCCAGGGTTAACAATCACCAAAACAATAAAAACTAATTTTAGCTCTGCCCATCTTCATGTCCACCACACGCACTTAGGATTTTCCACTCGAGCCACTAGTTTGCATTGTTGGACACCTGCTCATCCAAATAGTCTTGTGTCATAGTTTCAATTATCATTGTTGTTGACAATTACTTCAGTGTTGCCTGCACTTACCTTTGCACTCAATTTAAGTCCTGCCAGATACATGAACCAACCCTCTGGCTATGTTGGAAGTGAAGCTGTTGGTGCTGTAGATTTTTTACCCATATTTATAGTTTTTGACGCAAACTTGTGTTAGGTTAGTATAGCACCGGTTAGCACCATTCCAGAACGCCAGCCGGGTGCCATATTTAAGGAAAGGCGCAAGCCGGTGCTAAGGCCCGGTTAGCGTAAAAATACATGGCGCTACCCGGGTAGGGGAGGCGTAGGGAAAACTGGAGGTTGTCAGGGAAAGAATGGTGCTAGTCAAGTTAGAGTTAAAAACATGACTCTAATCTGAGTAGCGTCATTTTTTTGATGCACAAACCCAATGGATATGACTCCTGTCTTAGTCAAGACAGGAGTCATGCCCCCCCCCCCCAGCCCAATGGCCATGCCCAGGGGACTTATGTCTCCTGGGCATGGCCATTATGCACACTGCCATGTAGGGGGGCCCAAGTTAGGCCCCCCTATGGCACTTTGAATTTTTTTTTTAAATACTTACATGGACTTACCTTAGATGTCCTCCAGGTGTGGGTGCCAGTGGGTGGGGGTGTCCCTGGGGCAGGAAGGGCACCTTTGAGCTGTTTCCATAGTCTCTGAGCATGGAAAAAGGGCCACAGGTCCCCTAACGCCTGTCCTGACCCAGGAGTTAAATAATGTTGGCTAAGGGGGCTTAACGCTATTATTTAAGAGCACAAATGTTAATAGAACATAGGCCCATATTTATACTTTTTTAGCGCCACATTTGTGTTACTTTGTTACACAAAAGTGGCGCAAACTTAGAAAATACCATTATATTTTGTAAGTTTGTGCCGCTTTTGTGTAATTAAAATGACACAAATGCAGCACTAAAAAAGTATAAATATTGGCCATAGTGTGTACAAGTAGTACACACTTAGAAGTCCAGAAAAATGTTGCTCATATAGTTCATCAATTAGTCCCGCCACTTGATTCACAACAATAATGTTTATAGTGTCCCCTTGCGTGGGTGCTAGTCAGTGTCCCTTTTTATCAACTCCATCAGTGCATCACACCTAAACACTCCAACACAATGCCTAAGCATTTAGCTCTCTATGGGGACATAAATCATTAAGATCTTCCTCTTGGCTGTTGGTTCCTTTCAAAAATAGATGGTTCCTTGACCCATGTCATTAATATTGTTTTCTGTGTCAGGATCAAAAAGACTCAGGTCAGTGTTTATGAACTCAGCATGTGACCCATCACCCTTAACCCCTTTGCATCTAAGCCTTTGTTTGGCTATTTGGGGTCGTTTGCACTTAGGCCTCCATACATTTTTGTCCAATGAGCTGTCCACACCAAATGTGTGTCCTTTTTTCCAATATCCTGAGGATTCTAGAGCCTCCCAGGGTTTGTGGATTCCCCTGGAGGGGACTGAGAAAATCGGCAAAATATAGCATTTTTTTGAGTTTTTGAGAAAATTAGGAAACAAGTGCTCCAGGTAAAAGTGTAGGTTTTTTTCCCTTAAAATGGCACCGATAAATGGTTTGCTAAAGTCACAATTTTCCCAGATTTCAGGAACATGCAGAGCTTAATCAAAAAAACTAATTTTGTAACACAGTTTTGACAAGAGGTAACCTATTGTCCCTATTTTTGTGCTCTCAACCAACTTTCAGTTTGTGGTGAAACCCACTGTGAAACCCATGGATGATGCAGAAAACCTATAGGTTGATGAAAAGTAGACAGAATTATGAATTCAGCAGAGGTAATATGTGTAGATCTTTCAAGTTTTTTTCGAATGACAATAACTGTTGAACTAAAGAAATATTAAAAATGAGTAGGAAAACACTGTCATTGTGACAATGTTTTCAGCTGTAACTTTTTGATGCAATGGCCGATTGACAAAAGCAACTTACCATTATGTTCACCAGTCACTTCTGGTTGCAGGGATATATAAAGGGTTTGTAAGTTCTCCAAGAACCCAAAGTACCCAAAGCAAACAACTGAGCTGCATGGCACAATGGTTTTTCATTGAGCATCGAGTAAAGACTACTTCTTATAGCGAAACAGGCAGAGTGAAACATTTCTGAAATGAGCACAGACATGTAGTTTAGGAGTAGTGGTTATTTCTACATTTCTGAATTTGTTGGTACCCATTGTAGCATAGGATTTGAAGGGTATTTTTCAAAATGTCACCATTCTTTTACATTGGTTTACATTTGAAAGGCACAAAAACATTGAAGTCCTATTGGTTATAACAAATGTTATACTATTCTACTCTTCCACAAGCCTCTGGATAAAAATACTACCTCAGTTATATGGGTAGACATAGGGGGTCATTCTAACCCTGGCGGTAAAAACCGCCAGGGCGAATGACCGCGGTAGCACCGCCAACAGGCTGGCGGTGCACCGCTGGGCATTCTGACCGCGGCGGTTCTGCCGCGGTCAGTAGCGGGAAACCGGCGGTCTCCCGCCGGTTTCCCGCTGCCCTGCAGAATCCCCCATGGCGGCGGAGCGCGCTCCGCCGCCATGGGGATTCTGACACCCCCTACCGCCATCCTGTTCCTGGCGGGTCTCCCGCCAGGAACAGGATGGCGGTAGGGGGTGCCGCGGGGCCCCTGGGGGCCCCTGCAGTGCCCATGCCAATGGCATGGGCACTGCAGGGCCCCCCGTAAGCAGGCCCCAAAAGGAATTTCAGTGTCTGCTTTGCAGACACTGAAATTCGCGACGGGTGCTACTGCACCCGTCGCACTCCAGCAACTCCGCCGGCTCCATTCGGAGACGGCTTCATTGTTGCTGGGTCTTTCCCGCTGTGCTGGCGGGCGGCCTTTTGGCGGTCGCCCGCCAGCACAGCGGGAAAGCCAGAATGGCCGCCGCGGTCTTGTGACCGCGGTGCGGTCATTTGGCGGTAACCGCATGGCGGGCAGCGACCGCCGCCCGCCGCAGTTAGAATCACCGCCATAGTGCCCTCAACAGGAAACAGCCTAAAATGCTAAATGGATGCAGCACAATTTTCCGATGAAAACGGACCCCTTTTTCTAATGTGGGTAGCTGTAGGTTTTTCACTGTAGCTCAGCCGGCACATAGGGAAACCTAGCCAACCTGTAAATTCTTGAAAGCTAGACACCTAGTTGTATCCAGGGTGAGCTGACTTGCATTGCTTTCACCATGTTCTATTACCCAAAACCCCTTGCAAACCTCAAACTGTGACTAAAAACACATTTTCCTCACATTTCTGTGATGGAAAGTTCTGGAATCTGTGGGGAGCCACAAACTTGGTTCCACCCGACATTCCCCCAAGTCTCCTGATATAAATGGTACCTCACTTGTGTGGGTAGATCTAGTGCTCGTGACAGGAAACGGCCCAAATAGCAACATGGACGCATCACATTTTTCCACTGAAAACCGATCCTTTTTTTCCAATGTGGGTAGCTCTAGATTTTGGACCCTAGCTCCGCTGCTACCTAGAAAAATTCTAACCAATCTGTGTATTTTTTAAACCTAGACACCTGAGGTATCCATGGTGGGCCTAGTTTCGTGGTTCTAACCACGTTATTTTACCCAGAATCCCTTGAAAACCTCAAATGTTGACTAAAAACACATTTTCTCACATTTCTGCGATGGAAAGTTCTGGAATCTGTGGGGAGCCAAAACTTCCTTCCCCTCAACATTTCCCTAAGTCTCCCAATACAAATGGTACCTCAGTTGTGTGGGTAAACATAGTGCCCGCAACAGGAAACAGCCCAAAATACAACATGGATGCAGCACAGTTTTCCACCAAAAACTGCCCTTCTTTTTCCAATGTGGAAAGCTCTAGATTTTGGACTCTAACTCAGCTGGCACCTAAGGAAACCTAGCCACCCTGTACATTTTAAAAAACTAGACACCTAGGGGTATCCAAGGTTAGCTGACCTTTGATATTTGATATTTTGGTCTAGAATCCCTTAGAAACCTCAAACTTTGATTAAAAACACAATTTCCTCATGTTTCTGTGATGGAAAGTTGTGAAATCTGCCACAAACCTCCTTCCACCCGGGATTCCCCCAAGTCTACTGACATAAGTGGTTCCTCACTTGTGTGATTAGACTTAGTGCCTGTGACAGTAAATGGCCCAAAATGAAATATGGACACAGATCATTTTTCCACCAAAAACGCACTCTTTTTCCGATGTGGGTAGCTCTAGGTTTTGGGCCGTCGCTCAGCCAACACCTAGGAAAACCTGGCAAACTTGTACATTTTTGAAAGCTAGTCACCTTGGGTAATCCAGCATGGCATGACGTGCATGGATCCCATTAGGTTGGGTCTATCACCATAGTTACACTGGCTCCTGTGTCCCTGTAGGCCTGAACCTCAACACCATTTATTAGGGGAAGTTGCTTGTACTTATCCATATTAAGGGGACAAGCAACCACGGATTCTTTTTCCGATGTGGGTAGCTCTAGGTTTTGGACCGTCGCTCAGCCAACACCTAGGAAAACCTAGCTAACTTGTACATTTTTTAAAGCTAGTCACCTTGGGTAATCCAGCATGGCATGACGTGCATGGATCCCATTAGGTTTTATTACCCACAATGCCCTGCAAACTTCAAACCTTGCATGAAATCACACATTTTCCGTATATTTCTGTGATGAAAACTTACAGAATCCGCAGGAATCCACAAAATTCCTACCACCCAGAATTGCCTCACATGTGCCAATGAAAACGCAGCTCCAACTTGTGTTGCTGTGCCTAGTGCTGCGACAGCAATGGATTAAACCAAGGATGAGGGAGCCTTGAGTGGAGACTCCTAGAGGTTTGCAGGGCATTATAGGTAAGAAAGAATCATGAGATTCACATATGGCACACCACCCTGGAATCCTGTTTTTCTGCTTTTCAAAAATGTTTGTGGTTGGTAGGTTTCCATGGGTGGCAGCCGAGCTTGGCCCCAAATCCCACAGCTGCCTCTATTGATGTTCTATTTTTTAGTGGGAGACTTTGGGTAATGCTGCGTAGTAGGAAATTTATGGCTCCCCACAGATTCCAGAAGTTTTCCTCATAGAAAAATGAGGAGAGTGGGTGCTTTTAGTCATCTTTGAGGTTTGCAGGGCATTGTGGGTAAGAAAATGGTGTGGGGTGCATGTGAGGTACACCACCCTGGACTGCCCCAGATGTCTAGTTTTTAGAAGTATCTGGGTATGTAGGTTTTCCAGGTGGCAACCAAACCGAGCCCAAAAAGTGCAGCTGTTCACCATTACAAGTGGAGCGATATTGGGAGCTAGCTAAGCTCTCTTGGCCCATACATAAAATTAACACACAAAATAATCAAATGTCCTCTTGCTTGCCATTTGGATGAGATGCTTTAGTCAGCAGAGGGAGCAAAAAAATAGTTTGCCTCTTGAGTTCATCTTTTTTTTATTTTAATTCCCTTACACCTAGTGGGCTGTCTACCCCTCTGGTTATCCCCACCCTCCACCCAAGGGGACAGAAATACTTTGTCCCCATTTATTTGGGGTGGGGGCATAGCCATGCCCATGGTGAGCAGCCCCCACACCTCTTTTGAAAAACTCCCTGGTGTCTAGTGGGCTTTCCATTACCTGGGGGGCAGACTGGAAGTAATGACCCCCATCTGCCTCCCACAGGGGTCAGAAAGACTGTACCCATTTTATGGGGATGGGGGCTTTGCTATCCCCATTCGGGGCTGTCCCATCCCTACTAAAAATTAAAAAAATAATCCTTGGTGCCTAATGGGCTTTCTGCCTTGCCCCGGGGGGCATACTGGGGGCTATTGCCTCTTCTGCCCCCAAAGGGGGGGGGCAGAAAAACTTTGGTCTTCATTTTTTGGGGTGGGGAGATGGCCCTGCACATTGTGGGCAGCCCCCACCCCTCGTCCAAAATTTTTTTTCCTTGGTGTCTAGTGTGCCTTTTGACCAAAAGGGGGGCATATTAGGAGTGTTAACCCCCATCTGCCTCAGGGGGGCAGAAAGACTGCATCCATTTTTGTTGGGGGGGTTGGGGGCCTTGGCATGCCCATTTCGGGCAGCCCCTCCACACTAACAAAATAAAATAGTTCCTGGTGCCTAGCGGTCTTTCTGCCCTCTTGGGGGGGTGACAGATTGGGGGCTATGCCCCCATGAGCCCCAGGAATAATAATTACCCAGGAGGAGCAAACACCCTTGCCCAAGGGGCCCCTCCCTCCTCCCTGGTGTGTAGCGGTGGATTCCTGCTTGGGGATCGCCTTCCTGTGGCGATTCCCAAGCAGCGATCCACTAGGGAAAGGTACCATTAGAAAGGGGAGATTCTCCCATCTGAATCAGTGCTCAGGGTGCTGAGATAATCCCACAAACACCGATACAGTAAAAGACAAATGACTAATTTCACTTTCACTTTCATTGAAAAGACATCAGCGAGCCATGTTCGCCGATTTACATGTCAGTATTAAACGTATATAGTCTCGTGAGCTCCTCAGGCTATATTTAGTGTCAGGAAATCCTTCTGGTGCCCGCACCAGGGAGATTTCCTGCCTCTTGTGCTGGGATGGCTTGGAGCCATCCTCTGCACATGAGCACTGGCGCAGAGGACAGTATTTAGCTGTCTTCTGCACTGAAAGGGTTAAGTGATTACTGTTTGCTCTCCTGCCTTACTATTCAGGAATAATTAAAGTTGTGGGGTGCTGTGACAGGGAGATAAAAAATCTAGGTTAATCTACCAATATACTTTATAATAGCACAAGTCTATATGGTCATTTTGTCCTGTGTGCTTACTTTCGCTCAATGTCACTTGCTTTACCATGCATCTGTTTTGATAGCTTCTCGTGCTGTGGCTGTCCTAATAACATCATAACAGAGGGGTACCTGAAAAGGTAAATTGAAGCAGCTTCATACAGAAAACATTTAGGTATGAGTAAATATGGCTCAGAACAATGATAGTGAAAAATGGGGAATTCCAATATGGTATCCTAATGATATTAGGCACTACATGATTGGTGTCAGCAGTTATGGGTACACGAAATAGCCGGTATAAAAAGAATGGACACTATTTCTTTGCAGCAACATAGCCATATTGAGATCTTTGACAAGAATGTCAAGTTGGCGTATAATAGCGTATAATGAAGCAGACTTTGATTTGTGTTGTTGATACATGTGGTTTTGTAAGAGAACATAACATGAATTGTTAACAACTAAATAAAAGATCTGACCTTGAAGGTCAGATAGTAAAAGTATTGTGTGATATTTTTAGATGATTGTACTGGTTGGGACTCTGTGCGACGGAGCAGGATAGCAGTGACTGACAATTGTCCATAATGCACATTGATGCTCTTGCTCCTAGTCAGGACTAAGGGCCTGATTTAGAGTTTGGCAGAGGAGGTTACTCCATCACAAACATGGTGGATAGCTCGTCCGCCATATTACAGTTCCATGAAAGCCTATTGAACTTGTAATGTGGCAGATGGGATAGCTGCCACGTTTGTGACGGAGTAACTCCTCCACCAAACTCTAAATCAGGTCGTAAATAAGCACGGCATTATTTTGAATTATTCTGTCTTTGATGGTGATGATTAACATTTAATATTATCAATTTGTTTGCAAGGTGCTCCCTGATGAGTATGGATTACCACACTTTCTAAGCACTAATAGATTATGTTTCCTTTTATATGGTTAATTTGTTCGTTTACTGTAATGGTAATTTGAGGATATGGGGCAGAAGAGCAGGAACCAAAGGATCGCCAATCCTGATGGCAAATGCAGGGCAGATCCACACTTTTCATCTCCACCTTCCAGGTGTCCCAACAAAGTCAAAATGGCTGGAGAGGAGGAGAAACTACATTGATAACCATGGAGGCTGTACCTTCAGTCCCAGAACTGGAAGAGGCAAGCCCAGACTTCAGAGGCCAGTAAACCTTCTCCTTCTCATGCTGTCCAGAATCATCTGCTGTAATGGAATCTGTCCATAGGTGGAAGGAGGAGGCTTCAGTCTGGAGCCTCGATCAGTTGGCGAAGGTACTGCAGTTTGATGTCTATATTTATGATGGTATAATTGGTCCCTTTGGGGAAAAAAGTGATTGGTGGGATACTTGTATTACTATCGGTCTCTTGCTACTTGGGTAGAGCTGCCTGATAGTAAGAAAACAATTCCAATACAACAGGAGGTCAAGAGGGAATCTATCAAGGGTGCCCTCCACTTAAAAAACTCTGCAACCAAGAAAGCCCTTGAGGTTAATAATAGGAACTATATAATTCACAAGTCAGCCCCTGATATCTAAGCTCATTGGAGTTGGGTGAGCGGGGTACTGTTCAATACCTTTTTGGAGACTATCTTGGTGCCTGTGTGTGATACTTTGGTCAAGACAAGTAACCGAGGAGATTCATATCAATGCTACTAGTCAAGAAAGTGTGAAAAAATATATATAGGGAGCGCCTGATGTGAGCAACCACCATGAGCTTTTTAGCTGTTACTCACCAACCTGCTCACTTTATCATCATTGGCAGGTTTTCTACATGCCAGTGGAACCAACAGCTTGAATGAATCAAAAAGTGCTGCTTGTATGTGCCTCTGTAATGTGTAGACTCAAAAAACAACTCAGCCTCCATTAGCTCCTCATAAAGAAAGAGAAGCTATATTCTCCTCCTCACAAAAAGCATTAAAAATTAGTTAACTGTGACATCTAGCATATGTCTTTATTCTAAGCCCGTACTCATGATTAAAACCAAATACCATGTTCAGACCATTTTAATGTGAACGGCTGACATGTTTCATTGCCACACTGCAACCTACAGGCAATTTCATCAGGGCATGAGGACCAGTAATCACTCAATAGTGCACCGGACAATATGGCCCCTGGGTAAATGCCTACCAGTAGGCCATAGGGGAAAGGTGTCTGGGATCACAACTGTGGATGCTGCTAGTGCCAACAACCCATCCAATGCATCCACAAGAGGAAAACAACAAAGGCAGAGAATTACTTAACTCCTTGGAAATTATTTGTGAGATTCACCCAATGAATAGATACAATGAACTCAGAGAATCACATAGTTCCCAGGGAGGATATTCATACAATTTATTCAACTGAGGATCACACAGAGAATTACTCCCAGGGAGGATTCTTTTTAGGTCTATTTAAATGAGGAGTCTATGGAGGACCAGAGAAAAACTGAGTTTCAATGCAGATATTTGTGAGGCTCAATCTGATGAAGGGCAGGCCTGAGACATGGTTAAGGGGCTACTTATGCAGGTGGCACAATCAGTACTGCAGGCCCACCAGTAGCATTTAATTTACATGCCCTGGGCACATGTAGTGCACCTTACTAGGGGGAGAACATATGCACTTTAGCACTGGTTAGTGTGCAGAGTCCCAAAACCAGCAAAAACAGTGTCAGAAAAGTGGAGGGAGGCAAGCAAAAAATTGCGGGATGACCACCTAAGGCTGCAAGGTCTAATAGATCCCCTCAGGTTTTGTTATGCCACTGCCTAGTATGTTGCTGATGTGGCATGCATAAACAGTGAAGAATGTCTGAGTGATTACTGGAGAGCTGCTGTAGTCAGGAAAGGTATTGCAGAACAACACAGAATACGCATGTGAAGGAAATATTTTAGACACAGTGCTATGCATGCAGTTTAATCATGGTACTGTTTCAGTGTTTCAGAAGTGTGGTAGCTGGCCAGTGGCCTGTCATCACACAATGGACTGATAACCCCCCACTGGGACCTTGGCAGACAGGACTGGGCTGAAAGGGGAACTTGTGCACTTCAAAAACGCTCTTTGGAGTCTCCCCCATTTCAAAGGCATTTTGGGTATATAAACTGGGTCTCTGACCCCATCAACTCAGACACTTCTAGACCTACACCTGCACTCTGTCAGAGGAGCTGCCTGGCTACCCAAAGGAGTCATCTGGACTGCTTTGCTGAGAAGGACTACTGCCCTGCTGTTGCCCTGCTGCCCTGCTGGCCTCTGACTTTGCTGGAAGGACTCCGACTTCCCCAAAAGTACTCCCCAATGGCTTGGATTGAGCTTGCTTCCTGTTTCTGAAGTTTTAGGTCTAACAAAGAATTCACCTCTTCAAGAAATTCTTTGTGCATCAAAAATTGATGCAACACCTCCAAAAATCAACACAAAGCCTGCATTACAGCTGAGAAATCGCCGTACAGTTGACCAGAATGATGCAGCCCCATCTTCCCAACTGGAAAGCCGACGCAGTGCCTACTTTACGACACAAAATTGGACGCATCGTGTACCGGATCGATGCAGTGCCTGTACCTTCTTCCAGCGTGTGAAGGATTTTCAACGCATCGTCCCTGGGTGTCAAAATATTCCTGCAAAGCAGTTAGGTACCAAGACTGCGCACCAAATAATGACGCAAACGCATTGCAGCATGGAAAGAAAAGACGCATCACCTGTGCCGCATCCCAGGTACTGTGTGTAAGAAAGAGGCAACTGTTTCTTTCTAAGGATTGAGGCTCTTTTAAAGCTGGGGGCTGTGGGGGGTCTTTGTTATGCCACTGATACCAGGGCTTCCCTCGTACACAATTACTTGGAAAATTCTCTTCTGCCCGGGCTCTCATATTTTCAGCACTCCACTGCAAGGTTTAGGCTACACGTGTATCACTACATAAACACATATCTACAGCTATGAACACTCTTCTCATTGATATATGCAAGCACCTACATGCAGCAATGATAAGACCACAGCTATTCACACCCACTCCGCTAAAAAAATATGAGCCTGATTTAGACTGTGGGAGATAGTTACTCTGCCACAATGGTGATGATATCCCATCTACCGCTATCTAAATCCCAAAGAAGATAATGGGATTTAGATTTCAGGAGCTGGGATATCCGACACCGTTGTGACGAAGTAACTCATCTGCTAAGTTCTAAATCAGGCCCTATATATTTAAATGTAATGAAAAAGCACAGCAAAAAATGTTTCCACCTAAAAAGGCTAATTTAAATAAAGGTTAGCAGAGAAAAACAATCCTGAAGTGTATGTACAAAAGCTTTCTTTCAGTGATATGACATTCAACAAGTGGAATGCATTTCACAGTGCGCAGTACCCACAAGAAGAACCTGTAGTAAACATTTCCATCATGTTAACTAAATAAATGTAAAAAGTATTGGCAAAGCCAATAGCTCTGCCTTGCAGTTTGAGTCCTGACTAAAACATTTAAAAAGGTTGCTGGAGTTCAAACCTAAAAAAATCATTACATTTTTTATGCATTTTGCTTATGAGATAACACATTTAATAAGCCAGGGCTCAGAGACATACTCTTATGAGCAGGGCCTAAGCCAGCTCTATGTTTTTTCATTGGTATAATGGGTAATACTGGTAGTTGTGGCGCGGTCAGACCTAAAATACCTACATTTGGCAAAGGAGACTTGCGGGGAGTTAAGAATCTTAAATCATGGCATTAAAATTGGCAGATATTTTTAAGTTGCTTTATTAGCTAAGTATCCACAATATCTATAAACACTCAAGACAACTTAGAATCTGTTATAATTGTAATTGTAGCTATACAGCACTCACTACCCCTGACGAAGCATTGATGGGCTTTTCAGTGAATAGCATGCTACTATGGAACCCAACAGTGGATTAGTGGTGGATTAGTAGATGGAAATCTACATTGTTATTTGGAGTGAGAGGAGTAGGATCAGTTGGACAGCATATTAGATAGAAATATCTTGTAGGTTTATGAAATATCAGCGAGTTAAGTTGACTGAAAAGAATGAAATTATACCACATTGCAGGTAAGCGTCGAAATATATCACGTGTGCAGAGGCAATAGAATTGTAGTAGTCGTTTTAGTCTGGAAGCAATGGTTTGCAGCTCTCATCTCAGAAGCAAGAATGTAAAACGGATGTATGTTGTAACAATGCATGCATAGAGCATGCGTGCCTTTAGAACGCGGTCTCTACAATGACCGCGTCTTTACCATGCATGCCTTTACCACACATGCATTTATAACGAAATTCGTTGTAAAAGCATGTTTGGTAAAGGAACATGTTTGGTAAACTCTGACCTCCTCTCAAACCCTACACCTGACACCATACTCCACCCACCCAAGCCCTTAAACCTGCCCCCTTCCACCCCCTGCCCTGAGCCCTAACCCTGCCCTACTGTGCCCTGTCCTAACACCTACCCCGCCCAGTCCTAAAAACGACCCCACCCCCACCCCACCACACCCTAAACCCTAAAATCTATCCTGCCCTGTCCTAGAAAATACCCCGCTCCAACCCTAAACCCTAAAAGCTACCCTGACCTGTCCTAAAACTCACCCCGCCCTGTCCTAAAAAACTACCTCGAACGCCCCGACCCTGCCCTGAAACCTAAAACCTATCCCTCCCCGTCCTAAAAATTACCTCAACACCGGCCCTAAAACCTATCCGGTCCTGTCCTAAAAACTACCCCACCCTGCCTTAAAAACAACCCCAACCCCCCACCGCCCTAAAACCTACCCTGCCCTGTCCTAAACCCTGCCCAGTTCTAAACCCTATCCTGCCCTGCCCTAAAAGCTACCACACCCTAAACCATAAAACCTACTCTCTCCTACAAACTACCCTCCCTTTCCTAAAAACTACCCTGATCCCCGCCCTGAAACCTAAAACCTACCTCGCCCTGTCCTAAAAACTACCCCGACCGCCCACCCTAAACTCTAAAAGCGGCCCTGTCCTAAACCTACCACATCCTGTCTTAAAAACTAACCCAACCCCTCGCCCTGAACCCTAAAAGCTACCCTGCCCTGTCCTAAAACCTACCCCTCCCTGTCCTAAAAACTACTCCGACCCCATCGCCCTAAACCTTAAAATCTACCCTGTCCTAAACTACCCCAATCCCCGCTGTGAAACCTAAAACCTACCTCTCCCTGTCCTAAAAACTACCCCGACCACCCACCCTAAACTCTAAAGGTGAATGTGTCCTAAAACCTACCATGCCCTGTCTTAAAAACGAAATGACCCCCTGCCCTGAACATTAAAAGCTACCCTGCCCTGTCCTAAAACCTACCCCACCCTGTCCTAAAAACTACCCCGGCACCCCGCCCTCAACCCTAAAACCTACCCTATACTAAAAACTACCCCACCCTGTCATAAAGACTTCTCCGACCCCTTGCCCTAAACCTTAAAATCTACCCTGTCCTAAAACCTATCCTGCCCTGTCCCAAAAACTACCTCGAGGCCCCACCCTAAACCCTAAAAGCTACCCTGCCCTACCCTAAAACTACCCCTCCCCCACCCTAAACCCTAAAAGCTACCCTGCCCTGTCCTAAAACCTACCCCGCCCTGTCCTAAAAATGACCCTGCCCTGTCCTAAAACCTACCCTGCCCAGTCCTAAAAACTACCCCGCCCCACCCTAAAACCTACCCTGCCCTGTCCTAAAACTACCCCACCCTGCCCTGAAAACTACCCTGATCCCCTGCCCTACCCTGAACCCTAAAAACTGCCCCAACCACCCCGCCTTTTCCCTAAACCCTGAAAGCTACCCTGTCCTGTCCTGAAACCTACCCCGCCCTATAAACTACCTGACTTACCACCCTAAAACCTATCCTGTCCTAAAAACATACCCCACCCTGGTTTCGAAATATTTATTTCCCTATATTAACAATGCTAAAGTCATGTAGATTAACCTAAAAATCAAAGGAAACACATACAGAAACAAAACTGGTTGTTCAAAGCGTCGGAAGAAACACAATCTAATCAGAGCTTGAACTACAACACATTCTAAGATTATGGTGCAAATCATTAGCGAAATCAACTGCCTCAGCGAAATGAAGTACATGAAGTTTAGTAGAGAAATGAGTCCCTGTTGTCATAAATTGTTAGTGAGAAACCTTAACTAACATCAGATTAGCATCAGCATGTTGGGCTTCATGCAAAACAATTCAGTAACACAAATTTGGAAAACATCTAACTACGGTTCTATCAAAATAGTGCAGTTGGTACCTAAAAAGAAAAAGCAAATATGCATAATAATCACAGTCTGGATATGCCTATCCTCAGGGTGGATCAGCAAAGCAGAATCAATCGTCGTCCTCGGGACATCAGTCGATCAGCAAGGCATCAGGCTTTGGCATCAGAATTATAAAAGGGCAAAGTCTCTAAGCATTAAAGTTAAGCGCGCCTCTTGTCAAGACGCATAAGGAAGTAATAACCTCTCGGTCAGGAAAAATATGGGCAGAGTGAGCCAGAATGTCCGTCTTCTCACTGTGCATTGTTGTTATATTAAAGTTACCTAAACGATCCCCTAATTCCCTATTGGTCAGTTAATTGTATGTTCGCACTCTGTCCAACAAAACTAAAATCCCAAATCTATGAATTCTAATATTTCTCTGTTCTCATATTGTTGATTGGTCTGTCTTGTGATGTCCTCATCATCTGGCTTGTCGGGTAACATTGTTGTTACAGCTTCTAATCTAGTCAGTATCTTCATTGTTCTTGTCCTGGGAAATTCAATCTCACATGTATTACACATAAAATGTTGCAATAGCAAGAACATCATCTTTTAGTAGTCAGTTCACAAGAAAAGCTTCTGTTATGAACACATTTGAACAATAGACATTCATAGTTTAACTTCTCTGGTCAACAATTTCATTAAATGCTAAGAAATACAGCCATTACATGAGGCCTGGCAAGTCGGCCAAGACACTTGCTAAGTTCAGGCCTACAATTAATAAAGCTAAAGCTTAATTCATAGCCCTCAATTTGACATATTACTGCATTAGTCTACTATATATAACATTTCATTAACATTCGTAATCACATTTTCAAATGCATGCATTATTTCTCTACATTATTACATTTTCTACATAAACTTATTATTTAAAATACATAAACTCTTGTTAATAGTTTTTATGTTAATAGTTTTTATTAAGGCACCTGCGCTAGCAACCTTATCCTAAAAACTAACCCCCCTCCAAAAACCTGGCTCCATTTACCTCTCTCCTCTGGCCGCTACTCCTTCCTGTTCCGCCCAGACTGCTCTCTCTCCGTAGTAAACGTATATGCGTGGTAATGGCAGCGTGTTCAATACATAGCGTTGCACTGACTGTATTGCTAGTTATGTTTCCCACGTAAAACATATGCTCTAGTCAATTCAATTTTCAGTTCAATGTATCATCAAAGTGCATAGTTTACAAATTAAAGCAAAAGTAAATTAAAAGAGCAATAAAATGTGTTTCCACAAAGGAGTTCGTAAAAAGTAAATTTCTTCTCATTGAAAGTATATAAAAATACGACGAACTGTGCGTAGCTTTACGTTTAAAAGAATGTTTCACAACACGTTCATAAACATAGTTATCCGGAGAATTTCGAGATGGCAGTGCATGTTTCAGGGATATATCTTTACTATGTATGTGCCAAGGATATATCTTTATGGGCCCTGTTCTTGGTACTTGCTGGGCTGATCTACTATGTCACTGGTCGCTCTTTTTATTTCAAACCACTACCTCGGGTCTGCCAGACTCCATGTTTTACTTGTGTTTGTTAGTTTAGTGTGTGGCAATGTCAGTACTCCTTGCTGGTACCACGAGCGGCCTCTACTTCATCCGTGTGGTCACAAACCAGCTTTAATGAGTCATGGCAAATTCAAAGATCTGTCTGCATGTACCTAGACCACCCAACCACCAGCCCCATTAAAGTTGTTAGCGCGTCGGTCCTTAATAAGTAAACTTACAAGGGGACGCGTATAGGTCAATGAACCTTTTGACTCGTTTAAGATGTGCTTACCATAGCTCCAGAATAGGAACAATAATCTATATGCAATATTCATAAATCATTAGACAAATTAATAGTCAATTGAGTCAGTAATTATCACACACCATGACCTTTCAGCCATGAATAACCACACCTTTAGTAAACGTTAGTAAGTTTATTTCCCTTATATTAACAATGTTAAAGTCAGGTAGATTAATCTCAAAATCAAATGAAAACATATAAGAACAATACTGGTTGAGCAAAGCGACAAAAGAGACACACTCTAACCAAAGCTTGAATCACAACACACTCTAAGGCAACGGTGCAACCCAATAGCAACATCAGCTGCAATAATGATGTGGTATACATAGAACTCAGCAAGATAAGTCATCAAACATCTGTCCCTGCAATCTTGTCAGTCATCATTTAGATAGCCTTAAATAACCCAGATTCGCATCAGCATGTTGGACTTCATGCAAAACAATTTAGAACACAAATTTAGAAAACATCTAGCTAAAGAAAACTATTAACGTCAGCGCAGTTGGTACCTAGAAAGAAAAGGAATAAAAATAAATTTCAGTCATATTGTCATATCTACCTATCCATGGTATGGGTCAGCAAACAGAATCAGTCTTCATCCTCAGGTCATCAATTGATCAGCAAGCATCAGGCTCTCAGTCGGAGAGTAATGAGCCCATTGACATAATCTTGAGTCTCTTCTTCTTCCCACCGTCACTCTAGATTTCTAGTCTTGCAATCCGTGCAAGTTCCTTCTGTCGTGTTGTTATATCAATGTCACTCAAACTATCCCCTAATTACCTATTGGTCAATTAATTGTACGTTATTACTCTACCCAATAATAGTTTTATACCAAATCTATGAATTCTAATATTTCTCCCGTCACACGGCGGTGATTGGTCTGCTTTACGATATTCTCATCATCCGGCTCGTCAGGTATCAAATTTGTTGCATCTTCCTCTCCATTCATTGTCTTCATTGTTCGCGTCCTGGGAAAGTACTTCTCGCACGCATTACACACAATTGTTACACTTTTTAGGACACTGTCTCCTGTTAGTTGGTTCTCATGGAAAGCTTCTGCTAAACAATTTATTAAAACAATGAACATTTCACAGTTAGTTCACTCTGTCAGCATTTTCTCTCTTAAACTTTAAGAAATCCAGCTTCTGCATGAGGCCTGGCGAACATAGGCCAAGACACTCGCTAAGTTAAGGCCTACAATTAATAAGCTAGAGCATACTTCACAACCCTAAATATGACCTATTACTACATTAATCTAATACATTTTCAATATTTCATGAGTATTAATCATTAATTAGTACATTCGTGGACACTGGTGGCCATTCGTTGAGGTCACAATTTCAAACATGTGCATTATTTTTCTACGTTATTCATTCTCTACATGATTCATTTTCGAAACACATAAACACTCATTAATATTTTCTAATTAAGACATCTGCTTCAGCAAAGTGAAACAAGAAGTTATTGAAAGGCTCACAAAGGCAATACTGTCACATTTACTAAATTCCAATAGAACCGAGATTTGACATCAGAAACACTACTACTGGTTTTCTCAATTCGGGAACACGTCAGAAGTTCAATATCAGCATTACAGACTGCTGGGACAAAGATGATTTGCCATGATGTATTTAACCCGAATAGAGGCGGTGGCCTTGGGCCATACTGAATTATGTTTATGCTTTCATTTCATTATCACTCATCACCACCTTGCTCCAGGCCATTATAGACACTCACCAGTCCTAAACAGAGGTGGTCACTTCAATTGCTGTTTGGTGTTCAACATTAAACCCCACCTGGTTACCTGAAGTGTTATAAAATGATATACAAGGAGTAGCTACTTAACAACCAGAACATGCTCCAGGCTTTACAAGGTGTAAGAATATTTCTATATAAATACCAATCCACTCTCCTAGTTTTGATGACTTTTTCATTTGTGCGGGAAAGAATGCTGACATGAAGTCATGGTTATGTCACACAACCAAACATTCATAATGGCACTTTCATAAAAATAGAACAACAGTTTTGTGAAATGTCACTCCTCTGGCCCAGCTGCATATTTGTGTTGCTTTTTGCTATAGTCAGAGAAGATAAAAAAGCATCTAAAGTTATTCTTTATTTCTACAGGAATCTGCCCTGCACAGAGCACATCAGGGTGGGATCACAATTGTGTGGAACCCGTCAGGGTCCACAGACATTGCCTCATTTCCTGCTTCCTGTTCCTAGGAAGAATAGTTAAGCATGGGATACATATTTAAGAATTGTGAACCTTCATCTCCAGGACGGGGCCCCCTTTATCAAGCCAAGAAATTACAAGCACTCAGCAATCGCCGGAACCGCTCAGTCAAGACAAACCCTAGGCCACCGACCCAAAGATAAACATAGGAATCCCACGCTTTAAAAAGATGATCATGCTGACCCGACTGCAGCCAGTAGACCCCACTAGGGAACAATGTGTCACGGTAAAAAAAAGCTGGTGATTGTTACTTTTTAAACAAAAAGTATGGATTTATAATTAAGCATGCATTTGCAAAGCCAATATGTTTTGGTTTCATATAGTGTGGGCACAAAGAGAGACACACCATTCATTCACATATTGAAATACATGTACATATACAGACAACTCGCATGCAGAAATTAATTTACTCACAGAGCACCACACATATATGCAACAACACAGACCACATGACATACGAGTCCCCAAATACAAGCCTCCAAAACTCGATACCAGCAGACATATAGGCACCTAAACACAGCAGGCACACACAACACACAGTCATATTTACAATCCTACAACTCACAGAAGCAGGGTTACGAAAATTGTGAGGGTTATAAACAAACAAACAAACAAATCGATTTATAGAGCAGGGCTAATCATCCGTGGGGGTATTGAGTCAATGAGAGCATAGCTGCTCAGTTCAAGTGTTAATGATGGTTGAAAGTCAATGATGCACAGTAGGGACAAAAACAATCAGGAAAAGCAGAGCAGGAAAGAGATGGGGGATTATGTGCACAGGTTATATTTTATGAGCAAGATTCCCATTCAGATTCAGGAAGTCATGTAGACTAAGGACCTACAAGTGAAGGCTCCTGGATAATATGAATCCCTCCAACATCTTATTTGGTAAGTTTTGGAGGATGTTGTTTTTATTGTGTGAAATAAACTTGTGAAGAAGGTTACAAGGGCTGTGTCTTGCATTTCCCAAGTATCATTGATAAATATGAATTAATGACTGTGATCAACAAGATGAGCATGTATGTGGTAGTGGTTCTGGTGGACAGAACTGGCATTGGTCAAGACACAGAGGTTTGGCAAGAAACATTTGTTTAAGGAATAGAACAGGTTTTAGGAGAATGCTGGGGTGGATATGACTAGCCAAGGAAGGAGGATTTGTCTGGGTCAGAAAGGACGAGTAAGAGACAGGGTGAGGTGGGGATACTGTCAAGAGAAGTGAAGGTTAGTCATTCAGTTTGAGATAACCAATGGTAGATGGAGAACATACTAAGATGAGAGTTGAAGCCTAGACAGATAAGGTGAAACTCGGCATGTGGAGGACATACAGGGAATAAGGAGGAGGGTTTGAAGGGAGGGCATAGGTAGAAAGAGAGGGATGGAACAAGAAGTTCAAGTGGGGGGTAAAGGAGTAGTTGGATGTGCAGGAGATGAGCAGAGTTGAAAGTGACAGGTCTGAGCTGGAGATGAGGGTGGGTGGTGGAGGTAGAGGGAAAACTGGAGTAAACAGCAGGTAGAGAAAGGTAGCAGGTAAGGAGAGTTTAATGAGAAACAGCTGTCAAAAGGGGAACATGTGAGTGGTTGTATGTGCATGACAGCCACTCTCTAAAACAAAGGTGACCTAAGCACTTGACTTAATGAAAGGTTGCCACTATTTTGGGTTAGTATTTCTGGTGATAGTGCTTCATTGATGTGATGGGAGCACTTTTAGTGTTCTCCCTTGGCGGCCTGCTTGGCATTGTATTTGTTTTTCATAAGCACCCACACAAAGTGGAAGATTGTTTCTGAAAAGCGAACTGGACTTGCTTGTAACATGCAGGGATGATTCTCCTTGAATATTTGGGTATATATATATATATATATATTATATATATATATATATATATATATATATATATATATATATATATATATATATATATATATTCATGACTGCCTTGGCAGTCAGGTTGCCAACTGTACCCTATCAAACGTTCCCTCTTTCACTTTTCTCTGCACTTCAATCACCTTCCCTAGCTGGTGGTTCCGGTTATGCTCAACTAAATGGGTAGGATCACACACAGATTTAATGTTGGAGGATATACAGCTATAATTAGCTTCAAAGCACAATGATTTTGGAGTCTGAATCAAACAATGCACTCACCAGGCGTTATTAACAAGAGATGGTTGAAAGTCAAGGATGCACAGTAGGTGATTTGAGGGGAAAGACACAAACCCCAAGCAGTACAAAACAGATGTACCAAGGGCTGGCAATATGTATGGATGATGGAGCAAATAGTTGGCAACACTGGCACAAGCAGAGCCTCGAGAGGGGTGGTTATCAGGCAGCACATAAAACCAAAGTACGGGTTCAGTAGGAGAGCTATGGAGCTGCAGATACTGGAAATGGATTAACTATAACACCCAGAAGAGTGAGCAGACAGGCAGTATTGCTGCTGCAGTGTGAGGCATTTCTCTCAGTAGCAGACTGGAGTGTAGCAGTTCATAAGACCCTATCCAAGTGGTGCCTTGGTCTGAGGCTTAGTGGCGCAAGCCGAGACATTGAACCAGTTTGCAAGTGACAGCCATGTATGGTGGATGGCAGCTGTTTCAGATTCAGGAAAAGAAAGGTAGGTAGCAATTTACTACTCGATATAGAAGTGTTATCTAAGTGCAATGTGAAGTAGCTTGCAAGTGAATCTCAGGTCTAACGCACAGACAAGTAAATGCAGTCTACAAGGGGTACCTTGGTGGGCGGTCAAGGAGATCACATTTGGCACCCATCAAAAGCAGTTTGCAAGTGATAAAGAGGTTTGGTGTTGTGTGATGCAAGTAGTTCTATCAAGCATCAGTGCCATTCTGTTAAAATAAATCTAGATAGCAAAGCGCTGGAAGCAATGTAAACTGTTTTCCTTGACATAATATATTTGAGCTAAAAAGGCAGTATCAAATTGCAAATGCTATGTCATATTAATTATTCCTTCCGACAAGGGGGCAGAGCTGCACAAATACATATCAATATGAAACTCAAAGATGTTGCTACTATTCGTGTTTGCAATGGTATTATGTACCGTACAGTAAGTTGACTCGCCTTGTGATTGCTTACATCATTGGTGAAAATATCCTAGGGCTACGTTGCTCTGTTTCATGCTCCCCTGTTCCGCATGATGGCATCTTCTTTGATTACAATCTCTCTTCTATTGAGAACAGGAGTTGCAATGCAAATGGCCATGCAGTGCAATCTCAAGGGTTGGAACCTTAAGGAAGGGCTCATAAAACCCGCTACTGTTCAAGCATGCACTCTGCAGTACAAGTCGTGTATTGTAGAAATGTACAAAATTGCACACATTCGTGCACACTCTGTGCAGCTTTTGCACTCAAACAATTTACTTTTTTGAGTTCATGTTAGCCATGTAAGCTGCAATGATGCATAACACAAAGGTTTCAAAAACAATGAAAATTAACATACATAAAGACAGAACCTCTTTAAATGCCCACGAAAATCAGACACTTTTGGCATAGATCATATTAGTAGCACATCTCATGTAAAGGGTGAGTGATTCGTCTCTACTGACTACCCTAATTCTTATGTGTGAGTCAATTCAATTCTAGTTCCTGGGAGGGTGATTATGTATATTAGATAACAAGGAAAAACAGATATTTGTAAATACAATAATGCAGATGTCCGAATTAATGTGTTGCTGTCCCTCATATCAGATCATGCTCTACCACTTCTATAATTTCTTGCACTCTTCTCCTGTGGCATCTTGGGCCATTCCCGCCGCAGCTTGTGAATCCAAACTCTACCGTGCAATGCAAGAATGGGTAGTGAGGCTGTTCTGCCAATAGAAAACATATTTTCCATAGATATGTTCAGTAGAAAGAAGATAATAATTGCTGCCGTATGGCTTACTTCAAGAATAAAAGATGTTGTTGCTTGAACCACTAATAGACTGGAAGCTGTGATCCTAAGTTCGAAGCTAAGCATTTCGGTTCCAAAGCAGTGACCCCAGTTCTACTCTCGCCCTTTTAAGAAATGTTGCTAAATTCTATTCCATCATTCTCTTGCAAATGTGAGCCTCAATGATTCCTAATTAATAATCAGAATTTAAATGCCAGTATTCTGCTTCATAAGAGATAAAAAGGTAGATTTTACCTTTGGTACCAAATAAGCTGTGAAACACGAGTCCACATTACACACATAGCACTGAGTCATCTATCCAGAAGTGGCTTCTACTTATGTATTTATCAAACACAGTTTCTAATTGGGGGTAGACGTTTAATATGGGCGTATTTGTGCAACCAGCAAACAAGAGGGATGCAGTTGGCTCAACCAAAGCCATATTCTTGGTTTGGTGTAATTTATATAGCTAGCATTAAACTCAGAGACTTCACTCTGGCACTTTGAGGAGCAGTGTTAGCCCACAAATTCCACGTAGAATACACCTGCACCATTGGTGCAGAGCAATGCATGGATATGTCTGCCACCCATTTAAAAGAGAAGATGCTTTCTTCTCTTGTAAGCCTGCCTGGTATAAATTAAAAGTACATGAAATGAGTGATTATTTCTCGCAGAATTCCTTCAAGCCTGCGCTGTTTTTACAGTCAAGTGTTTGTATGTAGCATTATAGCAGTAATTAGCAGATCTGTGGCAATCTACACTTACATTACAGCACACAAAGAGTACAATTAACACAGTCAGCTCATGGAAGCGTAGTAGAAAGCTACCTGACATGACTTTGGTGCATTATCTACCATAAATGCCAGGTCTCCTGCATTACCCAAAGCAAATCTTTTTTAATCGTATCTGCTGAATGTATGGGAGGAGGAGGGATAATTTTCCAGCCCACGTTGTCTGAAGCATTACGTTAAACAAACCATCTGGTCCTGGAGCCAATAATCCTTATCCGGGACAATTGCATTGGCGATGAGAACCTTATACATGCTATGCCAACCTTTACTTGAGAAACTGGAAATCTTACACTCTCCACCTTACACCTTAAAAGTTGTTAAATTAGGCATGTTGTGGAAGGAATGAAGAAAATTTAACCCATACCAGGGATTAGCAAACGAGGGCCCTGGTTGCACTGAGGGTTTGAACACACTGACCCGTAGATTTCATTGTACCCAGGAGGAGGTTGGCTGAGAGGTTTCCTCCTTCAGGGTCCTGCACCCTCCTCCCTCGGTCTACTTTCTTCCAAGGGATGGGTTGACTGTAGATTGTTGAGATAAAGGGACTCTACAGAAGGAGAGAGGAGTGTCCTGGACCATCTGGGCACAACCTGGGAGTGGTCTTTGGCAGGAAAGGACAGGAGGTTTATAAGCCTGGATGACCCTCACTGAGCCCTATTTGGCTCTGTTTTCGTCAGCACCAAAGCAGCAATTTCTCAGCAATCCATCCCATACATTCTTCATAGCAGATTTTAATTTCACCAAAAAAGTGGTAAAAACAAAAAAGATGGACAAGTTTATGGCACTGCTGTCATGGTCTAAACTCACTTTGATGTGGGTTACACACTGGTTTGATGTGAAGGTGGGCCTTCTGGTAATCTTTGACTTCTAGCTCTACCCTGGGCTGCTCACATCATGATGTCTTCGTTTGTTGGAAGGCCTGTGATCTACCTTTAACCTTGGTGGCTCTCCCTGGTTATTTGACGTTGATCCTGTAAATTCCTGATAGCCACATTGTAGAGAAATAATATAATGGCCATGATGAATACATTTTGACACCAATTTTAGAAAAAGGAAGTTATACCAAGCTGGTCAAGTTGTTAACACTTGCAATGTTGTCATGATTTCGAAGTCTACAAGATTTGTTATCACTTTCAAAAGGTCCTAACCTAATGTCTATCATGTTTTATTTCTTACATTTCAAACTGTGAAGTTAAAAATTGCTGTTACACCTGCTGCTTCAGTGGTTTCTGGCTGATAATATAGTGGTTAGCTGGTTAGGAAAAATATATCTGAGTATGCCTACTATACTTTCACAGCATTCCATGTGTGTGTTTTATGAGATTAGTAAGTGTGTGCTTCTCTCACACAAAACCATGGATGCCTTCTCCACTAACCTCCATAAACTCTGGGACATATTTATGAGAGGCTTGCAACACTGGAGCATCACCTTTTTTGATGCTCCAGTAACACAAGCCTCTCAGCCATATCTATGATACCATGCAAAGCCACTTTGCGCGGCTTTGCATGGCCTCATAGATATGGAGTAAGTCAAAGCAGCGCAAATCACAGCATTGCCTTACCCTGCACCAGGAAGGCATTCCATGGGTGTTGTGTTAGGTTTCTCCATGCAACCCCCATGGATTTTGACGCAGCACAACAAGAAGACTTGCGAAGATGCCCTATGCCAATGCCTCATAAATATGGGCCTCTGTGTCATGTATTGTTACATAATCTCCTGCACTAGGGACCTTACTATACAGCACCACATCTTTTCTTTTAACTTATAAAGATTTAGTAAGTCTGCGTGCGCATTTTAATCACATTGAGAGCAGTTTATGTTGGCCAGCTAATCAACTCGAAGTCTTCTGAGATGCACAAGTGTTTCTGCTTGTCTGCAGAAAGCGGGTGCCCTGGGCTGTGTTGTGGCACAGGCTGATTCTAAAATGTCTGCACGAGTATGAACCCACTATACAGGGCTCTCTCTTGACATTTGTGTTGATGTCCTATTGACGAAGTTGTTCTCATGGGCATTTTTTTTTTTACTCCAGTAAAACGGGCACAAATTATTTGTAATGTTCCAGCAGAGCCTGTAGATTGGATCTGATAGAAGACAGCTCGACGTTTGAAGCAGCTGTGGAATGGGAACTGAGGCCCGCTGAGGTACAAGGAACAGAGAATACACCCAGATTTTTCATGAACATTGGAAGCCTGGCAGTGCATCAATTCATTATAGGCCCTAATCAATTTTGCAAACTCTTTAGGTAAGCAAATTGCTGACAGTTACACGCCCAGTATCAGGTTTGGCTTGTTCTTTCATATACCTGTGTGACGCTGCTTCGTTGGATTCTTGGACGTCTCTTTCTCTGTGGGAGCTACTTCGGAATATGTATGTTGATGACACTCTTCGTTGAAGCGCTCCTAGGTTGGTTATGGATTAACAGCCCTATATGCACATCTGGCATCCGAGAGACCTGCAGGACATATTCATGCTGGTTTGTGCAGTGATCTAGAGAGAGACTGGAACTCTGGGCTTTCATGTAGCAGCGATAACACAAAATGCATTTCTTAACTAAAATCACAATTAGTGTTTGCAACCTAACATAGATTGCAGTGGCATTTTTCGCCTCAAAAGCGGGCATGTAATAAGATTCCAGAGTGCAGTTCATTGCGTCAATAACGTAATAAAATAATTGCCTAAAGTATTTTTCGTGCTATCTGCAATGCTCTTACGTACACGTTATGGAACGGAACATGGTCGTGTTGGCTGCATTGACCAAGCAATCAATACGTGTATCCGGCTGCTGAATTCAAATCGTGTCCGTCTTTGGTGGGTTCACGGGCGTCTCCTGCGCAGAATAAACCTGTGAAGCACGTTCCTGTGGTGGGAATCTTATTCACGAAGGCACCAGAAAGCCTGCGGGCAAACAAAGGCTGAGAATATTTATGTTTTCATTGCACGGCAGAGGGACTGCAAATCAGCTCCGCCCGTGAGGTTATGTTGAAGGTAGGGAAGCTCATTAACATGTCAGTCATTTATTATGTGAACTGCTCCAAGTGCCTGAGGAAAAAGTGGGGGAGGCGAAGTGAATCGGGGGAGAGGAGTTAAGAGAGAAAGACGATGAGTTAATTAGACCCCCTGAAGGATTTACTCAGTAAGTCGTCACGAGATTAGGAGTGCACACCTTGTAACCAATGCTGAACACTGGAGGACCGCGTAAAGGGTTTCATTCCCCGGTCTTTACTCATCAACATTCATCATGACTGTTTGAACGTGCAAATTAGCCCTGTCTTTGACTCATCCAAACGAAGGCCTTCTCCGTGTGTTCCTGGGAGGGACAATGATGTTCACTGAAAATAGCGCTATTAAACAGTCATTAACTGCTAGTTTCTTCTCCTCTCCCACTTCTTATTAATGGGATGGATCCTAGCGCAGTTATAGGAGCCTTGCTTCAGAGAAAGCCATTTACTAATACGACAGCCATACCCATCATAGGGGCCACAAGAGATACTCCCAGTGAAAGACATTTCCCGTTTTTCCTGTCACAACCCGGAGGCAGGAGCTTCAGCACATGTCATATGCTGGGGTTTGGACTTTTTTCGCCGCTAGAGTAAGGTTGACAGATGATTGTGTGTTTTAGTGAGTCTGAGGTTTTCATTTAACAACTCAATGCGTTCTGGGACTTGTGCATACATGCTCAACCCTCCTGACTCAGACGGGAGAGTACCGATTTCAAGGCTAGTCTCCCGTTTCCCAATTCCTGCATGTAAAAATCCGATACTTCCTGCATGTAAAAATCCGATTCCTCTGCGGTCTTCAGCAGACAGGGCCTAGTCTTGTGTAACTTGGAGTATGCTCTGCCAGTAACCTGCTCCTGCAGGCCAGTGCACAGCACGTGCATCATGCTCTGTCTGCCTGCCCTAGCGCTTTCTCAGTGCTCCTGAATGGTAAGGGAAAAAAACATACATTTACCCATCTAATATCAGATCCTTCAGCAGCAGACTTGCAGATCCCATACATAACAGTTACAGAATTCAGCTACAATAGAAGTCAGTGTCAGGGGCAGCTCCTCCGCAATGGCAGAGGGCAGTTGTCCCTGGAGCTAAGAGCCAGCAGATGAAAAACAAAACAATAGCTTTCTATTGTTTTATTTTTCATCTGCTGGCTCAGCCAGAATTGTAGGGAGGGTGGGGCTGAGCCACAGAATGTGGGAGTAGGGAGGACGAGAGAGTGCAGGCCAAACACACATGCACATTTTGATTTCTCCCCATGCTGAAGAAACTGCACAGACCCTAGGCTTGTGTCTGAGTGGCAGTCCAAGCCGCTTAGACCAATCTTGACACTGCTTTCATACTAGGTTTAGCATTAAAGCAGCACCAGGACTGCTGGGGAGCCTGTGCTGGTGTCCCAGTGAATGTCTGGACACCACATCCAGGGAAGAGGAGCGAGGCGGCAGGAAGCGGGAGGATTGTGGTGAGAGGTAAGTTTATTTTTAATTTTTTTAATTTTCACCCTGCGCCCTCCGGCTCTGTCCCCCCCACCCCTGGAGATTTGTGGCAGTCACCATTGGTCAATGGGGGAAATACATTCTACTGATTTTGTTCTACAAATCTCCCACGTTTCTTTTCTAAAATGTTGACATGTATGCTTGTGGTACTTGTCAACCTCTAGCGATTCAATTGAACTAAATTTCTAGAAAGGAATGACTGGGTGGCACTATGATGCATCAGGTGATATGGAGTTCTCAGGTAACCTTCTGTGTCAAGTATTCCCTGGTTGGCTTGAGGTGGATTTGAGACAGATTTGCACAGAGGTTGAAGATGATTCAATGGATCGTCTGATTTTGTACAAATAATGGATGACACAGGTTTTGCCTCTACTGTTGTCTCTTGCAGCAAGTTGCCATAGTAAAACCAGGAACCGAGGAGAGGCACTTTGGATGTTCATTTTCCCTTTTGTGTCACTTGGTGTATTCGGACAGTCAAGAGGTATACATCAGGTGTTTGTTACTATCACATTTCCTATAGGCAGTAAATGTATTCAGCAGAACCTCGGAGTAACAGCTGCACTAGGGTGCTGCCCTTCTCTTTGTGGGTGCTCTATAGGGTGAGTTGAGGTAAGCACTGAATTCATGAGGGACTAGGAGTACATGCCTATTAGCATGTGGCTGAGCAACACAGGGCAAACAAAATTCAGCATGCAGGGCCATTATTCACACTTCAGTTTCAACTAAGCAAGCCTTGGAAGTCCAGTTGATGTGGCAGTTCGGGCTACAATATAGATGGGGAGGGTGAAGGTAGTGGGACCTGGCCTTGTCTACTGTTTTGGTTCTGATATGGGAAGATGTGAACTGTGTAGAGGAAGAATCTTAAAGTGAATGCCTCTCCCCACACTTATGAAACGTCGGCTACTCGATCATCCTTTGTTTCCTGTTTCCTTATTTGTCCATTCAATTAACTCACCTGGAGCTGTTGTTATGATGGTGCTTTACAACAGAGATCAACAACTTAAGGTATATATTGAGGTTTGACAGAAATCTGAGAAAAGATTGGTTTCATTAAGGCTAAAGCTTACTCTGAGAGACAACAGAGTCTGTATTACATTTAGTATAGAAATCGTCTGAAGAGGTGAGCTTTGAGCTGCTTCTGGAAGGCTGAGAGTGGGGTTGGGTTGCAGTGAGTTCCAGACTCCAGTGGCTGTCTGGAGTATGATTGTGTCCGTGCTGTAGCTATTCTAAATTTAAGCTTTCTTGAAGATGTTTCTTTGTGTCTTCTTTGACCCCTTGATCCACCAGAGATAAGAAGCACACTTCCATCCCTTCACCTGACTTCTCTAAAGAGCCCTCCAATTTTAAACTTGTGCTCTTGGAGTGATTAATGATTTTATGATCTATTTGTGCCTGCCACTGCCAGACATGTTAGGGGCGTTTTAACAGCCGGGGGACAAATATTTTGCAGGCTTCCTCTTGGCTTCAGATCCAAGGTGCAGCTTCAAATATGCACTATGGGAAAAAGGAAAAATCAATAGTTGGGACCACCTAGTGGTATTGTCATGCTAGCTGAATATAAAAGGGACAGGTAAATTCTGCAAACACATTTTGTAACCACATTGCATGGCTCCCAAAAAGTATGGGGCCCAGGACAAATAACGCAAGGCGCTCCCCTCTTGTGTTATTCCTGGCCACAGCACACTCTTCTGCACTTAACCTTGCTTCTACTGTGCTTTTGCTGGTATCAATATTCACTGCATGTTGTACTCTTGCAATGGTCTTTTGTTTCATATTCTTTCTATATGCCATCACATTTTGCTAGTACAGTGGCACACAGCCCTCAGTGCCTGGTTCACTTTACACGAATTAATTACTTGAAAAAACCAAAGGGAGACAGGAGAGGTCATTGGTTCCTTCTCACCTTCTCAGTAAACAAGAGATGTAGCATGGCTGTTTTCTGGCACTCCCAAGTTCTTTTCTTGGTGTATTAACCAATTTTCAAGTTTCAACCCTTTGGATGGTGCACGAATATTAGAATTTTTCAAGGCAGCAACTGTTCTTCTTTCAGATGATACAATGCTGGTCTCTGGTGTGCCAATGAGTCAATAAGTGGTGCTATGTAATTTTTCACGTTTTTGGAGACTTGAGATATTGATGGCTAACACCAACAAGACCAAATGCATGGTATTTATAAACCATGAGTACACACAAGCATATATAAAGCTGGATGATGCTATCTTAGACACAGTATCAAGGAGATAAAATGAAGCTCTGAAGGAGGGTGGACTAAGCAAATTTCAAAGAGTAATGTAGCACAGGCTCAAAATGTGGGTCTCACTTAATATTTTGCAAAGTGATTGGAACGATGCTTAGTATTGCCAGTTCTTAAATTTTAAAAGATGCAGGTACAATATTCTGCCCTGTATGAAGCAGAGCTATGGGGGTTCACAAATGTTAGACCTGACCCTTTTTGCAGGGACATCCCCAATCATTTGGCCTCCTTCCTCCTATTTTTTCTGACCTGTTTTTGTTTGCTTTAGGACTCTGGCCACTTTACCACTGCTTACCAGTGCTAAAGTGCATATTCTCTCTGTCTAAATTGTATTGGTGATTTGTTTATCCATGATTGGCCTATTTGATTTACTAGTAAGTCCCTAGTAAAGTACACTAGATGTGCCTAGGGCCTGTACTAGTGGGCCTCCAGCACTGGTTGTGCCACCCACATTAGTAGCCCTGTAAACATGGCTCAGACCTGCCACTGCATTGTCTGTGTGTGCAGTTTAACCTGCCAATTCGACCTGACAAGTATACCCGCTTACCAGACCCAATCCTTTTTCCCTTTGAGACCAGATAGAAATATAGAGTTTGGGGTCTCTGAACTCACAATTTAAAAATACATCTGTTAGTGCAGTTAGATTGTTAATTTGAAAATGCCACTTTCAGAAAGTAGGCATTTTCTTGCTTAAACCATTCTGTGAATCTGCCTGTTTGTGGATTCCCTGTCTGAGTCAGTTTGACAGTTGAACTGTTTGTGAATCCCCCCTAGACAGTAAAACAAATGATGCTGGGGTGTAGCCTGCATATCCTGATGGACCATCTGTGCTACAGTGGAGGGAGGAGTGGTCACTTACACCTGAATGGGCTGTTCATGCCCTCTCACAATGCACTATCCAACTCCCTGGTGTGTGTCTGGGGCCAGGCCTGGGCAAGGCTGTATTTTGTAAACAACAGAGATGTTTCTTTGAAGTTTGCCTACTTCAAAGGCAGAAAGGGGTATAAGTAGTAGACCCAAAATCCCATACTTTAGATTTCTTCAAGATCACTTCTGTAATCAAGAGGAACCTCTGCCAAGGAGAAGAGCTAAAGAGCTAAGGAGAAGTGTTGCCCCTGCATGTGACTGTGCTTTGTTGGGCTATCCTGCAGTTGCTGCTTCTGCCTGTGAAAGGGGACCAAGACTGGACTTTGTTGTGCATTCCTGCTTGAGAAGTATCTCCAAGGGTTTGGAGTGGAGCTTGCCTCCTGTTTTGAAGCCTCAGGGACAGCAAAGGCTTCACCATCCAGTTCTGAGTCTACATGGTGTGGACTCTAGCTTGCCAGAGGGTGTCATTCCAGTTCCTGGGCCCCTGGAAGTGAATTTCTGGTGAAATCCTGTCTAACGACGCTGGACGACACCGTGCAACTTTGCTAAGGACGCTAATGCATGGAAACCACAACGCTGCCTGCCGGAAGCCATGGACCTTGCAGAAGTGCGATGACACCAACAACTCCACAGGCCCCGCGTCGCCGAAGCCGCTGATCCTACATGATCTTGCTTCGATTGGAGTGTTGTACGTCCGACGCCCGTGACATCTGATGCCATTGCAGCACCTGTGATGTCATTGCGATCCCGTGAGATTTCCCGTAGCATCGTGACTTCGCTGGACTTCGTATCTGCAGGAACCAAGGGACCAACACCTCACAACTGTACCACCTCCACCACTCTGTAGTAAGGACCTGACACTTCTTCACAACAACTCTGCTCCTCTGCCCTGTAGCACCGGAACCAATGCTGCATTGGATCTAGCGGTGCATCGCTCCCCGAGTCTGTGCACCAGCCTGTTTTCTATGTGCTTTACAAAGGTACTGTACCTGGGGTCTGTATGACACCGTAAATGGTGCCAGTGGTGTTGCATTGTGGGAAATGAATCTGTCACGACGCCGCTTAATACCAGCTTGCAGCATTAGTGCCTCTAGTCACTATTTTTGTGTTTTTAAGTATTCATCGTATTTTAAGTGTGTAATGTGGATTTTTATTGTATTTGGTCTTGTTTATTAAGATAAAATATTTAGGGCCAGATGTATGAAACTTTTTTGCACTCGCAAACGGTGCGAATCTCATAAATCTTCTGTTTGCGAGTGCAAAAAAGTGGTCTGAGATGTATGAAAGGCATTCGCAGACCAAAAATAAGAAATTGCGAAAACTGCGATTTTTTGCGTTGCGACCTGGTTTTGCGAGTCACAATTTGCGATTCTGCATTTCCAGTAGGAAATTGCGAGGCGCAAATTGCGAGGCGCAAAATCCAAGTCGCAAAGAGATGCATCAAAAAATCGCAAATTGCGATTTTTTGCAGAATGGCATTTTGCACATGCAAAATACCACTAAGTGAAACCAGGTGGCAACCAGGTGTAACCTATATAAAGAGGCCCAGAATGCCTCAGACTCTTTTCCACAATGGCTGCACTCTACGTCATGGCGAGGAGGATGAGGATCTTGGCAGGTTTGAGGAGAGGGAGGAGGAGAAAGTAGCGCATTTTCAGAGTGCTCATCACACTATTTAACCTGACAGAGGAGGAAATATATGAGAGGTATAGGTTGAACTCAGCCATGATACTTGACCTGTATAAATGACACAAATCCTCTGACAACTGTACTTGTAGTCAAATAAATGTATTACCTTAAGTCAGGTAATGTACATGTCAGGAATAGCAAAATAAAGGTTAAGTGAGAAACTAGAAACAATGAAGGACCTGAGTAATGCACTATTATGTCATAGTGAAAACATAAGTCCACTGGCAGTTACAGTAATTTTTTGCGGCCACGCACACCACTCGGGTGCCCAGTTACCTCACTGGCACCTCTATTGTCTGCCTCAGTGGCAGTGCTATGCCTGGCACTGCGTCGTCTGGTGTCCAATGATGGTACAACTACACTGCTGAGGCTTGAACTGTCCTCAGTGTCCCCCAGTGCAATTTCCTTCGGTGTGGCTGACCTCTGTCCCATTATGTGGTCGATCACATTGGTGATCTGTACCAGTCCATTCACAACATCCCTGCTGCTGTGCTCTCATGGCGCAGCTCCTGGCAGAGTTCACGGACAGCACTTGTGAGGTCTCTGATGTCCTGTGATGCCTGCACCTGTCCCTCATGCAGCTGTTCTATGTTGGCATTGAGGGACTCAAGCTGGCGATGCAGGCCCACCATGTTGCTGTTATGTTGGCGCAAATTCTTCTCTAATCCCAGGATCCTCTTATTTTGTAGGCGCTGCTGCTGCATGATTGCAGCTTCCAGCCCACCAAATAAGGAGGGACCCTCACCTGCCTCATGCTGCTGTGCCCCGGAATTTGTCGCCATCCTGCGTGATGCTGTGGTCTGCTGACACCTGACCTCCTGCATCTGGCTGTGCCTGCCTGTTGGTGATGGGGAAATTGGCCCTTCCTGCTGCTCATTTGAGTCTTGGCTGAGCTGTGGCAGTGCCCTGGGCCTGCGTCGGACAGGCGCAATGGTGAGAGACCCACTGGTGGTTGGAATCGGAGGCCGGATGGGTGTCTGTCTCGCCTACGCGTGGCTGCTGGGCCTGGCCCACCTGCAACGACAATATGCAGCATGTCAGTTATGTTTGTTACATTTACGGTCACACATTGGTGATAAAGGTACAGTTACTTCTCTACACTGTGTTGTGTGTGTTGTGTTCCTCTGGGTGCCACTCTACTTAAATACATTGTATGTGCTACTTTCAGCTCTGGTTTGTGGACTGCCACTCCCATAATGCATTGTTGTGCTGCTTCTAAGATGTGGACTGGACTACTTCTCACAATGTTTAACATTACTTGCTAATTCCTAAGGGGCTTTTGTGCATACACATTTGGAGTTACAAATCAATATTGCACTTACCTTGGCTGGTACTTGGTGTGCCGGAGGTGTCGATCTCTGTGACCCCTGTCACAGCTTCAGGGAGGAGTGTGGACTCGACTAGGTCCTCTAATGGGGTGGATGGTGCCTCTTGCAGTCTCCTTGCCACCCTCTCCTTCGCACGGGACCGCATGTCATATCACCTTTTCTTAATTTCTTCTACGGAGCGCTGTGCCACTCCAATTGCGCAGATTTTTTATTGGATATCCGCCCATAGTCTCCTTTTCTCACTCTCAGGCACCTGGAGTGAGCTTTTTCCAAAAAGGTGGTCATGGCTCCTGACCACCTCCTCTGTCAGCACCTCAAGCTCCATTTAGCTTGCGCTTTCTTTCTCCCTTCTCCTGTGCTTGGGCTGGGGTGTCCGTCCTTGCTCAGGTGTGCTGCCTCCTTCTGAGTGCTGCTCTGTGTGGCTGGACTGCTCTCTCTCAGGATGCTGGTTTGGGTGTGGCTCCTGAAACTGCCTGGGATGACTCATTTCCTGCTTGTGATGTCATCAGGCTCCTTCAGGTGTGGTTTCTCGAAATTTCTCGCAATTTGCTATTTTTTTACTGAATAGCAAAAAAATTGCAATTTGCGAAAATGCAAATTGCGATTCAGTAAATGGGCCTCGCAAACCACAAATAGCGATTTTTAAGAAATCACTAATTCCGAATCGCAATTTTGTTACATGGCCAATTGCGACTCGGAAATAGCGATTTCTTAAAAATCGCTACTTGCGATTCGCAAGGCCATTTTTTCATACATATGGCCCTTAGTATTTATCTAAACCTGTGGTGTCATTTTGTAGTGGTTCACTGTATTAATGTGTGTGTTGGTACAAATACTTAACACATTGCTTCTGAGTTAAGCCTACCTGCTCATGCCAAGATACCAAGAGGGTGAGCGGGGGTTAACTGAGTGTAATTCTCCTTTACCCTGACTAGAGTGAGGGTCCTTGCTTGGACAGGAGGTAACCTGACTGCCAACCGAAGACCCCATTTCTAACAACAAACATTTTCACATTGATCATTTGTGAAAATTGATACTGGAAATACCTGCCAATGTTGCCCACCTCAAAACCCCCCCTATATCTTGACCTTGGGCAGAAAACCATCAGAGCAGTTGCAAGGCTCAATCCACTTCTGTATTGGAGCAGACTCTTGGGTACACCCACATTAAAGTTCTGTGAGGAGGCCTTGAGCAATGTGTTGCTACAGCAAGGTGAAGAAACCTCGGCTGGTGTAAACGTGTGTGATTTCAACTAATTATGTATGCATACAGATGCAGGGTGGAAAAACTTTCTGATAAAGAATTGACACTTTCTGGTATTTCATATGGGTCTTTTTTTGTAGTCAAGAAGGTTGTGGAAGATGAACATGACACTCTGCTTGTTGGAAAAACAGCCCTAAGGATTTGTTGCTTTCTATCTTGTCATTTTAGTATAGATAATGGAGAGTCTAAATCTTGTGGCCTAAAGTACTTTTACAAGCACAGTGTTTGAGCTGGTACCACACAATGAAAAGCAGTATTTGCCCTTCTCTTTGTGTGTCAGCATTTATCCCAAAAGGTAGTAGGACAATATTAGCTTTTTCCTTTATCGGTATATGTCACAACAATTCTTGCCCCCCCTAACACAACGACCAACAGGGGCTAGTAGCTTCAGGCCTTTTCTTGGTGAAATATCAGGGCTCCAGCCGAGGAAGTCTCTCATCCATATCCATGGAAAAAACAGCATCAAGCGACTGGTAGAAAAGTTAATTTAGTCCTGAGGACAGCTAATCAGGGATACCTCTTCGCACCAAGCTCACAGACTGTTTGATCTTTATTGACTGACTACTGTGCCACTGAGAAGGGGCTAAATATTCCACATTGCTGAAAGGAGCAAAGGGTGGGTGGAATTTGTTTAGGTCCTTGCCATTAGACAGGGTGTGAGCTTTAGCTCTGGCTGCATTGTCTTCAGTGGTTCCAAATTCTTCTCTGGTCTAGCATACCTTTATATTGCAATAAACAACAATCTAGAAAATGCCTTTTCACAGGGTAATTTTATTCAATGTATCCCAAATGGGAACATTTTTAAAAGCAGCACCAATGGTCCCTTTAAGGAATATGTGAAAGAAATTGGGTTATTGGTTGAGAGGGGCAGAAGCCCCACTCAAGCCACAACCACAATCCTTGTCAGGGTGAACTACAAAAACTCACTAAATTAACCTGCCCTTAACAGAACAGAAGCTTGGACAAAGTAGTCAGACTTAGAGGCAAGGTGTAAAGTATTTATGAAGCACACAAACAGTAGTAGAGTGAACAAACAATACAAGGGAAATTCTAAACCAATCTAGAAAAACAGAGTGAAATTTAATAAACAAAATAATACCAGAGCAACAAAAATCCAATCGGTAGAACCTGAGATATTGAATTTTTATGTTTTTAGTGAAAATAGCGCCAAGAGCAGAAAGCGACACTTGTGGTTATCTGGTTGCACTAGACCCGGGGAAAGTCACAATTTCAGACTGACTGTGATAGAGCACAGATTGGATACAAGGACCAAGGTAGTCCCAAAGAGTTTCGTCCTCATTGAAGGGAGCCACAAGGAGGAGGGTTTTGGAATGAGCAGCAGGTTGAGCATAGCGGACAATCATTGCTTTAGAGTGAAGAGCCAGTAGTTGTTGGAGCTTTCCACTGGTGGGTCATTGAGGACGATTGCTGTGAGTGAGAAGTGCAGGTTATGCATTGCCAATTGTCATGGATGGTCGCTGTTGGCATCAGAGCTTTGTGTTGGCAGAGTCTTGGCACAGGACCGATTTCAGTCACGGGGCGCCCAGACTTCAAGATTTTAACTTTTTACTTCATGAAGTGCTCTCACTGATGCCAGCCAAGGGTCTAGGACCTGGGGGGGGCACTTCTTTGAGATTGGCACTCAGTTCACCTGAGGTCAGCAGCAGGGCTCTGGCAGGTCCAGGCAGGTCCAGTTGTAGCTGGCCAGTTGCATGGATGCCTTTGGAAACTTGTTGTGTTCCTGAAGCTCACACAGGAGCTCAGCCAAATAATCCTTGGAGTCGCTCTGGATAGCCTGGGATCAAAGTAAGTAGGTTCAGTCTTCCTTTTGAAGAGATCAAGACAGTTCTACAGCAGCATGACATCCTTCTGGTAGTAGAACAGTCCTTTTTTCTGAATTTTCTAGAGGTCTAGGAGTGTTCTGATGAGTGGTTCTAAAGCTCATATTTTTATACATGGTAGCAGTCTTTGTGCGGTGGAATTCCCTGCTCTATCTTGAAAACTGGTTCTGGTCAGTCCTTACCCTGTTCTTGGCTCCAAGCTGTCTAGGGGGACAAAGGCAAAGGTAGGCCTGGTGTCAGGTTCTTTTATGTATGCTGTGGGCAAGATCCTTTGAAATGTGTTTGCCAGGAGGGACCTCTCCCTGCTCCACCCAGGTTCCATTGTTCACTGTCCAGGCCAAAGCACAGTCTCGATGGGAGAAACATTAACATATTCAGTTAGCTGGAAACTCCTAGAAAGGCCTCCAAAATTTTGGACAGGAAAATTAAAACTTTCTAAAAGTGGCATTTTCAATTAGAATTCATTTGAGTGCAAACATAATTTTGGTATCTGCTCGCATTCTGAAGTTAGCACATAATAATTGAACTTAGCGACATAGACCTTGTAACAGTAAAAAGAGATTAATCTCAAATATACGTGCCTTGCCTTTTAAATATCATTCATAATGCCCTAAGGGCTTTCAGCGGCTAGTTTAGGGGTTACCTATAAGTAATTGTGAGAAAGTAGCCTCTTTCTAGCCATGTTACCCCCACTTTTGGCCTGTTTGTGAGTATATGTCAGGGTGTTTTCACTGTCTCACTGGGATCCTGCTAGCCAGGGCGCAGTGCTCATAGTGAAAACCCTATGTTTTCAGTATGTTTGTTATGTGTCACTGGGACCCTGCTAGCCAGGACCCCAGTGCTTATAAGTTTGTGGCCTATATGTGTTCCTTATGTGATGCCTAACTGTCTCACTGAGGCTCTGCTAACCAGAACCTCAGTGGTTATGCTCTCTCTTCTTTACAAATTGTCACTAACAGGCTAGTGACCAATTTCACCAATTCACATTGGCATACTGGAACACCCTTATAATTCCCTAGTATATGGTACTGAGGTACCCAGGGTATTGGGGTTCCAGGAGATCCCCATGGGCTGCAGCATTTGTTTTTCCACCCATAGGGAGCTCTGACAATTCTTACACAGGCCTGCCACTGCAGCCTGAGTGAAATAATGCCCACATTATTTCACAGCCATTTTACACTGCACATAAGTAACTTATAAGTCACCTATATGTCTAACCTTCACCTGGTGAAGGTTGGGTGCAAAGTTACTTAGTGTTTGGGCACCCTGGCACTAGCCAACGTGCCCCCACATCGTTCAGGTCAAATTCCCCGGACTTTGTGAGTGCAGGGACACCATTTCACGCATGCACTATACATAGGTCACTACCTATGTATAGCGTCACAATGGTAACTCCGAACATGGCCATGTAACATGTCTAAGATCATGGAATTGTCACCCCAATGCCATTGGCATTGGGGTGACAATTCCATGATCCCCCGAGTCTCTAGCACAGACCCGGGTACTGCCAAACTGCCTTTCTCGGGGTTTCACTGCAGCTGCTGCTGCTGCCAACCCCTCAGACAGGTTTCTGCCCTCCTGGGGTCCAGCCAGGCCTGGCCCAGGAAGGCAGAACAAAGGACTTCCTCAGAGAGAGGGTGTTACACCCTCTCCCTTTGGAAAAAGGTGTCAGGGCTGGGGAGGAGTAGCCTCCCACAGCCTCTGGAAATGCTTTGATGGGCACAGATGGTGCCCATCCCTGCATAAGCCAGTCTACACCGGTTCAGGGATCCCCCAGCCCTGCTCTGGCACGAAACTGGACAAAGGAAAGGGGAGTGACCACTCCCCTGACCTGCACCTCCCAGGGGAAGTGCCCAGAGCTCCTCCAGTGTGCTCCAGACCTCTGTCATCTTGGAAACACAGGTGTTGCTGGCACACTGGACTGCTCTGAGTGGCCAGTGCCATCAGGTGACATCAGAGACTCCTTCTGATAGGCTCTTACCTTTCTTACTAGCCTATCCTCCTTCCTAGGTAGCCAAACCTCCTTTTCTGGCTATTTAGGGTCTCTGCTTTGGGGAATTCTTCAGATACTGAATGCAAGAGCTCACCAGAGTTCCTCTGCACTTCTCTCTTCACCTTCTGCCAAAGGATCAACCACTGACTGCTCAGGACGCCTGCAAAACTGCAACAAAGTAGCAAAGACGACTACTGCAACCTTGTATCACTTCATCCTGCCGGCTTTCTCGACTGTTTCCTGCTGGTGCATGCTCTGGGGGTAGCCTTACTCCTTCTTGCACCAGGAGCTCTGAAGAAATCTCCCGTGGGTCGACGGAATCTTCCCCCTGCAACCGCAGGCAACAAAAGACTGCATCACCGGTCCTCTGGGTCCCCTCTCAGCATGACGAGCGTGGTCCCTGGAACTCAGCAACTTTGTCCAAGTGACTCCCACAGTCCAGTGACTCTTCAGTCCAAGTTTGGTGGAGGTAAGTCCTTGCCTCCCCACACTAGACTGCATTGCTGGGTATCGCTTGATTTGCAGCTGCTCCGGCTCCTGTGCACTCTTCCAGGATTTCCTTCGTGCACAGCCAAGCCTGGGTCCCCGACACTCTAACCTGCAGTGCACAACCTTCTGAGTTGTCCTCCGGCATCGTGTGACTCCCTTTTCTGACTTCAGGTGGACTCTGGTTCACTCCTCTTCCAAGTGCCTGTTTCGGTACTTCTGCAGGTGCTGCATGCTTCTGTGAGGGCTCCCTTACGTGCTGGGCACCCCCTCTGTCTCCTCATCCAAGTGGCAATATCCTGGTCCCTCCGGGGCCACAGCAGCATCCAAAAACCCTAACCACAACTCTTGCAGCTAGCAAGGCTTGTTTGCGGTCTGTCTGCGTGGGAACACCTCTGCAAGCTTCTTCATGACGTGGGACATCCATCCTCCAAAGGGGAAGTTTCTAGCCCTCTTCGTTCTTGCAGAATCCACAGCTTCTACCATCCAGTGGCAACTTCTTTGCACCCCCAGCTGGCATTTCCTGGGCATCTGCCCACTCTCGACATTGTCGCGACTCTTGGACTTGGTCCCCTTGTTTCACAGGTACTCAGGTCCGGAAATCCACTGTAGTTGCTTTGCTGGTGTTGGTCTTCCTTGCAGAAACCCCCTATCACGACTTCTGTGCTCTCTGGGGGTTGTAGGCGCACTTTACACCTACTTTTCAGGGTCTTGGGGTGGGCTATTTTTCTAACCCTCACTGTTTTCTTACAGTCCCAGCGACCCTCTACAAGCTCACATAGGTTTGGGGTCCATTCGTGGTTCGCATTCCACTTTTGGAGTATATGGTTTGTGTTGCCCCTATACCTATGTGCTCCTATTGCAATCTACTGTAACTTTACACTGCTTGCATTACTTCCTTTTGGTATTACTGCATATTTTTGGTATTGTGTACATATATCTTGTGTATATTTGGCATCCTCATACTGAGGGTACTCACTGAGATACTTTTGGCATATTGTCATAAAAATAAAGTACCTTTATTTTTAGTATATCTGTGTATTGTGTTTTCTTATGATATTGTGCATATGACACCAGTGGTATAGTAGGAGCTTTGCATGTCTCCTAGTTCAGCCTAAGCTGCTCTGCTATAGCTACCTTCTATCAGCCTAAGCTGCTAGAAACACCTCTTCTACACTAATAAGGGATAACTGGACCTGGTACAGAGTGTAAGTACCCCTTGGTACCCACTACAAGCCAGGCCAGCCTCCTACATTGGTTGTGCAGCGGTGGGATAAGTACTTGCAACTACTTACCACTTTGTCATTGTGTACTTTTCATAAGAGAATAATATACAAAACAAGTTCAGTGTATGTACACCTAACCAAAAAGTTTTGCTTTTCTTCTCTTACACTATCTGCTAAGTGCTGAAAAGTACTCCTAAACTTTCAAAAAGTTGAAAAAGTTTTTTTTCTTGTTTCTTAAAAAGTCCTGAAACCTTTTTCTATCTTTTATCTGTCTCTAAACCTTTTTCTATCATGTCTGGTGTAGGAACTCCTCTTAATTTGGTCAGTACTACTTATGACCACCTTAACTTTAAGAGCCTAAGGAGTCTCTGCATTGATAGAGGTTTAGTGGTAGGTAAGAACCCTTCTAGAGTGTTACTGTCTAGTATGCTTATTGAGAATGATAAGGCCCAGGGTGGCACCTCATCTGAAAAGTTGATAGATAGCTCACACTCTGACTCAGGGGAGCCCCCAGTAGGAGTGTTGCAGGGTTCCCTTCTTAATCTGCCCCTTAGCAGAAGACCTAGCATAGCTGGTAGTAACAGAAGCTCCCATCACAGTAGGGATGTTTTTGTTCCTGGAGGCCAGGTTGTTAGAGTGCCATCTGTTAGCGACCGGTCTCCCTCTGCTCATTCAAATCTTTCTTCTGTGTCAAAACATTCCCAACCCACCCACCCTGATGACGAGATGTTAGAAAGGGAACTCAATAAGTTGAGAGTGGAAGAGTCCAGACTGAAGCTTAAACAGCAACAGCTGGCTCTAGACAGGGAATCCCTAGACTTAGAAAAAGAGAGACAGAGGTTGGGGTTAGGACCCCATGGTGACAGCAGCAGTATTCCTGATAGCAATCCTGTGAGAGAGCATGATTCTAGGAATCTGCGGAAGATAGTTCCCCCTTACAAGGAGGGGGATGAAATTAACAAGTGGTTTGCTGCACTTGAGAGGGCCTGTATGGTACAGGGGGTCCCTCAAAGGCAGGGGGCTGCTATCCTATGGCTATCTTTCAGTGGAAAGGGTAGGGATAGGCTCCTTACTGTTAAAGAAAGTGATGCCAATAATTTTACAGTTTTGAAGAATGCACTCTTGGATGGATTTGGCTTAACCACTGAACAATACAGGATTAAGTTCAGAGAAACCAAAAAAGAGTCTTCACAAGACTGGATAGACTTTGTTGACCATTCAGTGAAGGCCTTGGAGGGTTGGTTACATGGCAGTAAAGTTTCTGACTATGAAAGCCTGTACAATCTAATCCTGAGAGAGCATATTCTGAATAACTGTGTGTCTGATTTGTTACACCAATATCTAGTGGACTCAGATCTGATCTCTCCCCAAGAATTGGGAAAGAAGGCAGACAAATGTGTCAGAACAAGAGTGAACAGAAAAGTTCATACGGGGGTGACAAGGATGGCAGGAAGAAAGATGGTGAGAAATCTCAGGATAAGCATGGGATAAGGATAAAACCAAAGATTCTTCTTCAAATCCTAAACACTCTTCAGGGGGTGGGGATAAATCAAATTCTTCCTCTTCTTCACAACATACACACATTAAGAAGCTTTGGTGCTTTGTGTGTAAAAATAAAGGCCATAGGCCAGGGGATAAGTCCTGTCCAGGTAAACCCCCTGAGCCTACCACCACAAATACATCAAACTCTAGTGCCCCTAGCAGTAGTGGTAATAGTGGTGGGACTGCTGGCAACAGTCAAGCTAAGGGTGTAGTTGGATTCACTTATGGGTCCATCATAGAAACTGGGGTAGTCAGTCCCAAGACAGTTTCTGTCACACCTAGTGGCATTGGCCTTGCCACACTGGCTGCTTGTCCCCTTACAATGGATAAGTACAGGCATACAGTTTCAATAAATGGTGTTGAGGCCCAGACCTACAGGGACAAAGGTGCCAGTATCACGTTGGTGACTGAAAACCTAGTGGCTCCTGAACAACACATCATTGGACAACAGTACAAGATTATTGATGTCCATAACTCCACTAAGTTTCTTCCCTTAGCTATAGTTCAGCTTAGTTGGGGTGGAGATACTGGCCCTAAGCAAGTGGTAGTGTCACCTAACTTACCTGTAGACTGTCTCTTAGGTAATGACCTAGAGACCTCAGGTTGGGCTGAGGTAGAGTTTTATACCCATGCAGCCATGCTGGGTATCCCTGAGGAATTGTTCCCTCTCATTTCTACTGAAATGAAAAAGCAAAGGAGAGAAAAAGGCCTGAAAACTCAGGATCCCTCTCCAACAACAGGTACAAAGGGTATCATAGTATCCCCTAACCACCCTGCTATTCAGGATACCATTCCTGTGGTGGGAGAAACCTCTCCTGGGGTGGCACTTGTACCAAGGGAATCATCAGCTGGCATAGCTGTACTCCCTGAGGTAGAAGTATCTCTCTGTGGGATAACTAATATTGGTGAGAAAAAGAGCACCATTTTATTGAACATGGAGCATCCCTCCAACCCTCCCAGAGAAACTTTAGTGCAGAAACCCTGCACTGCCTCACAACACTTAGGACAACAGCCCTGCCCTAGTGTGGAGCTCAAAGGACAGCATCCCTGCCCTGCTCCAACTCAAGAGAAACAGCATCCCTGTTCCCTCTTACAGCCATATGGACGTTTTTGCCCAGCTATGGCTTTACTGAGACAGCATCCCTGTCTGGCATTCTCATCACTAGAAATAGGTCCAGTGGACAATTCCCACTGTTCTAAACTAAAACTTACTGATAGAAACTCTGAAAATATATCCTCACATTGTTGGTTAGCTAAAAAACTTCAAACAGGGTGGTTTACATCCCCACAGGGAAGTAACCATATAGTGGATGATAAAGGGAGTAACCAGTCTATTGCAGAGCTACTCTCCACTTATCACCACTTAGACAATAAAGTCTCAGCTGGCCAAGGTTAGCCTTATTGTCCTTCGTTGGGGGGGGGGGGGGTTGTGTGAGAAAGTAGCCTCTTTCTAGCCTTGTTACCCCCACTTTTGGCCTGTTTGTGAGTATATGTCAGGGTGTTTTCACTGTCTCACTGGGATCCTGCTAGCCAGGGCCCAGTGCTCATAGTGAAAACCCTATGATTTCAGTATGTTTGTTATGTGTCACTGGGACCCTGCTAGCCAGGACCCCAATGCTCATAAGTTTGTGGCCTATATGTATTCCCTGTGTGATGCCTAACTGTCTCACTGAGGCTCTGCTAACCAGAACCTCAGTGGTTATGCTCTCTCTTCTTTACAAATTGTCACTAACAGGCTAGTGACCAATTTCACCAATTCACATTGGCATACTGGAACACCCTTATAATTCCCTAGTATATGGTACTGAGGTACCCAGGGTATTGGGGTTCCAGGAGATCCCTATGGGCTGCAGCATTTCTTTTGCCACCCATAGGGAGCTCTGACAATTCTTACACAGGCCTGCCACTGCAGCCTGAGTGAAATAATGCCCACATTATTTCACAGCCATTTTACACTGCACATAAGTAACTTATAAGTCACCTATATGTCTAACCTTCACCTGGTGAAGGTTGGGTGCAAAGTTACTTAGTGTGTGGGCACCCTGGCACTAGCCAAGGTGCTCCCACATCGTTCAGGGCAAATTCCCCGGACTTTGTGAGTGCGGGGAAACCATTTCATGCGTGCACTATACATAGGTCACTACCTATGTATAGCGTCACAATGGTAACTCCGAACATGGCCATGTAACATGTCTAAGATCATGGAATTGTCACCCCAATGCCATTCTGGCATTGGGGGGACAATTCCATGATCCCCTGAGTCTCTAGCACAGACCCGGGTACTGCCAAACTGCCTTTCTCGGGGTTTCACTGCAGCTGCTGTTGCTGCCAACCCCTCAGACAGGTTTCTGCCCTCCTGGGGTCCAGCCAGGCCTGGCCCAGGAAGGCAGAACAAAGGACTTCCTCAGAGAGAGGGTGTTACACCCTCTCCCTTTGGAAAAAGGTGTCAGGGCTGGGGAGGAGTATCCTCCCCCAGCCTCTGGAAATGCTTTGATGGGCACAGATGGTGCCCATCTCTGCATAAGCCAGCCTACACCAGTTCAGGGATCCCCCAGCCCTGCTCTGGTGCGAAACTGGACAAAGGAAAGGGGAGTGACCACTCCCCTGACCTGCACCTCCCAGGGGAAGTGCCCAGAGCTCCTCCAATGTGCTCCAGACCTCTGCCATCTTGGAAACAGAGGTGTTGCTGGCACACTGGACTGCTCTGAGTGGCCAGTGCCATCAGGTGACGTCAGAGACTCCTTCTGATAGGCTCTTACCTTTCTTACTAGCCTATCCCCCTTCCTAGGTAGCCAAACCTCCTTTTCTGGCTATTTAGGGTCTCTGCTTTGGGGAATTCTTCAGATACCGAATGCAAGAGCTCACCAGAGTTCCTCTGCACTTCTCTCTTCACCTTCTGCGAAAGGATCGACCGCTGACTGCTCAGGACGCCTGCAAAACTGCAACAAAGTAGCAAAGACAACTACTGCAACCTTGTATCGCTTCATCCTGCCGGCTTTCTCGACTGTTTCCTGGTGGTGCATGCTCTGGGGGTAGCCTTACTCCTTCTTGCACCAGGAGCTCTGAAGAAATCTCTCGTGGGTCGACGAAATCTTCCCCCTGCAACCGCAGGCAACAAAAGACTGCATCACCGGTCCTCTGGGTCCCTTCTCAGCACGACGAGCGTGGTCCCTGGAACTCAGCAACTCTGTCCAAGTGACTCCCACAGTCCAGTGACTCTTCAGTCCAAGTTTGGTGGAGGTAAGTCCTTGCCTCCCTACGCTAGACTGCATTGCTGGGTACCGCGTGATTTGCAGCTGCTCCGGCTCCTGTGCACTCTTCCAGGATTTCCTTCGTGCACAGCCAAGCCTGGGTCCCCGACACTCCAACCTGCAGTGCACAACCTTCTGAGTTGTCCTCCGGCGTCGTGGGACTCCCTTTTCTGACTTCGGGTGGACTCCGGTTCACTCCTCTTCCAAGTGCCTGTTCCGGTACTTCTGCAGGTACTGCCTGCTTCCCAGTGCCTGTTCTGGTACTTCTGTGGGTGCTGCCTGCTTCTGTGAGGGCTCGCTGACTTGCTGGGTGCCCCCTCTGTCTCCTCATCCAAGTGGAGACATCCTGGTCCCTCCTGGGCCACAGCAGCATCCAAAAACCCTAACCACAACCCTTGCAGCTAGCAAGGCTTGTTTGCGGTCTTTCTGTGTGGGAACACTTCTGCAAGCTTCTTCATGACGTGGGACATCAATCCTCCAAAGGGGAAGTTTCTAGCCCTCTTCGTTCTTGCAGAATCCACAGCTTCTACCATCCGGTGGCAGCTTCTTTGCACCCCCAGCTGGCATTTCCTGGGCATCTGCCCACTCTCGACATTGTCGCGACTCTTGGACTTGGTCCCCTTGTTTCACAGGTACTCAGGCCCGGAATCCACTGTTGTTGCTTTGCTGGTGTTGGTCTTCCTTGCAGAAACCCCCTATCACGACTTCTGTGCTCTCTGGGGGTTATAGGCGCACTTTACACCTACTTTTCATGGTCTTGGGGTGGGCTATTTTTCTAACCCTCACTGTTTTCTTACAGTCCCAGCGACCCTCTACAAGCTCACATAGGTTTGGGGTCCATTCGTGGTTCGCATTCCTTTTTTGGAGTATATGGTTTGTGTTGCCCCTATACCTATGTGCTCCTATTGCAATCTACTGTAACTTTACATTGCTTGCATTACTTCCTTTTGGTATTACTGCATATTTTTGGAATTGTGTACATAAATCTTGTGTATATTTGGCATCCTCATACTCAGGGTACTCACTGAGATACTTTTGGCATATTGTCATAAAAATAAAGTACCTTTATTTTTAGTATATCTGTGTATTGTGTTTTCTTATGATGTTGTGCATATGACACCAGTGGTATAGTAGGAGCTTTGCATGTCTCCTAGTTCAGCCTAAGCTGCTCTGCTATAGCTACCTTCTATCAGCCTAAGCTGCTAGAAACACCTCTTCTACACTAATAAGGGATAACTGGACCTGGTACAGAGTGTAAGTACCCCTTGGTACCCACTACAAGCCAGGCCAGCCTCCTACATTGGTTGTGCAGCGGTGGGATAAGTACTTGCAACTACTTACCACTTTGTCATTGTGTACTTTTCATAAGAGAATAATATACAAAACAAGTTCAGTGTATGTACACCTAACCAAAAAGTTTTGCTTTTCTTCTCTTACACTATCTGCTAAGTGCTGAAAAGTACTCCTAAACTTTCAAAAAGTTGAAAAAGTTTTTTTTCTTGTTTCTTAAAAAGTCCTGAAACCTTTTTCTATCTTTTATCTGTCTCTAAACCTTTTTCTATCATGTCTGGTGTAGGAACTCCTCTTAATTTGGTCAGTACTACTTATGACCACCTTAACTTTAAGAGCCTAAGGAGTCTCTGCATTGATAGAGGTTTAGTGGTAGGTAAGAACCCTTCTAGAGTGTTACTGTCTAGTATGCTTATTGAGAATGATAAGGCCCAGGGTGGCACCTCATCTGAAAAGTTGATAGATAGCTCACACTCTGACTCAGGGGAGCCCCCAGTAGGAGTGTTGCAGGGTTCCCTTCTTAATCTGCCCCTTAGCAGAAGACCTAGCATAGCTGGTAGTAACAGAAGCTCCCATCACAGTAGGGATGTTTTTGTTCCTGGAGGCCAGGTTGTTAGAGTGCCATCTGTTAGCGACAGGTCTCCCTCTGCTCATTCAAATCTTTCTTCTGTGTCAAAACATTCCCAACCCACCCACCCTGATGACGAGATGTTAGAAAGGGAACTCAATAAGTTGAGAGTGGAAGAGTCCAGACTGAAGCTTAAACAGCAACAGCTGGCTCTAGACAGGGAATCCCTAGACTTAGAAAAAGAGAGACAGAGGTTGGGGTTAGGACCCCATGGTGACAGCAGCAGTATTCCTGATAGCAATCCTGTGAGAGAGCATGATTCTAGGAATCTGCGGAAGATAGTTCCCCCTTACAAGGAGGGGGATGAAATTAACAAGTGGTTTGCTGCACTTGAGAGGGCCTGTATGGTACAGGGGGTCCCTCAAAGGCAGGGGGCTGCTATCCTATGGCTATCTTTCAGTGGAAAGGGTAGGGATAGGCTCCTTACTGTTAAAGAAAGTGATGCCAATAATTTTACAGTTTTGAAGAATGCACTCTTGGATGGATTTGGCTTAACCACTGAACAATACAGGATTAAGTTCAGAGAAACCAAAAAAGAGTCTTCACAAGACTGGATAGACTTTGTTGACCATTCAGTGAAGGCCTTGGAGGGTTGGTTACATGGCAGTAAAGTTTCTGACTATGAAAGCCTGTACAATCTAATCCTGAGAGAGCATATTCTGAATAACTGTGTGTCTGATTTGTTACACCAATATCTAGTGGACTCAGATCTGATCTCTCCCCAAGAATTGGGAAAGAAGGCAGACAAATGTGTCAGAACAAGAGTGAACAGAAAAGTTCATACGGGGGTGACAAGGATGGCAGGAAGAAAGATGGTGAGAAATCTCAGGATAAGCATGGGATAAGGATAAAACCAAAGATTCTTCTTCAAATCCTAAACACTCTTCAGGGGGTGGGGATAAATCAAATTCTTCCTCTTCTTCACAACATACACACATTAAGAAGCTTTGGTGCTTTGTGTGTAAAAATAAAGGCCATAGGCCAGGGGATAAGTCCTGTCCAGGTAAACCCCCTGAGCCTACCACCACAAATACATCAAACTCTAGTGCCCCTAGCAGTAGTGGTAATAGTGGTGGGACTGCTGGCAACAGTCAAGCTAAGGGTGTAGTTGGATTCACTTATGGGTCCATCATAGAAACTGGGGTAGTCAGTCCCAAGACAGTTTCTGTCACACCTAGTGGCATTGGCCTTGCCACACTGGCTGCTTGTCCCCTTACAATGGATAAGTACAGGCATACAGTTTCAATAAATGGTGTTGAGGCCCAGACCTACAGGGACAAAGGTGCCAGTATCACGTTGGTGACTGAAAACCTAGTGGCTCCTGAACAACACATCATTGGACAACAGTACAAGATTATTGATGTCCATAACTCCACTAAGTTTCTTCCCTTAGCTATAGTTCAGCTTAGTTGGGGTGGAGATACTGGCCCTAAGCAAGTGGTAGTGTCACCTAACTTACCTGTAGACTGTCTCTTAGGTAATGACCTAGAGACCTCAGGTTGGGCTGAGGTAGAGTTTTATACCCATGCAGCCATGCTGGGTATCCCTGAGGAATTGTTCCCTCTCATTTCTACTGAAATGAAAAAGCAAAGGAGAGAAAAAGGCCTGAAAACTCAGGATCCCTCTCCAACAACAGGTACAAAGGGTATCATAGTATCCCCTAACCACCCTGCTATTCAGGATACCATTCCTGTGGTGGGAGAAACCTCTCCTGGGGTGGCACTTGTACCAAGGGAATCATCAGCTGGCATAGCTGTACTCCCTGAGGTAGAAGTATCTCTCTGTGGGATAACTAATATTGGTGAGAAAAAGAGCACCATTTTATTGAACATGGAGCATCCCTCCAACCCTCCCAGAGAAACTTTAGTGCAGAAACCCTGCACTGCCTCACAACACTTAGGACAACAGCCCTGCCCTAGTGTGGAGCTCAAAGGACAGCATCCCTGCCCTGCTCCAACTCAAGAGAAACAGCATCCATGTTCCCTCTTACAGCCATATGGACGTTTTTGCCCAGCTATGGCTTTACTGAGACAGCATCCCTGTCTGGCATTCTCATCACTAGAAATAGGTCCAGTGGACAATTCCCACTGTTCTAAACTAAAACTTACTGATAGAAACTCTGAAAATATATCCTCACATTGTTGGTTAGCTAAAAAACTTCAAACAGGGTGGTTTACATCCCCACAGGGAAGTAACCATATAGTGGATGATAAAGGGAGTAACCAGTCTATTGCAGAGCTACTCTCCACTTATCACCACTTAGACAATAAAGTCTCAGCTGGCCAAGGTTAGCCTTATTGTCCTTCGTTGGGGGGGGGGGGGGGGGGTGTGAAAGTAGCCTCTTTCTAGCCTTGTTACCCCCACTTTTGGCCTGTTTGTGAGTATATGTCAGGGTGTTTTCACTGTCTCACTGGGATCCTGCTAGCCAGGGCCCAGTGCTCATAGTGAAAACCCTATGATTTCAGTATGTTTGTTATGTGTCACTGGGACCCTGCTAGCCAGGACCCCAATGCTCATAAGTTTGTGGCCTATATGTATTCCCTGTGTGATGCCTAACTGTCTCACTGAGGCTCTGCTAACCAGAACCTCAGTGGTTATGCTCTCTCTTCTTTACAAATTGTCACTAACAGGCTAGTGACCAATTTCACCAATTCACATTGGCATACTGGAACACCCTTATAATTCCCTAGTATATGGTACTGAGGTACCCAGGGTATTGGGGTTCCAGGAGATCCCTATGGGCTGCAGCATTTCTTTTGCCACCCATAGGGAGCTCTGACAATTCTTACACAGGCCTGCCACTGCAGCCTGAGTGAAATAATGCCCACATTATTTCACAGCCATTTTACACTGCACATAAGTAACTTATAAGTCACCTATATGTCTAACCTTCACCTGGTGAAGGTTGGGTGCAAAGTTACTTAGTGTGTGGGCACCCTGGCACTAGCCAAGGTGCTCCCACATCGTTCAGGGCAAATTCCCCGGACTTTGTGAGTGCGGGGAAACCATTTCATGCGTGCACTATACATAGGTCACTACCTATGTATAGCGTCACAATGGTAACTCCGAACATGGCCATGTAACATGTCTAAGATCATGGAATTGTCACCCCAATGCCATTCTGGCATTGGGGGGACAATTCCATGATCCCCTGAGTCTCTAGCACAGACCCGGGTACTGCCAAACTGCCTTTCTCGGGGTTTCACTGCAGCTGCTGTTGCTGCCAACCCCTCAGACAGGTTTCTGCCCTCCTGGGGTCCAGCCAGGCCTGGCCCAGGAAGGCAGAACAAAGGACTTCCTCAGAGAGAGGGTGTTACACCCTCTCCCTTTGGAAAAAGGTGTCAGGGCTGGGGAGGAGTATCCTCCCCCAGCCTCTGGAAATGCTTTGATGGGCACAGATGGTGCCCATCTCTGCATAAGCCAGCCTACACCAGTTCAGGGATCCCCCAGCCCTGCTCTGGTGCGAAACTGGACAAAGGAAAGGGGAGTGACCACTCCCCTGACCTGCACCTCCCAGGGGAAGTGCCCAGAGCTCCTCCAATGTGCTCCAGACCTCTGCCATCTTGGAAACAGAGGTGTTGCTGGCACACTGGACTGCTCTGAGTGGCCAGTGCCATCAGGTGACGTCAGAGACTCCTTCTGATAGGCTCTTACCTTTCTTACTAGCCTATCCCCCTTCCTAGGTAGCCAAACCTCCTTTTCTGGCTATTTAGGGTCTCTGCTTTGGGGAATTCTTCAGATACCGAATGCAAGAGCTCACCAGAGTTCCTCTGCACTTCTCTCTTCACCTTCTGCGAAAGGATCGACCGCTGACTGCTCAGGACGCCTGCAAAACTGCAACAAAGTAGCAAAGACAACTACTGCAACCTTGTATCACTTCATCCTGCCGGCTTTCTCGACTGTTTCCTGGTGGTGCATGCTCTGGGGGTAGCCTTACTCCTTCTTGCACCAGGAGCTCTGAAGAAATCTCTCGTGGGTCGACGAAATCTTCCCCCTGCAACCGCAGGCAACAAAAGACTGCATCACCGGTCCTCTGGGTCCCTTCTCAGCACGACGAGCGTGGTCCCTGGAACTCAGCAACTCTGTCCAAGTGACTCCCACAGTCCAGTGACTCTTCAGTCCAAGTTTGGTGGAGGTAAGTCCTTGCCTCCCTACGCTAGACTGCATTGCTGGGTACCGCGTGATTTGCAGCTGCTCCGGCTCCTGTGCACTCTTCCAGGATTTCCTTCGTGCACAGCCAAGCCTGGGTCCCCGACACTCCAACCTGCAGTGCACAACCTTCTGAGTTGTCCTCCGGCGTCGTGGGACTCCCTTTTCTGACTTCGGGTGGACTCCGGTTCACTCCTCTTCCAAGTGCCTGTTCCGGTACTTCTGCAGGTACTGCCTGCTTCCCAGTGCCTGTTCTGGTACTTCTGTGGGTGCTGCCTGCTTCTGTGAGGGCTCGCTGACTTGCTGGGTGCCCCCTCTGTCTCCTCATCCAAGTGGAGACATCCTGGTCCCTCCTGGGCCACAGCAGCATCCAAAAACCCTAACCACAACCCTTGCAGCTAGCAAGGCTTGTTTGCGGTCTTTCTGTGTGGGAACACTTCTGCAAGCTTCTTCATGACGTGGGACATCAATCCTCCAAAGGGGAAGTTTCTAGCCCTCTTCGTTCTTGCAGAATCCACAGCTTCTACCATCCGGTGGCAGCTTCTTTGCACCCCCAGCTGGCATTTCCTGGGCATCTGCCCACTCTCGACATTGTCGCGACTTTTGGACTTGGTCCCCTTGTTTCACAGGTACTCAGGCCCGGAATCCACTGTTGTTGCTTTGCTGGTGTTGGTCTTCCTTGCAGAAACCCCCTATCACGACTTCTGTGCTCTCTGGGGGTTATAGGCGCACTTTACACCTACTTTTCATGGTCTTGGGGTGGGCTATTTTTCTAACCCTCACTGTTTTCTTACAGTCCCAGCGACCCTCTACAAGCTCACATAGGTTTGGGGTCCATTCGTGGTTCGCATTCCTTTTTTGGAGTATATGGTTTGTGTTGCCCCTATACCTATGTGCTCCTATTGCAATCTACTGTAACGTTACACTGCTTGCATTACTTCCTTTTGGTATTACTGCATATTTTTGGAATTGTGTACATAAATCTTGTGTATATTTGGCATCCTCATACTCAGGGTACTCACTGAGATACTTTTGGCATATTGTCATAAAAATAAAGTACCTTTAATTTTAGTATATCTGTGTATTGTGTTTTCTTATGATGTTGTGCATATGACACCAGTGGTATAGTAGGAGCTTTGCATGTCTCCTAGTTCAGCCTAAGCTGCTCTGCTATAGCTACCTTCTATCAGCCTAAGCTGCTAGAAACACCTCTTCTACACTAATAAGGGATAACTGGACCTGGTACAGAGTGTAAGTACCCCTTGGTACCCACTACAAGCCAGGCCAGCCTCCTACATTGGTTGTGCAGCGGTGGGATAAGTACTTGCAACTACTTACCACTTTGTCATTGTGTACTTTTCATAAGAGAATAATATACAAAACAAGTTCAGTGTATGTACACCTAACCAAAAAGTTTTGCTTTTCTTCTCTTACACTATCTGCTAAGTGCTGAAAAGTACTCCTAAACTTTCAAAAAGTTGAAAAAGTTTTTTTTCTTGTTTCTTAAAAAGTCCTGAAACCTTTTTCTATCTTTTATCTGTCTCTAAACCTTTTTCTATCATGTCTGGTGTAGGAACTCCTCTTAATTTGGTCAGTACTACTTATGACCACCTTAACTTTAAGAGCCTAAGGAGTCTCTGCATTGATAGAGGTTTAGTGGTAGGTAAGAACCCTTCTAGAGTGTTACTGTCTAGTATGCTTATTGAGAATGATAAGGCCCAGGGTGGCACCTCATCTGAAAAGTTGATAGATAGCTCACACTCTGACTCAGGGGAGCCCCCAGTAGGAGTGTTGCAGGGTTCCCTTCTTAATCTGCCCCTTAGCAGAAGACCTAGCATAGCTGGTAGTAACAGAAGCTCCCATCACAGTAGGGATGTTTTTGTTCCTGGAGGCCAGGTTGTTAGAGTGCCATCTGTTAGCGACAGGTCTCCCTCTGCTCATTCAAATCTTTCTTCTGTGTCAAAACATTCCCAACCCACCCACCCTGATGACGAGATGTTAGAAAGGGAACTCAATAAGTTGAGAGTGGAAGAGTCCAGACTGAAGCTTAAACAGCAACAGCTGGCTCTAGACAGGGAATCCCTAGACTTAGAAAAAGAGAGACAGAGGTTGGGGTTAGGACCCCATGGTGACAGCAGCAGTATTCCTGATAGCAATCCTGTGAGAGAGCATGATTCTAGGAATCTGCGGAAGATAGTTCCCCCTTACAAGGAGGGGGATGAAATTAACAAGTGGTTTGCTGCACTTGAGAGGGCCTGTATGGTACAGGGGGTCCCTCAAAGGCAGGGGGCTGCTATCCTATGGCTATCTTTCAGTGGAAAGGGTAGGGATAGGCTCCTTACTGTTAAAGAAAGTGATGCCAATAATTTTACAGTTTTGAAGAATGCACTCTTGGATGGATTTGGCTTAACCACTGTTTTCTTACAGTCCCAGCGACCCTCTACAAGCTCACATAGGTTTGGGGTCCATTCGTGGTTCGCATTCCTTTTTTGGAGTATATGGTTTGTGTTGCCCCTATACCTATGTGCTCCTATTGCAATCTACTGTAACTTTACACTGCTTGCATTACTTCCTTTTGGTATTACTGCATATTTTTGGAATTGTGTACATAAATCTTGTGTATATTTGGCATCCTCATACTCAGGGTACTCACTGAGATACTTTTGGCATATTGTCTTAAAAATAAAGTACCTTTATTTTTAGTATATCTGTGTATTGTGTTTTCTTATGATGTTGTGCATATGACACCAGTGGTATAGTAGGAGCTTTGCATGTCTCCTAGTTCAGCCTAAGCTGCTCTGCTATAGCTACCTTCTATCAGCCTAAGCTGCTAGAAACACCTCTTCTACACTAATAAGGGATAACTGGACCTGGTACAGAGTGTAAGTACCCCTTGGTACCCACTACAAGCCAGGCCAGCCTCCAACAGTAATAACAAGCATTTGCAATGCAACCGGTGTCGCGTTTGCTTGAGCTAGGGCAATTAGCATTGACTTTTCTTGCCACATACATTGAAAATGAAAATAAAACAGTTTCACATAACTAAGTGGACTTTTCTTGCCATATAAACTGAAAAGTAAAAGTTTCACATAATCTAGCTGACGGCCGCCATCTGTGCAAAGCAAACACACAAAGGGAAATAAAAGTTCACTCGTAGTGAAACCTTTCTGCAAAAGTGCAGTTATCCATGTAAGCGGCAAAAGTGCTATTATCTATGTAACCGCAAAAGTGCAATTTACTATGTACCAGGGTCGATGTAATGCAGAGCCCTCGACTTCTGCCCAGCGAGATCCCGCTGCGAAAAAAGAGAAAAAGTAGTCCAGAAACCGGACGGAAAACGTGGAGCCTCGTATGCTTTCAGTACTTGGTCACTGTGCTCGAGGAGGGCTAAACACCGGAAAAGGCATGACTTATGCATGCCTTTCACTAATGAAAGCAAGCAGATTTTAAAAGGCAAGCTCACGAACCAATGAAAGAAACTGTTATGACATGGGTGTGGTTTGAAGCCCAAAGAGAGATTATAACACAGGACGGGGCGCTTTGCGCTCGCCCATAAAAAGGAAAGTTTACATCTGCCAAAAGGGTTATTTTGCCAGGTTGAAATGGCAGTTTAGAAGTACACCACAGGCTGCAATGGTAGGCCTGAGACATGTTTTAAAAGGTTTCTTTAGTGGGTGGCACAATGAGTGCTGTGGTACTCTTGCGGCATTTGATTTACAGGGCCTGGATACAAGCAACACTGTATTTCAGGGACTTACAAGTAAATTAAACATACGCATCATGTGTAGGTCAATTGTACCATGTTTTAAGGAGAAAGCACAAACACTTTATCACTGGTTGGAAAGGAAAAAGTGCAGAGAGTCCCAAAAGCCAGCAAAAATGGGTTCAGCCATAAAAAGTTGAGGAAGGCAAAAATCTTGGGGTGACCCTGCAGAAAGGGCCAGGTTCAACAATATGGGTATTCTTAAAAAAAAAATAAGTTTAATGCAAATGCAGAGATGGTAGTCTGCTCTTGTTTGCAACCTATCATCCCTATGTTTGTAGAACTGATCAGTTATTATGCTTGTGACATGTTGTTCTGTGATCTGTGGCTGGGCACCTTATGTCACAACCTATTAGTACATAGCTGATATTGCTAAATAAAAAGGCAGGTCATAAACCTGGTGTGCAATTTGCATTCTCAATTTGTGACATGCCTTTTGATACATCAGGCCGATTGTGCTTTATCAACTAGGAAGTGTTAGAAATGCGGTCTATAGTTGGCAGTAGGTATACACTCTTTCCAAATAGGGACTCTCACTCTAGTCAGGGTAAGGGAGATACACAGCTCAGATAACCCCTGCTCACCCCCTTGGTAGCTTGGCACAAGCAGTCAGGCTTATTTCAGAGGTAATGTGTAAAGTATTTGCACAAACATACACAGTAACACAGTGAAAACACCACAAAAGGACTCCACACCAGATTAGAAGAATAGCCAGTATTTATTTAAATCAAACAAGTACTAAATGACAAAAATCCAATATACACAAGCAACAATATGAATTTTTAAAGTAAAAAGAATCTTAATCCATAAAAATCAATGGAGCATTGTTTCAGCACAAAGTACCTGGTATGAGTCAAAAAATAAAGCCGCACTGCGATCGTGCGTCGGAAAAGTGATCAATGCGTTGATTCCTTAGTCACAAGTGAGGCAGTGCGTTGATCCTTTCTCCCCCAGGTACTCAATACGTTAATTCCTTTCTTGCAGGGAAAGGATCAGTCGATTTCCAGACTAGCAGCTTCAGGTTTTTGCGGTGATGTTGAAGATTTTAACACCCAGGGTCGATGCATGGAAAATTCAGATGCGTTGTGCAAAGGGTTCTCATTGAGAACAGGCGCTGCATTGATTGTCCGCCCACGAGGCAGGCGCTGCATCAAATTTTCAGCTGCAGGACAGGTGCTGCATTGAAGTTTCTGACTTGCACACAGCAGTGTGTGGATTTTCCCTCGCAGGTTACCAACTTCCACTTCTAAGTGCCCAGGGACTGGATGTGGCACCACTTAGCAAGTCAGAACTCTCTGCAGAAGAGCCCAGGCACTAGCAGATGAAGTCTTAGATGTCCCTGAGACTTCAGAGCAGGGGCAATCTCAGTCCAAGCCCTTGGACAAACTTCACAAGCAGGTTTTCAGAAAGCAAAATCCTGTCCTTTCCCTCTTCAGGCAGAAGCAGCAGCAGGGCAGCTCAGCAAAGCAACAAGCAGAGTGGCAGGTCCTCCTCAAGCATCAAGCTATTCTCCTTGGCAGAAGTTCCTCTTGATCCAGAAGTAATCTAAAGCTGTGGGGTCAGTAGTCTAATACTCATGCTCATGTTTACCTTTGAAGTAGGCAAACCTCAAAGAAAAGTCTTTGTAGTGCACAAGAACATGCCTCTTCCTTTCACTGCCCCAGACACACTCTAGGGGGTTGGAGTCTGCATTGTGTGAGGGCAGGCGCAACCTGTCCATGGTGCAGGTGACAGGTCCTCCTTCCCACTCTAGCCCAGGAAGACTCATCAGACTATGCAGGACAAATTTTAGCTCCCTTTGTGTCACTGTCTAGAGTGAATTCACAAACCGCCCAACTGTCAGTCTGACCCAGACATGTATTCAGCAGTCAGGCAGAGGCACAGAATGGTTAAGCAAGAAAATGCCCACTTTCTGAAAGTGGCATTTTCAAACAGACAATCTTAAAACCAACTTTACCAAAAGATGTATTTTTAAGTTGTGAGTTCAGAGACCCCCAAACTGCAGATTTCTATCTGCTCCCATTGGGAAACTGCACTTAAAATATATTTAGAGGCTTATCTTTCCCATGTTAACCTATGGAAGAGCTAGGACTTGCACTAGTGAAAACTTAATTTGGCAGTATTTCACTATTAGGACATGTAAAACACACCAATACATGTCCTACCTTTTAAAGACACTGCACCCTGCCCACGGGGCTACCTAGGGCCTGCCTTAGGGGTGACTTACTTGTAGTAAAAGGGAAGGTTTGGGCCTGGCAAGTGAGTACACTTGCAAGTTCGAATTGACAGTGCAAAAACTGCAGACACTGCAGTGGCAGGCCTGAGGCATGTTAACAGGGCTACTCATGTGGGTGGCACAATCAGTGCTGCAGGCCCACTGGTAGCATTTGATTTACAACCCCTGGTCACACATGGTGCACTATACTAGGGGCTTACTAGTAAATCAGGTATGTCCGTCATGGATAAACCAATCACCAATACAATTTAGACAGAGAGCATATGCACTTTAGCACTGGTAAGCAGTGGTAAAGTGCCCAGAGTCCTAAAGCCAACAAAAACAGGTCAGAAAAACTAGGAGGATGGAGGAAATATTTTGGGGATGACCCTGTAGAAAGGGACAGGTCTAACACATATGGTCACCCATCCCAACTTAATAACCACCAAATACAGGACCCTGAAAAATCCATAAATCTGCTATGTCTTTGACTAAGTGACTGCCATTGTCCGTGGCAACCTATCCAATTCTATATCCTCTGGGTTGCAGTTATTCAGACACCTTGCTATTAAATTCATCCAAGATGTTTGCAGCTGTAGGCAATTTCTCCATGGCAAACATGGCTACAGTTGCATGCTGCTCAATGATCTTAAAACTTTTCTTCAGGGCCAAGACCTGTAGGTAGCTTTTGCTAGTGTGCAGTAAAGCACATGTAATCAGTTGCCTGACAACCTGGTCCACATGTCTGTAGTTAGATGGATAGTGTGCACAACAGTTTGCTGCAAAGCTTGTCCAACCAATTGCAGTACATCTTGATGCAGGGCTGGTAAAGCAACTCTGGGATAATTATGTCTGACTTGGAACCTTTGATTTCAGACAGATGGCTGCCCCAAATTCTAAGAATCCCACTCAGTCCACAAAAGAGAAATGGAGGAGGTCCACCAGTAACATTTTGGCCAGCTCCCCATTGTACAAATCTGCCATTGGGTGGCTGCAGTCATAGGGCCCCTCACGCCTAAATATGCTCGTAATAGTAGCCTGAATTTCTTCTTTCCTGGGGCCACTTACACAGGCGATTTTCAAGAAGTAGGTGGTGGTAGACTTGATGTGGTTCGTGGGGCAGTCACTATAAGCCATGGGTTCTCTATCTGACTCTGAGTCTTCTTGTGCCATTGTGAGGTTGCTGAGGCAGGTAATTCTGGGTCACTGGTGGGAACAGGGCTGCTTTGCGTAAGGATATAACCCTCTTCTTCCTCATCGTCACCTCCCACAGTGATTGGACTTGTAGTAGATGATGTTGCTTGGCTCTTCTCACCTTCACCTTCACCACCACAACCACGTCCAGCTATTTCTTTAAGGTGCTCCTCCCGAAGGGATTACATCATTTTGCTTGATACAGGCTGTTTGGCCTCCAGTTCTATGATGTAAATCAGGTTTACCTGGATGAACTCTTATGTGGAAAATGGAGCATACTGTAATGTTCTTCTCCTGTTTGCTAATCATAAAAAAAGTCCCAAACTGAGGAGAAGTACTTTCTTAGTGGGCCACTGACAATGCCTGCAGAAGAACTGAAATTAGGTGGGTGTGTCGTGATTTGCCTCTCTGCAGTGCATACATCTACTGAGGTAGAGGATGGTGCAGGCCTCAGCTGGGGCTTTACAAATATGGGAACTGGCAGTGCTACCTGTGCCACATCCCTCAGAGCAGGTTGAATAGTAATGTTGGACTCCTGTGTTCCAGCATCTACAATTACTAGCTCATCGTCATCATCCTCCTCATCATCCCTTTTCATAATTTGAAGACTTTCAGGAACTTTTCTTTTGTCTTGCCTCTACTGGTGTCTCTCAGACTCTGCCAGGGTCCACTCCATGTCCCTATCATCATGATCAGAAGTGGTGCTTAGAGAAGATGGTGGAGTAGTACCCTTCTTTTTCCTTGCTGAAGATCTGGGAGCCAATTATTCTTAAAGAGGAGATTCTTGCTTGGCAGCTCAACCTCCTGCTTTGCTCCAAGATCTACTGTTACTGGCATTGGCTGCTGTCCAGTTTGCTCTGCTACTTGAAACGATTGGGTAATACTTTGCGAAAGGGACAAATCAATTCAGTGTTCATTAAATCATAGTACACATAATCCCGCCATATAAACCACCAGCCGGATGCGATACCTTGAGACTGAAAATGTTTATTCACAAACACAGCATGTCAGCAATGATGCTTTTCGGCCTTGCAAGGCCTTGCTCACATTACAGGAAACAGCAATAATTACGTAATACGCTGATGTGTGCGTCTTTACAGTGAAGATAGCAAAAACATATCCCAAAGTTTGCCGAATACCTTTTCATAGTTATGTGCAAATGGTGCAAGATTAAATTGAACATTAATATGAAATTAATTACATAAACAAAATAAATGAATAACACACAAAATGGCAAAATCATTTCTGAATCAACAAACTAAAAAATACAATTGTGCACAACTACACTATTTCCAGCCACTCCAGACAAATGTCACGAGATCGCCAGAATTTACCGAGGGCTGATGAGTTGCTCATTGTGGGAACAGCCCCAACTTGTATAGCAACATCACAAATCCTCAGAGGCCTATAATTACTACCCCCGATCTGTGGCCCAAATCTTCACATTTTACTGACAATTAATCAGTTGATACTCTGGCTCCACATTTCTGAAACCATATAATTGTTTCCTGAAATCTGAAATATGCATGATTACCATAAACCAGTATACATTTTTTTAAACTGAAATCAGGATAAATATAACATGATTACTATTCTACTATGGCTTAAATGAAACTGAAAATAATTGAGTGAACCCTATCAAACGTGACTGCCAAGGCTTCTGCATTCATGATTTCTGACCTGAATTTGGGATTTACAATTAGTGCATTACTCCAATATAAGCCTCAAAAAACAAAACCACAAACAATCAGGACCAAGTGGGGTATCAACACCTGAAAACAAATCACACCGTAAAAAATGAAATAAAAAATGAAATGAAAAATAAAATCTTACTACAGTGACTTAATTGTTCATCTGGAGTGAAAGACATTGATATCATCCATGTTATTATGCCACTGATAAACAAACTGGACTGCCCCCTCTAATACCAAACGGAAATGGAGCTCACAGGCAGATACAAGCAATCTATTAACAACAGAAATATCACCCTAATACTATAGATGTGAATGTAGTTCCTCATCCAGATTGAACCCATTGGGGGCCTTAGAGTCGAGCTTAAGTATATATTTACAATCTCTTTCCCTGAGGTCTTTTTCCCTGTCACCTTGTCCCAGGGTTCTTGCCACTGCATCAATTACATAATATCTTAATGCAGACGCCTTGCCGTCATGCACTTCAGCAAAATGCCTGGCAAAACATATTCATAATATACATATACTACAATGATACTCAAGCATATTATTAAACTGCTATCACATCCATCCATGCAAGCCGATGACAAAGGCACACTGGCTGGATGCACAAAATGGCTACCATCCACATGGTCAAACAACATCAGCGAGCAATGAGGCATGGGGAACAGAGAAAAATGTAAGCCTATGGCAAAGGCACACTGAATGGATGCCCAAAATGGCCACCAGCCGCATAGTTAAAGAACAACAGTGAACAAGGAGGTGTTAGAAACAAAGAACACATGCAAGCCTATTGCAAAAACACGCTGGCTGGAAGCACAAAATGGCCGCCAGCCATATGGTCAAAGGACAACAACGAGCAAGGAGGAATGGGCACAAAGAACATATGCACGTTGTGGCAAAGGCATACTAGCTGGATGCACAAAATAGCCCCATCAATATAGTCAAACAGCAACAGATAGAAAGGAAGCATTGGAAAGAAAGAACACATTCAGGCCTATGGACATAGTTTACACAAAATGGCCCCTGGCCATATGGTATGGAGAACAAAGACAAATGATGGCTGATGATAAACACACACGTACACACACACACTGGCTAGAGGAAGGAGGCATGTTGAAAACACTGGAGATAACACTACCACTAATTTAGCAATGCAAAACAAAACATTTAACTGAGCTATACAAATTTTGGAATAACACACATCTTCCTGTGGCATCAAATATTACCCCACATATACACGTTTTGCAGAAAAAAATGAAATACAAACAATAGCCAACATTTTTAATGTAATCAATGCCATCCCTGCCTTTTATGAAGTTTTGAAAACATGTACCACAGAAACATTTCCATTTCTTTCATACTCTGGTGACTAGTACTGGGCCTACTGGCTACATGGCCCATTAGAATTCTAGGCCACATTGTAAAATAAATGAATATTGCAAATATAACAAGCATGGAGAAAAGGTACTGAACTCTGCAACCTTTTTCCTTAACAAAAGATGAAAAATGAAATGCAGAAAAATAACTAGCCCCTACCTAAACTCCAGGCCACCCATCACTATCAAATTTAAAAACCAAATAAAAGCACAAAGAAATACTTGTGCCTGCCTTATCAAACAAACAAAATTCATATACAATAGTTTTTTAACTTACTTGTGTGATATCACAAAAACAAAGTCCTCAAATCCAAAGGTATGTCTCCAGCAGACACACAGAATGATCCTTCCACATTGAAATCTAAGTGAAAAGTGACCAGGAGATGGACAAAGCAATGGGAAGAGTCTTCTGGACAGGAACAGAAAGTTGGAGTCTGTGGGGCATTTCCTTCCTGTTAGGAAGAATAGTAAATAAAAGGTTTCTCACACAAAAAAACAATTTGAACGGTTTGTTATAGAAGAAAATCCACACAGAAACCTCTTTTTGAGAATATTTAGCTGCTTCTTGAGTACTAATCTACTCATGGTGTGTTTGTGCTTTTGAGCGGCAGTGTATTGGCGCCGTAGTGGCCTGAAGCTGCACGAGCGTTCACAAAATCTTGCACATGTGAGCTAGTGGCCTAAGAATATCATAGCCCTCGCGAGTACCAAAAACAAATCTCATGTGCGTGATTGGACACCGAAACTCCTTTTTAAGCTGGATCGTGGAACTTCTCACAACTCTGAGTAGCACAAAGTGCTTGAATTCCACAATTCCGCAAGCTGAGTTTTCTGCCTAGCCGTAGTTTTCATCATATTGCTGTTTGTATACTGCACAAATACTTTACACATTGCCTCTAATTTAAGATGGACTGCTTTTTGTGCCAAGCTATCCAGGGTTAAGCACAGGTTAATTTAGGGACTTTTTGTGGGTCATCCTGCAAGGGCCTGTGGCTCTTGCATGACCAGGGCTCATCCCACAGTAAACCACCAACCCAATTTCTCACATGAACCTTCTGTAGACTTGAACTATTGCACACAACAGTATATTATACTACTTTAGCTTTTTTATGCTTTTGTTGTTATTGTATTTGCATGTTTTGCATATGTTTATATATTGTGGCATTGCTTTAACAGTCATTCTAGACAGAAAGAAGAGCTGTAAGGCTTAGGGAGCAACTGGGAACTTTCCAAACCAGCAGAGAGCTCCTACAGAGTATCTTAAGACATTGGAGATTGTCAGCATGTCTCCTTCTCATGCCTTTCATTTGGAATGCCTCCATCTTTTTTACTGTCCCATCTTTATTTATGGGGCCACAGACTTCTCATGATACCAGTGTCCGCAAGACTTCAGGAAGAGCCCTAGTAAGATTTGTTCCATGAGGGCTTCCCCTTAGACTGCCTCTGAAAAGGTATATTGATTGATGCGGATGAGCTGGTTGGGGGAGCGAGGCTGATATACAGGGAATAAAGGGAATAGAGGTCCATTTTGTAGAACATGATGGGTACTCATGACTCTGATGTTTTCTGCCACAGATTCAGCCCAAAAAGTTGTTTTCTATAGACCGGCAACTCAGTGACATTTGTGCAGATCTTTGAATGGGCACATAAGCCAATGCAATCAACAGACTGGCACTACAGAATGGTTCTAGGGCAAGTCCTCTCCTGCCGCTAAGTAACACTCAGTTCCTGATGTTCTGTGGAGGACCAAGATCAAATAGGAAGAAGACATTGTCGTCCCCACTTCTAAAGGTCTAGCCATTTCACCAGTATACAAGACTCACTGTAAAATCCTAATCTTGTTATTTGCCCATAAATTGAGAGGCAATACAGGGATTGTCTAGCAATCTAGAATCAGCATCCAAAAGCCCACTATGCATTTCATAATGAAGTCCAAAGGGAAGAATTGGATAGCTTTCTTTATAAGGTTTGTGACAAAATAATTGCTTGAGCTGTATTGTAAGTACTAGTAAGTTCTGTAGCTTCTCTATGATGGGTTTTGTAGTGGGTTGTTGATTGTTTCTCTGATCTTCAATGAGCAGTCAAAAATGTTTCCAGGGATCACAAGATAGATGAGGAGGAACTCATTACCTGTTGGTCACGACCTAGATTCCCCTCTGTCACACTCTAGTTTTAACTTATGGATCCTCTTTGGGAACTCCCCAAAGTACATACAAGACTGCCAGTTGTGTGTCAATGATTAGACATCAGTGATTGATTCTGCAATGAAATTGTTGTTCCTATATCTATTATCACTGCAAGTAGACAGGGAAAGCTTTGTAGTAGGAGCAACTGTTTGTTTCTAAGATATGGCTTTTTGTGGTCTGCCCATGTTTTCTGGTCCTGCATCTGACTTTTAACTTCAAATGGTTCCATTCTCATCCGTCCTTCTTTTTTCCATCATTAATAGCAGATTAAGAAGTTATGATGTTTATTGACAACATGTAAAGCAGTTATCCAACATAGAGGACCCAAGACCCTGTAGAGAATTTAATACCCTGTTTTTTACATTTGGATTTCCAGTCAGGGATGGAAAGCACCTGCTGTAATTTTTCAGCATTTACATGGAAACCACCCTGGCTATAGAATTTTATTTTGCACAGATTCCTTGGCCAATCACCAGCCAATGTAATTACACTAGGGTTATGGCAGCCTCATGGGCTGAAATTCAGTGTGCCTCTCTTATTTACTCTGCTAAGCAGATATGAATATTTGCTTGTTTCTTTGTTTTCCTTTTTTCGTTTGTGGGTTGAGAACTTGGGATCTTATTGTTTGTGGTTGTTGTTTCATAGTCAGCATGAATTCCTGTAACTGAAGTGCTGCTCAGTTTTACAGTAAGAAAACAACCAGTTCTTGCTTTGGTGTTCCTCATTCTTAGGGACTGGGATAAGGAAGAACAATGTAGAGGCTATTTACTACTACTAGCCCTATTTGCACCTTAAAAAGGTGTGTGATAATTATGCAACAAAAAGGTTCAATCACGGATATCACCCACCCACAGGCCTTTATAGGAGAATGACATATTATTTTTGTTAATTCCAATTTCCTTATTATACTTTTATTTTGTATCTTCTGCTCTGCGCTTTTCTTTTGTTGTTTTGAGCTGGGTCATCTCGCCACTTGCTTTTTCCCACCTGCTGCTCCCACTTCCTGCCACCCAGCACCTCTGCCACCTCCCAGGGCCTACTTAAGAGAGGCCAGAGTGCAGCCGTGCAGCAGGTGCGCAAAGTGGGCACACCGTTGGCACGCCAAACTTTTGCCGAAGGCAACCCTTTCTGCACCAGGACCGTGCACAGTGCCAGGAACCCTAGCCCACTGCTACATGTAGATACACTGCAGCCGAGCTCTGAGCTCTGGACCCTAACCTCTGCAACAACAACTGCTGCCACACTTCACCACAGTCAATGGTAAGACCTTTTACCTGCCGTCAGTGTCACTTCTGCAACACTGGAGAACCCACAGGCATAACGACCACCACCACGCTGACCAACAATGCTTTGGGACAACTCTACTGCCTCCTGCTCAACCACATGATCACTCCACAAGCATACCACCGAGAACTGGGATACCATGACCTTCCTCACACCCAACATCATCTTCCTCACTGAAACCTGGCTCAACCTTGCTTCGACTCCCTACATTGCCACAGCAACTCCTGACAGCTACAAATGGCACACTGGGGCCACACCAACAAACACAGAGGCAGTATTTCCAACATCCAGGAAGAACCATCCACTGCACCACCACCACAGATTATACCACCCCGATTATAGAACACCCCATTTTCGAACTCCAAATCAATGGCAAAATCACCATCACAGATACCCTCGCCTACATAATTCCAAGACCATGCCCCAGTTTCTGCAATGCCATCCCTGAATTCTTTGTCCCACTCGCTATCAACTCCATTGTCCATGGAGACATCAATTTTCACCTTGACGGCTTCAACAATACCAACACTTCCAACAGCATCAAAAGCATGATCATCAGTCTCACCCAACTAGTCACCAACCCCACACATTATGCAGGACAAATGCTTGACCCCATCATCACGGCCACCTACAGAGACAAATATGGCCATGTCACCAAGCTCACCTGGACAGACCGCGCATTGTCCACTTCACCATCTCGGGATCCCCCAGCACCATTTCCAAGATGCCCAGCACCTCACACCACAGCTGGGACAATATGTCAGAGAACCAGTCAACCGATGGGCTCATCGCCTCCCACCCTAACACCACATCTGACCTAGACCTGGCTGTCAAGAACATCTCCAACTGGATCAACAACTGTGCCGGCAGAATCGCTCCCGTCAAGCACACCAAATAAGTGAGTTGGTATATCTCGGAACTAAGAATACAACTGCAAGCACCTAGAAAGGAAACGGCGCACCAGCAAGGAGCCCACAGCCCAAGCTGCCTTCAAGTCCTACCTCAACCATTATCACCAACTACTGAAAAAGATGAAAAAGAACACCTTAGCTAACTGCATCGAAAACAGCACCAACCACAACAAGGAACTTTTCAACATCGCCAGAGAGTTCTCCAATCCCTCTGGCCACCGAAACACCATCACCCCTTTTCATGAACTCTGCAACTCCTTGGTGAATTTTTTCTATGCCAAGATCTCCACCACCTACACAGACTTGGAATCCTAACCTACCCCCATCAACACCCTCAGCCTTCTTGCTTCCACGGACGCTAATGCTGATGTGATCTCTGACGACCTGCTCACCACCTGGGACCAGCTCACTACACAGAACACTACAGCCATCATGAATTCTGTCCCTTCAGGAGCACCCACGGACCCCTGTCCCCATCATATTTTCAACCTCTGGAGCAAGATGATCAGCAGCAACCTCACTGCCATCCATAATCACAGCCTCTTTTCCCAAAGTATGGGAACATGCTGAAGTGAAACCCCTACTCAAGAAACCTTCAGCCATACTCAGAAAACTCAGCAACATTGATCCAATCTCGCTGCTCCCCTTTCCCACTAAAGTCCTCAAAACGTCATCAACCACCAACTCATGCAACACTTGGAGATCAACAATGTTCTGGACCCTTCCCAATCTGGATTCTGTACCAACCATCACAGTGAAACCACCCTGATCACTGCCACTGAGGACATCAGAACCGTCCTTGACTGGAGAAAAACAGCAGCCCTGATCCTTCCCGATCTCTCAGCAGCATTCAACACTGTATCCCACCACACCGATATGACATTGCTGCATCACATTGGAATCCAAGACAATGCCCTCAAGTGAATCACCTCTTTTATCACCAAAAGAACTCAAAAAATCTGCCTAATACCTTAGACCACGGAGTTCAGGGACATCATCTGCGGTGTCCCTCAAGGCTCATTCATCAGCCCCACACTGTTCAACACCTACATGACTTCTTTGGCCAACATCATCGGATCACACAGAATGACATCATATCCAAGACAGATGATACCCAGCTGATTTTCTCCCTATTACCTGATCCTCTCACTACTAGAAGACTCCTCCACAACTTAGGCCAACGTCTGCAGGTGCATGATGGCCATCGCTGACTGGATGGAAAAAAAACTGCCGAAAACTCAATGCAGACAAAACGGAAGTGAGGATCTTCAGGAACAACAACTCCCCATTGAACAACTCATGGTGGCCTACAGAACTTGGACTAGCATCCACTCTAAAAGACCACGAATGGAACCTTTGCCTCATCATGGACAGGAAGCTCAGCATGAAAAACCAGATCAATGCAGTTTCTTCTACCTGCTTTGTAATTCTTTGCATGCTACATAAAATCTTCAAATGATTCTCTGTCAACACCACACCAACCCCCACTCAAGCCCTAGTCACCAGCCGGCTGGATTGCAGCAATGCTCGGTACGTAGGAATCACAGCACACCTCCTGAAAAGACTACAGACAATACAGAACTCAGTTGCCAGGCTCATCCTGGACCTCCCCAAATGAACCCACATCACCCCCCACCTCAAGAAGCTCAACTGGCTACCCAATCAGAGAGATATCAATCAAGATGATGATCCACACCTGCAAAACCCTTCACACTCAGGGAGCAGAATACATCAACCATTGCCTGAACTTTCACCAAACCTCCAGACTCCTGTGATTCACCTCCTTCTCCCTTGTGCACACCTTCTGCATCTGACAGACGAACAGCGGAGGATGCTCCTTCTCCTACCTTGAGGAGAAATCTTGGAACAACCTCTACCTTCACCTATGGACCTCATCTTCTCTTCTGGACTTTAGGAAAGGACTCAAGACCTGATTGTTTGACTGAACTGAGAAGCTATGCTCTCTGCACCCGGACACTCTCATGAGTGCTTAGCCGCACTCTATAAATCCACTTGTATTTTACTATGTTGTAGAATAATTAAACAAACAGAACCTATGAATGTACAAATCCAAATGACCTCTTTTAGCTTTAGCAATTTAGTTCATTACAGTTTTAGTCATGTGGTCCCAGTCTCAGTCTGTATTCCATTCATTTGAGGGAGAACAGTGTAGAGAACAGTGCAGCAAAGAAGTGGTGTATGCTGTTTACTGTTGTTTATGTTTCTCCAGGGGATTGGATTGTGTCATATATGTCTTGAGATAAGGTGTCCAGAAGACACTAACAACTTTTTGGGGGAGTTGGAGCACATCAGCATAGTCGTGGAGTCAGTTGTCAGTGGGACTGGTACATTTATTTATGTTGACACCTTGTGGTTACAAATATTTTTTTGATTTCATATATGGGACCTATATTTGGAGGTGGGGTGTCTTCTGCATTTTTCAGGTGGTTATTTCCCCTATCCCACTCCATTTTCCATTTCTGCTCAGGGTACCCTTTTGGATGAGTATTCTCCTACACCACTTGCTGCTTCCATGTGTACCCTCCTGCCTGCTTCTCTCACCCACCTCGCCCTTCCCCACACCACCCAATGCCAACAGCAAAACTCCTCACATCCATGCCTTGCATAGCACACATCTCACCCTGACTTGCCTCTACCTTAATGTCCACTTGCTAGTCATACATGTCATGGAAGGCAGGGACCTCCTATACAACTTTTCCCCTGACTTGCTTTTCCTGACCAGAATCTAGCTCACCCTGACATCAAAGCTGTGATCTCCTCTGGCTTCAAGATCATAAGATAGGGCTGGACCAACAAACCCAGAGGAGCACCAGCTATAATCTTCAAAGAATTTAGCCACTGTTCCATCACATCCACAAACACCAAGAACCATCTGGACCACCTGGCTTTCAAAATACATGTTTCCAGCAACATGACCCTGGAAGGAGCCCCCCCCCCTCACTAGTGACCTTCTGTTTCATGATCTCACTTTGGTATTACCATCGTGTACCTCACGGCTCACTGATATTTGACTCTAGCTCCTTCATTCTATGCAGTGATTTCAACTACCATATGGAAGAGCCCACATACCCAAACATCAACAACCTCTTGGATGACCTGATCACGCTTGTAATCACCCAACAAGTGAAGGCCCCCACCCACACTGCCAGACATCTCGACTCCATCTTTACCTACTTCAGTGACCTTATGGTGGACAAGCCCACCCCCTCATGTGGACCCACCACACCCTTGTCCACTTCAATCGACACATCATCTACTGATGCGGAATTGCACCTTCCAAAACTGCCAGATGCAACTGAAACAGGATAAAAAAAGAAAATTGGACCACAGTGATATAAACCCTCCAACCCTAACTCCATCACTGCCTTCAACGACTGTATCACCTCATGCGCTGGCTCAACAGCCCTGCTCAAAACCACCACCACCACCACCAGACCACAAGTGAGCCAGTACACTGAAGAACTGAAACTTACTTTCTGGCACTACAAGGAATGTGAACATCAAATTGACAGAAGCACTTACAAATCTGCCCTCCAGTTCTACCATCAGAACATCAAAGTCACTAAATGATCAGCACTAAGGAATACTTTGTGTACCCTCTTGCCTGCTCCTCTCATCCACATCGCCCTTCCACACACCATCCAATGCCCAGAGCAAAACTCCTCAAATCCATACCTTGCACAGCATACATCTCACCCTGACTTGCCTCCTCTTCAATGTCCCCTTGCTAGTCATACATGTCATGGAAGGCAGGGACCTCCTCTACAGCTTTTTCCCGACTTGCTTTTCTTGATCAACATCTTGCTCACCCTGATATCACAGCTGTGATCCCCTCTGGCTTCAAGATCATAAAACAGGGCGGTACCAAGAAACCCAGAGGAGCACTAGCTATAGAAGTTAGCCACTGCTCCATCACATCCACAAACACCAAGAACCATCTGGACCACCTGGCTTTCAAAATACATATTTCCAGCAACACCACCCTGGGAGGAGCCCCCCTCTGCTGACCTCCTGGTTCATGATCTCCTTTTGGTCATACCATCATGCACCTAACGGCTCATTGATATTTGACTCCAGTGCCTTTATCCTGCGCAGTGATTCCAACTGCCATATTGAAGAACTCACATCACCAAACACCAACAACCCCTTGCAGGACCTGATCACGCTTGGACTCACCCAACGAGTGAAGGCCCCCACCCACACTGCCAGACATCTTGACTCCATCTTTACCAACTTTGGTGACCTCATGGTGGACAAGCCCAGTCTCTCATATGGACCCACCACACCTTTATCCACTTCAACCGACACATCACCTACTGATGCGGAATTGCACCTTCTGAAACTGCCAGATGCAACTGAAACAGGATAAAAAAAAGAAAATTGGACCACAGTGATACAAACCCTCCAACCCTAACCCCATCACTGCCTTCAACAACTTGATCATGTCATGTGCTAGCTCCATTTCCCCGCTTTAAACCACCACCACTACCACAAGGACAAGACCACAAGCGAGCTAGTACAGCGAAGAACTGAAACTTTCTTTATGGCACTACAAGGAACGTGAACATCAAATTAACAGAAGCACTTACAAATCAGCCCTCCAGTTCTACCATCAGAAAATCAGATTTACTAAATGATCAGCAGTAAGGAACACATTGAGAACAGCTCCAACAAAGGCAAGTAAATCAGTGCTTTTGTGAATGATTTCACCTCACCCACAGCGTACTCCACAACCGTCTCCCTGTTACAGGGCCTCTGCATGCAGCTCTCACTCTACGTCAGCAACAAAATCAATATCTACAACAACTTCACTCCCAGCCAGACTCTTCAACCCTCACAGTGCTCCAACCCAACATGACAAAGACACTGGAACCCACCATGACCTGTTGATCTACCATCACCACGTCTGAAACTGCAACAACCCTGTCCTCCATCCACTCAGGAGCACTTTGAATCCTTGCCCTCACTTTATCTTCACCACAGGAGAACCCTTCTGCTCCACGTTGACCTCATATTCAACAACTTCATCACATTAGCCACCTTCCCGGATACCTGGAAACAAACTATCACACTCCCCCTTCTGAGAAAACCTTCAGCATTTGCAAGATGATGGTCAACTACAGACAGGTCTTCCAACTTCCTTACCCGGCTAAAGTAATGGAGAAAATCATCAACAATCGACTGGCCAACCACCTCAGGAACAATCACCTCCTTGGTGTCTCTTAATCCAGCTTCAAGGTCAGCTACAGCACAAGGACCATCTTTATTGCTGCCAGCAACAAGATCCACCTTATAATGAACAGAAGAGACACCACAGCACTCATTGTGCTCAACCCATCAGCCACATTCAACACCGTCTCCCACCCCATTCTCATTCAACGCCTCCATGAAGCTGGCACATCAGAACTGCTCACTGCTGGATCTGCTTCCTCACTGGATGATGCCCAGCTGGTCAGTCTGCCTCCTTACACCTCTCGCACCACCAAACTCACCTGCCAAGCCCCCCCAAAGATCCTCATTCAGCCCCACGCTGTTCAGCGGTTACATGGCACCACTCTGAAACATCATGAGAGCCCACAGAACCAACATTGACTCTTACACCTATGATACCCAGTACATCCTTTCCCTCTCTGATCATACCATTAACACCCAAATCAACTTCACCGCTTGCATGTCCAAAATCACCAGCTGGATTAAGACCAGCTGTCTGAAAGTCAACACAGACAAGACAGAAGAGGTTCTCTTTGGCAAAGATACTTCACTATGGAATGATTCCTGGTTGCCAGCCAAACTCGGTCTAGCACTCAGCCGGGCAACCTAAGTCAGAAGTCTAGGAATAATAATAGATAGGTGACTCTTGATGACCAGCAAAATCAACTTTGACTCTTTCTTCTGCTTCCAAACCTTTAAGATCCTCAGAAAAACATTCAAATGAGTCCCAAGCAACACATGCAGACTGCCACTCAGGCTTTTATCACCAGCAAATCTGTCCACGGCAACACACAATGTTACCATCATCTCACAGCTCAACACAAAACTATAGATCATCCAAAACACAGCAGTAAAACTCCCACTCAGACTCCCACCTCGTATATACATCACCTTGCATCTCAATGACCTCCACTTGCTCCCATTTACAAAAGTACACTGTATAAGCTTATCTCACACCTTCAAAACACTACATAATCTAGCCCACTCTTACCTTAACAACTGCAGCAACTTCTCCGCCCTGTCCAGAAACCTCCTCTCAGCTGGAAGGCTGCTCACCCAAATGCCCTGCATCAGCAGAGCCAGATCCAGTGGGTGCATTTTGTTTTGCACCTCAAAGCTTGGAATGACCTGTATGTGCACATTAGAGCTGCCACCTCAGTCCTTGACTTCCGCAAGACACTGAAATCTGGCTCTTTATTTTGACTCCTGACTAGTTTGTCTCAGCCCATTCTCTGCAGCAGATTTTCTACAGCAGATAACCTAATGGGCACCAATTAAACATAACATAGCATAACTGTTAGACCTGACATGCCTTAGGGTGGTCACCCCTAACTTTTTGCCTGCCTCCCTCCACTTTTTGGACCCTGTTTTGCTGGCTTTTAGACTCTGCGCACTTTACAACTGCTAACCAGTGCTAAAGTGCATATGCTCTCTCACTTTTTAAACAAGGTAACTTTGGATCATACCTGATTGGACTATTTAATTTACTTATAAGTCCCTAGTAATGTGCACTATATGTGCCTAGGGCCTGTAGATTAAAGGCTACTAGTGGGCCTGCAGCACTGGTTGTGCCACCCACTTAAGTAGCCCCCTTAACCTTGTCTCAGGCTTGCCATTGCAAGGCCTGTGTGTGCAGTTTCACTGCCACTTCGACTTGGCATTTAAAAGTACTTGCCAAGCCTAGAACTCCCCTTTTTCTACATATAAGTCACCCCTAATGTTTGCCCTAGGTAACCCCTAGAGCAGGGTGCTGTGTAGGTAAAAGGCAGGACATGTACCTGTGTAGTTATATGTCCTGGTAGTGTAAAACTCCTAAATTCGTTTTTACACTACTGTGAGGCCTGCTCCCTTCATAGGCTAACATTGGGGCTGCCCTCATACATTGTTGAAGTGGCAGCTGCTGATCTGAAAGGAGTAGGAAGGTCATATTTAGTATGGCCAGAATGGTAATACAAAATCCTGCTGACTGGTGAAGTCGGATTTAATATTACTATTCTAGAAATGCCACTTTTGGAAAGTGAGCATTTCTTTGCACTTAAATCTTTCTGTGCCTTACAATCCACGTCTGGCTGGGCTTGGTTGACAGCTCCTTGTGCATTCACTCAGACACACCCCAAACACAGGGTACTCAGCCTCACTTGCATACATCTGCATTTTGAATGGGTCTTCCTGGGCTTGGAGGGTGGAGGGCCTGCTCTCACACAAAGGACTGCCACACCCCCTACTGGGACCCTGGCAGACAGGATTGAACTGAAAGGGGACCTGGTGCACTTCTTAGCCACTCTTTGAAGTCTCCCCCACTTCAAAGGCACATTTGGGTATAAAACAGGGCCTCTGCCCTACCTCATCATACACTTGCTGGAGAAGAAACCTGAACCAGAAACTACATCCTGCCAAGAAGAACTGCCTGGCTGCTCAAAGAACTCACCTGTCTGCTTTCTACAAAGGACTGCTGCCTTGCTGTTGGCCTGCTGCCTTGCTGAACTCTTGTCTGGCTGTGAAAGTGCTCTCTAAGGGCTTGGATAGAGCTTGCCTCCCCACCTGAAGTCTCAGGACCAAAAAGACTTCTCTTTTTCACTTGGACGCTCCGTGCGCCAACATTTTCGACACACAGCTTGTTCTGCGGCGAGAAAAATGCCGCACACCGACGCGACGCCTTCGGGATGACCAGAACTTCGACGCACGGCCTCGCAAGGACAACGCCGCTCGACCTCCAGAGGAGAAATCGACACGACGCCTGCTGTGAGAGCGGAACTTCGACGCGCAGCCCCGCAGAACAACGCACAGCTGGAAAACAAGCATGAAAATCCACGCACAGACCCGGGACATCTGGTAATCCCCGCGATCCACAGAAAGAGACTGTCCGCGCTCCGGAAAACGACGCACGACTTCCCTGCGTGGAAAATAACGACGCAAGTCCATGTGTGCTGGGGAGAAATCGACGCACACACCATTTTTCCACGTATCTCTTCTTCTGTGGCCCTCTGAGGAGACTTTCCACTCCAAACCAGGTACTTTGTGCTTGAAAGAGACTTTGGGGGTCATTCCGACCCCGGCGGTCAAGGACCGCCGGGGCCGGGGTCGGTGGGAGCACCGCCAACAGGCTGGCGGTGCCCCGCAGGGCATTCTGACCGCGGCGGTTTGGCCGCGGTCAGAACAGGAAAACCGGCGGTCTCCCGCCGGTTTTCCGCTGCCCTGGGAATCCCCCATGGCGGCGCAGCTTGCTGCGCCGCCATGGGGGATTCCGACCCCCTCACCGCCATCCTGTTCCTGGCGGTTCCGACCGCCAGGAACAGGATGGCGGTGAGGGGTGTCGTGGGGCCCCCATAAGAGGGCCCCACTTTGAATTTCAGTGTCTGCTTTGCAGACACTGAAATTCGCGATGGGTGCCACTGCACCCGTCGCACACCTTCCTCTCCGCCGGCTCCATTCGGAGCCGGCTTCCTCGTGGAAGGGTGTTTCCCACTGGGCTGGCGGGCGGCCTTTTGGCGGTCGCCCGTCAGCCCAGTGGGAAACCCAGAATGACCGCCGCGGTCTTCTGACCGCGGGACGGTCTTCTGGCGGTCCCAGCCAGGCCGGCGGCTACCGCCGCCGGCGGGGGTCAGAATGACCCCCTTTGTTTGCTTTTTAAAGACTTAAAACACTTCATATCACTTTTCAGTGATATCTCTACAAATTCACATTGCAACTTTATTCGTTTTGACCTACAATTATCCTGATAAATATTATATATTTTTCTAAACACTGTGTGGTGTATTTTTGTGGTGCTATATGGTGGTATTTTATGATTTATTGCACAAATACTTTACACATTGCCTTCTATGTTAAGCCTGACTTCTCGTGCCAAGCTACCAGAGGGTGGGCACAGGCTAATTTTGAATTGTGTGTGACTTACCCTGACTAGAGTGAGGGTTCTTGCTTGGACAGAGGGTAACCTGACTGCCAACCAAAAACCCCATTTCAAACAATAACGTAACATAACACAACATAACATAAGATCTTTGCCACATTTTTGGATTTACTCATGTCTTACATAGTTGAAGAGGTGCAGCAGTTCCATAGTGGAAGAGGTGCAGAAGTTCTATTTTACCACTCTGTTTTTTGGTAAATTATTTTTTGACACAGAAACTTTAAAGGCATTGCTACTTTTTGCTGGAAATGTTGCAGCAGCTGTTGGCATATCGATAGTACACAAAATAGTACAATAACATACACAAACCAATATAACAATCAAAACAGAAAATGGCACAGCAAAGCAATTAATACACAATGCATCACAGCAACCACAGTATAACACAACATCACATTACATTGTTCAACACAAAAACACACTAGCACAAACCAAAACGCCTCACCACCACAAGATTCCATACAAAAAATATGTACACAACTTTGTGTCACACATTACTCACCTCAGAAGCCTGCTTTCATTAATACAAAGGTAAAAGATGTTTGCACCAAGTACTGCCTTAACGTACCAATAAGAATATGAAATAACACCAGTCAAAAATATTTTTCATAGATCCACGGCCTCTGCTACATTTGTAGGCTCTCTGGTGTTCTAAATAGTTGACGAGGTAAAGCAACGCTATTTAACCACCTTAAACAGTGGGAAATGATTGTCAGTAGAACTAATTTGCAGCGTTGGTACGAAATAGTGCATTAATTGACATATCTAAAGTAAAGAGCAGAAAATAGCAATAACATACACAAACCAACACATCAACACCATTATAACATCAGAAGGAACAGCAAAACAAAGAGTGAAAACAGAACCTAATGCAACACCCATTGTTCAACACAACAACTTCACGTTGAAATAATGCAGCACAAAAAGCAACAAAACACATCTCCATTGTAACAAAATACCACACACCAAATGTTCTCGTCAGAAAGTACCACCTCCAGAATCCTGCATTCATAATGTGGTGGTAAATGGTATTTCCACCAAGCACTACCTTAAAATACAACCAAGAACATAAACTAGTGCCAGTTAAAAATGTTTTGTTATCCAGCCCTGATGTCTTACTACCAGCGAGACACTGATTTTATAAATATATAATATGAAATACTGTTCTGCAAGATTTTCCTTAATACAAAGAGGTGTTTATTGAGGCCTACAGGGATGACACAATGTGAAGCCAACAATGAAAACCTATTATAAAAAGTAAACAGAGATACAAAAAAATACAAGTTGAACACTTTATTCCATGAACAATGCATACGTAGGTTTGGTTTGTGCTGTGACTTATTGTGTACACAACATATTTATCTGTGGAAGTTAGGAGGAACACCCCCAACCCTCGCTTCAATGCAAGCTGAAATCATCATTTGATGGCAAGTAACATTTTCAGTAGAACTTAGTGAATGTGTTTACTTTTCATACTCAAGACAACTTTGTATTTCACCTAGCATTGACAATAGCCTTTTTGCATCAATATGTGTTAAAACGACGGAATGGAGAAACTGTCACAGACTGTCTTTCATACTGCCGCATAATATGCCAATATCCCCAAAGGGCCTTCATCAATCAAATATTCTCACCCTAGGTCAGAATGCACACGTTTCCAGATTTTGATGAACAGCGCTTGTTCTTAATGATACTCCCGAAGGCCGTCTGTTTTTCCATTAACCTCCTTCCTCTTAAAATAAAACCACGTGCCCCCCTTTGATGTTCATGCCTTGTTACGATGTTGCAGTTTTCTGTTACTGCATGTCACGTGGGCATGTAAAACAAATGGGAATGCCTCATGAATGTTTAAGTAAAATATAGAACTGCTCATGCTGTAAACCATTGTTAATAAAAAAATGAGTTACTTTCATTGTAGTTTATTATTATAAATCCCTCTAACAACCACATGAGCAGAAGATGAATAATATTTTGTCTAATGTAATACAATTTCTCATTTTTTAGAAGGAATTGTCTCTGGCCTGTCCTGTGCCTCTGGGGAAAACATGCACCCACTTTTCACCCTGTATTTCTAAGAAAGAACCATTTACATAGAGCACTGAACGGAAATTGCATTCTGATTCAGACAGTTACTCTTTTTTTATCGCTTCTATCGCTCGTGATGGTCTAAGAATTTCCCAATTTAGACAGTATTGCTTAATTTTCCTACTGTGACATAGCAGTGATTATTGGTTAATTAACTTGAGCAATGGAGTTTTCAGTTCTGTGCATCTTAGCGATGCTTTCCTCTGTTGCCGTTCCTGATGGGAGCAGTAAACCGTATCAGCCACAACAAGAAATACATTTTCTACTTAATACTTTGGCAGTGTGATGAGTCTGTGTGCTTCTTGTAAACAACAAGGTATACATTTGAGTGCCACCAAGGAGCGACTGAAAGTTTGCCCCAGACCAGGTAGTAATTTACGAGATATAAATAAGTACCATGCATGCAGTTCAGGTTTCGATTTAGCGTTGTATATTTCCATTTTATTCCAACATGACTATGTTTCCTTTTTTCATTCCCCTGTAGGACCTGTTACATTTATTTGTCTATTCTTTGGCTTATATGTTTCAAATCCAGTTGGTGTTTGTAAGAATTATTTATTGCAAAGGATTTGATTTGAGTCCTTCACAAGTAATAATGGTCACAACTTTCTGTCTCCTGGGAACCAACTACCCCATTGTAGCAAATGTCTGTCTCAGGGCAGAGAAGCAGAGCATTTCAATGCCTACTCAGGAAAGGCAGTGTGCCCTCCCCAGGGGTATCTCAGAGATTCTGGAGGGAGATGGTACTATATGCCAGATGGACTCGATCTAACGTGTGGACAGTATTTCTTCTGGTTTTTTCTCAAGCCCTATTGGGCTGTTGAAGTACATTTTGCTTGTGATGGCCAGCCCGAGCCACTCAGATCAAGTATTCCAGGCCTTCAGGCTTCTAGAATTCTCCCATTTTCTGGATAGCCCGATTTTTACTGTTCATCCTCATGGCACATGATGTGTCCTGTGTTTGGGTGTGTGGCACTTCTCCAGGGCCTAGGGCCACAACACATTGTACTCTCCTTGCCTGTACTTAACAGTTCCCATAGTGGTCTTGTTGGCCACTTCAAGAACACCTGAGGCAGTGGAGGTCAGGGCCTTCCTCCTCCTGGAAGTTACCCTCCTACAGGACTAATGCACAGGTAGTCCAGAAGAGCCCACCACCACCCCTCCTTCAAACAGGTTCATCCCTGTACTATCTCCCAGAGGGTGTAGAATGGGGCTGAAGTCCACTTCCGCAGGAGTCAAGGGGTCTGCTCTATTCCAACAGGGAATTCCTCTGGAATCACCTCACCCAGGTTCAGGCTGTTCTCAGAAGTAAATATTTTGTGCAAGAGTTTTTAAGCGGGTGGAAAGTTCTAGAAGGTAGGCACCCCTGCCCATCCTTAGGGTGGCACATCATCACTCCATCTCTTCCACAGCCCTCCTGCACAGAATTTTTGGGAATTTCCAAGATGACACAGTCTAGTAGTTTAAAAAAAGACATTGGTTGTCATTACAACATTGGCGGTAAAAGCCACTTACCGCCGTGCAGAAGACCGTCAACACACCGCCGCACCCGCGGAAATCTGCCACAGCCATTATGACCCACAGCACGGAATCCGCCAATATTCAGACACCCACACAAGTCCGCCACACCAAAGGTCAGTGATAAACTGGCGAAAACAAAACCTCCATCGTCACGCCAACAGAAATACGCCCACACTATCACGACACACTAATCCACGCAGCGGTCTTTCAACCACGGTATTCCACTGGCGGTACACAACGCCGCGCTCAAAATACACACACTCTTACAAAACACAGCCACATTGGACAATTCAAAATACACACACCTGATACACATACACACACCACTCCCACACACCCAATACAATATAAAACACACACCTACATCACCCACAAACCCCTATGGCCACAATTGAGAAAGAAGCACAGAGAGAGACACAACCATCAACAATACTAGCATCCACAGGCACACAACACCATCACCCACATAACTTCCACGCACCTCACACAACACCCCACTACATATCAGCACACTTATCACCACACACACCACCTCACACATCACCCACACCACCCCATGGCACGGCAAAGACACCCCAGGTTCTCAGAGGAGGAGCTCAGTGTCATGGTGGAGGAAATCGTCCGGGTAGAGCCACAGCTATTCGGATCACAGGTGCAGCACACCTCCATTGCAAGGAAGATGGAGCTATGGGGAAGATTAGTGAACAGGGTCAACGCAGTGGGACAGCACCCAAGAAATCGGGATGACATCAAGAAGAGGTGGAACGACCTATGGGGGGAGGTGCGTTCCGTGGTCTCAAGACACCACCTTGCGGTTCAGCGGACTGGCGGCGGACCCCCACCTCCTCCCCCACAACTAACAACATGGGAGGAGCAGGTCTTGGCGATTCTGCATCCAGAGGGCCTCACAGGACTAGATGGAGGAATGGACTCTGGTAAGTCAAATCTTAACTATTACATCCCCCACCCTACCTGCATGCCCTCACATATGCCCACCCTCACCTTCACCCCCATCACTCCTACTCCTCACAAATGTTCCACTATCACAACCCACACATCCCAACACCAAGCCCTGCCTGCAACAACAAAGCATGGACACCCATCACTAAACCATGCCCACTGCACATACCCATACACCCCCCTAAACCGTCATCACTCAAGGTCCCACACAGGAATGCAAGCACTGGAGTACACGGTCACCCACCCATTGCACACCATGCCACACACAGATGTAATAAACATCCTTTTATACCCCTGCAGGACCCCTACCCAACGTCACCGAACAGGAGGGTCCACACATGTCCACACCACCAACAGAAGAGGCCCACAGTGATGACAGCACCACTGTCCATATGGATCTAGATGACCAGCCCGGCCCATCAGGGACCTCGGGACAGTCGGTTCCCATCACACAGTTACAGGCCACTACAGACCTCCCCCCCTCTAAAAACACCAGCACAGCACCCACCCAGCGGGCCCATACCTCCGTCCCCAGGACACGTCAATCAGCAGTGTGTCCACCACTACAGGGAACCCAAGCTAACCCACCACCCCAACAACAACAGGGACCTGGGTGCAGTGGCAGTGGGCACAAGGTCCAGGGGACGGAGGCCCAGGAACACAGGGGAGCAGGGAGGGTTGCAGTGCGACAGGGGGAGGACAGGCCAAAGGAACCCACTCTCCACGAGGCCCTCTCCAACATCATGGGAACCTACCACCACTCCCAAGAGAAGATGGCAACGGTACTGGCCAAGTTTCAGGAGACCAAGCGCCTGCAGGAGGAACAGTATCTGGGCTTAAGGGAGGAACTCAGAGCCATCAATTCCACCCTGGGCACCATCGTAGGGGTGCTGAAGGAAGTACTCAACACCAGGAGGGACACTGTGGCACAACAAGGGGCCCCTGACACTAGCATGGACGATGAACTGCCCACCACCTCTGCCGGCACTAATGGACAGGAGGACCACCCCGCAAACGGTCCCTGAGATCCAGGACAAAGACAGAGAACGATGCCAAGACCCCCGCCAAGAAATGAGACCACCCTGATTGTCATCCTTCTGACCCACTTTGTCACCCTGTCCGTCCTTAAACTGCCCCAGCTCCACTTCCTATGCCCATTTGGGCAATGCACCTGTGAGACTAATAGACTGGACTCTGCCATGGACATTCCTCCACCATCACCCTCACCATTTTGCTACCCCCTCCAATATTTTGCACTTAAATAAACACCCTTGAAGCACAAAACAATCTGGAGTCAGTCTGTGATTTCGGAATAGTGTATTAGCAATTACAGTGTCAAAAAGCTCTTTCATTTGTAATGTCAACATACCTATGTCACATAGCTCTAGTCCATGAGGAATCAAAGCAGATGTCACACTGTGGGACCCACATCTGTGAAATCGTAAGGGAAAGTGACAACTCAGTGACCATACACTGGGTGAAAACGACAGACAGTAGAGAGGTAGTAGTGTTAAAGTGCATGTAGTAGGCAGGTTTGTATTCTTACCTGTGTCTCACTGGAAATATTGTTGGATCACTGAGTCCCTGTTGTCCATGTCTTCTTCTTCTGCTTCCTTGTCTTCACTGTCCACAGGCTCCACAGCTGCAACAACACCGCCATCTGGACCATCCTCCTGCAGAAAAGGCACCTGTCGTCGTAAAGCTAAGTTGTGAAGCATACAGCAGGCCACGATGATCTGGCACACCTTCTTTGGTGAGTAGAATAGGGATCCACCTGTCATATGGAGGCACCTGAACCTGGCCTTCAGGAGGCCGAAGGTCCGCTCGATTATCCGCTGTGTTCGCCATGGGCCTCATTGTTGCGTTCCTCTGCCCTTGTCCTGGGATTCCTCACTGGGGTCAGTAGCCATGACAGGTTGGGGTAACCAGAGTCACCTGCAAATGGTGAGGGACAACTGTTAGACACACACTAACCTGTAGGGATAACCCCAGACCCAGACAACCATTCCCACTGTCTTGCTTCCAGGTGCTCACCTAATAGCCACACACGGTGTCTCTGGAGTTGACCCATCACATAAAGGATGCTGCTATTCCACAGGATGTAGGCGTCATGCACTGAGCCAGGGAACTTGGCATTAACATGGGAGATGTACTGGTCGGCCAAACATACCATCTGTACATTAATGGAATGATAACTCTTCCGGTTTCTGTACACCTGTTCACTCCTGCGGGGGGGACAAAAGCCACATGTGTCCCATCAATGGCACCTATGATGTTAGGGACATGTCCCAGGGCATAGAAGTCTCCTTTCACTGTAGGCAAATCCTCCACCTGAGGAAAATGATGTAGCTCCGCATGTGTTTCAGCAGGGCAGACAACACTCTGGACAACGCGCTGGAAAACATAGGCTGGGACATCCCTGATGCAATGGCCACAGTTGTTTGAAATGACCCACTTGCAAGGAAATGGAGCACTGACAGCACCTGCACTTGAGGGGGGATTCCTGTGGGATGGCGGATAGCTGACATCAGGTCTGGCTCCAGCTGGGTACACAGTTCATGGATTGTGGCACAGTCAAGCCTGTATGTGATTATCACATGTCTTTCCTCCATTGTCGACAGGTCCACCAGCTGTCGGTACACCAGAGGATGCCGCCATCTCCTCACATGTCCCAGCGGACGGTGCCTATGAAGGACAACAGCGAGCACAGAGTCAACCAACTCAGAGATACGTACCCACAGCTTACACAGAACACGAGTCATAATCCAAAAAGGGGCCTGTATGTGTGTTGAGTCTAGACCTAGGTATGTGTGACGCAGTTAAAAATGAAGCCATGTGGGCCCCTGAAATGGTGGCTGTCTGACCTCTAAAGTGGGACAGTGGGATGTGAGGTAACTGCGCTGGTGTTGTACACCATCGCGGTAGGCGGTCGAAGACCGCGGCGCAATGCTGCATTAGTTAACATTGGATCCTATGGTCCCATGAGCCAATGAAAATGTACGCCGGCAGTGACGGTACGCACCGCCGGGGACTTGACCGCCATTTTCTTTCACTTCAATCACTCGATACCTGATCTTCGACAGGAGACGACCTACACTGCAAGTGCTGCTGTGACCTCGGTCTGGAAGAGACATTGGCTCGAGTGTCTGGGGAAAGGGCCCCTGCATTCACATCGGAGGAGTTGGAGAAACTCATGGACGGGGTCCTCCCCCAGTACACGCTACTCTACGGTCCTCCAGACAAACAGGTAAGTACACTGGGAGCATGCTGTATGGGCTATGACTGGTGGAGTGGGGTGGATGTGGGTGAGTGCATGTGCCACATGGCAAGGGTGGGGATGGGGGCCAATGACTGTGACGGTGCAGTTGGTAATAAGTTTCTCTTCCCCCTGTACAATTCCTGTAGGTCAGCGCCCACCAGAAAAAAGATATTTGGCGTGCCATCGTGCTGATTTTGCGCGCAGTGGAGGGGTCTGGGTGGGGGAGGTGGGCTGTGGGTTTCCCTGGGCTAGGGCGAGTTTCGTAGGCAAGGTCCCTCCGTAAGGCAGGCCATGTGGCACCCCACCCCACCTCTGTAGAGTGCCAAGTATACCTAGTCATGCCCCTGTGTCATCCATGTGTGCAGATGTCGTCCATAGCCTAGTAGGCCATTTCCCAGGGATTGAACAGTGGTGCCCAAGAGCGTGGCGTAGTGCAGGGGGCTTCTGTGTCTGTCGTGTTTGCCAACTGTAGCGGTAATGCATGCACTCACATGTCTTTCTTCTGTCGTCGTCCCCTTTTTTGTGATCTCCCTGTTCTTGTGTGCATTAGCATCTTCAGGTGGAGGAGCAGTAGCACCGGAGCACGAGGGGGCTGCATCCCACATGGCCATGGAGGGCCACACTACGGACTCGGACTTCACCAGTGGGACAGAGGGTGAGGGGAGCTCCACGGCGGGGACAGGAGCTGAGACCAGTGACACGGACTCGTCCTCTGATGGGAGCTCCCTTGTGGTGGCAGCAACATCTGTGCCCCCCATCTACAGGTACAGCCGCCACCCCCTACCAGCACCGCCCTCCCATCAGCCCCTCAGCCTTTGCCCCGTGCCCGCTCACTGAGGAGGGTGGGCATCACCTTCACCCCAGGCACCTCAGCCTCTGCCCCAGTCACCCCTGCTGTCCTCAGTGAGGAGGCCATTGACCTCCTCAGGTCCCTCACTGTTGGGCAGTCTACCATTTTGAATGCCATCCAGGGTGTAGAAAGGCAGTTGCAACAAACAAATGCATTCCCGGAGGGCATTCATTCTGGTCAGGCGGCCCTTCAGCAAGCTTTTCAGACTCTGGCCTCAGCACTGATGGCAGCCATTGTCCCTGTCTCTAGCCTCCCCCCTCCAACTTCCTCCACCCAGATCCAATCCCCTGTACCCCAGCCTATTACAACCACACCTACAGACCAGCATGCACACACGTCAACACACAAGGGAAGCTCTGGCTAACATAAGCACCACACATCCCACAGGCACTCACGCAAGCATCACACACATGCAGACACACCAACATCCACTGCCTCCACTGTGTCCCCTCCTCCTCGTCTCCGTCCTCCCTCCCAGTTGTCTCCAGTCACACCTGCATGCACTACATCTACAGCCACTACTGCCATCACCAGCACACCCACCACCACACCCCACTCATGTGCAGTCACTACCCCCACTACCATTCACACGTCCCCTGTGTCCTCTCCCAGTGTGTCTGTGACGCCACTTCCCAAGATACACAAACACAGGCACACACCCACCGAACAGCCATCTACCTCACGACAGCCTCCAGCCCATACACCTTCACCCAAAGTCAGCAGATGAACACCTCCTACAACCACAACCTCTTCCTCCACCCCCAAACCCCCTCCAGCTACCTGTCCCAGTGTCTCCAAAAAATGTTTCCTGTCCAACCTTGACCTCTTTCCCACACCTACCCCACCCGATCCGTCTCCTAGGTCCCGAACTAGCACCTAAGCCACAACTTCTCCGTTACCAGTGGTGCCTGTAGTCACCGGAATCTGGAGTGCACCGGCCTCCAGGGCAGCCAGTGTGGCACAGAGCCACAGCACGGACAGTCCCCCACCTGTGAAGCATCAAAAGTTGGCCAGTGCCCGGTGGGAGAGGGGGAAGACTCCAGTCCAGAGGTCCCGGTGGGAGTGTGGAGTCAGCTGCGATACCTTCCATGGTGGGGAAGGGCCACAAGAAACCAGGAAAGTCTGGGAAGAGCAGCATGGCGGAGGAGACTGTACTCATCCCCGCTGCCCAGGAGCCCACCGCCATCATCCCCGCTGCCCAGGAGGCCACCGCCATCATCCCCGCTGCCCAGGGGGCCACGACCATCACCCCCCCGGGACAGAGAGGACAGCCAGCACAAGCCCTGCTGGGACAGAGAGGACCGCCAGCACAAGCCCCGCTGGGACAGAGAGGACCGCCAGCACAAGCCCAGCTGGGCTAGAGAGGACCGCCAGCACAAACCCCGCTGGGCTAGAGAGGACCGCCAGCACAAGCCCCGATGGGACAGAGAGGACCGCCAGCACAAGCCCCGCTGGGACAGAGAGGACCGCCAGCACAAGCCCCACTGGACAGTGAGGACCGCCAGCACAAGCCCCGCTGAGCTAGAGAGGACCGCCAGCACAAGCTCCACTGGGCTAGAGAGGATCGCCAGCACAAGCCCCGCTGGGACAGAGAGGACCGCCAGCACAAGCCCCGCTGGGACAGAGAGCAGCTGAGTCACTGCACAGGAGCCCGTCACCTCAAGCACAGCTGAACAGGGCACCGCCGCTCCAAGCACCGCTGAACAGGGCACCGCCGCTCCAAGCACCGCTGAACAGGACACCGCCGCCTCAAGCACTGCTGAACAGGGCACCGCCACCTCAAGCACCGCTGAAAAGGGCACCGCCACCTCAAGCACCGCTGAACAGGACACCGCCACCTCAAGCACCGCTGAACAGGGCACCGCCGCCTCAAGCACCGCTGAACAGGGCACTGCCACCTCAAGCACCGCTGAACAGGGCACAGCCGCCTCAAGCACCGCTGAACAGGGCACGACCACCTCAAGCACTGCTGGCCCATGAGCGCCAAGGGCACTGACACTACTGAGTCCGTCACGAGCAGGATGAAGCACTCTGGGCACCATGCCCCCTCCAGAACCAGTGGAGAGATTCATCCACTACCTCTGTCTTTAGCAGGATGAAGCACTCTGGGCACCACGCCCCCTCCAGAACCAGTGTTGAGATACATCCACTACCTCTGTCCTTAGCAGGATGAAGCACTCTGGGCACCACGCCCCCTCCAGAACCAGTGGAGAGATACATCCACTACCTCTGTCCTTAGCAGGATGAAGCACTCTGGGCACCATGCCCCCTCCGGAACCAGTGGAGAGATACATTCACTACCTCTGTCCTTAGCAGGATGAAGCACTCTGGGCACTAAGCCCCCTTCGGAACCAGTGGAGAGATACATCCACTACCTCTGTCCTTAGCAGGATGAAGCACTCTGGGCACCATGCCCCCTCCAGAACCAGTGGCGAGATACATCCACTACCTCTGTCCTTAGCAGGATGAAGCACTCTGGGCTCAGGATGAATTAACTTGCGCTATGATTGGATATACGCTAATTGGGTTCACTATTTATGCTGCTATTTGGGCGTGCAGGCGGTTTGCTTACACATACGTTGTTGGTATGAACTGGGACCAAAGGAGAGATATAAATACGTATATTATCGGCGTCCCAGGTGAGATATGAGTGGTAATTTTGGCAATCATACTGTTGTTAATATATGGACCTCGGTGAAAGTTATGTTGAGACATAGGAAAGTTTATATGGGGGTTTATATTAAATTATGTTGTTTTTTACACATAATTATACCATCCTTTACTACTTTGGTAGTTGCTAATACACACTAGGGTTCAATTCTGGGAGATGATTGGGCAAGGAACATTTGCATTGATCAGGACAATTATTGTTGTGTTGTTGGACTCTTTGTATTAATTATAATTGTTATCTTATGGGTATGAGTTTTCATAAAATCTGGGTTACTTGATTTTTGTGATTACAAGTGTTAAGGGACATTCAAAATTGTGCTGTTGCCTAGTTCAGACCAGAGGTATAAAAGAAAGTTGCAAATAACAATATATGGACTATACCTTGAAGATACTAAAAGACGGGTTTATTCTTGCTAGAATCAAGGTCAGTATGGCTGACAACACTGCAGACATTGGTATTATTGGCTTTCTTAAACAAAGAAGGATAACGGTCCCTTCGCTTTCTTTTTGGTAGTCCCCAAGGGGGCCATGGTGGTCAAGTGCCATTGGAATGCTCAAGGTATATATTTAAAATGAAACAGCACCCATACTTAGGTGTGATAAGGGGTTTAATGGACCCTTAACTTATTGGGGTTGCATGCCTAACAATTAGATGCACATGGGGTGGTGCATGCAACCTTCTCTCTCTGTCCTACATTGTTCACATTGTGTGGTAATAAATAGATGGTGTTGGTTTCTTCCTTTTTTCTTTATGATTCATAAGTTGGTACACTGGAATCAGGAAGAGTGCGGTGGTGGTTTCACAATGTTCTCTTCTTTTATATATAAAATAAAAACGTTTTTAATAAATAAGTATGTTATGTATATTTTTATAAATATATATGTATTTGTTGTAATGGTATGTCATTTGTTATGATTTTCTCAGCCTTGAAGAAGTCCGGTTTGGACGAAACACGTGTCGGCTGATGTCCTTTATATTGTGTATTTAGTCTGATGTCCTTTATATTTTGTATTTATCTATGGGTAGTGTTTATTCTTTGTATTATATGTACAACACTGTGATTTGTTCATGATATAAATGTTTTTCTTTTTTGTTATCACTGTCTTTTTTATACTTTGTTTTGTATCTTCATTTTTCCATAAGCATAGCATTAACACCGATACATAACATTATTAGATTCAACAGTACCAACACCATTTATAATATCATAAGAAATAATCTGAGGGTTGATCTTCCTTTTGATTTACAAGATAGTCTTGTTGGGTAAACATTTTTGGGGGAATATACTGTTTTATTTCTTGTGTGCTCCACTAATTGTGTGTTTGTTCAGTTATTTTTACCGGCTTGCTTTGTGGAATCCGGTAGTACACATCATGGCAACGATGTGGTTTAGTGTATGAGCACCCTTACCTTGTGTTATTTAAACTAGTAGTATGTGCATTTATTTCAATAGTGGTGTTGCCAACTTTCTGTTTGTTTTATATTTCTCCAATTGATTATTTGCACTTCTTGTATAAAAAATTGATATTATTTCAAATTGTTATTAAGTAGACAATTCTCATTAGGTTTACAATGGCAATGTTTGAGGATGAGAGAGATAAAATCTTTCAAGAAATGTTTTCACGCACTCCTGGTATTAGCAATACATCTCAAAGAATAAGTAGTCAACCAGAGGGTATGAAATCCAAATACTCACGCCTAGAAAAACGTAAAAAACAGGAATTATCCCGGTGGAGGGATGCCACAGTTTTAAGGAAATATATTTCAGAGAAAAAAGTCCCTCGGGGCCTAAGAGTGGTTATATTCCCTACTTTCGATGATTTATCATCTAAATACATGTCAGACTGGGAGCAGTTACTGTTTGAAGCATCTAAGGGCATGATGACAATTCTAATACAACATGCATAGGAAAAGAGGGAAAAGTTATTAAAAGAAATACATGAATTGGAAAATGAGATCCTAGCTTTGAACCTGCCTGAGGTCAAAATTAAAAATGACAAGATTCTAAAAGAAATGATTGAGAAACATCAATTGTATATCAAAAACAAAAAAAATTCAAAATTACAAAGAGATGACAGAGACTATGAAAATGGTCGGGTATATACCTTTGCAAGGAAATTTGATAATCTTGTTCAGAAGGGACAAAATATCAGTGTTAAAGGAATTGGGGAAAGTAGGATAAATGAATCTGATTATTCTATTACATCAGAAGAATTCGATATCTCCAGTGTATCCAGTGACAATGCTAGTACAACCACCAATGAAGTCTCCACTAGTTTTTTACAAGAGGCAAAAAGATACAGATTGGGGAACAAAAGAAATGTGTACAACCAATCTTTCCCAAACGGAAGACAAGGACACGTAGGGGCAAAAGGAGAGGCGGAGGCCAGAGGCGAGCCAACCACAGGGGTACAGACCAGGGCAGCAAAGAACAAAATCAAGAACAATTGACAGTCGCACATTCAAAAGATGGAAATATAACAGACAGTTCACAATGTAATAATAGTATCTCAATTGTAAATTTGTCTAAATATACTCTGACTGAAGAACACATAAAGGTGTTAAGTAAGGGATTGGGTTTTTGTGGGTCCAATCTTTGTAATATGACACAGGTACATGTAGATTTGTTTACATTTCTTCGACAACTAAAACTCAAAAAGTACTTTGCAGAGAGACCGGATGCACAGAATACAATAGCACTCAACACTACAGTCAGTACATATACAATCAGAGATATTATGGATATTGAACTTCTTCTTACGTTGGAGGACATGGATCATAATACTATTGATAGATGAAATCTGTTAGATGATCTAAAGATTGTTCAAGATCTTAGCCTTAGCAGTAGCCTTAAACCTAGGTCTGTGTTCATTTCGAAACTATCTAGTAACAATGCTATAGAGGTTTTTGGGAGATTGGTTAAAGAAGATCTTTATAAGTTACAAAAACAGATGAAATTGGGTCATTTTCGAAAATCATTTAGTATAACCAGCAAAAAGAGATTGGCCTTAAAGGAACTTTTATGACTACATCAATGTTAATATCTTCAATATACAAATGACTTATGAATTCAGTAAAAACAATGTATGTTTCCTTGATTTGGATATTTGCATTGAAGACAATAAGATCCATACGAAAATCCATTGTAAACCAACAGCCTGTAATTCGGTACTACATGCTGAAAGTGCTCACCCTAAAAATCAAATAGCAGCCATCCCTTTTGGTGAGATGACTAGATTAAAAAGAAACTGCAGTGATCCAAATGTTTGTAATATAGTATTGGACAATTTGAGAGACAGGTTTCTGCAAAGAGGATACTCTAAACGTACCTTAAGGGCAGCCAGGAAAGAGATTGATCAAGTAAGTAGAGCCAGTTTATTGGGTCAGCATAGTAAAACGCGAGAGGCTGCATCACATAGGACGGTGCATTTTTGCACAGCATACAGTCAGAATAGTCGAAGTATATATTGCATCCTATGTAAACATTGGAATGCACTAAGGACTGATGATACACTTGTGGATTTACTCCAGGTGAGGCCAAGAATGATTCACAAAAGTGGCAGAACCATCAGAAATGAGGTGTGCAAAAGTTTCTTACCCACTATAATGGAACACAAATTGACATGGCTCCCCGAAAAAAACAGTGGCTTTTATAGGTGTGGTATTTGCAATGTGTGCAATTTGGCACTGCATAGAACTTTTGTATTTAGATACAATGACAGTGATGAATTCAAAATCTTATCTTTCATCAATTGCAATACCAAATTTGTGGTATATATATTGGAATGTGTATATGGCCTAATATATGTAGGTAGTACCATCAGGCCCCTAAAGGAACACATTCAGGAGCATATTAGAGCTTTGAGAAGACATGATATAGCCTCACCAGTAGTTCGGCATATTAATGAAAAACATCCGGATACAGAGGTTCCCTTAATCAAATATATGGGCATAAATCATATTCCAGCAAACCCTAGGGGAGGTAATAGGACACTTGACGAAAAATGAAGCAAAATGGATTATCAAGTTACGAGAAATTGAATTGGGAATTAATTTGGACGATGAATTGTACCATTTTCTCTGAGTATGTGATCATTGTTTCCATCTATAAATACATAAACTAGATGCAGTTAATTAGTGTACCAATGATAATGTCAATATGTCCACACCTTGGGATTTGTACACTATGTAGCCACTAAACATACTAAATATATTCTTGACTTATATCTGTATTATCTCTTTGCATGTGCACTTTCCAACACATCTTAATATGCACTTGTGGACATTATTCCGTTCTATCCTCAGGCATAGGGGCTGCTAACGCGTCCGTCTATGTCAATTTATACACATCAGGACTCGTTTTAGGCCAATGAATCTTTGGGCCCAGTGGTGAGACACCGTAGGACGAGATAACTAATCAAAATATCAATCAATATGTCAATAACATTGTCAACGTTTAACCTCAAAATATCTCTTACTTTAGACATTAATAAACGTTCGGCGCAACCATGACCTTTCAGTCATGAATAACCACACCTTAATGGAGTTAATAAGTTTTATTCCCTATTGATTACAATCTAGTAGTAAAGGCATTAATCTCTAAGTCAATAAACATATAAACACGATTACAAGATGGCAACCACAATAAGCTTTCGATAATGCAAAGATCACTAACATAGACAATCAGATAGATATAAGCGGATTATAACACATTGAACTTTCTAAGATACTAGTTCAGCATAGCACCATGTCAGTCACGTCAGTTTGTCAGTCAGAGTGAATACCTCGTCTAACCTCTAATTAGCATTAGCATGTTGGGCGTCATGCAAAACAATTTTGAAAACCAATTTGGAAAACTTCTAGCTAAGGTCTCTATCAAAACATACAGCAGTTGGTACCTAGAAAGAAAGGCAAAATGAATTCTTATTAGCAATTTTATAATTACCCTCCTCTGAATAAGTCAGCATTCAGGATCAGTCTTCGTCTTCAGGTCATCAGTTAGATCGCCGTCAATCTATCTAAGTTAGAGGCAAGAGACACTCTCCTCATAAGGAGAAAAGTGTAAGGGGCAGTAATATGGGCAAGGATGGTTTGTCTAAGTCTCAAGTCACAGAATAGTGTGACAGAGTTTCGGGATGTAATCAATATCATTCCCTACCTAATGCACCGTTATTTCCTGTGTCATGGGTTTTTATCCCTTTCTAGTAATTCATTCCCCCAAAATTCTATTGGTTAGTCAATACACCCCATCATTGTTAACCTATCAAATTATACATTAAGTAATGCATTTGTCATCTCTCGATAATATTTAGTCTTCTGATTGGTCTTCATAATCAGCCTTCCGTAGGTGGCATATCCGGGGTTACTTCATCAGCTTGGCACACATCTCAGGTTAAAAGTTCTCGTTCCCTCGTCTCATTGTCCTTGGAAGTATCTACGAATGTTTCGAAGCACAATCATTTTATACTAAAAGATGCTAGCATGCGGATGGGAAAATGTCCCTATGTTTCGAACTAATACAGAGAGAACAATAGCTGGGTCATGATCGTTTGCAAGTCAGCACACTGAAGGGACAGGAAAAATACGCTTTTAAATGAGAGCTACACAGCTTCTGCTTGGCTCATGCTAACTTAAGATATACGAGTTTTAATGAATGCCGTTTTATACGTTTTAATGTGCTCAGTTAGGCAAACTATAAACGATTATTCCTTACAGTTGACATTAGTTTATACATATGCACGATTCTCCATTTTATGAATACGCTTTAATAAATGTTTTATTAATACAGCATTGTTAGACATAAGCATTTCACGTCTATAATATGTAATATCAAAATACGCTCTCTCAGTCCCTCCTCTGATGACGCTCGTCATCACAAATCTTCCAGGTTTTAACTTTTTGCCTTACGCATAATGCGCATTTCAACATCTTTTCCTTTATGTGAGCTTTCCCATATTTCATTAAACATTTTCTCTCTTTCACTTTCTTCGTTTCTTTTGGTTCTGTTAGCCAAATTTCTTTTCACCTTTTCATTAATTTTGCATATTCCCCAAAATCCCAGTAAACAGATCAGAACAATTAATAATCCCATCATAATTTTTGCAAGTACCCCATTCCAAATGTTGGTAAACCAGCTTCCCACTCGGGCAATTCCCTTTCCAAATTTCTCCCAAACACCAAGTTCTTTTAGATCCTTCAAATCTGTACTATCTCTAGTCAGGTTAGTAAGCATGCTTCTAATTTTCTTACTATTATCAGGTATATACGAGCAACAATGTCGCTCATTAAGCATTTTGCACACACCTCCACTCTTTGCTAAAAGAATGTCTAAAGCAAGCCGGTTTTGAAGAGTCATAGCTCTTTCTGCAGCAAGTTCTGTATCCATCAGAAGTATAGCTCCTGTAAAATTTGTCAGCATGTTATCCACAATAGTAGACAACTTTTGAATTTTCATAGAATTTAGAATAACCCCTACTGAAGGGATTATAGCTCCAAATATATCACCAATGACAGCCGCCACTGATTCTCGTTTTTGTCTGGTATGTTGTAATTCAGACGTTTTAGGTAGTTGTTTTAAGTCATCAATCTGGTAAATCTTTGGGAATATTATTCCCAAATAACATGTCCCATACCATCCCTTAGGGAGACGGTAATATGCATTTAACCCACAGATGTAATAGATTCCAGGAATCGCTGGGTCTTGTCCATTTAACATAAAGGTCCATTTGCTCTGAAACAAAAACACATGCCTACATTCACTCGTTCCTACAAACAAATTATCTTGATCAGATTTTGGTCTATATATACAGTCTACCTACGTGTAATGCATCTATAGCTAACTTGCCTTGTGTTTTAATTTCAGTATAAGCATAATCATTTGCATAAGTGCGTTTTTCTAAACCTTTTTCCAATCTTTCCTTTAGTGCTTTGCGTCTATCATCTGTGTGATCTAAAAAGCTTTTCTCTACAGGAGACAGTAAGCATGTCAAGTTATTGCGATGTGCATAAGCAGTTCCAAATGTTAGTGTTGGCTCAAAGAATCCTCTAACTAATTTTATATCATGTTCTTTAGCTAACTTATTTAAGAATTCAATAACAGGCACAAAAGAAAACACAACATCCAAATTTGAATAAAAATATTGCACATGCTCTTGATTATAAAATCTTGTTAGTAGCAAGCTACAGCTGATCCCATACGTAAGAGGGAGGCTATGATAAGTAACTCCCTCCTGCACAGAGGAAGGAATTTTAGTGCATACATAACAGTCTTTCGCATTCATAGTTTCCACATACTCATTTAGTAGGCGATAGAAAACATTAGTTGAAAGCTCCCCGTTTGGATTAGTTCCCTCATGCAGATGTTTTGTGTCTTGCTCGAATTTCTCCCATGGTGATAGTTTATTAGTTGTAGTAGTAGTCTCAGGTTTTGAAGTTGCATTAGTAGTTTCACTCTCTCTCCATGGCATTCCTACAATCACTCCCACAATCATTATTGCACATACAGCACCTATCATAAGTCCTAACCAGCCACACACTTTACTTCCCTTGTTACTATAAGCCATGTTTGTATAGAATCAAACAGTAGATCAACAATAAACTCTAAGTAGCAAACTCTTTCTGCGTAATTTACAGCGTCTTCACTCAATCCAGGACCCTTTTCGTCAATTCAGGTTAGCAGCTTGTCGTAATCAGGTTTCTATAAGTCAAATCCAGGTTTAATGTCACTTTCCGGTAGTTTTTTTTTTCTCTTCTCTAAGATTCTTATTTTTAAACTTTCACAATTTTCAATGTCTTTCTCTTCAAAAAAAATGTTCTTGTTGTATTTTCTTCAGGTACCGTAGTACTGGCCTGGTATTTCTCGATCAAAACAGAACCCTAAGAATTCTTGTTGCCATTCAGCGATTGTAGCGTATGCCCATTCAGGACTGGTATATCTTCTGTTTGCTATTCTTTTTCTTTTTATTCTTCGTTCACCTTGCTGTTCTCCTTCACTCAGATCGTCTGCTCGTGAGGTATCGCTTTCCTCTATTATTGTTTCGTTTGCTATTTCTCTTATTCTAAAGTGTGAATTGTCTGGCCAATTGTCACCTCTGTTCGTCTTACTTCGGCGTTTTCCTTCAGTACCTTGAACAGCACCCTCCTCTGGTAATATGGTGTTTTCTCCTGATAGGCTTGGAACTCGTTCGGCAGATCTTGATTCGTTCTGATTTAAATTTGACACTTCTTCGTCTCTCTCTCCTTGTTCAACACTGTATTCAGTCTCTGAATTGTATTCGTCTGCTTCTGGGAGAACCTCTCCTTGACTTTGTTCTCCTGCTGCCTCCACTGAGATTGGCACTTCGTCACCTCTCTCGAACTCTCTGATAGTTTGAGGGACACGGCTGTTCTCAGCGGGCTCTCCTGTAGTCTCAGATCCTTCTTGACTGATCTCTGATTCTGAGACTTCTCCTCTTGAGGTTGCTGCACCGGAATTTTCAAGTTCCTCTTCAACAGGACACGCTACCCTTTTTGTATGACTGGCATGTATCCAGTTGGGAACCCCGGCACACTTCACAGCAGTAGTGGTCGTCAATATCACTTGATATGGCCCTTTCCAACGCGGCTCAAGACACGATTTTCTTACGTGCTTCTTGACAACCACCCAATCTCCAGCTTGCAGAGAGTGTCCTGGTTCGCTGATTGGTGGTAACGTGTTAGCTTCCACCTGGTGAGAGAAAGAGCGAATCACGTCAGCCAAACTTTTGCAGTAATCCAACACCATATCATCTGTAATATTCACTAGTGCATTTGCAGGTACCGCCGGTAACCTCATTGCTCTGCCCATGAGGATTTCATGTGGGGACAATCCTGTTTTCTTATCTGGCGTGTTTCTCATAGACATCAGCACTAGAGGTAATGCATCTGCCCACTTCATGTTTGTTGCTGCACACATTTTTGCTATTCTTGATTTCAAAGTACCATTCATCTGTTCGACTAGTCCTGAAGCTTCAGGGCGATAGCTACAATGCAGCTTTTGTTCAATGTTGAGTGCGGCACACAGGAGTTTAATCACCTCATTGTCGAAGTGTCTTCCCCTATCTGATTCTATAGAAACCGGAAACCCGAACCTGGGTATTAATTCTCTGAGTAGTAGTTTTGCAACTGTAAGACTGTCATTCCTACGTGTGGGATATGCCTCAATCCAATGACTAAAAACACACACAATCACCAGCACGTATCTCAGACCTCCACAAACAGGCATTTCAATGAAATCCATTTGTATTTTATTAAATGGACCACCAGCTCTCCCAATGTGGCTCAAAGTTACCACAGTTCCTTTTCCAGCGTTCATTTGTTGACAAATGACGCATCTGTGACAAGTAATTTCTGCGGCATGTCTGAATTTTGGATTGAACCAATCAATTTTAAATGATCTGATCATGGCATCTCTTCCCAAGTGAGCCTGCCCATGATACAATCGGGCAAATTGTGACAGAAGACTGTTTGGCAACACTAGTTTTCCCTCTCTTGATACCCAAATATCGTCTTCACTCTGTACACACTGCATTTTCTGCCAAGAACGTTTTTCTTCCTTACCAACGTGGCTTTGTAGTGTCTTTAATTCGTCTAAGGTATCAACCACTCGTAATGCTAGACTTAAGGTTGTGTCATTCTCAGGTTGTGGTAACAGTTCCCATTGCTCCTTAAAAGATATACAGTTTAATGCACAAAATCTGGCAACCTGGTCTGCATAACCATTCCCCATTGACACAAAATCTTGTGATCTGGTGTGAGCACTGCATTTCACCACAGCAATTTCAAGAGGCAACTGAATCGCATGTAACAAATCTCTTATCTGTTCTCCATTTTTCACTGGTGAACCAGAGGATATCATAAACCCTCTTTGTGACCAGAGTTGACCAAAATCATGCACAATTCCAAATCCGTATCTGCTGTCTGTATAGATTGTGACCTTTAAATTTACAGCAGCATGGCAGGCTTTTGTGAGAGCTATCAATTCTGCCACTTGTGCAGAAAACACTTTCTCGAGCCAGGAGGCTTCGACTATACCGGATATGGTACATACTGCATAACCAGCTCTCAAGGTTCCTGATGAATCTCTTAGACAGGACCCATCAACGAACATAATGTAATCGTTTTCCTTTAACTGGGTATCTTTTATATCTGAGCGAGGTTTGGCACTGAGCTCAGTTACCTCCAGACAATCATGCTCAAATTCTTCCCCATCTTTTATTTCTGTATTCTCAATGGGAAGTAGAGTTGCCGGGTTCAGTACAGTGCACCTTTTCAATGTGACATTTGGTGACCCCAGAATAATTGTCTCATATTTGGTAAGTCGGGCATTTGTCATGTGTTGTGTCTTAGTTCGTGTCAGCAGAATTTCAACAGAATGTGGAACCAATACTGTCAGGGGATATCCCATAACTATGCCCTCGCATTGTGAAAGGCTTTGACCAACTGCTGCGACTGCTCGCAAACAACCCGGTAAGGCTGCTGCGACAGGGTCCAAAGTAGCCGAAAAATATGCTACAGGGCGATTTGCATCTCCATGGACCTGTGTTAAAACAGACAAAGAACAAGCATCACGTTCATGACAGAACAACAAAAATGGCTTCTCATAATCAGGCATTCCTAATGCTGGAGCTCTGCACATGCACTCTTTCAGCTCTAGAAATGACTCAAGCTCTTCTTTTGTCAATGTGATTGTGTATGGTTCATCCTTAACTTCCTTTCCTGTCAGTTTTGTTAATGGTTTTGAAATGATCGAGAAGTTGGGTATCCACTGGCGACAGTAGCCCACCATTCCCAAGAACATTCTGACATCTCTCTTTGTTGTTGGGGGATTCATTTGTAAAACAACTGTTATTCTCTCTTTGGATATTCTTCGAGACCCTTTCTCAATCAGATGCCGCAAATATTTTACTTCTTTTTGGCAGTACTGCAGCTTTTTAGGTGACACCTTATGTCCGTTTTTCCCTAAATGATTCAATAAGGCAATGGTATCATATTTGCAGCTGTCTTTGGTTTTAGATGCAATCAACAAATCATCAATGTACTGCGCAAGAGTCGAATTGTAAGGTAGCACAAGAGGTTCCAAATCCTTCTTCAATATCTGATTGAAGATGGATGGTGACTCAGAAAACCCCTGAGGAATTCTGCACCAACTGTATACCTTATCCAGGAACTTGAAACTGAACAAAAACTGGCTGTCCTCGTGAAGTGGAATCGACAAAAACGCTTGTGATAGGTCTACTACGGTAAACCACTCAGCATCACAAGGAACCTGGTACATTATTACTGCTGGGTTGGGAACCACAGGGCAGCATTTTACCATGATTTTGTTTATTTTTCTCAAATCCTGCACAATTCGAACTTTCCCACAGGGCTTTCTCAAACCCATAATCGGAGAGTTACACGGACTACTCAGGACTTCTTTCAAAACTCCCTGTCTGAGAAAATCTGCAATTATCTGTGTCACTTCAATAAGGACATCCTGAGTCATGTGATATTGTGACATTTGTGGGAACACTGCATTCGGCTTTATCTGCACCTTGATTGGTTTTACTCCCTTTATTAATCCAACCTCCTTTCCAGTCAAATCCCACACTTTCTCTATCACCGATCCTTGCAGATCAGTAGGTAGATCGATCAAGGTGAACACTGGAAAAAGGGTAATTAGAGGGTAATCTTCATTCATCTCTCCTCCTTCTTCCATGAGCTGACCCTCATCTGCCTCGTCATCACTGTTTGTCTGAACCTCTATTCCACCATCGGAACAGGTAATTGAACATTTGGTTTTGCACAATAAGTCTCTTCCTAACAAGGATACTGGACTTGAATCGCACACAACAAATCTATGCAGGCCCTGGAAATTTCCAATTTCAACCTGCACTGGGTCAGTGATTGGATTAGTCAGGTACTGATTAGCCACACCAACCACTCGTATGGTGCGCCCTGAGAGAGGTAATCTTGGTACCTCTGCACTGCGAACAGTAGAGCGTGTGGCTCCTGTATCAACTAAAAATGAGACTTTGTAGCCCATTACTTTTCCCTCCACATATGGGCCTCTCTGGTCTACCTCTAAGGATGCGGCGAGTCTGCACTCTTCACTGTCTGAACTATCATCTGACCAGTCCCCATTCATCTCATTTTCACCTCTTAGTGGGAATTGTTGTACAGTGTTGTTTTGATTTTTTACTTGACCTGTTGAGGAAGCATCACCTGTTGCTGTCCCATCGGAGCTAGGGGTAACTGCATTTGCTGTCTAGGCACCATAGGGATCTGCTGTTGCATCGGTTGTACTGACACTGTTTGGAAACGCGGCATTTGTATTTGCTGCATAGGTTGCACCCCTGTCATTTGTACCAAATTATTTTGATAGTTCTGATTCGGGTGTCTCATTCTTGAACCTCGTGAATTTTGCAATGTACCGGCATTGATACTCTGCTGAACTGTACCATCCAGCATTATATTTGGACAATCCCGTTTCCAATGTCCCACGCCCCCGCACGCATGGCATGGTGACATCTTTTTCACTCCTTGACCATCACCTTGAACAACAACATTATTCATGTCTGCACCACGGTTCACAAACCCTCGACCTCTACCTCTCGGCTGTGCCTGAAACACACCATTCAATTGCGGTTGTTGCTGTATCATTTGTTGAACACCATTTCCCTGTATTCCAGCCTGTGCAGCTCTTATCTGCATCACCATCACCTTCAACTTTTTCTGCTTTAACTCAATTTCATCACTACAGTATTTCGCGTACTGTAATACTTCATCAATCGGTTTAGCTTGCCAACAAATCAAATGGTTTTTAATCATTTGGCTGACCTCCGGTCTCAGCCCTTCGACAAATCTGAACACAAGATGATTCATGTCCTTCGGCTCAATTGTTTCAGTACCACTGTAATGTTTGAATGCCTTTAACAATCTTTCATAATATGCATGTATTGACTCTTTAACCTCTTGAGAGGTCCGGTCAATTTTCTGCCAATCAGTCACCTTCGGCGACACCTTTTGTTTCAAAAACTCAATTACTTTATGATAATATTTCATCACCTCTTCAGAAGGCGCTCCAGTCACTTTATCCCTTGCTGGTTCCTTTGTGGGCCAATCTACCCCTCTCTTGCATTCAAGCCATAAGTCTGGCGTAACAATAATCTCAAACAAGGTATTTAAGTCTTCCCAGAGACCCTTCGCAAGCTTCACGAATCTATCTGTCTGTTGATACCACTCAATCGGTTTTTCTCTTAACCTGGGATAATCATTCGTAAAGGACAAAATGTCTCCCCTGGACCAAGGCACATGCACCAAAACACCACCAGCTGTTTCTCTCATAGGTAGGATTTTTACTGTCTCTAAGTTTGGTGTGACTGTTGTTTCATTAGATACTGGACTATCTCTTTTTCCCTTATCTCTTTATTTCATCCATCGGCCTTCCCATTTCTCTAGTGCTCCCCAAATTTGTGCGCTTTGCAGCAGCTCTTTCAAATGTGTCTTCATGCCTGCAGATCTCATGTGCTCAAAATCTTTTGAGTCAAAATCTAATCTGTAACTCCGTTTCAAATGTTTTGTGTTTCCAATATCGATATTGTATTTGTCTGCCAAATTCGTTAATTTCTGGTGTACTTTGCCTACCTCTTTGGTTATCTTAGGGCATAGGTACCTTAATTCTGCCTCAGTGTAAGACTCCAACCTATTTACTCCCATTGTTCCATCCACCAATTCAGCAGCTTCTGCTCCTAGTCGTACTAGATTTAGGTATTCATCGTGTTTCTCTTTCTCAGGTTCGATTGCAGCTGCTGTAGCCCTTTGTGATGTGCAGGTTTTCTCTAACCACTCATTTAGCTGTTGTACTGTAAAACCCTGCAGTGAAATGTTCCCTGCATGTATCATTGGAGTGTATGAGGTATTTGTACTCATAGTTTGGGGAGTCAATACTTGTCGCATTGCCTCAAGAGGTGCCCCTATTGGACTAAGGTCCATTAAGGGTCTTGATTGTTCACAAGCCTGTCCTCCCTGTGTCATTATTTGTGGAGTTATAATAGGCCCTCCTCTTATCGTTTCATGAGTTAGGACTCCCTGTTCACACATCCTTGTTTTCTCCTGTGCATATAACGGCACCGGGGGACCAACTGTAATGGGTAGTGATATAGCGGCAGGTGTCTGGCCTGCTCCCAAGCTTCTTGGAGCTTCAACACCATAGGTCTGATTTAATAATCCTGGTGCAGGTTCTTTTAAAGGACCCGCTACTGGGTTATACCCAGGTATCAGTTTCGCGGTTGTGACACTAACTGCGGAGTTGATTCAATCTGCACTAACCTTGGCTTTGTATATATCGGGTCTGGCTGCACCACCAAGTTCGTAGTAGTCTCAAGCACTGGAACATCAGGATAAATTCTTTTTATCTGTGGTGGAGGCTGTAACTGTATCAGCGGGTCTGGAGCAGTGGGTACACTGACACCATTCTGTATCAAAGCTGTATCGCTATTCTGCACTGTATCAGTAACACCCTTCTCTTTCGTCTGGTTCCCAAGATCCAAGCTAGTACTTTGAGCATTGTCGTTCACCGCGTAAGGTGGCGGACGATCATGTAACAGCCTATCCATAAACGCCTCATCATCTGAATCGTCCTCTTCTTCCCAAGATCTTTTATTCTCTTTGTTTTTGACTGGCTCTTTATCAGTTTTGCAAGAAGCTTTCTTTCCCTGTGTTTCCTCTCCCTGGGTTATTGCCGGAAACAGCTTCAACCCATCCACTATTCCTCGTCTCCACATTTTGTTCTCATTATCCCACCTAGCCTCTGCATAGGATTTTTCGGCTCTTGTCAATCTCCTTTGAAATCTTTCTTGTCTATGTTTAAGAGCCATCAGGTCCCAAATTGCCAAAGCCTCATATTGTGCTGGTCGAGGAGGTGGTTGCTGCGTACTTAACATCCACCTCAGATTTTCTAAAACCTTTTGATTAAACGTTCCATGTTCGGGAAACGCTAGACACCCTTCTTTCTCTGTCAGTTTGCGCCATTGTTTTATCCATAAACACGGTGCAACACCCTTTTCTTCCATAACTGTGTAAGCTGGTGTACCCTCAGGTGGTGTAGGTTCCCCATCAGTCGCAACGATATACACATCTCCTTTCAATGCGCTTTTAAATGCCTTAACAAAATTCATTTTATTTTATTTTTACTCAGAAACGGCTTTGTTCCCAGGACACTCTTCACCTACCCTTTGCTCAACCTATTGCCTCTCACGGACGGCAGCCAATCCGTGCGCGACCCCTCTCGACATCTGACCTATCCCAGCGCGGCACCACTGACGTCACACTCACACACACTGCAGCTGACAAAGTCTTGCGGCTTGTCCACACCTCACTAACTCCTTACAACTCATACAAACTAATGCAAATTATTGCTAGCACTTGAATGACAACACAAATCTGCCGGTTTACTACAGGAAGGGTAACACATTCGCTTCAGAACTTTACAGAGATTTCACTTGAAGCCTCGGCCGCTACTCTCTCCTTCTCAGTTCCCTCATACGCAAGCAGAATTCGTCCTGCAAATCCTACTCTCAACTTGTCAATGACTCCTTCTAGTGCACTTTAGAACTTCTCAAATCTCCATCGAAGGTTACACACATGCATCATAACTCGAAACTCGATCTGTCAACCACGCCCGATTGACCTACTAAACCGCACAGATTACAACATAAACCATTTTAACATCATACTCCGGAGTCTTAGACCTCAATAGGCCCGTATACAACAACCAACCACGTGGATAATTTTGAGCAACAAGCGATGCATTCACATGAAGTACGCCGACTTCCCTACTCTCATGCTGTGGAGTACGCCCACTCCTTCTAAACAACACTTTATTTGGCCTAATCACACTCAAGTATTCACAATCACCTGCAAAGTGCATAAGATTTAATAAGCGCAAAAACCCTAACCACACATACTATGGCGCCGAGAACATTCCCAACTCATTTAGGCAGGCTCCGAGATCCCGGGAAAGCCCATGGCAGATCTAGCAACTCATCATCTTTCCAATTTGCATTAACAAAAGAAAACAATTGAACAGTGAAAACTCCGTCCTAGGGCCCCCAAGGGCCAAACCGTACTCTGCTACCAGAACTGCTAACGCGTCCGTCTATGTCAATTTTTACACATCAGGACTCGTTTTAGGCCAATGAATCTTTGGGCCCAGTGGTGAGACACCGTAGGACGAGATAACTAATCAAAATATCAATCAATATGTCAATAACATTGTCAACGTTTAACCTCAAAATATCTCTTACTTTAGACATTAATAAACGTTCGGCGCAACCATGACCTTTCAGTCATGAATAACCACACCTTAATGGAGTTAATAAGTTTTATTCCCTATTGATTACAATCTAGTAGTAAAGGCATTAATCTCAAAGTCAATAAACATATAAACACGATTACAAGATGGCAACCACAATAAGCTTTCGATAATGCAAAGATCACTAACATAGACAATCAGATAGATATAAGCGGATTATAACACATTGAACTTTCTAAGATACTAGTTCAGCATAGCACCATGTCAGTCACGTCAGTTTGTCAGTCAGAGTGAATACCTCGTCTAACCTCTAATTAGCATTAGCATGTTGGGCGTCATGCAAAACAATTTTGAACACCAATTTGGAAAACTTCTAGCTAAGGTCTCTATCAAAACATACAGCAGTTGGTACCTAGAAAGAAAGGCAAAATGAATTCTCATTAGCAATTTTATAATTACCCTCCTCTGAATAAGTCAGCATTCAGGATCAGTCTTCGTCTTCAGGTCATCAGTTAGATCGCCGTCAATCTATCTAAGTTAGAGGCAAGAGACACTCTCCTCATAAGGAGAAAAGTGTAAGGGGCAGTAATATGGGCAAGGATGGTTTGTCTAAGTCTCAAGTCACAGAATAGTGTGACAGAGTTTCGGGATGTAATCAATATCATTCCCTACCTAATGCACCGTTATTTCCTGTGTCATGGGTTTTTATCCCTTTCTAGTAATTCATTCCCCCAAAATTCTATTGGTTAGTCAATACACCCCATCATTGTTAACCTATCAAATTATACATTAAGTAATGCATTTGTCATCTCTCGATAATATTTAGTCTTCTGATTGGTCTTCATAATCAGCCTTCCGTAGGTGGCATATCCGGGGTTACTTCATCAGCTTGGCACACATCTCAGGTTAAAAGTTCTCGTTCCCTCGTCTCATTGTCCTTGGAAGTATCTACGAATGTTTCGAAGCACAATCATTTTATACTAAAAGATGCTAGCATGCGGATGGGAAAATGTCCCTATGTTTCAAACTAATACAGAGAGAACAATAGCTGGGTCATGATCGTTTGCAAGTCAGCACACTGAAGGGACAGGAAAAATACGCTTTTAAATGAGAGCTACACAGCTTCTGCTTGGCTCATGCTAACTTAAGATATACGAGTTTTAATGAATGCCGTTTTATACGTTTTAATGTGCTCAGTTAGGCAAACTATAAACGATTATTCCTTACAGTTGACATTAGTTTATACATATGCACGATTCTCCATTTTATGAATACGCTTTAATAAATGTTTTATTAATACAGCATTGTTAGACATAAGCATTTCACGTCTATAATATGTAATATCAAAATACGCTCTCTCAGGGCTAATCTGTATATATTGTCTTCTTTTGTTCAGTCTAGGTGTTAAGTATAGCTCTTGGACAGTAGGCGAACCACTATTTTTATGCTGTAATGGTGTTCGGTTAAGCCCCTCTTTTGGTGTCTTTAGGATTAAGAGGACCGTTCATTGACAACAAACGGGGCAAATAGGACGCCCGTCGCCTCTAATATGGGCAATTCTTTTGAAGTGGGTAGGAGGTAATATATGGATGGTAGCCCCCAAGATGGCCGCCGAGGTGCCTTATACAAAGAGAAGACCTTTTTTGTTGTTTAGTACATATTTAAGTATTGGCGAGCGCGGTAATCGCTAAGCTCACGCCGTGACTAGGCACACGGCAATCTAAGTTTAAGAGTTATTCTCTGTTTTTGTAATTTGCCGGCACCTATGTGAGGGCAAATTATTTTGTATACACCGTTGGATCAATATTAGATGTAGTAATGTTCCAAGATGGCAGACGAAATACTGTGTTTGGAAACAGAGAAGTCCTTCCTCTCTGTTTTCTTCTTTCTTTTCTTGTTTAGGAGCGCGCAAATGAATTAACTCGTGATATGATTGGATATACTCTAATTGGGTTCACTATTTATGCTGCTATTTGGACGTGCGGGCGGTTTGCTTACACATACGTTGTTGGTATGAACTGGGAGCAAAGGAGAGATATAAATACGTATATTATCGGCATCCCAGGTGAGATATGAGTGGTAATTTTGGCAATCATACTGTTGTTAATATATGGACCTCTGTGAAAGTTATGTTGAGGCATAGGAAATGGGGGTTTATATTAAATTATGTTGTTTTTTACACATAATTATACCATCCTTTACTACTTTGGTAGTTGCTAATACACACTAGGGTTCAATTCTGGGAGATTATTGTGCAAGGAACATTTGCATTGATAAGGACAATTATTGTTGTGTTGTTGGACTCTTTGTATTAATTATAATTGTTATCTTATGGGTATGAGTTTTCATAAAATCTGGGTTACTTGATTGTTGTGATTACAGGTGTTAAGGGACATTGAAAATTGTGCTGTCGCCGAGGTCAGACCAGAGGTATAAAAGAAAGTTGCAAATAACAATATATGGACTACCTTGAAGATACTAAAAGACGGGGTTATTCCTTCTAGAATCAAGGTCAGTATGGATGACAACACTGTAGACATTGGTATTATTGGCTTTCTTAAACAAAGAAGGATAACGGTCCCTTCGCTTTCTTTTTGGTAGTCCCCAAGGGGGCCATGGTGGTCAAGTGCCATTGGAATGCTCAAGGTATATATTTAAAATGAAACAGCACCCATATAAAAGTTTTTCTTTTTTGGTATCACTGTCTTTTTTATACTTTGTGTTGTATGTTAATTTTTCCATAAGCATAACATTAACACCATTTAATAACAGTACCAACCCCCTTTTTGGGGGGAATATACTGTTTTATTTCTTGTGTGCTCCACTAATTGTGTGTTTGTTCAGTTATTTTTACCGGCTTGCTTTGTGGAATCCGGTAGTACACATCATGACAACGATGTGGTTTAGTGTATGAGCACTTTTACCTTGTGTTATTTAAACTATTAGAATGTGCATTTATTTCAATAGTGGTGATGCCAACTTTCTGTTTGAAGCACTCTGGGCACCATGACCCCTCCAGAACCAGTGGAGAGATACATCCACTACCTCTGTCCTTAGCAGGATGAAGCAAGAGATACATCCACTACCTCTGTCCTTAGCAGGATGAAGCACTCTGGGCACCATGCCCCCTCCAGAACCAGTGGAGACTGTCATCCACTTGAGAGACTGGGGCTTTGCACTCCCCATGATTGAACAGTGGGCAACCCACCCACTGTATAGACTTGAGAGACTGTGGCTTCGCACTCCCCAGGATTGAACAGTGGGCAACCCACCCACTGTAGAGACTTGAGAGACTGTGGCTTTGCACTCCCCAGGATAGAACAGTGGGCATATGGCCCTCTTGTGGATTTGGCGTCGTGCACTCAACCGGCTGAGGTGCCCCCCCTTTCCCTCCCCCTGAGGTGCCTTTTTTCTTGCTCTCTGGTGCCCCTGCAGTGTTCTCTCCGTCATGGTCGGGGATCTTGTGTGGGCCTCGCCCATACCTTGTGGGCCCAGTGTTCCACGGACTTCATTGGAGCACTACCTGGACTACTAAGCTTGGTGTATGTTTTGTTTATGGTGTATATATATATTTTTGCATACTTGATTTTAATATATTACAATGGTTACACTCATTTCCTTTTGTCTTTGCATTATTTCGGGGGGGGTTGGGAGATGCAACTACAATGTATAAATATGTATTAGTGTGTGTGTTGTAGTGGTGAGGGTGGGGGCGGGGGTGTTGCGTGTGTGTGTCCCTGTTTTTTCCTTCCCCCCTCCCCTGTGTCGTAGGTGCTGTACTCACCATGGTCGTTGCCGCCGGCGTTCGTGCTCCTGGTAGAGGAACAGGAAGACTATTGCAGGGAGAATTTTGAGTTCCGGCTCCATGGTGTCCTGGTTCCTCATGGGGTGTGTAGGGGTGAGCGTTTTCCTTTCGAAGTCCTGTTTCTGCCGTGTTTTTATCTGCGGTGAATCCGCCCCGGAAAAGGTGGCGGATTGGTAGGTTGTGATACTGTGGGTGGTACTTTGTCCTCCGCCTGTCTGTTGGCAGTGACCGCCAAGCTGTTTGTCTGTACCGCCGTGGCGGTCGGAGTGTTAAGGTGGCTGTCTTTGTTGACGGTTTACGCCACGGTCGTAATTCCAATTTTTTTACCGCCGGAATGTTGGCGGTCTTACCGCCGCTTTGACACCGACCGCCAGGGTTGTAATGACCACCATTGTCTAGGAGGCTAAGCAAATGCTCCTATCTTCCACAGTTATGTGGTTCCATTCCTCCAAACTTCAAAAGCCTGTGACTTCCTACAGGGACCTGGCTACCCTTCATTGTTTCTGTGGGGGTGAGTCTTCCCACGTCAGGTTAAATGTGAAAAGTAATTACCACAAGCAGATTCTGTCCCCATTCTCAACTCTCTAATAATGAATCTTGAAGTGACACATGGAGTGCAGATGTGTGGAAATGATCATATTTGCATTTGTCATGCTGATTTACCATATAATGTATGAGCTGAGTCTCTAGGTCTTATTATGGTTAAATTGTAGTTTGGTCCAGATTTGTCCCATAAGGGATTATACACTAAGGCAGTCTCTATACTTTGGTGAAGCTCTACAGATGTATGTACTCAGAATGTCAAAGTCCACTCATACCATAATTCCACGAAAGGTCCCCTCTGTGACAGGCTGCCTATGCACAAATACTGGGCAGAGTTAGTCGTAGTCTCACATGCTTATCTTATACATGTGAGCAAACACATGTGCATATGTTCACTTGTTCATGTGGATGCATTTTTCATCCGTCGCAGGAATCAAATGCACAATGAGGTCGACAGACTTTTTGACCAAGAAAGATGTGTTACATCAACATCACCCCAATAAAGTTAGACACCATGGCCAATGTGGCCACAGAAGAAAATCAGGAATATAGGGCCAGCTGTACAACCATTACAATTTGCGAGTCTCTAATTGTGATTCATTGTGAATCACAATTAGAGACTTGCGAATTGAAATGTTCAAATGTGTCTCAGACACATTTAGCAATTCCCAATGGGGTAACAAATGACCTACCTCATTATTATGCATGAGGGAGGTTGCAATTTGCGATCTCATTGGGAATAGCAAAACTCACAGGGATGGTGGCCTGCAAGGGACATCAGCCCACAATATCTGTAACCGTTTTTTAAGTAAAGCAGTTTTTTCGTAATGCAGCCCATTTTTCTTAAAGGAAAACAGGATTCATTACAAACAAAAACAAGCATTTACAATGCAACGGGTCTTGCGTTTGCTCATGTTAGAGCTGATCGCGTTGTAAAATCCTAACCCGACTTTTCACCTATTGGGCAAAAGTGCATTTATGTAAACAACCCGAAAAAGTGAAATTAACTATGTAAAGCGCTCGACTTCTGCCAAGCGAGATCGTGCTCGTAAATTAGAGAAAAAGAAGTCCACGAGCCCGATGGAAAACAGCGAGCCTCGCATGTTTTCTGTACTTGGTCGCTGCGCTTGAGGAGGACTAGCCACCGGAAAAGGCATGACGTATGCTTGCCTTCGACTAATGAAAGCAAGCAGGTTTTATTAGGCAAGCCCACGAACCAATAAAAAACACTGACGTGAAGTTGACAGGGCTCCGAGCCCTTTTCTAAATACAAAAGCGTCTCGTTGCGATACGCATGCGCGAGCACATGCAATGCAGGCTCGACCCTAAAAATGAAAAGTTTCCTTTTAATTTTTTCAGAGTAAGCAGTGGTCCAAAGGTTCACTACCTGCAGTGAAAAAAATGTTGGCCCCCCATTTACAAAGAGTAGGGGTTCTGTGGGGGCCCCTTCCCATTTGCGAATGGGCTACCACCAACTTGGTGGTAACTGCAATTGTTTTGCAACTGCATTCCTGGTCGCAAATCAATCATTCATGCGATTGCGACTCATTTTTTGGAAGGGCCCTCTTCGGCACACCCCTTCCAAATAGCGACTCGCAACCCTATTCTGTGATTCGCTACATAGATTACCAAATCGCAAAATAACGTTGGTTCATACCAAAATGCTATTTTCTGGTCCCACATGGCCATTTGGGACCACAATCAAGCCGTTTGCAAGCAGAAAATAGCTATGTACATCTGGCCCATAGTTCAAAACTTTATTGCAAACACAAGCTCAAAGTCACATACACAATGCACAAAACCAAGTTATAGAGATACATTACCACCCAGGGTTGCCCAAGTAGATTAAATAAGTTCAGGCAACATTAGCAAAACTAAGCATTCAAGAAGGATAATACAAAAAGTCAAAAGAAATATCTGAGACATAGAAATTACATTGTTCTCCGATTGCACAATCATTTAGCCAATTCAAATTCAATCAAGTCAATAATCATTGGCTGGGCATAGGTCAGCCCTACAGCTAATCAATATAAGGAAATACATGTATGTGGTGAAACACATGTGCGCAAAATACAAAAATGCAAAAAGGGACAAAAATAATTTGGAAAAATAGAATAAATTGGCTACAGGACATTAGCTAAAAATAAAAATAAAATAAGTGCAGGCACGTTGGAGTTTCTAATCTACAGGGGCATTTCAAAGGGCAAGAGCAAATTGCAGAGAGGAAGATACCTCTTCAAGGAATGGAGCTTTCAGAGAATCTTTATCAGCAAAGCATCAAGTCAGCAAGGCATCTGCAAGCATCAGCTGTAGGTCTCAGGTCAAGATGAGACTGTTTCTGGTCTAAATTCGATCAACAAAGAGCATATTAATTCACATGAAATTTTCCATTTGGTCACCAAAGTCAATTCATGTTATGCTAAAGGGGCATCCTCCAATCATAGATTATTGTTGGACTTCAGTTTGCAACAGTTCGACATTCTCCCAGGTCTGTCATAGGAACATCTCCTTTTCCATGTGACTCCAAACTGTTGTAACAATTTCTATACCAGTCCATGTTCCTGTATTATTGGACTCGAAAGGCCAAATGGGTACAGTTCTTCTACAATTAAACAATAGACTTTTTACAAATGGGACTATGCTTTTCATGGTAACAAAATCTGAAGGAAGACGTCACGTTGTGAAAAAACAGTTCAGCAAGTTTACATGACAACTAAATGCAAGCTCTGCAGGCCCTAGTTATGCTAACAGAAGAATTTATCAAATGCAATTATTTTATACTTGCTAACACACATAGGGGGTCATTCTGACCCTGGCCGTAATTACCGCCATGGCGGAGGTCGGCGGTAGCACCGCCAACAGGCTGGCGGTGCACCGCTGGGCATTCTGACCGCGGCGGTTCAGCCGCGGCCAGAAACGGAAAGTCGGCGGTGTACCGCCGACTTCGCGCTGCCCTTGAGAATCCTCCATGGCGGCGGAGCGCGCTCCGCCGCCATGGGGATTCTGACACCCCCTACCGCCATCCGGTTCCTGGCGGTTCTCCCGCCAGGAACAGGATGGCGGTAGGGGGTGCCGCGGGGCCCCTGGGGGCCCCTGCAGTGCCCATGCCAATGGCATGTGCACTGCAGGGACCCCCGTAAGAATTTCAGTGTCTGCTTTGCAGGCACTGAAATTCGCGACGGGTGCAACTGCACCTGTCGCACCTTCCCACTCCGCCGGCTCCATTCTGAGCCGGCGTCCTCGTGGGAAGGGTGTTTCCCGCTGGGCTGGCGGGCGGACTTTCGGCGGTCGCCCGCCGGCCCAGTGGGAAAGCCAGAATGACCGCCGCGGTCTTTCGGCGGGAACCGCTTGGCGGGCGGCGACCGCCGTCCGTCGCAGTCAGAATGACCCCCATAATATGCAAACCTATAAATTCATCATTAATAATATTTCAGCATTACGTGTAAAACATATCAATATAAATGGAGAAACTTTGTTATTGCATTACATTAAGTATAACAGAGGCCTGCATTTTTCTCACTTGCACATATTTTCAGTCATTAATCTTTCATAAAACACAAGAAAAACAAATTTGTTTCTGTAAACACTACTCGTTTAGACTCTAAATTTAATTGTAAGTCAACTTTAACATTCTAGCACGTGATTAAATTAGAAAGGCACCTATGTCGAACTGTGAAATACAAGAAAATAGCACATTTAAAATATGTGCATCAGTGTAGCTTTCTAATGTAGTTTTTCTCTCAATTAAGTTCATAACATTAAACTCAGGGGTCTCTTCTTTGCAATAGCGAAGGAGCGTCGCCCACCCCGGCTGAGCAAGGAGCGGAAAGATAAAACAATATTTCTTTATCATTTTATCTTTCAGCTCCTGGCTCAGCCAGCAACATGTTTAGGGAGGAATTGGCCACAAGAGGTGGGAGGGTAGAGTAGGAGAGAGTGCACCTAAGTGTGCATGTGTGTTGGGCCGGCTGCCTTAGGCTGGCCAAAAACACACACGCACTTAGGTTTCTCCAGCCTGGCTGTGTTGAACAGCTGTGCTGGAGAAACTGCACAGACCCCAGGGCAGTGTCTGAGCGGCAGTCCAAGCCACTCAGACCAATCCTGATGCTGCTTTCATGCTACGTTTAGCATGAAAGCAGCATGAGGATTGCTGGGGAGGCCGTGCTGGTGTCCCAGTGAATGCTGGGACACAAGAACAAGAGGACAGATGCAGCAGTTAGAGTAAAATGCAACAATAGCGTGGTAATAAAATGTCAGATATGGGCTGATTTACTCTACTGACACATATCACTAAGGTGCACAGCTTCAGAGAGCAAAATTGTGCCTTGGCTGGTCTGCAGTTGGAAACCACTGCAGTGACACATGGCAAGGAAAAGTGGTTTTCCATATAGAAATCCTGCTGCTTTTGCACATTGCCTTAGTCACCTTTGAAGTATGCTTTGTAATCTCACAGGGCTGGGTTTTCAATCTATATAGATCGGACAAACTATACATCAAGGAGAAATACATTCTCACAGTTGCCAAAAGAATCTGCCATTGTTTAAGTCAAACCACGTTTCTCATGAAGAATCCTGTGAGTAGAAAATTGACTGTCACATCTCAGCCTGGGAAAATAATGGAAAACATATTCAAAGTTCTATATTATTTGTTATTAAAAAACAATTATGTTGTGTAGGTAGATTTGTAATATAATTATTTGAAATTCACCTTTCACAAAGTGTACTTTGCGCTGCCCAAGAGCAAACTGAATTAAAACATGTTTGCCTGGTAACCCCGCTTCAGAGAATTGTAATAAACATCCCAGAATGGGTGTGAATGATTGGCTTTCTGGAGGGAAATGCCGTTGCCTTAGGGAGTAGGAAATCTGAGTGGTGTTACTTGTGACAACTTAACATGAATGACTCTACCAGGAGGGGGAGGAACAAATGAAACATTAAAGTAGTGATCCAAAAAGGGACAGAAATCATTCATTCCCAGAGCCCACTTATACAGAGAGAGGGGGTGTTCCATCATTTCCATAAGGGACTGTCTGAAGGGGAATAGTAGGCTGCTGAAAGAAGTCTGAGACTATGAAGAGGGATTCAGGAAAGGTTTGCAGCAAGTTAGGAAAGGAAGTGATACAAAAGGAGATTTGATTTTGCAGAATTGGAGGTAGGGAAGTATTTACCTACTGGCTAAAGCACCTCACTACTTCCTTCTCATAACATTTACAGACTGGAAAGATTATTTGGAAAAAGAACTATGATTCTGCGAGACTACAGGTGAAAGAAGACCGAAGCAGTCCTGACTCCTACTTTCAGCACAGAACTGGAATGACCCCTAACTAGACCCGGAGGCAGCCCTGGATGGAGCGACCTAGTGTAGAGAAGCCTGCTCAAAGTACCTACTGGCTGTAAGAGTGACAAGGACTGACTTTCATTAAATCAAGAAACTTTTGGCATTGAGGGATGTCATTTAGACACCACAGATAGTCCATGAATAAAACCAGGTAGGGGGACCAGAAGTCATGGTCTCATCCACAATGGGTGAGAATTACACACCCTGTTTAGAGGTCCCCCTTGCTTTTTGGAGATCGATGTGTTGTGAATAGATCCACCATCGCAGTGACTTTCTTTACAGTACTGCAGGTTTGATGAGTGGGCAACATTTTTAAGGCTTCCACTCTATAAACCTTGTTATAATGAGAAAATAACCTCCCAAAGTGGGTGATTCTTTTCTCAATAGAATAAAAACAAATACCCTGATGGACAGGGAATTTTCTCCCTCTGAATAGAATCCATTCTGCATTTATTTTCCTTGCCCAGGCTTTGCTTTCAATAGGGTGCTACAGCTGTTTTTCTGACATTGTGTCTTCTTGGTAGATGAGCCACCCTGTTAGTGGTGGAGCCAGCAGAGGGTCCGTCAGTGTTATCAAAGCGCTTCCCACAAATATAATTAGATGGGGGAGCTACATGTTTTTGTGGGGTAGCGACACTGTATATGGTCCTCCCATTCTGTAAAACGCTTAATGAGCCCCCTAATCATTTTTTTCAAGGTCCGACGACCAGGATCAGGTGCTGATATTGGCCCATTGAGAGAGTGTCCTTGATGATTATGATATCCAGGTTTGTCTACCTCAGAGCTTTTTTCTGGAAAAAATATTTGTTGGGACCTTGAAGTGAAGGTGTATTGCCTCATGGAGGACTGCCTGTATCAACCCTGGTCTCTAGTGTGTATCAGTCCGGGTCTCTAGTGTAATTTCATCTGGATTCTTTGGGTGCGATGTATTCAAAACCTGAATCCAGCAAGTAGATGAGGAATGGATTCAGATGTCACAAAGGTCCTACTGGACAGTGTCAGCAGCTTACTATTCTCTGCAGCACAGCAAACACCACCTCTCAAATGATGTTAAACACTGTCAGGTCAGAGGTGCCAAGTAAACAGGTCCTAGGGCAACATCAGCCCTAGGGCAAGTGGTAAAGTTTGATCATTTGTTCAGAAACAAAATCTTTATGTTCATATGAAAGACAACTCCTTAGTATTCTTAAGCTGACTAATACGTCACTTTCTATTTCCAGGCTATTTGGAATAGAAACCGCAACCATGTAAGGAAACAGACTAAAGCTGCAAACATTTAATGATTTTATTTGAAGAGCTCCATAATTGTAACAGTTTTGTCTTTCAGTGTCATAGAGAGCAATCATGTGACCCAACCAACGCGGTGTTCTTGTCAGATATATGGCTTCAAGTTGGGGAATGGAAGAGCTTTTACAGACTAAGGCCCTCATTCTGACCCTGGCGGTCTTTGACCGCCAGGGCGGAGGACCGCGGGAGCACCGCCGACAGGCCGGCGGTGCTCCAATGGGGATTCCGACCGCGGCGGTAAAGCCGCGGTCGGACCGGCACCACTGGCGGGCTCCCGCCAGTGTACCGCCGCCCCATTGAATCCTCCACGGCGGCGCAGCTTGCTGCACCGCCGCGGGGATTCCGACCCCCCCTACCGCCATCCAGATCCCGGCGGTCCGACCGCTGGGATCCGGATGGCGGTAGGGGGGGGTCGTGGGGCCCCTGGGGGCCCCTGCAGTGCCCATGCCACTGGCATGGGCATTGCAGGGGCCCCCGTAAGAGGGCCCCTACATGTATTTCACTGTCTGCTGCGCAGACAGTGAAATACGCGACGGGTGCAACTGCACCCGTCGCACAGCTTCCACTCCGCCGGCTCGATTCCGAGCCGGCTTCATCGTGGAAGCCTCTTTCCCGCTGGGCTGGCGGGCGGTCTGAAGGCGACCGCCCGCCAGCCCAGCGGGAAAGTCAGAATTACCGCCGCGGTCTTTCGACCGCGGAACGGTAATCTGACGGCGGGACTTTGGCGGGCGGCCTCCGCCGCCCGCCAAGGTCAGAATGAGGGCCTAAGGCTCTTATTATGACATTGGCAGCATTTTCCAAAGACTGCTGTGGTGACGGCTGCCAACAGACCGCCGCGGAGGCGGCAATCTGCCCACCACATTATGACACACAAGAACAGAACTGACGGGAAGCAGCCACAACAACAATTCCGCCAGACCCAAAGGAGGCGAAAAACCTTTGGACCCACCATCCTCCCCCCCTACGCCTGCAACACACAGCCCTCCAAATTATGAACCATGAATCACCAGGCGGACACACAACAACGGTCAGCCATTGGCGTGCATACCGATGCAGACGAATTGGCCACTCCACACCAACAGAAGGTGACATTGGCCAGATTGAAAAACCCACACCTGAGAAATATACACACTCAGTACACACCCACCAACAGCACTACAAAACACACCCCCACACAAAACACAGTTCTTTGCAAAATCATTGGCAGCCCACATATCCCTAGAACTTCACACACAAACCACAGCCACGTACATACCCTTCACACATCACACACCACACACCATACCTCAACACTTAACACCCTCTGCACAACACACACACTACACAATAGGCATGTCCCCACAAAAGAACCCCCGTTTCACTGAGGAGGAGTTGAGGGTGATGGTGGAAGAAATCGTCAGAGAAGAGTCACAGCTGTTCGGTGTACAGGTCCCGCAGATATCCATTGCCAGGAAGACAGAGCTATGGCAGAGGATTGTGGACAAGGTGAGTTCTGTGGGAACCTATCCAAGCACAAGGGATGACATTCGCAAGGGGTGGAACGACCTACGGGGGAAGGTGCCTGCAGTGGCCTTCAGACACCACGTTGCCATCATGAAGATTGGCGGCGGACCCCACCTCCTCCCCCACAGTCAACAGCATGGGAGGAGAAGGTCTTGGCTATCCTGCATCCAAAGGGCCTCACTGGAATCACTGGAGGGCTGGACACTGGTGAGTCACTATTACTACCCCACCACCACCAATAGCTGTATGGCATGTTACCCCCTCACCCTGACACACTTCACCTCACTCCATCCCATACAGAGAACCACCCCCATTACCACCCTCAACTGTGTACCCCTGAATGCCCTATCCACTGCAAGTACACCCCTCCCAGCTCTGCATGCACACGCAACAGTATCGCATGGGCAGCATGTAGCACTACTAATCCCACAATCCATCACCATTCACTAACCAAAGGTGGAAGGACAACACCTATCCCATAGGGAAAGCCAGAAATGCGGAATATGTAACTGACAATGACTGTAACAAAATATTTAGATGCCCACAGGTTCCCCTAGTCAATGTCAGCGGTGACCATGTGCCACGGCAACCCAGTCCTCCACCAGCAGAAGCCCTCAGTGATGACAGCAACTCTGGATGTCTTGATCTGGATGATCTCCCTGACCCTTTTGGGAACCCTGTTCATTGTGGTACCACAGCCAATGCCCAGTCCACCACAGGCCACCCTATCCAACTCCAGTACCACAGCAGCCACTCATCGTCCCCAAACCTCTGTCCATAGGACATGTTGATCAAAAGTGTGCCCACCTGTACAGAGAACCGAGTCGACATCACACAGGCAAGACGATGAAGGTCCTGGTGTCAGTGGGAGTGGCCACACAGTTCAGGTGACACAGGCAAAGGGGGCCAAGGCCAGTGGGAGGTTAGTTGTGTGCCAACGGGGGGCCCAAACTAGGGAACCGACTTCCCAGGAGGCACTCACACATGTCTTGGGAGCCTACTAGAAATCCCAGGAGAGGATGGGCCAGGTACTTACCATCTTGCAGGAGAAAATGGATGCAGGGGGAACACCACCAGGAGGTCATGCAGCAGTTGCCAGGCTTAAATACCAACATGGCCTCCATTGCAGGGGTGCTGGGTGACATGCCGAACATCATGCATGAGTACACAACACACCAGCGGGCCCCTTCCACTAGCCAGTGTATTCACTAGCCTTCCACATCTGCTGCAGCTAGTGGACAGGAGGACCTGCCACAAGAATCACAGGCCACCAGTATCCCTCCCTCTGCAGCAGAAGAACCACCCCACAAACATTCCTTGCAAGCCAGACACCAGAGCCTGTAGCCAAGGAAATGAGCCCCTCCTGAATGTCTCCCTTGTGTGCCACTGAGACACCTTGTTCACTTTGGACTGCCATTGCTCCTTTTCCTATGGCCCCATGGATACTGGACCTGTGCTACAAACCAACTGGGCCACTACACTGAAGATTTTGTCCACCATCATCCCACTCTACTGCACTATCCCTTCCTTTTTGTCACTTCAATAAATACCCTTGAGCTGTGTTTTATTTACAATATGCAGTATCTTGACCTTTATTATCCCATGTAAATGTCATGCAAAGTTTGAATGCATCCACCAAATGTGTGAAAGCAGTCTGTAGTCATCACATTACTTCTCAGTTGTGACCACACCAACATCTGCAAAAAGGGAAAGCATTAGTGACAGTCCATTGAGAAGTGATTAGAGCAACATGAGCCCTATAACATAGCCTGCATTCAGCTGGTAACCTCTTCTTAGTTATTTGCACAGCAATTGACTCCAAACACCATCAGTGAGGAGAAACAACCCATTTCAGGCCCTCACACAAGATACCACAGTACTAGCTATGCCATATTGTCAGCATGCCAATCCCTCCTCTGGACCACCTAGTCTGGGTAACACTGCCAGGGAAATAGAAGTCACAGATCAGTTGTGTAAGCACATTGTAAGTCATGTGACATTCCTAGCAACATATGTTAAGTACTGTATGGGATGAGGGCACAGTTTGCAGTGGCCATGTATGTGAGAAAGCTAAACTACTGACACATTGCATGGGCAGAAGAAGCTTCTACAACATCACCATAATACTGGCACGACTGACCACAGATGGAACAGTATCAGCTCACACAATGCACACATTTTTGCTTGACACAACAAAGCAGCCACACAGCATTTAACAGTAATGGAGGTATGAACAGAAGTTCAGTCTTACCTGAGTGTCATTGGAAGTACTGATGTATCAGATGTGTCTTGTTGTCCACATCCTCCTCCTCCTCATCCTCATCACTGTCTTCAGTATCCTCTGCTGCCACAGGTGCATTGTTTTCCCCCTCTTCCTGCAGGAATGGTACATGGCGTCTGAGGGCCAAATTGTGCAGCATGCAGCATGCAACAAGCCACCACTATCTGGCAGACCTTTCCTGGGGCATAGAGGAGGGATCCACAAGTTACATGGAGGCACCCAAACCTGGCTTTCAGTAGCCAAAACGTCTGTTCAATTATCCTTCTGGTGCGACCATGTGCTTTATTGTACCGATTTTCTGCACCTATCCTTGGATTCCTCATGTGTGTCAACAGCCAGGATAAGGTTGGGTAGCCGGAGTCACCTGGAAGTAGTGAGAGAGACACACATTACTCACATACAATGGCACAGAGGACATCTTCAGGTGGCATACAGTGACATACATTGGGTGAAAACTCAAGTTCACCTATGAAATACACACTCTACCCATCTGTAGTCACGACATCACCTGTGGGATGCTGCTATTCCTCAATATGTAGGCATCATGCACAGATCCAGGAAACTTGGCAGTAACGTGGGAGATGTATTGATCTGAAAGGCACACCATCTGGACATTTATTAAGTGGTAACTCTTCCTATTCCTGTAGACCTGCTCATTTGTCTTGGAAGGGACCAAGGCAATATGGGTCCCTTCAATGGCCTCATTAACATGTGGTATGTGTCCCATGGTGTAGAATGCAGCCTTCACAGTGGGCACATCCTCACTCTAGGGGAATGAGATATAGCTGCTCATGTGTTTCATCAAGGCAGCCAAAACTATTTTGAGCACATTCAACAGCATTGACTGTGACAATCCTACAGCCAAGCCCACAGTCACCTGGAAAGAACCACTTACCAGGCAGTGAAACAACGACAGTACCAGTTCTGTAGGGGTTATTGCTATAGTGCTACAAATAGCAGGAATCAGATCTGGCTCCAATTGTTGACACCGTTCAGTAATTGTGGCCCTTTTCAGATCATAGGTCATTATGATGTGCCGTTCCTCCAGTGTAGTCAAGGCCACTGGGGGTCTGTACAAGGGTGCTTGCCTCCTCCTCCGCAGTGGTTGGTATCTAAGTAAACCAAACATGAGAAGGGTGTGACTACAGGCATCATGGACACACAATATCACAGTACACAGAGCAGCCACATCCAATATACTCCAACAATGATTGTAACTTGCACTGGTGTCCTGTACATGCAAATGGACTTCCTCAAAAATACTAATACTTTTCATTAGCCATTGTGTCTCACAGATGTAGTCGGAGCCATGTGTCCTGATTAGTAGCATCTCATTTTAAATGTCCTGTCAACTACTCATCTGCAAGCAATGCACTGGTATGAGATCTAATTTGAGTGCCAGAGTCTACAAGCAAACCAAAGTATGTAGCGGTCTGGAATCGCCTTGGTGTCAACCATCGGTACCTATGACGCACATTAAACTGACCACCATGAGTACCAGCATTAGGAATTGTCAACCGCCTGTCCAAGCAGGGACAGGTGGAAGTGACCTCACTCCGCCGACGTTTGGTGTCATGGCAGAAGGCGGTCTGCACTGCCGTGCAACTCATTGGTTAACATGGAAGTCTATGGAGCACAGGATCCAATGATGATCACCGCTGGCAGTGACTGTGTTCACCGGCATGGATGTGACTGCCATTTTCTCTTACCCACTTCACTTGATTCCTGACTCTCAACACATCAACACCTCCACTGCGTGTGCTGCTGTGTCCTATATCTGGAGCCTGCAATGGCCCATACTACAGGGGATAGGCCCCAGCCTTCACATCGGAGGAACTGAGGATGGGGGTCCTACCCTTGTATGGACTATTGTATGGGCCTCCAGATCAACAAGTGAGCCCCTTTTGAGTACTTTGGATGTGATATGGCTGTATGTAGATGTATGTGTGAATTGGCAGTGTGTTATTTGGGGATTGTATTTTTGCTGCATGCAATATGTATGCAGAGGTACGAGTAATGTGTGAGGTTAATGTGGGATCAATGCAGTATGTAAGCCATTGCTGTAACAGATTGGAGTGTTAAGTTCATGGTGTCCTTTCATCTGTGTTCCCTATGCAGGTCAGCACCCATCAGAAGAAAGGGTTATGACATGCCACTGCCAAGGACATGCGGACCCTGGGGGTACATATCCGGTGGAGCACCCACTGCAGGAAGAGGTGGGAGGATCTGCGACGCTGGGCCCGGAAGACAACAGAGACCCAGCTGGGGATGTCCTCCTGATTAGGGCGGGGTACCCTTACCCCCCTAATGGCCCTCATACTGGCAGTGGCCAGTCGGAGTTGGATGGGCACTTTCAGGGTAGCACAGCCCTAAGGGGGTGAGTAAACACAGTGTGGAAATCTTTATGGATGCCTGCCATGTTGTATGGATGCAAGGTTCTAGTCAGTGGATGGCCTAATATGCCAGTTTAGCTAATCTTGTAGAGTCCTGCTTAGCAATGAGGAGTGGTATGTACATTTGGTATTGACAAGTAACTAGCATACCATGGCAGACATGGCTTAGTGAGTCCCACTAGGTGTGCAGATGGTAGTATTTGAGTTAAGTTCTGCTGTAGTTCTCAGGCAATGGTGTGGTATTGTAGTTGTCGCTTCAAAGTATTATTTAGCTGTGAGTCATTATGATGTGTATGCCATATGTGCTGTTATTGCTGTCATTGACCCGGTGCTCCCTTTTTTTCTCCCCCACCCTCTCTCCTTTTCTCATCCTGTCCTTGTATGCATAAGCATCATCTGGTGAAGGAGCAGGGACACCGGCGAGTGGGGGAGCTGCAACCCACAGGACCCAAGAAGCAGAGTCCACCGACGCCTGGGGGACCAGTGGGTTGGAGGGTGAGAGGAGCACCACGGGGAGATAGGTGCTGATACTACTGACTCTAATTCCCCCTCCAGTAGAAGCTCCCTGGTGGTGGAAGACCCCTCTGCAACCACCCCAGATACATCATCTTTTGCCACCCCCGTACCAGCACTGCCCTCCCAGTAGCCCCCTACCCAGTTGCCAGTGCCCGCTCACCCAGGAGGGTGGGTGTCTTCTTTTCCCCAGGCACCTCAGGCCCTGCCTCAGTCAGCCCTGCTGCCCTCATTGAGGAGACTATTGACCTCCTGAGATCCATCTCTGTAGGGCAGTCAACCATAGTGAATGGCATCCAGGGGCTGGCATCCCAGATGCAGCAATGCAGTGCCTACCTTAACAGCATTCACAGTGGCTTGGCTGCCCTACAGAGATCGTTTCAGGCTCTGGCCTCCTCCTTGACGGTAGCCAGTGTCCCTGGTTCTTCCGTCCTCCCTCCAACTATCTGTTCCCAGTCCCAAAGCCCTCTCCCCCCACCCTTCCCAAGGACACAGTCAGACCTGCATGCACCCAAGACAACGGACAGGACTCACACAGATAAGCACAGGCACCACAGATCACACCACAAGCACACACACAGCCAACACCCAGGTGCACACATAACAACAGCCACTGCATCCACTGTATACCCCTCCTCTTCCTCGCTCACAGTCACATCAGTACTCACACCTGCAAGCACTGCATCTTCAGTCCCAGATCCTGCCACCTGTACAACCTTGCCCACAGTCACCAACAGCAGACATGCATACTAGCACCCCATTCACCACATGGGCAGTCACCACCACCACCAACATAACCACATGCAGCATACCCACCTCACTTGCAGACACCACCACAACATACATGCACACAACCTGTTTGTCCTCTACCACCCTATCTGCCCACCCCCTTCCAAAAACACATAAACGCTCCCACTCAGACACTCAATAGCCATCCACCTCACACAAGCTCACTGTACATGCACCTGCAACCCAGTCCAGCACACTTACTACTCCCAAATCCAATCCCTCTACCTCCCCTTCCAAACCTGCTCCCACAGCCCACCCCATTGTACCAAAGAAACATTTCCTTGCCCGCCTTGACCTCTTCCCTCCTCCTCTCCCACCCCGTCCTGCCCAGAAAAGGAAGGTCCCGCTCCCCAATCCAGTACCTCCAGCTCCCTGTCTTTTCATGTCCCTCCCCCTGCAGCAGAACCTACCACTAAGGGGCACAAGACTGCCACTCTAACCCCCACTCCAAGCCCACTCCTCTGCCCCCTAAACAAAAGAGCAAAGGCCTGTCCCCTCCCAAACCCAAGTCCAAGGACCCCCCTCCCAAGACAACCCGACACCACCACTCCCGCCCCCTAAGGTGCCTACCTTCCATCATGATGTCCCTGCCCAGTGGAGTGACTTGGGCTGTCAGGAGTCAAGTTGGGCCTTGTACTTTGCCCTGTGGGTTGTTCAGAACATTGGACTGTCCAATGGACCTTTGTATATGGTTGCCTCGTTTGTTGTGGGTGCAAGTCTACCGAAATACAGTGGTTGGACCAAAGATATGTGGCCTGGCTTACTGTACTTCTGGCTTATGTTGTTGGATTTCTCTGCAGATTGTTCTCGGTGTGTGGTATGTGTGTATGGTGTGTGTTGTGCGTGTGGGTGTGTCACTCTCCCCTCCCTCCCTTGTGTGCTAGGCAGCTGTACTCTCCGTCATCGTTGGCGTGGCTGCTCCTGGACTGGGATTGCGTGGTACAACTTCAGCAGGGCTTCAAGTTTGGGTTCCATGGCGGCCGCAGACTCCTCTGTGTCCCTGGAGGTGTATGTCTCCTTTTATCTGATTAATTTCTGCTAGGCTTTTTGTGGATGTGGCCCTGCCCCGGAAATCCTGGCAGTCTTCTATATCATAATATGGTGGGCGGGGAATGGTGTTCCGCCAGCCTGATGATATCAACCGCTGTGGTCGGTGGCCGGACTGCACTTGCAGTTCAGGTGCTACTTTGTCTATGGGAGGCATCACCGCCATGGTCATAATTGGAGGTCTTCACTGCCAGCCTGGCGACTGAACTATCGCCATCGCCCGCGTAGCGGTCAGCTGACAGTCAGTGTCATAATGAGGGCCTACATGTGTTCTGACCAACCGCAGCTGACCATATAACTGATCAACTTTGCAGCATCTGGAAAACCAAGAATTGATTTGTTTGAAACAGCATAAAAATATATTTGTGAATTTGTTCTTACACAACTGACACTAGCCAGTAGCCGAACAGTACCGCCAGTGTGGTATGACCGCCGCCGATGCTGGTAGCCATTTCCAGGCCGGCAGAAAGCACATTAGTGCCCACACTATAACGAGTCAGCAGACCGCCACGATTTCCGGAGCGGTTTGAATGCTCCAAAAAGCTGGTGGAGATTAACTGAAAAAAGGAGAGACTCACCTCCAGGAATACAGACGAGTCAGCGGACACCATGGAACGTGCACTACAAGTCTTCCCAGTGCTATTCTACACCATCCTCCTACAGGACCAGCAATGCCAACAAAGACGCCATCGGTAAGTACACCCACCTAGCACACATTGGAGGGAAGGGGAGAGTCACACATGTCACACACACACATCCGGCACGGACTGCAACATTCACACATGCGATACAACAACTGTACTGTTACACACACACATACACACATTCACAGAGAGACGCAAAACCCACACACACACCATGCCCAACACACACGTCACACAAACACACACAGGTAACACAGGAACCCTAATCCTGTAACAGACAGGGCCAGCAAGCAAAACAAAATGTCAACACAACCTGCATGGAATAGATAATATTCAACACAACCAAATCTGAACGTACAGACATCCATGCAAAGGGAACATATGCACATCATGGACACACACTCATACCTCCACACATACATCATAAAACACTCAAGTACCACAACCAAGCATACACAAACATACCAATCCATATCCATAACAATACTTACACTGCCCAAGTCATATATCCAGCCAATGCAGCTATACAGATACAACGCACAGAATTCCTAAGTAAAGAGCATCCAAATACATTTGTACATCAACCATGTACTTAGAAACGCAAGACAAATGTTTCAAATTGACACCAATGTGGTCTGTTGGGCAGTTGTAACTGGAAAGGACACTGATCTAACTATTTACAAAAGGTGGCCATTGGCCAGTCCAAATTGTTCACAGGCACACAATGCCAGGTAATTGTTCCAACTTGACTCCAGACAGGCTCATGGCCTCCACAGGCTAGGGACATCAATGGGGCAGGCAGGCACCTCAGAGGTCAGTGGGTGGGTGTAGTGGTGGAGGTTTAGGTTTGGGAGGGGGATATTTTTGCTTTGGTTTGGGAAGGGGGTTCTTGGACGATGTTTTGGGAAGGAATTCCTTGGCCTTTCTTTTGGTAGCAGGTCTTTGATTTTGGTTTTGGGTGGGTGGACAGATTCTGTTCTTGCTTGAGGAGGAGGCTGTTTGGACTCTGCCACAGGTCCAGGGTGAGTCTTTTTGGTTGGGGGAGGGGTATGAGAATTAGAAGGGGGTCATGGGAGGACTTGGAGACGGAGGGACTGGGTGTGGGGGGGGAACCATGATGGTGAAGGGCAACACTGGGTGGGACAGGGTCAGGGAACAGATCAAGGCAGGCAAGGAAAAGCATTTTAGGAAAATGGGGGATGGTCTGTGATACAGGTCTGGGAGTAGAGGTAGAGGGAGTGCTTGTAGGATGTGTAGTTTTGCTGGATATGGATGCAGGTATATACATAGTGTGCGTGTGTGAGGTGGAGGAATGTTGAGTGTCTGAGTGTTAGCATTTATGTGTTTTGGGAGGAGGGGGAATAGAGGGTGGGAGAGTACAAACAGGTCATGTGAATGTATGTTGGGGTGGTGTCTGCATGGAAGGTGGGTGTACTGCATGTGGTCGTGATGGGGGTTGTGGTAAGTGCCGATGTGGTGCATGGGGTGGATATCTGAGTGTCTGCTGCTGTAGTGACTGTGGGCAAAACAGAAGTCATGGCAGGATCTGGGAGTAAGGATGCAGTGCTGGCAGGTATGAGTGGTGATGTGATTGTAAGGCAGTAGGTGGTGGGGGAGACAGTGGAGGCAGTGGCTGTTATTGTGTCTGCTTCCGAGGGTTGAGTGTGTGAATGCATGGGGTGTGTCTTGTGACGCCTGTGTGTATATTTGCATTCCTTGTCTGTTGCTTTGGGTGAATGCCTGTTTGAATGTGTGTTTGGATGGGTGAGTGAAGAGGGATCTGAGATTGGGCATAGGTAGCTGGAGGGAGGATTGAAGTAGTGGGGACACTAGCTGCCATCAATAAGGAGGCCAGAGCCTGAAATGATCTCTGTAGGCCAGCCAAGGGACCATGGTAGGCATTGGTCTGTTGCATCTGAGATGCCAAGCCCTGGATGGCATTCATAATGGTTGACTGCCCCACAGAGATGGAACTCAGAAGGTCAATAGCCTCCCCATTGAGGGCAGCAGGGCTGACTGGGGTAGGGGCTGAGGTGCCTGCGGCGACGGAGATGTCCACCCTCCTGGATGAGCATGTACGGGCACCTGGGTGGGGAGCTACTGGGAGGGTGGTGCTGGTAAGGGGGGTGGTGGACAAGGCTGTTGCCTGGCTGGTTCCCGAAGGGTCCGCCACCGCCAGGGAGCTTCCATCGGAGGAGGACTCAGAGTCAGATGTTCCAGTTCCTGTCTCCCCCATGGTTCTCCCCTTGCCCTCCAATCCACTGGTTCCCTCGGCATCTGTGCTCTCGGCCTCCTGGGTCCTGTGGGCTGCAGCCTCTCCACTCACCGGTGCCCCTGTTCCTTCACCTGCTGATGCTAATGCACACAGGGGAAGAAGAGGACAAGGAGGGAGGATGGGAGAGCATGAAAGGGAGCATAGGGTCAATATCTAACATCATGCACATATCAACACAGTTTTAGCCATAAGCATAGCAATTACAGGTATGCAACAGCTACTACATTACCACATTCATCAACACTCCCAAATAGCTACCCATAAGTAATTGAGCACAACCATCACAGTTCAACAGCACAACTCAAGATCTGCTACATATTGGCATGCCTCTATGAATCCTGATTAGAGCTATGATAAGGAAATCCCTGAGTAACAACCTTGCAATGTGATGCCAACCTGTGCATGCCCTTACAAAACCAATTTTTCATGATCAGAACTGTACATGACAGTCACTTTCCCCCAGTCCAATCCCAGAATGTACAACTTTACACATGCCTGGCAAACTTAGGTGTGTACACGACCAATCTAACATGCCTACACACCTTAAGCACAAATATCCTGGCTACATTCCCTATCATATGTACACTAGACATCTACTTTTGTCCAGCACACTCATACTTTCCATTCAGAGTGAAATGACACAAGAACGACACTCTGTTACTGACCCCCTTGTGGCTGCTGAGTTTCCCCCAAGCACCCATCCAACTCAGGGTACGCCACCGCCAGTATGCAGGCCATTAGGAGGGTCAGGGTCCGACGGGCACCCCTTCCTCAGTGGGAGGCCATCGACAACTGGGCCTCAGCGACTTTCCGGGCCCAGCGTCCCAGATCCTCCCACTGCTTCCTTCAGTGGGTGGTCCGCCAGCTATGGACCCCCAGGGTCCGCACTTCCTTAGCAATGGCTTTCCACATGGATTTTTTCTGATAGGCGCTGACGTGGATGGGAGACACAGTAAGAAAGGCACAATTATGTGGACACATTTGCATGAATATGACAGGACCACAAACAGTATACGTACACTTTCATTCATGACAGGACACGTATACTTCCTATTCCATGGGTTGTGTGGGTGTGTTTTTTATGGTGGTGTCTGGGGGGGTGTGGTGTGTGTATGTGTATCAGGTATGGGGTATTCAAATTTGCCAATGTGGTGTGGTGTTGTTGTGGAGGTTCCTTTTCCACTGCGGCGGTCCGCACTGCCATGGGCTTACTGCTGCTCTTTGACCGCTGTACTGATTTGTGGGTCATATTATGGTGGGCAGTCTGTTTTTGACATGGTGGTGTGGCTGGCTCTACTGCCTCTCTCAAGCTGTCGTTCAGCCTGGCGGTGTGGGATTTGTGGCTATATTCTAGCAATTTGTTTTTTAGTCGTATTAGGGCAGGCAGATTACTGCCGCTGCGGTGGTATTGTGGCAGCCGCCAGCATGGTGGGATTTGGAAAATACCACCAAAGTTGTAATGAGGGCCATAGTCTAAGACAGAGATTTCAACCTTTACTATAGTGAGAGCTACTTTTGCTCTATTAAAGTGTACCCTAGCCAAAACCAAATTCAATCACTGTAAAATAGTGTTCTGTCAGCATTACACGATGACTACCCTAAGCAGGATTATCAGTTGTGACCACCCAAGCCATTCCAGCAGAAATGCTAGGAAAACCTTATTGCTATTAAACAACTCCATCTAATGAAATAGTAGCCAAAACACCATATGCACTCTGGCACAAAAGATATAATCACACATATAAGTCTTCCCAACTTAGCATGAAATATCATTCAGCTATCAATTTCAAATGTGTTGTGGAATAGGAGCCTTTTGTCTTCATCAGCATCTCAGTTTCTGAAAATGATTTTTTTTAATCAAATACCACTTTTCATTTTGAAGAAACAACTTAATTTTCCAGAAGAAAAACCTTTTCTGAAAAATCTTTTATTTGCCTTCAAAATGTCATGTTTTATTATTAGGAAATACGCCATCCCTAGGAATCAGCTTATCATTTTCATTGATTACTCACACGTACAAATGCGTTACATGGACAGAATCTGCTTTAAGTGCCTGAGCAATATAATCATCCACCAGAGATGCTTGCCACAATACCAAGAATGCCTATAATGTGCTAATAAGGCCCATCATTATAATAGGGTCACCATTGTGCCAAGGATACCATAATTGGTAGGAGGTCCACCATATATTATGAGTGGGGAGGCCACCCTTATGACAGGGATGGCTTTATTAGGCCAGTCATGCCCTTCATATATCAATGATGACTATCAGTGAGCCACAACTAGCCAAGAAGGCCAAACATATGTCAAGGATGATAATTATAATGCCATTGCCACTACTATGCTATGAATGGTCACAATTGTGCTAGACATGAACCCCTTAAGATGTTGAGGGGCGGTATGGTACCCTTTTGTGGGTCCTTGACACTAAGCATAGATTCCAGAGAGTGATCTTGTTTATTAGGGAGGGACACAATGTCACAAACATACTCATAAACGTGGATGCATGCATAAACTCACACAAACAAATGCTCATGAGGCTCTTCATTGGCTCATTTCTGGAACATACCCAGATTGCCACAGTTCTTGGGCTAATGCTGCATCCAAATAGCACATTTTCCCTGTGGCTCCTCCAGTCCCACACTTCAGAGAGTCAGCACTGGTTACTGCCCAAGTTGCTGCTGGCACTCTTCTTTTATGGCCCGTTGTTCTCACACATGGTGTGACTGAAAGGGCAGGGCCTACAACATGTAAATCTTGTGAATAGATTGAAAGTGAAGATAGGTGGTCATGTAACAGACCCTATGGGCTGATACAGTGTATGTTTAGGTTTTATCATGAGGCTCTGCACTGACTTTGCTATCTGCCACTTTAAGGGTCTTGAGATTACCAGTACTGTTTTTTGAATATGAACAGACCCTCACAATGAGGTACTGGGCTCTGCTTTAATTCTGAGAGCTACCTTGAGAGTGCTTGTGAGCTACAAGTAGCTCCCAAGTTACTCATTGGAGACCAACGATCTAATGTGACTTGAAAATCGGAGATGCCCTGCACATCTGCTCATTTGCTTGAGAGTCAATTTGATTCTAAATCAGAAGCAATACTGGACAATGAAAGACTAGAGAAGATGAGCATGATCTATTGCAAACTAATCAGAAGGCCAATATCGACCTGGGAGATTTGCGCAAGATTTGTAAATAGTTATTTAATTACAATCTATTACAAGAGTTTGGATTCTGGGACAGGTGTTTGTGAAAGGCAGGGCCCAAATATTACTTTAACAAAGTTGGGAAGAAAGTTGGAAATGGGGGAGGAACTCTGAGTCAGTGGTTGTGACACATACAGGAAGAGAGCATTGAAAGGAAAACAGCACTGCAACATAAGCATTTTAACAGATAACCTGCAACTGAATAGTCTACTGGAAAAGGGGAGATTTCATGACAGATTAGCAACTTTGAAATGCCATTACATCTGGGACTAAACTGCTGCAACTAAAGCGTGCTATGTATTTGACTGACTCACGTATTATCTGTCACTGACTTTACCTCACTTGTACTGTCCCGGAACAGGCATTGGCCTGCCTGCAAAAGGTTTGCACCTCTGAAAAATCCTTAGGACTGCAGAAATGTCAGTCAGTCAATCAAACAAATTTATTTTCAAAATTCAAGTTTTCATAAAGCCACACTACATACATACAAATGGACTCATAGAGTTCACAATAAATAAGCACCACTCAGAAATATACAAATCAACTAAATTATTAAAATATCAATCCACATTTAAACATAGGGCTAAGGACACAATGGGCCAGATGTAGGAAAGGATTTTACCCATTCTGTGTCTATGGGAAAAAGCTTTCGTACATATGGCCCAATGTTCTGTGCTTGTTTTTAGTTACCTCTATCAGCTAGTGGCAGCGTTTTACCTATTCAAACTTCAGTGGATGTTAGAAGCCATCTACCACATTAACCCCATGCTTTTCAAATAAAAAATTAACAAGATATCAAACGGGGTCTGAATTAGATCTTGAACATGACAATAAAATGACATTGTCTCTCGCGGTTAGTTCCTTTGATAGCAGAATGGCAATGCAGGTGTGCTGGGCAGAAGAAAATAACAAGCATTGGCAAAGCCAATAGGTATCGCCTTTGGGACCTTAACAGTGTTTAACCATGAAGCACATGGGCGCATGGTTAAATGTTTAACCATGCAGCACAGCAGCAAGAGGGCACTGATCCCTAGCCCTATGTGAACCGGTCCTCGCTCGGACGGTCGCGTTGTGATAATACTTCTGGCTGTTGCAGTTTGAAGTAGGTACACACTTTTGGACAGAAAATGATGGGCTTGCAGAAACTGGGGCTAGAGAAAAGAAGTCAGATATACCACTCAACAGAAGCTTCAGTGAAACAGAGAATCGAAGTGAGGAAGATCTCTTGAGAGAACCTGGTCGAGAAAGGGTCGTGGCTGGGATTAAAGGCAAAACTGAAACCAGATGGGAGGAGGGAGAAGGGGCCATCACATACTGCAACAGGAGGAAGTGTGAACACGTGTGAATGTAGTGTGATGGCCAACAAAAATGTATTCTTAGTGAAATCACCTGGGAGGGTACAAAGCACACAAAGGGGGGGACATTTAGAAAAATGCACCACTATAAAGGTAGCACTTAAGACAAGCACAACAAAGAATGAATGGCAATAGTGGGCATAGTTAAAGCCCATAGACTGAATACCGCATGTCTTACAGACAGTGCATGCTGGTTGAATAGGATCCACCTAAAAACATGCAGTAGGGTTTCCAAAGTACATTTACAGCATGAGGTTCTATCAGCGTTCTCGTCCATAGACTTTCTATGTCAAGATGTAGTAAGACAAGGGAAATGACAGGCATAGCCCTTTTAAGCCATATCTAGGAAGCATTCATAGACTAAACACAGCATATCTTCAAGGTATGTCACTGGCAATGAGCTATTGGAAGCCTCAAAAATAGAAATAGTAATAACTTGTTTTAAACAGAGTGTTTAATCCTACTTCTACCATTTTTAATAAATGATGCAGGCAGCATGTTGGTCACCTGTGCCATCATCCGAACTTTTGTTGGCCATAGCACCACATACCTCAGCAGCAACATTTCACCTCACTGAACCATTCAAATGGCACATTAGAGTTATATTATGGATTGAGTTCTATTGTATTATACAAGTCAGTGCCCATGACCTCAGCCTCCCTAAAGTATTCTAATGAACAACTAGATTGCTAACATTCTATATTTATTATAAAAATGTGGCAAGCCTGACATCATTGGATGTAATCAAAACTGTAACACTTAAAGCATTTCCTTTAGAAATTATAAAAATGAGAGGGTCTAATTTCCATTGAAATTGTGGTTAGTGCTCTAAAAAAACAAAATGAGAACATATTGTCTGAGTTCTCAAATAGTGACAAAGCACTTTTAAATTATTTGCTATCTTTATGTTTATTATCCAGTTGATCACTTGATTATACTTTTCACTTAGGGGTGAGGATGTGGCATTATGATCAGAGATGCAAACTTTGCAACTGGGGAACCAGGTTTGAGTTTCAGCTCCAGCTTGACATCCTGTGATTTTGGGCAAATCACTTAATCTCACCATGCCTAAAACCAAAGTGAATGTAATGTAACTGATGTTCATGCAAAGCACTCCAATACCTTTGGGTCGAGTCAGCGCTATGTAAACCTGCAACAAAAAAAGGAATTTGGGCCCTCATTATGACATAGACCGTAAGTCCCGCTTACTGCCATGCTGACTGCCGCCAACATACCGCAGCGCAGCGGTTTACCGCTACCCATATTATGACCCACACATAGCAATCCATCAATATACAGACACACACACAAGTCCGCCATCCCAAATGTCAGTGATAAACCGCAGTAGCAAAACCCACACTGTTACACCAACAGAACTACGCCCACAATATTGTGACCCATTTATCACTGTGACGGACATTCAACCGTGGTAAACCATTGGCGGTACATACCGCTGCGCTCAAAATACACACACACATACAAAACAACACCACATTGGGCAATTCATACTACACACACCTGACACACATACACACAGCACACCCACACACCACTATAAAACACACACTCACATTACCCACAACCCACCACGACTAACAAAAATTGACAACTGAGAGACACACCAAGAGCACCCACAGAACCAGAGCCACAGAACACCATCACCTATACACCATCCACGCACCTCACAGCACCCCCAACACATCACCCACACACCCTCACACACACCACACACACTACACCCATGGAACCACAAAGACACCCCAGGTTCTCAGAGGAGGATCTAAGGGTCATGATGGAGGAAATTATCAGGGCAGAGCCACAGCTATTCGGATAACAGGTGCAGCAGACATCCATTGCTAGGAAGATGGAGCTATGGCAAAGGATCGTGGACAGGGTCAACGCCGTGGGAAAGCACCCCAGAACAAGGGACGACATCAGGAAGAGGTGGATCGACCTACGGGGGAAGGTGCGTTCTGTGGTTTCAAGACACCAGATAGCTGTACAGAGGACTGGCGGTGGACCCCCCACAACTAACAACATGGGAGGAGCAAGTCTTGGCAATACTGCATCCTGAGGGCCTGGCAGGAGCAGCAGGAGGACTGGACTCTGGTAAGTCAACTCTTCACTACTATCACCCCCTACCTGCATGCAATCACATGCCCCCACACCTACCCTCACTCCCATCACTCCACCACCTCACACACACCCCACCATCACAACCCACCCATCCCAATACCGAGCCCTGCATGCAACACCAATGCATGGACCCCCATCACAGACCTGCATGGACACCCATCACTGAAGCATGCACATTAGAGAGAATCCCCTAGTCCACATAATCACTACTCACACAAGGCAAAGCTGACAGGGCAATCACAACCATACAGGGCAACATACCCATGCACAAGATGTCACATGCTGAAACTATAGCACTGCATTTACATCCCCACAGGTCCTCCACCCAATGTCACTGGAGAGGAGGTGCCAGCAACATCCAGTCACCCCAGAAGAGGCCCACAGTGATGACAGCAGCCCTGCTCGTCTGGATCAGGATGACCAACCTGACCCATCAGGGATCTCCGGACAGTCGGTGACCCAGGCACAGTCCCATACCACCACAGAGCCTCCCCCTCAGGAAACACCAGCACAGCACCCACCCAGCGGGCCCATACCTCTGTCCCCAGGACACGTCAATCAGCAGTGTGTCCACCACTATAGGGACCCCAGGACACCCCACAAACACAGTACAATCAGGGACCTGGGGTCAGTGGCAGTTGGCACACAGTTCAGGGGACAGAGTCACAGGACAACAGGGAAGCTGGGAGACTGCTGTGTGACAGTGGGAGGACAGGCCCAGGGAACTGACTCTCCACGAGGTACTCATCAACATCCTGGGAGCATACCACCTTTCCCAGGAGACGATGGGCCAGATACTGTACAAGTTGCAGGAGACCCAGTGGCTGCAGGAGGGACAATACCTGGGGATCAGGGAGGACCTGAAGGACATCCACACCACCCTGGTCACCATTGCAGGGGTGCTGGCAGACATGGCCAACACCATGAGGGAGGCAGTGGCACACCAACAGGCCCCTGACACTAGCCACACTGATGAACAGCCCTCCACCTCCGCTGCTGCTAGTGGACAGGGGGCCCGCCACAGGAACAACAGGCCACTAGCATCCCCCTCCCCATGCAGAAGGGGAACCAACCCGCAAACGGTCCCTGCGATCCAGGCAGAAGCCAGAGAAGATTGCCAAGACCCCACCAGGAAATTAGACTCTCCTGATTGTCACCCTTGCTTACCACTCTGTCACTCTGTACACCTTGAACTGCAATTGCTCCCCTGGCTATGCCTCCTTGGACAATGCACCTGTGATACAAATAGACTTGACTCTATCCTGGACATTCCTTCATCATCCCCCCAGCCCATTGCACATAACCTTCTACCTCTTAGCACTTAAATAAACACCCTTTGAAAAAATACAAGTCTGGAGTATGTCAAATTATTTAGCTATGCATTTGTTTAACAAGGTTTAAACACTGCAATACAACTGAACAGTAATTTATACATAGGAATGACCTGTAGTTGGCTGCAGTCAACACACCAGGTGCCAAAGTGGGCCACAGATATCTGAAAATGGAGATGCCAAAGGATACAGTAAGTGACTATTGAAGTGGGAGAATCTGCATGCCATGTACAATGTCAAATACAAAACTGTCAATGCAAAGTGAAGTTACAGTGTCTTACCTGTGTGTCACTGGAAGTACTGTCATATAATAGCTGTTCTGTTGTCCTCATCCTCATCCTCTGCCTCCTCATCTTCACTGTCCACAGGGTCCACTACTGGCTCACGCCCATCTCCAGCCTCATCCTCCTGCAGAAAAGGCACCTGGCGTCTCAAGGCAAGGTTATGCAACATGCAGCATGCCACGATGATCTGGCACACATTCTTGGGTGAGTAGCACAGGTATCCACCTGTTAGATGCAGGCACCGAAACCTGTCTTTCAGGAGGTCGAATGTCCTCTCTATTATTCTCCTTGTTCGCCCATGTGCTTCATTGTAAAGTTCCTCTGCCCTTGTCCTGGCATTCCTCACTGGGGTCAGTAGCCATGAGAGGTTGTGGTAACCAGAGCCACCTGCAAATATCGAGGGACACCTGTTAGACACACACTAACCCTTAGGGCCCACACCATACCCATACACCAACATCCACTGGCTGGGAACCAGGGCTCACCTATTAGCCACACCCTGTGCCTCTGGAGTTGTGCCATCACATATGGGATGCTGCTATTCCTCAGGATATAGGCATCACGCACAGACCCGGGATACTTTGCATTGACATGGGAGATGTACTGGTCTGCCAGGCACACTATCTGCACATTCGAGTGAAAGTTCTTGCGATTTCTGAACACCTGTTCATTTCTCTAGGGGGGTGGGGCAAATGCAATATGTGTACCATCAATTGCCCCAATAATGTTGGGGATATGTCCCATTGCTTAGAAGTCAGCTTTCACTGTGGCCAAATCTTCCACCTGGGGGAAAACTATGTTGCTGCGCATTTGTTTAATCAGGGCAGACAACACTCTGGTTTTCACTATTGAGAACATTGGCTGTGACATTCCTGCTGCCAAGCCCACTGTCACTTGGAAGGAGCCAGTTGCCAAGAAATGGAGCAGATAGGACTTGCACAAGAGGGGGGATCCTGGTGGGGTGACGGATAGCTGATATCAGGTCAGGCTCCAACTGGGCACACAGCTCCGTGATTGTGGTCCTGTCAAGTCTATAGGCAAGGATAATGTGCCTGTCCTCCATTTTTGACAAGTCCACCAGCGGTCTTTACATGGGGGGATGTCTCCATCTCCTATTCATTTGCAGCGGTTGTAATCTAGGGGGCAAACCGGTGAGCAGCTGGTCGGTATTCCACATTTCCAAACACTACACTGCATTTCATATTGTGACAGTAACAGTATGTTGTTGGATAGGCCCAAATGGTTCCTATGTGTACTGTGACACAGTTAGGTGCCATGGCCTGCCCCCCCCTTGAAATAGCATCCACCTGTCCTGTTTGGAGGGACAGGTGGAAATGAGGTAATTCCGCTGACGTTGCGCTCCGTTGCGGGAGGCGGTCGAGTACCACCGTGCAACTCCTCATTGGTTATCATTGGGGCCTATGGGTTACAGTGGCCAATGGTAATGTACGCCGGTGGTGACAGTACGCACCGCCGCGGACGTGACCGGCATTTTCTATCTGTTCACTCACTTGCTACCTGACCTTCAACAGGAGAGGACCTACACTGCAAGCGCTGCTGTGACCTGTGTCTGGAATCAACCATGACTCGTGTCACTGGGGAAAGGGCCCCTGCCTTCACCGCTGTGGAGTTAGAGAAACTGGTGAATGGTATCCTACCCCACTACCGAATGCTGTGTGGGCCTCCAGACCAACAGGTGAGTACACTGTGAGCACGATGCCAGGGGCATGGATGCATGGAGTGCTGTGTGTGAGGCCCTCGTGTAGGGTGGCTGGAAGGGTTCTGGGCATTGTGCTGCATGTATGGTGAGCAATGTCTGTGTGTAAGGGGATGGGAGGGCTATGGTGGTCCATGAGTGTAACAGGCCGGACGGTATGACTAATACTTTTTTCTATGTATCTTTTTCTGCAGGTCAGCGCCCATCAGAAAAAGGGTATATGGCATGCCATCACCAAGGATGTGTGGACCCTGGGCGTCTATGTCAGGTGGAGCACCCACTGTTGCAAACGGTGGGAGGACCTGATTCGCTGGGCAAGGAAGACAGTGGAGGCCCAGCTGGGGATGGCCTCCCAACAAGGAAAGGGTGCCCGTCGAACCCTGACCCCCCTGATGGCCTGCATACTAGTGGTTGCCTATCCGGTCCTAGATGGGCGCTTGAGGGCATCACAGCAGCCACAAGGGGGTGAGTACAGTTTCACAATATACTACTTGCACGTGGTTGGGTGGTCTCCAGGTGGGGGATGTGGGCGTGTGGGTGCCCCTAGGCCGGCCCGAAAATTGCAAGGTTGGTTCCACGTTGGGCAGGGGCTGATGAACACCAACTCCTAACAAGCTAGTAGGCATCCACTACTTAGTAGGGGTCTGTGAGTGTCAGGTATGCTGCTATTGGCGTTATGTATTCCTGTCCATGGGCTGGTGACTAGCATTGTGACTGGTAGTGCATTGCATAGTGGGTAGGGCTGTTCCCTGTGTGTGTGTGTGTGTGTGTGTGTGTGTGTGTGTGTGTGTGTGTGTATCGTGTACGCCAACGGTGGTGTTGTTGCTGCCATTTACGAAGTGTGTCATTGTCTCTTCCCCCCCTTTTTTGTTTCATCATGCTGTCCCTATGTGCATTAGCATCAACCTGGCGGAGGAGCAGAGGCACCGGCGACAGAGGGAGCTGCATCTCACATGGCCATGGAGTCCGAATCCACCAACGGTGAGGGCACCAGTAGGACGGAGGGGAGCACCATGGCAGAGACAGGAGGGGACAGTTCTGACAGTGCCAGCACCGCCCTCCCAGCAGCCCCTCAGCGTGTTTTCTGTGCCTGCTCACCCAGGAGGGTAGACATCTCCTTCGTACTAGGCACCTCAGGCCCTACCCCAGTGAGCCCTGCTGCCCTGAGTGAAGAGGCTATTGATCTCCTGCGATCCACCGCAGTCAACCATAGTTAATGGCATCCAGGGGCTTGCAGCCTATTTGCAAATGCATTCCTGGAGGGCATTCACTCTGGCATGGCAGTCCAACAGAGATCAATCCAGGCTCTGGCCTCCTCCCTGATGGCAACCATTGTCCCTGTCTCTAGCCTCCCCTCTCTAACTTCCTCTACCCATCCCCATTCCCCTCAACCTCAACCTATCCCAAGCACACAGTCAGACCAGCATGCACCCAAGACAACACACAGGAGTGGCTCTGGCAAACACAAGCACCCCACATCATCCTACTGGCACTCACACAAACACCATTCAGATGCTGACATAACAACATCCACTGCCTCCACTGTGTCCCCCTCCTCCTCATCATCCACCACCCTCCCAGTAGCGTCTCCACTCACACCTGCATGCACTACATCCTCATCCACTACCCCATCACCATCACAACTATCACTACACACCCCTCACTGACAGTCACCACCCCCACTTCCATGCACACGTCCCCTGTGTCCTCTCCCACTGTGTCTGTGCCCCCTCCTCCTAAAGTACACAAACGCAAGCACTCAGACACCCAACAGCCATCCACCTCACACCAGCATCCAGCCCATGCACCTGCACCCAAACACAGCAGACAGACACCCCCAGCAACCACTCCCTCTTTCTCCACTCCCAAACCTTCACCCACTTCCCGCCCCAGTGTCCCTAAGAAGCTTTTTCTCTCTGCCGTTGACCTCATCCCTACCCATCCCTCCCCGTCCTTCACGTTGTGCCAGAGTGGTCAGATCCCAGGCTAGCACCTCAGCCACGCAGTCCACGGCCACAGTAGTGTTGGCAGCTACTGCAGGTGGGAGAACCTCCAGGGAACCAACCATCAGCACTGACAGTGTGCCTGTACTAGCTGCCAAGGGGAGGCACCACCAGCTGCCAAGGGGAAGGGCAAGGAAGCACCACCAGCTGCCAAGGGGAAGGGCAAAGGGCCTGCACCTGCAGGCTGGAAGGACTGGAGGCCTGGTGCTGGGACTAATTCTGAGCCCCCACCACCAACCATGGTGGTTCAGCTGTCCGAGGCTGCAGGGGAAGGTCTGGAGCCTCCTCCCACCACTGGCATCCCGACACCAGCACCTCCACCAGCGCCGCAACCAGCACCACTGCCAGCAGCAGCAGCCCCAGTGGGCAGCCGTCCGAGGCTGCAGGGCAAGGGCTGGAGCCTCCCCCCACCACTGCTAGCACCGCCCCCAGCACCACTGCCAGCGGCAGCAGCCCCAGTGGGCAGCCCTCCAATGCTGCAGGGGATGGGCTGGAGCCTTCCCCCTCTGCCACCAGCACCACTGCCAGCAGCAGCAGCCCCAATGGGAAGCCGTCCGAGTCTGCAAGGAATGGGCTGGAGCCTCCCCCTACCACTGCCAGCCCCGACACCCAGCACCGCCACTGCCACCACTGAGCAGCCGTCACTGCCGGCGGGCAGTGTGTAGTCGTGCCTCCATGGGCTGAAGTGCGTCCTGGAGCCTGCTAATCCTGTAGGTGTGACACCCAGATGAATGACTGTGACCTTGCACTCCCCAAGTGCTGCATCACTGTGCACAATGCCCCCTCCAGAACCAGAGGAAAAAGCCATCCACTCACCCGCTCCTTGCCAGGATGAAGGACACTGGGCACAAAGCCCCCTCCAAAACCAGTGGAGAAGCCATCCACTAGAGAGACTGTTGCCTTGCACTCCCTAGGACCAAGCAGTGGGCAAACCACCCACTAGAGAGACTGTGGCTTTGCACTCCCCAGGACCAAGCAGTGGGCAAACCTCCCACTTGAGAGACTGTGGCCTTTCACTCCCCAGGACATCACACAGGGCATGTGGTGTTGTACCATCTTCCGGCTGAGGGACCCCCCCATTCCCCATCCCCCTAAGGTGCCTGTGCATTTTCAACCTGATGCCTCTGCAGTGTTCTCTCTGTGTTGATGCAGGAGTCAAGTGGGGCCTTGGCCTATGTGATGTGGCCCTGTGGCCCAAGGACATTGAGGACTGTGTCCCTCCATTTGTATATATGTATATACTGTTTTGATTTGGAATCACGATTTGCTCGTATTTTATCTTATTACACTCACCTTAATCACTTCCTTTTGCCCTTGCATTATTCCTGAGGGGTAAAGGGTGTATATGTAATGTTACTGCATCTGTTTGTGTGTATGGTTTTGGGGTAGGGGTAGGGGTATTGTGTGTTGCACGTGTGTGTCACTCTCTTTTTCCTCCCCCCTCCCTTGTGTACACACTGTGGTCGTCTTCGCCGGCGTTGCTGTTCGTAGTGAATGAGGAGGTATACAATCATGGGGAAGATGTGCAACTCGGGCTCCATGGCATCATTGTCCTTCCTTGAGTCTCCAGAGGTGAGTCCTTTGACTTCTGTGTTCTGTTTCCACTGTGCTTTTGATGTCATTGGTACCGCCTCGTAAAAGATGGTGGATAGGCCTGTTGTAATATGGTGGGAGGAACATTGTCTTCCGCCTGGCTGTTGGCGGTTACTGCTGCGGCGGCCGGTGTGTTAAAGTGGCTGTCTGTGTGAGTGCTCTCCGCCGTGGTCATAATTCCATTTTTGATACTGCCGGCGTGTTGGTGGTATTACTGCCATTTTATTACCTACCGCCAGGGTTGTGATGAGGGCCTAAGTGTTTTACAAACATTGGTTTATGCTTGGGCTACATTGGGTGATATTTGTACTGCATTTGGGCTCTTTTTTCAGGTGGCCATCTTGAGAGACTTATTTGTTATGAAGCTCCCTAATCTCCTCAGTTAATGCAGTATCCTCAGTAGAAAATGCTTTCAGTTTTTGACTTTGATTCCATCAAGATGGCAGTTGGATGTGTCACACTTTTGGCATAAATTCAGAATGTTAGCACTCTAGTTGCTCATTAGAACATTGTAGAAAAGCTGCTGATTACCAGGGAGTTATAGGCAGAAGATATTTGAGAACTCACTTAAAACGTGTCATCATTTTTCTTTCTAATGCATTAAACATAATTTCTATGACAAAATGAACTCCCTTGTTTTGTCCCTCTCGAAATTAAATGTTTCAAGTTTTACTAGTTTGATTCAATCGAGACGTCTTCAGGCGTGTCAGAATTTTGCCATAAGTAAAACTGTTAGCACTCTAGTTTTCTTTAGAGCAATCTGGGAGGCTGCAGTAAAACACAAGGGAATAAAAAATATTCTAGCTAGCGTATCAAGAATTTTCAATTCTATTAAGGACACGGAGGTGAGGATCATGCTTCACCTTCTTTACTGTTTATAAACATGAAACACACAGCAGCCAATGAAAATAACTTTAAGGAAAAAAAAACATTTCTCAAACGTTCTATACTGATGGCATATCTTCTGCGCCCTTGACGTACTTCTGCCACCTCTATAAAAAACCCTTAGCACCATCTTTATCCTCTCTATTTGCCTGATGGCTTGATTCTTCTCATGAACATCTTCAGACCATTGGAGATTGCCCCAATTGTAGAACAACCACTGCAAACTTCATCGGAACAACCAAGTATCAATGTCATCAAAGGGCCAACCAGACCAGTAACTGGAAGCAGAGGTGGAAGCTTCAAATTCTATTACCCATTCTTTTGTTCAGATTCTGAAAAAGATAGAGATAAAGGCATCATAACACCCAGACCTCCGGATTAAAGTTCATTCCAAACAATACTCAATACTGATGGGAGGGAAAATTTTCATCAATACAATTGCATATAATAACATTGTACAATAGATTACTTTTTTTGTATTGAGAGATGAAAGGGCAGGATAATCCTCACCTACGTGTCCTTAATAGAATAGAAAATTCTTGATGCGCTAGCTAGAAAACATTTTTAATCTATGTCACGACCAGAGTTTTAGGATTATGCTTGTTCAGAGCTGTTGGAGAACCAAGGAAGTCACATCAATAATTGGTTTGTAGTAGAACGTTTTAAATGTATAATCAGCAGACCAATTTGCTGCCCTCTTGATATCGTCAAGTTGTGAGCCTAGGTTGAAAGACTTAGATGCCATGGCTAACTGAATGTGCGCCTAACTTGGAAGTTTCTACGCCTGCTTCTGAAAAAATCAATTTCACCCTGTGAGCCAAAGTGGCAGAAGACACAGGGTGAAATGGCTTCTGGGGAGCAATTAGGAGTTGGCCCGAATGGATTGGCAACATTCTCTAGTGCGATCTTCATATTCTTTCATGCATTGAACAATACACAGCTTAGGGTTCACTGGAAAAGCTATAGTAGGTGATTTGTTTTGAAAGGGTCTTGGTATGTGTAGTTAAAGAAAAGGTGTCAGAGTCTGAGTGGAAAAGAAACCGGCTAAGAGTTCCAAGCAGTTTATGTGCAAACGAGACTCTTCTTGGGACCATCCCCCGGTGGAGACACTGCAGCACCTGGCACCCAAGCCCCATCGACTGGCGTCTGATTCTAACACGATGTCCGGATGAGTGCTAAATATGGTTATGCCATTTAATGCAGAGATGTGGTCTAGCCACCACGGTAGCTCAGACCTGGTGTCGAGAGTGAAAGTAACTCATGACTCTTTGAAAATGTTAAATCTTCAAGCGTTGTAGTGCACAGTAGTGCAGAGGAGCAGGGAAGATCGCGTGGATCAAGGAGGCCAGAAGTCCCACTATACTGGCCAGTGTTCTGAAAGAGAACTGGGCTTTTTAAAGGATGGGTTTGATCCCTTTCTGGACCATCTTTAACTTTTGAGAGGGAAGTGACAGCTGGGAGGTGGATGAGTTGAGTTGGAATCCCAGAAATGGTGCCAAATTGGGATTGAAAGATAGGCATCCTTCAGTTTGAGGCAGACCATCCAGTCGCCCTCCCAAAGAATATCTCTGAGGAGATGGATTCCTTCCATCTTGAAGTGACGGTAGAGAATCCAACCATTGAAGTCTTTCAAGTTGTGACCAAGCAGGATCTGCCGCCCTTCTTGTTTACTACCAAGATATTGCTGCGGAAACAGAAGGGTCTGGGAGGGAAGGACAGATTGCCACTTTCATCAACAGTTGATCTATCTCTTGCTGAATAAAGATCTGATTTGGTTGGGAAAAATGGAGAGGCGATGGAATTAAATTCTGATGTGGTTCCCCAAGGAACTGCAGTTTGTACCCCATTATGGTCTCTAGATCCCATGAATCTGACATCAGATAAGATCAGTTGGTCAGAAATATCTGTGTCCTGCCCCCCAACATCACAGAGGTGGGAGAAATCAAACTTACCCTGGTTGTAACCGGATTGGGCACGGAAGAAACCTCTACTGAAGGAAGATCGGCCGCCTCACGCTGTGGCGGGGCAAAAGGTTTCTTTGGGATGGATGGTATATCCCTGGTCTCTGGATGAGGAGGAAGGTTGGGGGCTGTAAGAGGGAATGCAGCCAGATGTTGGCCCTCTATAAAAGCCGACCTTGGAAAAAAGGCATTGATTGAAGACCTTTTGGATAGAACTCTGGGCCTTGCCCAATACTGTAAATGTATGAAAATTTCCCAAGGTCTTTGACAAATTTCTCGCCAAATAACATCCCGTTTTCCAATGGGCCTGGCTCTGCGTTTGCCAATTCAGTAAGCTTTGGATCAATCCGAATGAGTACCGACCGTCTGTGTTCTACTGACAGCGTGCAGTTGGCATTACCCAGAATGCTTAGGGCACATTGAGCTCAGCCCGGCAGTGTGTCAAGGTCAATGGGAGAGTCATTTTGCTTTGCCACAACAGCCATGTCAAGTATTTTGCACAGAGGTCCTGAAAGGTGAAGGAGTTTACACTGACAGGCCTGCCAGGACCTGCCAATCCCTTTCTAAGGACCCTTGCATGATCATCTGAGGAAAGTGACAAGATTAGCATCAAGCTCTGGAGTCTCCAACACTTTGTGAGATATGTCAAGGCGTGGGCATTCAGATTGGAGCCTACTCCAGACATCCCTGTCAAAAGCCTTGCACAGTCTGGCATGTGAATACTTGGTGACTTTTGGGAGTGGGGACCAGTCATGGGGGTGGATAATGTTGTCAGGACCAAAGTTTAGGATCGAGCCTGAAGTAGGCAAGGATCTGGAAAATGAGGGGAAAGACAAGTTGCGAGGGCTGTCACAGCGGCATTTCTGGGCCCGGTGGGAGTCGTGATCTGAATCGGACTTGATGGAATGGGACTCATCTGTGTTATTGTTCGGGGTAGGGCAGGAGGAGGGACACTCACTGGTGGAAGGAGTAGGCGCTAAGTAGGCATGCTCTGTTGACAAGCTGCAGGACATACGGTGCCGTGTTTGCGGCATGAGGCCCGTCTGAAGTCTGTGGGGGGTCATCAGCTTGTCAGGAAGGGGACTGACGGTGGGTTCTGGACTGTTGGGGGGTGCTGACAGGGCGTATTTTTTCAACTGGTGGGCGATGGGCTGAAGAGTGAGGGCTAGTGCTCTGTTTACTGACTGGGTGACAGATGCATCTAAGGCATAGACAATGTCACCAGCCAGTATCAGATTTTCATCGGCCTGGCCAAGGGATAAATTGATGGGCATGTCATTTTCTGCCATTTTTGGTGGGCGGGTGAAACATCCAGATGGATCTTCCTTCCAAAAATATGGGTGGTAGATGGGGGAGCAACCCAGAGACAATGGCCAAAGGGAGGAGGCAATGATAACCAACTACTGCTATACGCAGTAGAATTGCTGTAAAAATTACTGTCAGATTACTGAAAACTGCCCCTCAGAAGAGAACCCATACAGCCTGAACTTGCTCTGGCAGAGGGCATAGGGGAGACGTTCAGCACTGCCTGAGCTGATCAGGCCTCTGAAGAGTGGCAGCAGGCTCTAAATGCCGACTAGTGGGTAGGGTAATCGCTCACGTCCCGATATTGACAAGGGAAATGGGCCACCATCCGAGCAGCGCTTGTGCGGGCAGTGAGCTGGAACTAGGACTGAGCAGTCCTCACGCTAGCGCACTATGGGGGTCATTCAGACCCCGGCGGTCAAGGACCGCCGGGGCCGGGGTCGGCGGGAGCACCGCCAACAGGCTGGCGGTGCCCCGCAGGGCATTCTGACCGCGGCGGTTTGGCCGCGGTCAGAACAGGAAAACCGGCGGTGTCCCGCCGGTTTTCCGCTGCCCTGGGAATCCCCCATGGCAGCGCAGCTTGCTGCGCCGCCATTGAGGATTCCGACCCCCTCACCGCCATCCTGTTCCTGGCGGTTCCGACCGCCAGGAACAGGATGGCGGTGAGGGGTGTTGTGGGGCCCCTGGGGGCCCCTGCAGTGCCCATGCCAATGGCATGGGCACTGCAGGGGCCCCCGTAAGAGGGCCCCACTTTGTATTTCAGTGTCTGCTTTGCAGACACTGAAATACGCGACGGGTGCCACTGCACCCGTCGCACATCCTCCACTCCGCCGGCTCCATTCGGAGCCGGCATCCTCATGGAGGGGTGTTTCCCACTGGGCTGGCGGGCGGCATTTTGGCGGTCGCCCGCCAGCCCAGTGGGAAACCCAGAATACCCGCGGCGGTCTTTTGACCGCGCAGCGGTATTCTGGCGGTTCCCTCCAGGCGGGCGGCTCCTGCCGCCCGCCGGGGTCAGAATGACCCCCTATGTCTCCCTGCCTCCTTGCACTCCTGTCGGGTGCTGGAAAAGAGGCACAGAATGTAATGCTCACAAACCTGTAAGAAAATGCATAACAGTGAAAAGGAACAGAAAACATGCACTTATCTCAAGTGTGAGCAGAATAGAAGGATGAACTGTTCAAGGGTTTTTTTAGAGGTGGCAGAAGGACGCCATGGGTGCAGAAGATATGCTGTCAGTATATAACGTAATGTTGTTTTTACATAAAGTTATTTTAATTGGCTGCTGTGTGTTTTATGTTAATTAACAGCAAAGAAGGAGAAGCATAATTCAAAGCCTCCGATCCTGACATACAATCAACTGAATTGGAAGTTCATGTTTTACTGAAAATGTCCGACTTTATTCTCATATGGCTAAAAAAGATTGTGTGAATTTACAGAAAATATGCTCTCATTTTTGCCTCTGGAGCACCTTCAATAACCTCTCTGGGAAAATCATGAGGAAACAGTTTTCTTTCAATTATCATTCATGAAATCCCAGCAGGGTAAAATCACCTTAGAACACACCAAAATTCCTACAATTAGTATTGTCATCCATCAGCTCCCAACTACAGAAATATAATACAAACAACTTTTCCCTTACTATCCACTTGTGAAAAATTGCAAAAGCTTTTTCCAAAACTGCTAGTCATTGCTTACCGCAGAGCTCCCAATTTACGATTGCTTATTGTGAGAGCTGAACTTAAGCAAGCTGTAACTAATGCAGGAGTTCATTGCTGTGATTCTAAAAGGTGCATCACATGTGAATACCTTTTACAAACATCATCGGTAACTAGCTCTGTTACAAGAAGGACCTATGGAATAAGACAGCATCTTACATGTCGATCAACATGCATTATTTATGTGATTCAGTGCCAACGCCAAAGCTGTAAAAAACAATATGAGGCCAAACAGTGAATGACCTCCGTACACGATTCAGGAACCACAAATCAGTAATAATTAACAAGAAACTTGAACAGCCTGTAGCCAATCAGTTTAACCTTGTAGACCATTTACTATCAGATTTGAAGATTTTCCCTGTGGAACATGTTCTAAAGGAAGAACTACTGGACATCAAAGAAAACTTCTGGATGTACCGTTTAAAATCACTGCATCCAGATGGACTGAACATCACTGACATTACCACTTGATTTCTGCATATCTGAAGAGTTCTCAGGACTGCATTGATTCCACATTCCAATTGGAATCTTCACTCATGATGCTTTTTGAAAATCCAGCAGTGTCAGATGTGCAACCACTGAGCAAACCATCTTATACTACCTGAGGAAGGCGGAAGCTGAAACGTTGTAGTAGAAATATATTTTTGTTCTTTGGTGAGATCATCTGTTTGAGTCACTTCTTTCTTATATGTATATTATATATATATATATATATATATATATAGATATATATATAGATATTATTTTTTTCCCAAAAAAATCCTTCCACCCCAAACTATCAAACTGTTGATGGGTGCCTCCATAATCGTGAGGGTGGACTCACATGCAAATAATCACAAAAGAAAACCCAGAGCACTCCCAGGGTGTTGAATCCTCAATGCTTCTTGAAAACAACGACATGATGGTAATCACATG